>NC_046328.1:4641794-5260544 GCF_009819535.1 Lacerta agilis
TCCAGTCCACCCTCACGATGCAATACAAGCAAAATAATCCAAATAAAACAATACAGACAAGCTACTTCCGGGTATGAGCAAGCAGAACGAGCAGCCAAAAATAACCATAGCAACAGTTAGAAGAGAGATTTGTACAGTGAATACAAACTGGGTGCTGTTGCACTTAACTGGGTGTCCATATCAAATTTCACTTAGAATATCTACCGAGGATTTACTAATTCACTGCAGGGGCCGCTCGGCGGAGCGAAGTGCCGGAAGCAGGTTCCTTCCCATAGATACCTGAAGAAAGCGCAGCAGCTCTGCAGCCACCGGCTACTCAAGGCCGTCGCCATCTTGGTTCGGTCAAGGCGCAGCGGAAGCACGTCATCGCCTGCGCCATGGCTAATACCATAGAGCTGATTCCTAGAGGCGGGGAATGTAGCCTTCCGCGCCCCTTTTCTTCTGCGAGAGTCCCGGTCTTCACGTTTCGCCCCGTCGCCTTCCTCAGAGACTGATCTTCCCCCGGCTGGGTCTATTAGGGATTTACAAAGCTTGAACGACAACAAAAATCCTGATTGGAAAGCCGCCTCCTCCTCCTCCTCCTCCTTATCACCTCTATCGTCACTTCCGCTCTGCAACGGAACTGGTCCCGTTTATGTTCACGCGGAGCGGGAAGGAGAAGGTGCGCATTATAGAGACACGAAAGTGAAGAGTGGCGCTCCTGTGTGCACACGGCAAGCTTGCCTGCCGCCAGAGGCCACTTGCCTCCGAGTCCCAGTCGCTGGAAATCATGATGGCGGCTGCGAGAATATTATTATTATTATTATTATTATTATTATTATTATTATTATTATTATTATTATTATTATTATTATTATTATTTTGAAGGTATTGTTCAGCCAGTTGGAGTGTATTTTTCCCTGGCTTGGAGTTTTGATTTAATTCGCAACACAACCAGCATGGCTTTCTCTTGTTTCCCCTGTGTGGTGGGGGGTGGACGGGGGCGAGGGGTTCAGGGACGGGGGGTAATAATGATGACGGTGGCGGCGGCAGAGGTAAAAGTAAGGGGAGGGGGAGATCACCCCAATATGGCAGTGAAAGGAGATCAGAAAGAAACGGGGGAGATACAGTTAGAAGAAGAAGGGGTTTGGCCCCAAACCACCCCGAGGAAAAAAACCAACTAAATAAAGATATAGGTCCTTGGTGGGAAAACCCTCTTGGTTCAGGGCTCCCCCGTGGGCGCCCCCATTTTCATCCTCCTCTGCGCTTTCCCACCAAAACAAAACCCCAAAATACTGACTCTTTGTTTTTTTACAATAGAAGAGAAGGACCGAACCGAACTAAGCAAAACAAAACAAAACAAGGCAGCACGAATTGCAGAACGGTTTAATTTGGACAGGGTGGGGTGGTGGTTCAGTCTGTGGCAGCAGCCTCCCTGGACCCGGGTTTGACAGACCTCTTCACCTGTCTCCTTGTTTGTTCCAGGAGTTGGGGTGGACTTCCTATCCCTTCAGGCTCCCTGGTGCGACACCACACCCCTGGGTCCTATTCAATGGTGGGTGGCCTTGGAGAGCACTTGAGATGGCTTCCCCAAGCCTGCAACCCCCCCCCCCCAACTCTTAGGGTTTTGTGAACATATGGAGAGCCAAAGGTTCCTTACCCCAGTCTGAAAGGTTATTCCAGTGGTTCTCAAGGGGCGTGGCAGGAACAGGGATTTTCAACTCTTGACAGATGTGAAAGATCAGAAAAGACAAAGGCTTATTTGTGTTGATGAGGAGATGAGAGTTTGTCCGTCTTAAATTAGACCTAAAATTAAGGAGATTACCTGGCAAAAGCAAGCTCTCGCCTCTCATTGAGGTTTTATATATAGACTTGAGGTCTATACGTAAGAAGCTCGTTTATAATTATATTTTGGGAATGACTTGTGTTCTTAAGCAGCTGCATTGTTTTTTACTTTCTGGGTGCCCCATGATCATCTTGTAAAGTAGTTGTGTAATAGATAACACTGCTAGGAGTTGCTTCTTTTTGTGTTCCAGTGTATGTATTCTTATCAATAAAAAATTCAGTGTGGCACGAGCAAATATTTATCCTGAAAGTGTGGTTCAGAGAAAAAGGTTTGAGAACCACTGGGTTATTCAGTAAACACAGTAAGTTAAAAGGAGAGTGACTTGAATCCCTGAATCCCCCTACAACCCTTCTAGTTTTCTGTGTTCTTGTAAAAAAAAATTAAAAATTGAATTTATATACTGCCCTATACCCACCCTAGGGACGTGGGTGATGATGTGGGTTAAACCACAGAGCCTAGGGGCTTGCCGATCGGAAGGTCAGTGGTTTGAATCCCCTCTACAGGGTGAGCTCCAGTTGCTCGGTCCCAGCTCCTGCCAACCTAGCAGTTCAAAAGCATGTCAAAGTGCAAGTAGATACAGTAAATAGGTACTGCTCTGGTGGGAAGGTAAATGCCGTTTCCGTGCGCTGCTCTGGTCCGCCCGAAGCAGCTTTGTCATGCTGGCCACATGACCCAGAAGCTGTATGCTGGCTCCCTCGGCCAATAAAGTGAGATGAGCGCCGCCACCCCAGAGTCGTCTGCCACTGGACCTAATGGTCAGGGGTCCCTTTACCTTTACCTATACCCGCCCTATACCCAAAACATTGCATTGTTGTTTTTTGTTAATCTGTTCCATCAATTTCCACTGTTCTTGTGAATGTGAAAACAGATTTGTGTGCCATCCGGGCCTGGATTGTTGATAATTGACCTGGTTGCCCTCCATGTGGGTTTTGCTGGACAGGTGTCTGTGCTCACGGCGACTATTGCAAGATCAGCCCCAAGACAGGAGGCGTCGTCATGCTTGGCTGCAGGTATGCCCATCACTTTGGCGTGACCATATGCGAGGAATGCTTCGTGGCAGTTAACGGAGCAGCATGCTGCGCACTTGTTGGCTGGGAATACGAGGACACAGTGTCAATCTGGCTCTGCTGGCTGGCTGACGTTTCTGAGGCTGGGCCAGGAAATTTCAGAGATTTCCCCCCCCCACTCTTTTCTCCCCCTCTCCTCTGTTTCAGCATCCTGTGGTCTTCGTCAGGTGGCACAACCTTTCCTTTGATGCAGGGCTTGCTCATGGCATACTGTTGCCCGAGACAAAACAGCAAATATTTCCCTCTCCCCCAAGTCAAGTTGCATGGTACCCAATCCAATGCCAAGCAAGTTGCTTTGGCATCTAAGGAAGGCTCCCAACCTTCATCAGCCGCAGTCAGGTTGGGGAAGGCTCTTAGACAGACATTCTTTCTCATCATTTGCTACCTAAGCCTTTTATATGGAGATGCCATTATCTCACGAAGGAATATCTGAGATACGTTTCCAAAGCCTCCTGGAACTTGGGTTTGAAAGCCACTGCGCTGCACAGGATAATTTGAAAAATTGCTTTAGGAAAACTCGTGTTTTTGGTAGACAACAGAGGCTTAGTAATTTATTGTGAAGTTTATGCCCTGCCCTTCTTTATAAAATGATCCCAGGGCAGGTCACAGCAACAACATGCAAATACGTTGAGGTCACATTGAAAGATAAAATGAGGATTAAACACCACAACAAATCACCGTTCGATAAAACTACTTCCTCATTTGTTCCGCTTCAGGGAACCAACCTCACTGTTGCTCAAAGAGCCTGGCGGACAGCAATAGGAAAAATCTGATCCAAATGCTCGTGGTTTTAAGGAAACTGAAGGCATCCCGGTATGTCAGCACAATCCTTTTTTCTTACTTCTTACTGCTGCTATATGTTTTTTTCCATTGTCACCTTGGAATAGTAATTAAGGAGCACTTGTCATCTCTCTTCAAAGCCCACACATGCCTGGAAATTTTAGCCTCATCTTTTTTTAATTAAAAAAAGTGGAGTGGAGTTTTATAAATAGTTTGTCCACGTTGCTTAGCAACTTGTGTGTGCTTTTCTCCCTGAATAAGCCTTCTTCTCTTTTTCTTCCTTAAAAAAAGAGAGAGTCCCCTAATAAACACCTCTATTCCGTTTATAAATATACATGCGTCCTGTTGATATACTGAGAACTCTTGGGCGTTGTTGATAATTATAAAATGAGATGATTGCCTTTCTGGTGTGCCAAAGAGCTGTTCCCCGCAAAAAGCATTTTGGATAGTTCTATTCTCTAAAAAGATAGGTTTCTGATTTGTTTTGCAAGAAGTCTCTCTCTCAAAAAAAGCAAAACCCAAAATATCTTGCAAAGCTCGTGACCCAGTGTTTTTCACAATTGAAGGCACACAGAGACAAGTAAGGCCCATGAAGAAAGTTTTGATCTACTTCTGACATTCATGTGCAGGAACATATGAACATTGCTGTCAACCTTTTCCGTTTTTTTGCGGGAAATTCCCTTATAGCATTGGGAAACAGCAGGGAGGGTTGACAGCTATGCATAGGAAACTGTCAGTTCACTAGTCCATCTAGTTCAGGGGTTGGCAACCTAAGGCCCATGGGTCACAAGCAGCCCATGGGGGTTGTTTAACTGGCCCATGGACCCCCGCTGCCCACTTGGTCAGCTCCCGTGCGCTGTGCTAAACCGGCGTGGAGCAGAGAGGGGACCGCCTTCCACAACGCTGGCCGGCTTCCCATTGGCTGCAGGAAGCTCCTGCAGCCAATGGGAAGCTGCACACGCCTCCTCCGCACTGGAAGGAGCGCCAGAAATAGCATTTGCACATGCGTGTGTGTGTGTGAGCGCACACACACTCCGGCCCACCACAGCGTCTGCAGGACCATGAACCGGCCCAAGCCACAAAAACTTTGCCGACCCCTGATCTAGCTCAGACTGCCAGCTCCTCTCCAGGGGTTCAGACAGGGAGTCTCTCCCAGCTTTACCTGGAGAAGCCGAGAATTGAACCTGGGACCTTCTGCATGCAAGGTGGATGCCGTGCCTCTGAGCTATGACCCTTATAATCATAGTCTTGTTCTCCATGACTTTGTCCAATTTCCTTTTAAAGCTGTCCAAGCTATCACTGCCTCCCGTGGAAGCAAATTCCATGGTTTCAATTATGCACTGTATGACAAAGTACTTCTCTTGTCGGTCCTAAATCTCCCAACATTCATCTTCATTGGATGGCCCCGAAGCTGTGTACACACTACGCCTTTTAAACCAGATTCAAAACACTTTCCCCCACTCAAAGAATTCTTGGCAGAGAGTTAAAATTCTCACCAATCTTTAACTAATTACGGGGTCCAGAATTCTTTGATGGGGGAAATGTGTTTTAATGGCATAGTGCAGAAGCCACCAAACTGTGGTCCGTGGGACAGATCCAGCCCAATTGCCCTCAAGACCCGGCCCGCAGGCGGTCCGTGGATCAATTCTGATCGTCCCACCCAAAAACAGTATGCTGGCATAGTTCTTTTAAAAAGTGGGGCTGGGATTTTACTTATACCTATTGTGTATGGGTCCAGCTCTCACTTCCATACATTACTACTGGGAAAACCATAGCTTTAACTTAAAAAGCAGAGACATCACCTTGCCAACAAAGGTCCGTATATGGTTTTCCCAGTAGTAATGTATGGAAGTGAGAGCTGGATCATAAAGAAGACTGATCGCCGAAGAATTGATGCTTTTGAATTATGGTGCTGGAGGAGACTCTTGAGAGTCCCATGGACTGCAAAAAGATCAAACTTATCCATCCTTAAAGAAATCAGCCCTGAGTGCTCACTGGAAGGGCAGATCCTGAAGTTGAGGCTCCAGTACTTTGGCCACCTCATGAGGAGAGAAGACTCCCTGGAAAAGACCCTGATGTTGGGAAAGATGGAGGGCACAAGGAGAAGGGCATGACAGAGGATGAGATGGTTGGATAGTGTTCTCGAAGCGACTGGCATGAGTTTGGCCAAACTGCGGGAGGCAGTGGAGGATAGGCGTGCCTGGCGTGCTCTGGTCCATGCGGTCACGAAGAGTCGGACACGACTGAACGACTGGACAACAACAATTGTGTATGGGTCCCATAAACTTGGTTGCTCCAGCCTTTGCCAACCCAGCGGCATCACCCAATACATCTGAAGGGCACCATGTTGGCAAAGGCTGACTTACAGCACATTCCCAGTGTGGTGTAGTGGTTAAGAGTGGTAGACTTGTAATCTGGGGAACCGGGTTCGCGTCTCCGCTCCTCCACATGCAGCTGCTGGGTGACCTTGGGCTAGTCACACTTCTTTGAAGTCTCTCAGCCTCACTCACCTCACAGAGTGTTTGTTGTGGGGGAGGAAGGGAAAGGAGAATGTTAGCCGCTTTGAGACTCCTTCGGGTAGTGAAAAACGGGATATCAAATCCAAACTCTTCTTCTTCTTCTTCTTCTTCTTCTTCCCATCTCATCAGAGTTCAAGATGGTGGCCGTAATTCAAAAACCATCCCCACCCCACCCTGCTTTTGAAGCCAATATATCAGGAAAGATTGGTGACAGAGCCTTGAAACCAAAACTGAACAGAAGTTGGCATCTTGAATATTTTGGTGGCACAGAATAACCAACTATCCAAGCAAAGGTTTAAGTTCACAGTTGAAAATGCAGGGAAATTATTTTCCTCTTCAGTCAAAATCAGACACTAGAAACGTGGGGCCAAGGGTACTGACCTACAACCTGCCATGTTGGATATATTGCTGTGGTTTGGTTCTAGTCACAGGTAGGTAGCCGTGTTGGTCTGCCGTAGTCGAAACAAAATAAAAAAAAATCCTTCCAGTAGCACCTTAGAGACCAACTAAATTTGTCGTTGGTATGAGCTTTCGTGTGCATGCACACTTCTTCAGACACTTCTTCAGAAGTGGTATGGTTGTAAGTGGTAGGAGACCCCGTGGTAAATAGACATTATTTTGAGGGGAGAATTGGACACTTGGGGAATCAGGGCTACAACGGATAGGAGTGTAGGGGAATCCCTGAAGGGATAAATTAGCAATCTACCCCGCCAATCACTCGGGAGTCTAATAAAACAATATTTCTTTACCTTGTAAGAGTTAAAAGCTGTGAGCCAGTTCAGGAACAGTTATATAACAATTGATGGGAAAATTAAACAACACTTCGCAATGACCCAGCTCGAAGCTCCTGCTAGTTCCCTGGCAACTGGGGGTTTGATGACTCAATGAATAATGTCGGTTAACTGTCGCCAGTTTAATAGCATTTTCTGTCACAGGACTTTTCAGTCTCTCAGAGCCTCCACTCTCCTTTCTGCTCTACAATCTCTTCCCTTCTTCCACCCTCTTCAGCTTCTCCACACTGCTGCTTCTCCTAGTCCAAGCAGGGGTGTGTTTTTGTAGCCTGGGGGCCACGTTCCCTTCTGCACAGCCTTCTGAGGGCCATGTGCTGGTGGTGGGTGGGGCCAGAGGCAAAAGTCTCTGGGTGGAGCAACAAACAAGCAAAGGTTGGTCCTGTACAGTAGGCCAGTTTCTCCACACACTCAAAGCACCCTTCTCTGTCCTCCATGTAGGCGATTCTCTCCATTCCATGCCCACCTCACATTCAGAGGCCCCTGGAAGCAGGCATTGCATCGCCCTTGCAGAAGGAAAAGAGGTTTCATCACAGAGCCTTGAGAATGGGGGCAAAAGCGAGGGGGCACAATAAACTGGGCTGCTGCCCCTTACAGGGATCGAATCTGCAACCTTGACATTATCGGCACCACACTGTAACCAACCGAGCAAAGTGCTCTTTATTGTGGATTCAGGATAATCTGTCATAGTGGTTATATATGATTCTGCTTTCAATAATGCTGGCACCTGGCCTGCTGAGGGCAATGGAGGGTCCGTTAGCATAAAGAGAGCCCTAACGCCTTTTGAGCAGCAGCACCTCTTCCAGCGCAAAGAGCAGCCACACCTCCAGTGGGGAGGAAGGGGAAGGGGGCCAGCCAGGAGAGGAGAGGGCTCAGGTATGCTGCTGAGAGAGCCCCAGCACCTCACATCGTCTGGCTGGTCAGGAGGGAAGCATGCCATTTCCGGCGCCCCAATTGCACAGAGGGGTGAAATGCAAGGAGGGTAGGAGGAGATTTGGGGTGCCGAAACTCTTATGCTGGGGAAGGAGCCGGAAGGGGCCACTCCCGGATTCTGCCAGCGACTGAGACAGACATGCTCTGCACTGTAAATACGGTAGTTTGCACAATAAAACTGCCAAAAGACGGTTTGGGTTCCAGCTTCGTTACTTGTAAGCACCATCACGCGAACCTCACAGCAGGCATATGGCTTCATTTCCAATCAGTGCGTGTCCTATAATTTCCTCCTGAAGTCCTGTAACTGTTCAGAGCGTACATATTCTGGGCTTGCTTTTCTTGTCCTGCTATTTTTGCCTCTCCAGACCCCAGTAACACTGCAGCAGTATCACAGAACAACTAATAAAATTTGCAGACGTTCCCACATAAATCCAGCACTTGTGCATTATTTTTGCTGCACACCCACAAAAACCACCTGTCTGGAAAAGCCCTAATATTGCAAATAAACACCATAAGTCCATGTAGGGTTGTGGTCTAGATGAGGTGAGATGACTTTTAATGTGATGGCAGTTTTGGGCAGTCCTACTGCTCAGAAAAAGGGGTAGATTCAGTTTTGACAATGCCTCTTCTATGTTTTCTTTCTAATTTATGCATGTAACACTCTGCAGGTTTTGTTGGAAGTTGATCAATGCCATTTTATTATAAAATCAATAAAATATTCTAAAAAGAGAGAGGTGCTGACTGAGTATACCACTGGTCCATGCAAATGGTATTCCTGCCTGGTGAAATCTCACCAGCACCCATCCACAAACCTGCCCGTGACTAAAAGTTCCTCCAAAGGCTTGGACCCCCAGTTCGTTCTCCAGCATTCTTAAACATAATTGTGTACATGTATTCATTAAAACCTCATCATATATTCTTTAATTCATGCAAAATGGCCGGTGTTCACAAAGCACTGTAATCTTTATTAATAATCAAATACGGAATAGTACATTAATTAATGCCAGCTGGTTCAGAGAGATGCCTGTTAACCGAGGAAGTACACTAAGATTCATCTAAAGTGGGTTTCTTTTAAAGTCTTGTCTTCTAACAAATGCATGGCAGATCCCCTTCCCCCCCTTTTAAAAAAAGAATCGGTGGTAGCAGATGGGATTTAATCTCTTGTTCGTGTTTCCTGCGTAGTGTGGCAGCCTAGCCTTTTAATGCACAAATACAAAAATGGTAGATGATGGTGCTTCAAATACCCACAGGTGAACAGAGAATTGTGGAAGAATACATAGACATGTGTAGCACATTTCAATTGGATATGGACCCAGAGAGGTTTTTAAAGGCAAACGGTTTTTGAATACAAACTCAAAGTCATAAAAAACATTATTTTTAGTCATTAAATAAACCACCACTTAACAAAACTTATTTTTTTAAATTAACAACAAAACTTTAAAATGTTACTTTTTTGCAGTAGTGATAACCAGGTGCATACAAAGATACAGTCAGTTTTGATGATCTTTAACCAGATAAAGAGTTAGTGCACATCTCTCTGTCCTGGAGAATGAGAGATGGCTCAGCAGATGTGAGCAAAAGCTGGTGAGTGGAACTCACAGAGGCAGAGGCAGGAAGAAGCTGCAGATCCAACCCAGTATTTTTATTCAGTCTCGAACCTGCAGTTTTTATCTCCCCACCTGTTATGTACTGAGCTGAATCCTAGAACAATAAGATCCAGAATGCAGCAGTCTGATTGGTCTGAAGGAGCCACCCAATCCAGCTCCAGGTGGAAGTGAATCCGCAACCTGATTGGCCTACAGGAGTAGCCTGGAATTAGCCAATCACGTGGGGCCCATTGTGTAAATAATGTATATATAGCAGACGTTGTGGGGAAACACAACGTCCACCGTTCCACCGTTCAGCCCGGACACTGAGATCCAGCGCCGAGGGCCTTCTGGCGGTTCCCTCACTGCGAGAAGCAAAGCTACAGGGAACCAGGCAGAGGGCCTTCTTGGTAGTGGCGCCTGCCCTGTGGAACACCCTCCCATCAGGGGTCAGAGAGATAAACAACTACCTGTCATTTAGAAAATACCTGAAGGCAGCCCTGTTTAGGGAAGTTTTTAATCTGTGACTTTGTATTGTATTTTAATATTTGTTGGGAGCCGCCCAGAGTGGCCGGGGAGACCCAGCCAGATGGGCGGGGTATAAATAATATTATCATCATCATCATCATCATCATCATCGCTACTATGAGCTGAATAAAGAGCATGCAATTCACACTTGACTCCGAGTAGATTTCACCACCCCTACCCCCCATCCCTGTGAGCCATGGCAGCTGAGGGAGCATGACTTCCACCCCATACTCTCTCCTCCTTGCCACGATCCACATATTCTGTAAAACATTACAGTGTGCATGAGCACACCTGGCATATCGTGTGCACACAGCTGTGGAAGAATTTAATCTTCAGTGTTGCATACCCTTCCAACATTTCTCCAGTGAAAATAGGGATGACCTATTCCACCACCACATCATCATCTTTATACCCCACCCATCTGACTGATCCTTGGCTCGGGGAGGCGGGGTCACATAACTCCATACCGTCCAACATTTCTCTGATGAAAATAAGGATGTCCTAAGGAAAAGCGGGACATTGCAGGATCAGTTCAGAAACCAGGCTTCTGTAAATCTGGGACTGTTCCTGGAAAATAGGGACACTTGGAGGGTCTGGTGTCGGCCTGGTGCAGAGGGTTCTGATGAGCATAGAGATTTAGCCACTGCCTCAGTGACTTCCAGGTTAGAGTACTGTCCGTGGAGGCTGGTCCATTACAATATTTCTTTCTGCTCTGCTTCCAGAAAGGCCGTTTCCATCCTCTCCTCTGTCCTCCAAAACTCTATGGAGTCGGGGGTCATAGCTAAGGTCACTTTTGACCCTGGTATTTTATTATAAGACATCCTCTAATCACCCAGTTGTGATGTTCTTGGGGTCCCCTGCAAGGCCTGTCTCTGGGTGGTCCCTGAGGCAACGGAGGCTGGTGCATTGGGGAAAAGGTGGTACTGCCCCACCAACCTTAGTCTACTCTCAGCTAGTCTCTACCTGCCTGCCTTCTTACAACCAGTCCAGGTGGTGATACTGCCTATCATCTTTCTCCTCCTTAGTCTCAAGTTGCACTGGTAGGACTCTGCAGGAAGGAGGATGGGGACAAAATTAGAATTAGTGGGCTCTGAGTAGGCACCTGCCAACATTGACTACTGCAATGGGCTTCGTGTGGCCAGAACTGTGAATTTGTTCAAAATGATTGGAGCAACAACCTTGGAGTGCTAATGTACAACTCTCTCCAGCAGGTGTCTTCCTTTAGACGTGGGATCTAAAATCTGCTTTTAGGCATACTACTGTTTTGTGCAGAACCATTATCATTAGTGCTCACCCTAAGCAGCTTTGCTTTCGATATAGAAGAAGAAAAGGAGGACGAGTTGGAGTTTGGGCTTGATATCCTGCCTTTCACTCTCCTTAAGAAGTCTCAAAGCGGCTCACATTCTCCTTTTCCCTTCCTCCCCCACAACACACACTCTGTGAGGTGTGTAGGGCTGAGAGACTTCAAAGAAGTGTGACTAGCCCAAGGTCACCCAGCAGCTGCATGTGGAGGAGCGGGGAAGCGAACCCGGTTCACCAGATTACGAGTCTATCACTCTTAACCACTACACCACGTTGGCTCTACAGCAAGTTGTGCTTACACAAGTGGCACAAGACTGAAATTTGTGGCTGGAATTATACATCTGGAAGAATTTTGGACCTCTGATATGCAGTGGCAAAGTTGCGGGAGGTAATTTTCAAGGGGAAAGCAGCGAGAGGAAAGATGGTGCTGAGATTTCCTCAACTGCTTCTCCTCTAACTGAGGTTCCCACATAAGAGATTGAAGAGAAGCAAGTGTGACCATCTGGCTCAAAGCAAGTTTCCACCGTGTTCCTCTCTCTGCTGCCCAACATTCTTCTGTTCATATTCTCGGACACCTTGATGCTTGCAAGACCCTCCTAGGGGCATCCTTCCTCCACAGGGAGGGCAGGGTTACCCACGCAACCCCCTTGGCTCCAACCAGGCACCCCACCAGATCTAGGTGCCACCACCCTCCACTGGTCCCGCCACAACTATCTCCATGCTACAAAGTTAATAGTGATTTTCTTTTCCCAGTCAACCTTGGGAACTGTAGTTCCATAGTAGTCATACTAGATTGCCAGCCCACTTGCCACACTACAATTCCCAGCATTCTTTGAAGCCATGATACTTAAACTGGCATAAGGCAGATGGAAAGTTTGTGGTGTGGCTATCCTAACCACTGTACTTCTAAGTATAGGTTCTCAACATTAGGGATTAGGAGCTGGTTTAACACACACACACACACACACACACACACACACACAATTCTAAAGCTAACTCCTGTGTCCAGCACCACATTCTTTGCTCGTATGGAATAATGGAATATACATAGCATTGATCATAACTGTGTGTTGTGTGAATGGGACCTGTTAGTTGCAGTAAGATTTAAGTCAGGAAAGGGGAATCTGTGGCCATTCAGATGTTGACCTGCCCTTCCCATCCTCCCTAACCATGCTGGTTGGAGCTGATAGGAGCTGTAGTCCAAACACATATTGAGGGCCACAGTTTCCCACCCCTAACCTATGTTGGCCAAGCACCCTTTGACAGTAGCAACCTGTTTGCTGGCGGCGTACTTACTTTCCTTTGTTGCAAAGATGTGGGGGCTTCTGAATAGTGATTTCAAAGTGATAGGGGGCTCCACTCTCCTACCTGCTTCTCAGAAGGGATCCCTTTAAAGATAGAACGAGGAAGCTATAGAAACTTAGATTTATTGCAGCTAAAAAGAAAGAAAAAAGGAAACGAAATTGTATGCAGATTTTTCACAGCGCTGGAGTTGTGCTCTGGCACAACACAGCGGCTACTGAGATTTGGAAGCCTTCAGATTTTTGCCTTTCTGGGACTTGGGGGCCTCGTTTAGATTCCAATCATGAGACCGTCAACAGCAGTAGAAGCAACTCACTAGGCACACTGTGTGCAGATGGAAGAAGCTGGATACGCAATGCAGCCTCTAAGAGTTATGTTAGCCAGCCCAGTGGTGAACCTCTGATGGAATATTTTTTGCCTATCCACATACGAATGTAGTTAAGCAACAGATGTCTGTGCAATTTCTCATCATTACTCCTGATGCTCAGACAAAGTCCCTCTCCAACTTACAGAGAAGAACAGCCAGTCAGAGGCATTTCTAAAGTTTGGCCCTTAGAGAAGGCAGAATTAACAGAATTGCCCACCTTTTCATTGTATATCTAGCATATTAGTGCTTCGTTTTATTTTTATTTTTAATCGCGGGGTGTAGCTGTAATAAGCCATGATTGGGAGTTGCGTTTTGAGGGGAGGGAGGAGGAGATTTCCTGCAGTTGCTGTCAAGGGGAGAGGAGGAGCTGAAGGAAGAACGGAATGGTGGGTGGTGGTGAGATTTTAGGGGGAGGGAAGAAGAGAAGGCATTAGATGGCAGGAGAGGGAAGAGGGTGAAAGGTAGCACTGGTGACTGATAGGGAGGAAGGCAGGGAGGCAAACAGTAGGGGGAGCCAGAGCGAAAGGCAGGCAGAGCCAGAGCAACAACAGGCCAGAGACACCTTCTCGCTGCTTAGTTCTAAAAGAGCAATACACACAAGTTCTCGCATGTGCCTTGTGATCTTCAATAAATCCATGCATGAGAGCTTTGTGGAGTTTTGTTGAATGGTATCCAGATTGAGAGAAAAGTCTCAGGATGGAATACTTCCCCTGTTGTTGTTGTTGTTCAGTCGTTCAGTCGTGTCTGACTCTTTGTGACCCCATGGACCAGAGCACGCCAGGCACGCCTATCTTTCACTGCCTCCCGCAGTTTGGCCAAATTCATGCCAGTCGCTTCGAGAACACTGTCCAACCATCTCGTCCTCTTTCGCCCCCTTCTCCTTGTGACCTCCATCTTCCCCAACATCAGGGTCTTTTCCAGGGAGTCTTCTCTTCTCATGAAGCACTTGGCCAAAGTACTGGAGCCTCAGCTTCAGGATCTGCCCTTCCAGTGAGCACTCAGGGCTGATTTCTTTAACTATATGGACCTTTGTCGACAAGGTGATGTCTCTGCTTTTTAAGATGCTGTCTAGGTTTGTACTTCCCCTACCCACCAAAAAATCCTGGGGACTGTAGTTTGTTAAGGATGCTGAGAGTTGTTAGGAATTCCCAGAGTGCTTTAACAGCCAACCTATTTTCTCAGGGAACTCTGGGAATTATAGTTCTGTGAGGGGAATGTGGCGGGTGGGGACTCCTAATGACTCTCATCCACCTTAAACTACAGCTCCCAGGATTCTTTGCGGAGATATAATACCACCTTAAGGCAGTGTTTTTCAACCTTTTTTGGGCAAAGGCACACTTGTTTCATGAAAAAAATCACGAGGCACACCACCATTAGAAAATGTTAAAAAATTTAACTCTGTGCCTATATTGACTATATATAAAGTAATTCTCTTGAATTTTTCAATTTTTCCCACGGCACACCAGGCAACATCTCGCGGCACACTAGTGTGCCGCGGAACAGTGGTTGAAAAACACTGCCTTAAGGTGTACAAGTGTAGACAAGATGTTATTGCTTCCTGTATTCTCTGGAACGCCTTGCCTGTTGATGTTGGACCTTCCAGTCTACTGTTTTCAGCACCTGAATTTCCCTGCCCTCCTGCTTCTTAGGCAAGCCTAACAAGACACACAATCTTATTATGTGCATTTGTATTAAAGCTGTATCAACATTTTGATAAAGGTGCTGCCAGGCTTTGGATGCAGCAGACCAATACAGTTGACTTTTCTGGAAATAAATAAGCTTCCCTACCTGTTTGAATTAAAAATACTCGCCTTGGAGCTCTGAGGTGTGGCGTACCTCCCCCTGCTTCCCACCAGCCCTAGGGCGATACTTATTTATTATTTTAATATTTCATTTATTCAATTTCTATACCTCAGTTTATCCAAAGATCCCAGGGCAGCATACAACATTAAAAACATAATTTACGCAGCATAATAATAAAAACACAACACACAGCATAACAATAAAATAATCATAATAATTAAATAGATTATTTAATTGCCGAAGCCCTGGGTAAAGAGGAATGTTTTCCCCTGGCGGCGTGTTTGGCTCCAACCTTGTTTGTAAGGAAGGGTGCAAGTTCTTCCCTCTAGACATGTATAAAGCAACAGGCAGGCACAAGATTCCTGTGCTCTGTGTCTACTGCAAGATATAGTTTGATATATGACATTTTGTGAATTAATAGAAGGCTGCAGTGAGCCCAAAGTGAGCTTCTGGGGCCAGTTTAATCTGCCCAGCACAAACAGACAGAGAGAGTCTTTAAGTGACCTGAGTGTTTGAGAACTCCAAATCTATTTTGTGCTTGGTTGGCTTTGGAGGTTCTGTCTCTATCATGGAACGATTTCACGGCTCTGCTGGGGTGTAGCAGGGACACAGAAGAGGAGGAGGCCTGCAAGCAAACTTTAAATGCATCTGGGACGTGGGGGAATTATCATCTAGCGGAGGGAATGTTGGAAAGCAGCTCATAAAGACCGTTAACCTGTTAGGTGGATATCGTCTTCCAAAGTGTTGACAAAAGGCATTATTTAGTTCCACTAGGGAGAAATGGGTGGGCTGGCACAGAACATTGGAAGCTGCCTTATACTGAGTCAGACCACGGGTAGAACTCAAACCAATGGCTTCCAGTTACAAGAAAGGAGACTCTGACTAAACATTCGGAAAAGAGCTGTTCAGCAGTGGAACAGACTCCCACCAGAGGTGGTCGACTCTCCTTCCTTGGAGGTTTCTAAGCAGAGGGTTGGATGGTCATTGATGCTTTAGCTGAGATTCATCTGCATTGCAGGGGGTTAGACCAGATGACCCTTGGGGTCCCTTCCAACTCTATGATTCCATGAAATAATTAAATTCAGTGGTACCTCGACTTATGAAGATAATCCGTTCCAAAGGCGCCCTCGTAAGTCGAAATCTTCGTAAGTCAAAGGCGCCATCTCGGAACGGAAGAAAACTTCGCAAGTCGAAAAAAAAACCGCATTGAAAACCTATTAAGTCGAGGTATCGTGCCGCCGCTTCCCCTTCGTAACTCAAAAATTTCGGAAGCGGCGGCCATTTTTTCACTTCCGGAACTGATTCGGAAGTCGAAAACGTCGGAAGTCGAGTCGCTCATCACAACAGCTGCTAGAATTTTGTTTGCAAGAAACTGGAAAGGTGAAGAGCTCCCGACAGTGGAAGAATGGCAGATGAAGCTGATGGACTTTATGGAACTCGCTGAACTGACCGCGAGACTCCAAGACCAGAGGGAGGAGAAGGTGCAAGATGAATGGAAGAAATTTAAGGACTATTTAAAAAATTGTGAAAAGTTAGATATTTGAAGCAGAATCAGTTTGTTTAAGTGGCTTTAGCTAGATGATGTTAGATAAAAATAGTATATTAGAAGTAATGTTATGAATGGTTTAGAAATGTTTAAGGTTATGTTGTTTAAGTAATGAAATATATGTGATTAGTTAGTATTATGAAAGTTTATTAAGAATAATGGTGAATGATAAGAAAATAGTTACAAAGTTACCAAAGTATATTAGTTTTGAACGCAGTCGAGAGAACGGGGGAAGTCCCCAGATTAGATTTGAAATTAGAATTAAATAATTGTTGTGTCGTGGGTTCTGGTAGCAATAAGTCCAGCAACACTTCTTAGTGAACAGCTCTTTATTATAAGTGATAAGACAAGACTGGGGAATAGGGGGTAGGGAAAGCTCTATTTATAGACACATTGGAACAGAGGGAAAAGATACATTTTAGCAGGAACCAATAATATTCAAACTTTCCGGCGGGACCCAATCAGGCTGTGGATTGTGATTGTACTCTTCAAATTGACCAATAACATTACTTTACCCGGCTGACAGAATATCTTATTTAATACACAACAATAATTATTCATTTAGTGTTCCTGTGTAGGTATGTATAAGTTTTCTTTTGTTATTCTTCGTTGTTTTAATGTGTTTGTTATGCTTTTTGTCTTTTGTCAATTGTTTCTTGTATGATGGATTGTGTATTTGTTGTTTAATGTAGAAAATAATAAAATCTTTAAAAAAAAAAAAAAGGAAGTCGAGTCGCTCATAAGTTGAGCTACCACTGTTTCTCTATCACCCTCCATCCAAGATCCCAGGGTACACCGATCCTGTTCTTACTGCCTTGGTTGCCAACTAGTATCTGGGCCCAATTCAAAATGCTGGTTTCAACCTCTACAGCCCAGGACCACAATACCTGGGTCACAGCCTTTCCCCTCATGAACCTACCAGGACCCTACATCATTATCTGAATCCTTTCTTCATGTGCCTCCTCCATGAGAGGTCTGGAGGGTGGCAACATGAGAACGGGCCTTTTCTCCGGTGGCTCCATTTGTGGAATGCTCTCCCCAGGGAGGTTCGCCTGGCACCTTCATTACATATCTTTAGGCACTATGCAAAAAACCTTCTCCTAGGCCTTTGGCTAATTAAACCATCTATGTATGGCCTTAAGTGTGTGTGCATTTGGCAGTGGTGGGGTTGTTGTTTTTGTTTGCTAGTACGGTGTGTATTTTTGTGTTTTTATATTGTGATCCTCGGATGAAGGGCAGTTAGAAATTTAATAAATAACAATAGCAACCCCACATGGAGATGCGTGGAAATGGAACCCGGGACCCTTTGCATGGAAATCTTGCACTCTCCCACTGAGCTTCAGTGGGGAAACGGCTTTGATAGTTGCGTGTCGAGGACCCCAAACCACCCCTCAAATAAATTCACACCACAGACATAATTTTGGGTTTTGGTTTTTGGCATGATTTTGGCCACAACTTTATTGATTTACAAGAGACGTGAGTGGTTGCTTAGGCATTGGTTCACACTATCTGTCCCCTAAGGACAGAACTGATATTTGTCAGTAAAGGCGAAAGCCCTCCGGGTAGAGAAAGTGAGCGGGGGATCAGACTCTCCCCTTTTCCCACAGGCTCCCAGGGGCTCTTGCGTGGCCCTGACCCTCGAACGGGGGATACGGACAAAAGCATGTCGAGCCCCTGGGTTCCTTTAACAGAAATCCCCACACCATGAAGAACATGGAGGGGCAAACGAATATGTCAGAATTCGTTTTTGCTTATTTTGCTCCACCAGCCAGCAAAATAAGAACCAATGCCTAACCGCCAACCTTACAAGTTGTGACTATTTGCTACGCAGTAGGCGAAAACCTACTGCGTAGCAAGTAGGTTTGAATTATGGTGCTGGAGGAGACTCTTGAGAGTCCCATGGACTGCAAGAAGATCAAACTTATCCATCCTTAAAGAAATCAGCCCTGAGTGCTCACTGGAAGGACAGATCCTGAAGTTGAGGCTCCAGTACTTTGGCCACCTCATGAGAAGATAAGACTCCCTGGAAAAGACCCTGATGTTGGGAAAGATGGAGGGCACAAGGAGAAGGGGACGACAGAGGATGAGATGGTTGGACCATGTTCTCAAAGCTACCAACATGAGTTTGGCCAAACTGTGGGAGGCAGTGAAGGATAGGCGTGCCTGGCGTGCTCTGGTCCATGGGGTCACGAAGAGTCGGACGCGACTGAACGACTGAACAACAACAAGGCGAAAACCAGATGGCACCAGCCAAACGGAAAAATTCCTACTAGGCCCCTGCCTCAAAAGCAGACGACACCATGACAGGCATAGCAAGGTCAACACAGAGGCCTAAAATTAGGGAGGGAAGGGCGGGTGATCCAAAGCTCGCAGTCAAAGAGGCAGAACACTCTGCCAGCTAATCTTTTATAACAAGCTGGGCTGTCCATCATCAAATGGCAACATATAAATCCCCCCAACAACACCCAGGGTCCAATCGTAGCAGTGGCCATCCAAACTAACCCGCCCAGCAAATTAAGGGGCAGTTTGCAGACCCCCACCGCAACACGTGCTCTCCATGAAGGAGAACCCGCTTTGCTGTTCATACATTCCAGCTCCTGGGGAAGTATGGAGAGATAAAAGTTTTTAATATATATATATATTTGCATAAGGAAAGATGTGACAAGGCCCAGCTTTGTTATACTTGGCACCCTCCATTCCAAGAGAAAGGGGAAGGGGCCATAGCTCAAGTGGCTTTGTGCGCTGAGGGTCCCAGGTTCGAATCCTGGCTTCTCTAGTTAAAAGGACGCTAGCAAGCGATAGGGTGATGCAGCTTGTTTAACCTAATGATTTATAAAACATAGTAGACAGCAGGTTTCTCCTTAAAAGAGACTTTCCCCTCAGAGTCCCCTGAGCTCTGTAGCTCTGTGAGGAGAATAGGGAGCCTCCTAACAGCATCCATGGCGCCATTTCCCACGATTCTTTGGGGGAAGGCATGGCAGTTTAAAGTGGTATCATAGTGCTTTAAATGTACAGTGCAGATGGGGCCTAAGTCTTTGCTAGGGGCTAAAGGTACTTTATTAAACTTAGAATTTCTTTTAGCTGGGTAAACAGGCCTGATGCTACCCCATTAAATTCAAAAACAATTTCTGTTGGCATACCTAGGCAGGTATTTTGGCAAGTCAACAAATGTCTCAACTTGATGGGTTTATTCACTAACTAACTAACTAACTAAACAAACAAACAAACAAATAAAATGGCATCCCTGTCTCTACCCTTTAGCAACTGTAAGATGACAGTTTGATTTAAAAACTGAGTTAAGGGGGAAAAAAGGGAAGGGGGAGAGAACAAATCAAATTCCACCGTCTGCTAGATGATGAAAGGTATCGATTGCCACGTACAGTTTCAAAATCTGTATTGATGGCTGCCGTATTCTCAGCTCTGCCTGTCGTAACCTGTGATTAGATTTAAGGGGAGACTAGTCGATTCCCATGCCATCCAAATATTAAAAGGCTTTCGTCGTGAGTGTGGAGCTTTCAAGACTCGTGGGTCTGATTGAATTTCCAGGGAGACGGGTTAAGGCATTATTTATAAACCCGTAAGACAGAGGCTTCCGCAATGGCTGGGGGAACTCAAGTTTCTTTCAGAACAGCAGTGGCGAAATGGGGGAGAGCATTTGCCACCTAACTTTATATTCCGCTTGTATTCTGTGTTCCGCGTTGCATTCTGGCCATGTTCACATGGTACATTTAAAGCACTATGGCTCCACTTTAAACAGTTATGGTTTCCCCCCCAAAATCATGGGAACTATAGTTTGTTAAGGGTGCTGAGAGTTGATAGGAGACTCCCTATGCCCCTCACAGGGCTACAATTCTAAGAGTTCCCCGTGAAGAGGGATTGATGCTTAAATCAATCTGCAGCTCTGTGAGTGGAGTGGGGGGTCTCCTAACACCTCTTAGCTTGCTAGAGCTGATGGGAGTTGTAGTTCAGCAGTGCCCAGATCGAAATGAATAAGAGACAAGACATGTTTGGTGAGGGCTTCACGATTATGGAACTCCCTTATTTATGGATGGCCATGTGCCATGGATACTTTAGTTGAGATTCCTGCAATGCAGGGGATTGGACTAGATGACCCTTGGGTTCCCTTCCAACGCTACAATTATATGATTCTATGATCCCTCCTAAGTGATGTGCATATAGTCCAGATTCCTCACACCTATGTTATTTCTGAGACCAGACTTAAATGTGATTTTTTTTGTGAGGATCTTTTGTAAGCTGCCTCCAGAGCCTCTTGGAATATAAGTATTTGAAATAAATCAGGATAGGGAACCTCTGGCTCTCTGGGTGTTCCATCTTTTCCTGAGCTTTGACCCTGGTTGCTTGGGCTGATAGGAGCTGGAGTCTAACAACATCCGAAGGGCAACGGCTTTCCCGGCCCTGAAATAGATGATAAACCAAGGGGTGCCTTTCCAGATTTTGTCAGACTCCAACTCCCATCAGCCCAGGCAACCAGGGTCAAAGCTCAGGAAAAGATGGGAGTTGCAGTCCAAAACATCTGGTGGGCCCCAGGTCGAGGAAGGCTGCTGTAACGCCTTATTACTCCAGCGCAGAAATGCAAGGATTCTGAGTTTTGGTAACATATCTGAATCCATTGTGACAATTCTATTAGGTTACCTGCTTGACCCTGTAAATTAAACACTTCAAAGGCCACTGCTTCTATCTCTTCTCCTGGTATTCAATTTACTTCTCTCAGCTTCGTAGGGCAGAGAGACGTAATGCCAGAACCAAGTGTCATTTAAATCTGACTAGGGAGGCAGAACAGTAGGTTTAATTTTTATTTTATTGGACATTTTTTCTTCCCTCTCCGCTTTCCCCTCCTGTTCTTGTAGCAATCCAAATTCCATTACACAATCGTGCTTTTGGAGCAAAAAAACCGTTTATGCCTCTCATTTCCAGCCCCTGAAGGTAGAAAAAAGGTGTGGGGGGGGGGGGAGATCATATTTGGCATGGGATTGATAGATTGGTTTGTCAAGATTTTGTGAGCTGTTCCATCAGTGTGGCAACGCTGTTTATCATCCCTTAGGATCAAAGAACTGGTTTAAAAGTACACATTGAATTATACTTGAAGCACTAAGACAAGGATAGGCAATGTGGTGCCCCCTCCCCCGACTGCTGGACTCCAAATTCCATCAGTCTCAGTGAGCCTGCCCAGTGGCCAGGGATGATGGGAATTGTAGTCCTTGAAGGCACCATGCTGGCTACCCTTGAATGCTTGTTGGCATCATAGCCTCTGATTTGGGACCCTACGTTTTGATCCCAGATATTTGGAAGCCAGTTGTGGTTGAGGAAAAACAAAACAAACCCCTTTGCACATGGAAAATGAATAGAAGAAGAGCCTTCTGGATCAGGCCAAAGCCCATCTCATCCAACAGCTTGTTCTCACGATGGCCAACTGATGTCTGTGGGAAGCCCGACCTGAGAGCAGCAGCATTCTCTCTGCTTGGGATTCCTAACATAGCCATCCTAGCTAGTAGCCATGGATAGTTTATGATGCTCTGATAGAAGTAGCAGAGCCTTCTTAAGCAGATGCAGGTCTTCGCCATGAAGCACAGTGCCTGTCCCACCTGAGTATTGCAGAGAAGGCTATGCAGTGCCTTACAACAGACATTGTAACTGTTAGCTCCCTCGTGAAGAAATGTGTGGACTTCATCACATTGTTCAAGGAAAGCAGCTGCCCAGAGGCAGTTATCGCAGCCAAAGAGCTCATGGAAGTAGTCCAGAATAAATATTCAGGAAGGAATTCTTGTCAACACAGCTTGTGTTTCAAGAGAAGAGTGACTTGAACTGCTTGATTCACACAGGAATGCATTGGGATTCTTGTACAACCTTGAAAACTTACTAGAAGAGACACAGGCCACCCACTGTTTGGACCTGCATAGAGGCCTGTCTGATGGTAATCGCTGACACAGATGGTGCAGGTTGTTGTGTTGAGCCGGGGTGTCTCCATCGCATCCTGGCTCCTGGGAAAGGCTCACCATGAGATGCCCCGAAGTACATCCATGATACCCAAGTGTCTTCTCTCACGTCTGTGTAACACCACGAATTCTCCTGACACATCCACTTACAAGTTGCTTGTGGTGAGTGTAGCTTCTCAAAGCTGAAGTTCATAAAAATGTCCTTGTGATCTACCATGATGGAGGAGAGGCTCACATCACTACTTGTCCTATCTGCTGAAAATGGCATTGCTCAAAACCTTGATCTCTCAGCCAGTGTTCTGCAGTTTGCACAAACCACACCTCGAAAAAGCCACAGTGCGCCAAATAACACTGCAGAACTATCGCAGGTTTGACTTCTAATATTTGTTGTTTCATAGCAGTTCCTGGTTTGTTTGTTTTTTGGTGAGCCTTCTTTATTTTAGAGTAACCATTATTTTTATGCTTAAAAATTATAAAGATAAGTCATAAACAGGAAGGCATCCAGCTGACCTCTTATGTTGTTGTTGTTCAGTCGTTCAGTCGTGTCCGACTCTTCGTGACCCCATGGACCAGAGCACACCAGGCACGCCTATCCTTCACTGCCTCTCGCAGTTTGGCCAAACTCATGTTAGTAGCTTCAAGAACACTGTCCAACCATCTCATCCTCTGTCGTCCCCTTCTCCTTGTGCCCTCCATCTTTCCCAACATCAGGGTCTTTTCCAGGGACAAAGACTTCTTATAGCTTCATTTTATTTTATTGTTATTTATATAGTGTTTATAGTTTATAGTATATAGTGTAGTTTATTGTATGACCCACTGCTTTGAGGGACATCTTCAGGAGAAGAAAAGGCTAAGGAGTAAACCCTACACAAATCTGGAGTCCCAACAACAGTTGGATGGTGCCTTGTATGCCTCCTTCCAGCAACTCCTACAGTCAACCTGGTGCCCAGCGTATTGCTCTGCTTTCCTTTGGATCATATCGGCAAGGCCTGGATGGGGGTCTTGTCATCTGGGCAGCCCAGGACCTCCATACACACTGCCTGGAAGGTCACTTGGGTGCTGCTAACACAGCAGGTGTTAACACAGCAGGACGCAGGTGGCGCTGTGGTCTAAACCACTGAGCCTCTTGGGCTTGACGGTCAGAAGGTCGGTGGTTCAAATCCCCGCGATGGGGTGAGCTCCCATTGCTCGGTCCCAGCTCCTGCCAACCTAGCAGTTCAAAAGCACACCAGTGCAAGTAGATAAATAGGTACCGCTCCGGCGGGAAGGTAAGCAGCATTTCCATGCGCTGCTCTGGTTTTGGTGTTTCATTGCGCCAGAAGCGGCTTAGTCATGCTGGCCACATGACCCGGAAAAACTGTCTGTGGACAAACGTCAGCTCCCTCGACCTGTAAAGCGAGATGAGCGCCGCAACCCCAGAGTCATCTGCGACTGGACTTAACTGTCAGGGGTCCTTTACCTTTACCTTTTTAACACAGCAGAAACAACATAGAGCACAGCAGTTACGAGTTACCAGTCTCTGCAGCTGCAGCAAGGGCTGTGATTCTCCAGTGGTTTGACTTCACCTTCAAAGGCACATTGTATTGTCTCTTGAGACAGACAGATGCCCCAACAACAACAATAGCATTTGAAGTGCCAAGTGTTTGGCAATGTTTCCTCAAAGTAAAGCTGTGTTCCACTGATTTTTACCTAGTGGAAATGACATCAAAGTGGGAATCAAAAAAGAAAAACTTTAAGAAGGAGGGTCATCTTTGCAGTTAATATCGAAACAACCTTTAGAACCTTGAGGCTGTGTGTGTGTGAATGAATGGTTGCAGACACTTGACTTTTGCCACCCTTGCTCACTGCAGACAGCACATTAGAAAAACAGAGTCGCTGAGCTCAGCTTGGTGCCCCCCCCCCTCAGCTCTTTGCCCCAAGTGACTGCCCAGCTCACCCACCCCTAGGCCAGCTCTGGGGTAGGTCACTGTGAGTACAGAATTCTGAATTAGATGAGCCTTTGCTCTGATCCAGCAGTACTCTTCTTACACACTTGAACTTTTAAAAAATGAGTATATATACACATAACTTTCCCCACAATGCCCCTGTCTCCTTTCATCCTTACCAGGAATTCACCTGAGCTGACCAGCCTCTACCTGCTCCATCGATACCAAAAATGAATCCCTGATGTGGGATGAAGAGATACACTCAGCATTACTGAGCCCCTTGGCTAGCCCAAGTAAGGATCTGGTTCCAATTCAAGTTGAAACAATTATCTGTGTTCCCCCCCCTTCCCATTCCCCCCTCTCTCAAATATGCTGCAATATTTTTGCATCTTAAATATTTTCATGCTGGGTTCCTTTCCAGGCAGCTAATTATAAACTTCATTATAATAGTTCATTATATTCTTCTATTGTTCAATTAGTTTAACAAGTTGCCAAGTGGAATACAAGGCAGGCAATTAGCTTCATCTAATGGCAATGAACTCCTGAATGTGGGTTACCAAAAATATCCTTTATAGAGCTCTTCTTGCAAATTTTACCAATCAGTGAACAATAGAAAAAAAGAAAAGGGGATCCAAAAAAAGTGTGTCCAGAAATTTATCCATGGGTGGAATTGTTCTTCTTTGCTTTTATTAAACGGCAGTGTGAATAGTGAAGGAGAACATTAAAATTCTATCACCACAAACTTTCTTCTCCCATTCCTCATAAAACACTGTGGATATGTCATCATCCCTGTCTTTGCTTTTTATTTAAGGTTTAACATGTTGGATGCACTGAATGGGCAAGATCATGATCGTTTTGATCTGATCAAGTATTTGTGAGCTTTTAAATGGAGTGTGTGTGTGTGTGTGTGTGTGTGTGTGTTCAGAGCAAAGGTATGAAAGAGAGAGAGAGAGAGAGAGTGCAAGCCAAACAAGAAGTTTGCACAGTGATAAGAACATAGGAAGGGCTCTGCAGCTGGATCAGACCAAATGCCTATCTGTTCCAGCATCCTATTTTCACCGTGGCCAAGCAAGGTCCTATTGCAAGCCTACAGGAGGCAGGACATGAGCACAACAGCAGTCACCTCCCTTGTGAGATGGCCTGCAACAGTGGAACCCAGGTCATGGGCATCATGGCTAGCAGCCAGCCATTGGTAGCCTTCTCCTCCATGAATTTTCCCGACCCCCATATTAAGCTGTCTTAAGTTGGCAGCCATCTCACTAGTTCCTATGGGAAGAAATCCCACAGTTTTAACTGCGTGCTGTGTGTACTTCCTATGATCTGTCCCGAAACTCTTGACATTCAGCTTCAATATCTAGCCCAGAGTCCTAACATGAGAGGTAGAAAAGATTCACTTTCTCTCCATTGTGCATAACGTTATACACCCTCAGCAACTCCTTCCTTTCTAGTCTCCCCCCCCCCTAAACTCAAAAACCTCAGGTGCTGTAATCCTTGCTCATATGTTAGCTCTCCCTTGATCATTCTGCTTGCCTGTGTGAATTCCGCTTTTAAAATCCTCCCCCAATAGCATCCACAGGATTCCTAACGTGGCACAGGAAGATCTGACACTTTCCCTTCTTTATCCAATACCTCCCTGCAGCGATGGCATTGATCACAGAAGGAGTTAATGACATGGCAGTCGATAAAATCACCATGGAATTAAGTTCAGGCTCAGGCATTATTAGCTCCTGGCTTGAACCAGAACTTCTTGACATCTGTTTCCAACAACGACAAAAAGTGCGTGTACCCTTCAGCATGCCACAAAGGAAAATCGGGATGCTGGTCTTTCCGGGACTGGGCTGACTCCTTTGCAAAGAGAATCATAGACTCATAGAACTGCAGAGTTGGAAGGGTTCCTGAGAGTGATCCTGCCCAACCCTCTACAAGGCCAGGATCTCGCCCCATCAGGACAGGTTTACTGGAGGCTGAGAGTGCACACTCTCTCCTTCAAGCCAGCTGCCTGTGAGGAACGCAGCCAGTCGGGAGGCAGAGAGGAGGTGTGGCAGGAGCCAGAGCTGGAGTCCGCCGCCTTCTCCTCCAACACTGGACAGAGGTAGCAGCTCTCTAGTCAGTGCCAGTGCTGCCACTCAGGGACTATGGGCAGCCGCAGAGTCACCTGCCTCCCAGCCAGGATGGGGAACATGTCACAGCCGCGCACCTTTTGCACGGCTGCACACTCCTCTCTGCTCGCTCAGATGCCTGAGGAATTTGGAGGTGCGTGCTGCGGCTGCCACGGTCAAGGGCGAGAGCCGCAGGGCTAAAATCTGGGGTGCCTCAATTAAATCAGGACAGTTGACAGGTTTGAGCCTGACAAGCTCTCCACTCTTGACACCAGCTGGGATTTATCCCTAAATTGAGACAGGTGTGTGTGTCTGAGACAAAGATTATGGTGGCTTGCTTATGGCACAGTGGCAAAACTGTGATAATAAAGAGTGGGAAATGCAGTATTATTGTTCAAACCATCTAGGCAGATTTTAGAATTTAAGAACTTAAGAAGAGTCCTGCTGGATCAGGCCAAAGGCCCACTTAGTCCAGCATCCTGTTCTCACAGTGACCATTGAAATGACGCTGGGAAGTCCACAAGCAGGGCACGATTCTGTTTCGAGGCATAGCTAAGTACACAGTCAGATCCAGGGTGAGAAGTTTGAACATTCTTAAGAATAAGACTATTATTGGCCAGTATATTGTCACACCCAGCAGGGGACTTCACAATGGGCCTTCTTTGTGGTAAAACAGACAGCTCGTTGCAAGAGCAGCAGCTGCAGAAATAATGATGTAGAGCAGTCTTTGCCAACCTTGTGCCCTCCACGTTTTTGGGTCAACAACTCCCATGCAGGTCGTGGCAAGATGAAAACAGGCCTTCCCAGTGGTGACTCCCTGTCTGTGGAATGCTCTCTCCAGGGAAGTGAACCCGATGCCTTCATTGTTTGCTTTAGGTGCCAGGTTAAAACATTTCTGTTTCCTCAGGCGTCTTGGCCATCTTTTAGTGGGGTGGGAAGAATTGGATCTTTTTATCTAGGATGAGCACATCCATAGATAGACCATAAACTTGACATGAGTCAACAGCGTGATGCAGCAGCTAAAAAAGCCAATGCAATTATGGACTGCATCAATAGGAGCAAAGCATCTAGATCAAGGGAAGTAATAGTACCACTGTATTCCGCTCTGGTCAGACCTCACCTGGAATACTGTGTCCAGTTCTGGGCACCACAATTCAAGAAGGATACTGACAAGCTGGAACGTGTCCAGAGGAGGGCAACCAAAATGGTCAAAGGCCTGGAAACGATGCCTTATGAGGAACGGCTTAGGGAGCTGGGTATGTTTAGCCTGGAGAAGAGAAGGTTAAGGGGTGATATGATAGCCATTTCAAATATATCAAATGATGTCATATAGAGGAGGGAGAAAGGTTGTTTTCTGCTGCTCCAGAGAAGTGGA
Source organism: Lacerta agilis (assembly GCF_009819535.1). Lineage (NCBI taxonomy): Eukaryota > Metazoa > Chordata > Lepidosauria > Squamata > Lacertidae > Lacerta > Lacerta agilis. The sequence goes on from NC_046328.1 coordinate 4,669,494, forward strand.
CACGGGGCAATGGATTCAAACTACAAGAAAGAAGATTCCACCTAAACATTAGGAAGAACTTCCTGACAGTGAGAGCTGTTGGACAGTGGAATTTGCTGCCAAGGAGTGTGGTGGAGTCTCCTTCTTTGGAGGTCTTTAAGCGAAGGCTTGACAGCCATCTGTCAGGAATGCTTTGATGGTGTTTCCTGCTTGGCAGGGGGTTGGACTGGATGGCCCTTGTGGTTTCTTCCAACTCTATGATTCTATGATTGTAGGTATTGAGTCTTATATTGGTGTTGTTGTTTTTTTACAGTGTTTTAATGCCTTTTATGTTGGAAGACACCTTGAGACACTCTTCTCTGTGTAAAAAGAAATATAGTAGATAAAGGAATCATTAAATGGGCACAGATCCCACCCCCAGTCTCCCACAGCTTCTCTGGTTTCACCACAAAGAATAAAAATGCTAGGTCAGGCTTCCTCAAACTCGGCCCTCCAGATGTTTTGAGACTACAATTCCCATCGTCCCTGACCACTGCTCCTGCTAGCTAGGGATCATGGGAGTTGTAGGCCAAAACATCTGGAGGGCCGAGTTTAAGGAAGCCTGTGCTAGGTCATAATTTCCTTCCATATTATGAATTTGAATACCTGAGGCCTGGGGCCAAACACTCCCAGTCAGGGGCTGGTCCCCATGCATTGCTCTTTTTACCTCAATAATTTTAAATTTAAACCTGGGAAATCCAATTGAATGCCACTTGTGTGCCATTTTCCAATTCAGCGCCACTTTGATTCCCTTTAGTCGTGAGCGTCACTGTCTGACAAACCCCCTTGCTTTGACAGATGGATGAGCTTTGTGCTATCCTCTCCTTAATGTGCTCCCTCGGTGCTCTTACAAAATTTCCTCTCAGGGATTCTTGTTCCTAAGCAGAAAGAGAGAGATAAATGACTTGTCGCATCGGAGAGATGAATAGCCACACCCAGGACGGTTCATATGCTGCTTTCTCTCTTCCTCCCATCTCTCTCTCTCTCCCTTTCTTCCCCCCTCAGCAAAATCCTCGTAATGTGGTGTCATATCTCCTCACGAGCTCTAATTAGTCTCTCCTTTCCAGTTGTGAGGGGGACGGATGTCAACAAGTCTGTTCCCATAACAGGCTGGAGATTAAAGATGATGCCTGCCACCCAAGGCGAAGGGCGCTGAGGAGCTGGAGAGCCCATGGGGAGATCACAGAGGGAAGAATCCACATCTGCAACTCTCCAAAATCCAGGCAACTGCCTCATCAGTAATTCAGGTCTCAGTGGAGAGAACCGTTCTGCCTAATGAGGACACTTCCGTGCTGGAGGGTTAGCATTTGTGTGCATCTATCTGTTGCCAGGATGCTCTGACAGGAGTATTTCTCCCAAAATGTCAGGCGAGCAGAAGAGGCAAGAAAAAGCCAGTTTGGTCCACAGAAGTGCCCTGCCCTGGTAGAATCATAGAATTGTTGAGCTGGAAGGGATCCTGGGGGTCATCTAGTCCAACCCCCTGCAATGCAGGAATATCAACTAATCTGATGACAGATCCCACTCGGCTTTTCCACAGTTTCTTAATTTTCCAATCTTAAACTAAGCTCTTCACATTTTCTCATTGGTTTTGGTTTTTTTTTTTTTTTGGCTCACTAAATTCATCAGCATTTTTGTGTGAATTTGTCCTACCGCACACATTTTCTCAACCAATTTTTATTAATTAATGCATTTTTACTTAATAATAATAATAATAATAATAATAATAATAATAATAATAATAATAATATATTTATACCCCACTCATCTGGCTAGGTTTCCCTACTCTGGGCAGCTTCCAACAAAATATTAAAATACAGTAGTCCATCAAACATTAAAAGCTTCCCCAAACAGGGATGCCTGGTCTCCTCAAAGTCTGGTAGTTGTTTTTCTCTTTCACATTTGGTGGGAGGGCGTTCCACAGGGGAGGGGCCACTACTGAGAAGGCCCTCTGCTTGGTTCCCTGTAACTTCGCTTGTCGCAATGAGGGAACTGCCAGAAGGCCCTCAGAGGAGGACCTCAGTGTCCGGGCAGAACGATGGGTGTGGAGACACTCCTTCAGGTATACAGGACTGAGGCCGTTTAGGGCTTTAAAGGTTTGAATTGTGCTCGGAAACGTACTGGGAGCTAATGTAGCTCTCTCAGGACCGGTGTTATATGGTCCCGGCGGCCACTCCCAGTCACCAGTCTAGCTGCCGCATTCTGGATTAATTGCAGTTTCCGGGTCAGCTTCAAAGGTAGCCCCACATAGAGTGCATTGCAGTAGTCCAAGTGAGAGATAACTAGAGCATGCAGCACTCTGGCAAGACAGTCCGCGGCAGGTAGGGTCTCAGCCTGTGTACCAGATGGAGCTGGTAAACAGCTGCCCTGGACACAGAATTGACCTGCGCCTCCATGGAAAGCTGCGAGTCCAAATTGACTCCCAGGCTGCGCACCTGATCCTTCAGTGGCACAGTTACCCCATTCAGGACCAGGGAATCCTACACACCTGCCCGCCTCCTGTCCCCCCCAAACAGTATTTCTGTCTTGTCAGGATTCAACCTCAATCTGTTAGCCGCTATCCATCCTCCATTTTTGTGGACACTTTACCCCAGTATGTGCATTTTTGTACAACTTAGGGCTTGTCCATACTTCCACTTTTTCCGTGCCCATAAAGCAAAGGTGTGAGAGTTTTCTGCTTGTCCTATGCACAGATCTGATTTTGTTTATCCTGCCACTTTCCCTGGGAAAACCCACTTTTTCCTGTTGAATTGGAACAAATGCCTGAGCACTATAGTTTACCCCTCACAGAGCTACAATTCCCAGCACCCTTAAAGAACTACAGCTCCCAGGATTCTTTGGGAGAAATCATGTGATTCAAATGTATGGTGGATCTCTACATATTTCCTTTTCTTCCTCCTCATTTAATAACGGTTACAAGATCAGGCTCTGTTGCCACCACCTACTGATTGTAACATTATTACACCTCACGTACAATCGAGCATAAAGACCCATATCTTTCCAAGACATCTATAGTCTCTCTAAAACTGAGCCCAAAGGATTTTTTTCTTGAATGGCAGCCCCAGAGACAAATGCGCAATGCCCAGCTCATTACGGGATACTTTCTTTTGAAAGAGAGGCTCTCTTCTTAGAAACATCACCAAGACCAGTGTAAATCTTACCCCCCCCAAAAAAAGGTAAAGGTAAAGGACTCCTGACAGTTAAGTCCAGTTGCAGATGACTCTGGGGTTGCAGCGCTCATCTCGCTTTACAGGCTGAGGGAGCCAACGTTTGTCCGCAGGCAGTTTATCTGGGTCATGTGGCCAGCACGACTAAACCGCTTCTGGTGAAACCAGAGCAGTGCACGGAAATGTCGTTTGCCTTCCCGCCGGAGCGGTACCTATTTATCTACTCGCACTTGACGTGCTTTCGAACTGCTAGGTTGGCAGGAGCTGGGACCGAGCAACGGGAGCTCACCCTGTCACGGGGATTCGAACCGCCAACCTTCTGATTGGCAAGCCCAAGAGGCTCAGTGGTTTAGACCACAGCACCACCCGCGTCTTCCCAACCATACATAAATTACTCCGAAGTAATGTGGGTCTGTCTGTCTGTCTATTGCTCTGTCCCAGCTTTTGCCAACCTAGCAGTTCAAAAGCATACCAGTGCAAGTAGATAAATAGGTACCACTGCGGAGGGGTGGTGAACAGCATTTCTGTGTGCTCTGGCACTCATCATGGTCCTCTGTGCAACAGTAGCAGCCCATGGTCAACTGGGCTTTGCCGTCCAGGGTTCCTTTACCTTTATTCCAAAGAGCAATGTCCCGTCAAAATTCTCAACAGAATGACTTTTCTCAGCTCCCTTCTTAACTTGAAAAACCAAAAATCTGGCTCTGCGCTTTCACTCAGGCCTGCTGTTGCCTTTGCTCCTGGGTCTGATCTTGGCTGGACTAAAGTGCTGGTGGTCTCATGAATCTGTGTCATGGGCTGGCTGGATGCAGAGGAGGGGGGGCACTAGCTGGGCAACCTCCAAGGGAAGAAGGATCAGAGCCAGGGGACTGGTGGTGGGATGACAATACATGGTCAGAAGGAGAAGAGTGGCCAGACTGGGAGGAGGAGGTGTCAGAAGCTGAAGTAGTAACAGGGTTTAGTGAGATGGGAGAGTCTGTGGCAGAGAGCAGTCCAGAATAGAGGCAGAAGCGGAGGCTGGTTAGGAGGGGGGCCCAGAGGTGTAGCAAGCCCAGGTGGTACCCGGTGCGGAATTGTTTTTGTCACACACCCTCACAACGCCAGCAACCCCCCCGAGAAAGCCGTGAAGTGAGGCAGCCTCGCTCTGCAGCTTGCTCGCAAACCTGCACGCCACTCTTCCTCTCCCCCCCCCACGCCGCAGCGGAGAGCGCTGGCGGCGGCAGCAGTGGCAGGGGGGGGAGCAGCCCAGGCTGATCATCCTCTTCCCCGCCACCGCCGAAGCAGCCACCAGCGTGCTCCGCTTTGTGAGCGGAGTGCACTGGCGGCGGCTTCGGCGGGGGAGGGGAGAGGTGCCCAGCGTGTCACCACCTCCAGGGTGGCACTGGGGGTGGAAAGCACCCATCGCCCCCACCTTGCTACGCCACTGGGGGGGGCCCAAAAGGCAGAGATGAATCAAGCTGATGAAGAAGCCAGGGGGCTCCCCCTCCTGCTGCAACCAGCTTCCCTCACTGCTAGTCTCCCGGAACCAGAAGAGATATGAAGAGGGTGGAGCATAGACAGGCAAGGTGATGAAGTCCCAGACTGCTTGGGAAGGACCTGGGGTGGGGGGAGGAGCCTTAGGAAGTTGTGGGAAGGCGGGGACCTTCAGTCCTCACAACTGTCTCATTGGGGCAAGATCTACTGGGAAGAGTTGCTGTGCTCACTAGGCCTGGCCTCCTAAGCTTTCTTGCTTCTTTGAATAAAGAGTTAACTTCACTGATGCCATGTGAGTTATTGCTGACCTGCTCCCGGCACAAACTATGACCTCAAGCAGAGTATTTTCCAGTATGGTGGTCTCCGGGTCGTCATTGGTGTCTTCTCATCTCCTCTTGAACTTGGTAAGGAGCTTCTCTTCCTCTCTGGTCCATTCCAGTCCTAGGCTGGTACTACCAGGAAGTGGAGAGAAACAACCAGCAGGAGTTGGGTCAATAACAAACTGGTGGCTTATGAGTGGAGCCAAGCAAATCCTGAAGGTCATGGATGGCAGAACGTGGAACTTCTTTGCGCTGGGTTCTCCAACAGAACATTCCATGGCCAGCAAGTGGATTTCTAGGTCATCATTACATGGAGCAGCAGTTGAGGTATTGGAAATAAACTGGGCCAGGCTCATCTTTGGGGAATGCAGAGGTCTGAAATTGCTCCAGCAAGGAACAAGCCTAAACTGAACGCTTTCATAGAGATAACACCAGGAGCAGCCTAACTATTAACACCACTCGTTTTGCAAGATGCTTAAAGGGTTCCAGACTTCTCCGGTAACTTCCAGCTGTGACAGAGCAGGAGAAGCTCAGGTCTTCCAGGGTCTTCCACAGTGGAGACCTCAGAGTCAGACAGGTGTAGGTGGTGGACCCACAGGTTCACTGCTATAGCCGTGTCTCTGGGGCTGGCACAGGGTGCCCTTCAGAACCCTTGACTCTGTCACCTGATGAAGAAGAATCCAACTCCTGGATCTCTGATAGATCCAAGTTCAAATCCCTCCTCAGCCACAGTGCTTGCTGGGTGTCTTTGGACAACATTCTTTCAGTTGGACCTTACTTTACAGGATCGTCGTGGGAGTAAAATTGTGCAGGCATGTATACTGCCACAACCTCTTTGAAAGAAGAGAGGGATAAAAATGTAATAAATGTGAACCAATTCCTAGACTCTGACTTGAGATGGTTAACCTGGACCGGTGCCCAGCCAGCTTGGTTGTGACCTTTTTCTGAAGAAAAACTAAACTGGCCTCTTTCTTTGGGTAAAAAGGAGAGAATAATGGGAGAGGCTGAGAACTATGCTGGCTGGCTTTAGATGGAGATGGGGCAAAAGGAAAAAAGAAAAAAAGGAACAGCAGGTCATTTGGAGAACAGCTATTAGCCTGATCCCATTCATTTGTCACGAATTCAAAAGCCCCATTGTTCTCGATGCCCGCCCCTCCACTTCTACTTGACCCCAGAGCAGCTGCCAATTCTTTATGAACTGTGCCACTAGTGTCCCTTCCCTCTGCTCCTCCACAACTCACTGTGAAGACATCTGAAGCAGGGCAACCTCTCTGCAGCCCTTCCTGCAGGCCCAGCTTCATTCGTGTCATTGAGGATACAGTCTAGGATGGAGGGATGGAGGGATATGCCAATTCTGGTTCCTCTCAGTGTCTCATTTTTGCCCAGTCTTAAGCTCAGCCCTCCACGTTTCCACACCAGTTCATTCTTTTGCATTTTAGTGAAAAGTTCTCCTAATATACCCACCTGTGCATGCTGTTTTGCCTAATATAAATATATCTGCAAAGCATTTCCCCACAATCTAATGCATTTTGGTGTGTCATTTTCACTAATATGTGCATTGAATGCATACTTTACACGAGTAGATGCATTTTTTTTTACACACTACTTGAGCTGGAGAGCTGCATTGCAAAATTCAGGGAAGTGCAGATTTCAAAGGATGGCTGGTTGCTAAAGGAAGTGTAGATTTAGATAACTGTGGCTGTCAATGAGAACTGAATCGAATTCCTCTTCTAATTTCTACCAGGACATCACACCCTCTGGTAGTTGTCATTGACCTCTTTCAAACTGTGATAAATTTTCATTCCCCCAGCACAGCAGTAGAGGCTCATGAAATCATAATTAATACACTTTCCCCGCTTTCATTCTTTTTTTGTTTCTTTTAAACGAAGAAAATCCTACAGTTCAGGCTTCCCAAACAACCTCCCATCTGCCTCACATGCTGTGGCAATGAACTCTTCCAGATGGCATCCAGGCATCCTCACGGATGGCTCTGCGTGCTAATGGCTCCCAGCTAATTCTTAATAATGAGCAAGAGAACATCTGGAATGGATCTGGGTGCCTTGTTAGAGTCCCCTTTACCTGAGCAGAGAAACTGCAATTATGCTCTGACAACGGGAATATTAGAATTAATTGCACAGCACGAGGCGGGACTACCCTGCTCTCAGAGGGCAATTTTGGTTATGGCAAGTCGAGTTTCTTCCATTGGCAAGAAATATCATGTGGAAATAACGAGCTGTGTTTTTGTCCAGACCTATGCCACTTCTAGCAATATGAGAAGCCCAGAAATTTCAAAGACCTGTAGCCAGATGCAATATTACCGAATTATATCTATGGCAGGGTGTTCCAATTCCTGGCCTGAGGGCTGCATGCGGTCCTTGAGGCCTTTTTTTGTGGCCAGTGGCAACTTCTGAGGCCCCCAATCTGGTGCCCCCCCCCAGATGTTGGACCACAACAGGAGCAGGAACATTTTACAGCCTGAGCCTTCACACACCTCTCTCCCTCCTCCACCCAAGGCAAAGAGGCATTGTCAGAGTTGAAGGGTGCTTTTCCAGCCAGGCAAACGCAATAATGGAGGGTGCAAAGCAAGACCAGTGGGGAGGGTGACTGGAGTGGGTGGGGTGGCCTGGGGAGAGTTCTGAGGGGTCAGAGAGAAAGGCTAGACCTGTGCTTCTCCAGTTCTAGGCTCCAAGATCTGAAGACCATCAGGTTGGGCAAGGCTGGGACAGCCACATATGTGTTACCCATGAGTTTATTCTTGAAGAAGTTTCACCTTGGCTGCTTTTGACTAGTTTTGGTGTTTCCTCTCACTTGCCTGCTGCTGTGTGACAGGAGGTTTTCTCTGTCTTGACTCTTTAAACCTAAATTCTGCCAGTCAGGACTGAAGGGACGTGGATGGGTCCTCCAGCCCTGCTGTGATTTGCGATGCACAAAGGACCAGCTTCCTGGAAGAGCCAGTGTGGTGTAGTGGTTAAGAGCGGTAGACTTGTAATCTGGTGAACTGGGTTCACGTCCCCGCTCCTCCATATGCAGCTGCTGGGTGACCTTGGGCTAGTCACACTTCTCTGAAGTCTCTCAGCCCCACTCACCTCACAGAGTGTTTGTTGTGGGGGAGGAAGGGAAAGGAGAATGTTAGCCACTTTAAGACTCCTTTGGTTAGTGATAAAGTGGGATATCAAATCCAAACTCCTCCTCCTCCTCCTCCTCCTCCTCCTCCTCTTCTTCTTCTCCATCCACCCGCACTTTCCTGTCCACTTGCTGAGATCTCTCATCGCACAAATGAAGCGTTGCCGCTTCCTTCTTCCAGGTTGTTGCTGCTCAATGAGGCGTTTTATGCGAAACGTCTTCTTCCACCAGGAAGTTGCAACTAAATTCTGTGAGTTTGATTCCACCTGCAGCTCTCCTGGTTAACGCTGTCGCTTTATGGATCCTGGTCGCCAGGCGATGTAGGAGGAAAGCTTGCTGCTGTCTGGAGGTGCTGGGATTTGTGCACAGTTCACTGTGCAGTGAACCACTGAACTGCGGGTGGCAGCTTCTTAGCAAAGTACCTTCTGGGCTGCTGCTGTCTACCCAGACTGGTCATTAGGTCTCCTTGAGATTGCTTGTGGCTCTCTATAGTCAGTGGCGGAGGAAGCCTCTTTGCTGCCTGGGGTGGCAGAGCGGAGGCACCCACCTGGGGGCAGGGCGTCACGATGCGTGTGTCGTGATGTCACGACGCACATCGGATGCACTGCACATGCCAGGAATTTCCGGGCATGCGTAGTGCATCCGGACCGGTGCTGCTGCTCCCATGGCGAGCCGGTGAGTGAGCGGCGGCTTGTGGGGCTGCCCCATCCGTCTGTAAAGAAGCACGGACAGGGTGGCGGGTGGCGTGGAAGTGGCAGGAGGGGCCGGGGAGTGTCACCCCCCTCCCCTGTAACCCAGGGCGGACCACCCCCTATGCCCCGCCCTTCCTATGCCACTGTCTATAGTCATGTTTTCTGCTCCCCCCCTCCATATATATGGCAGTATCACCTGTGGTGCAAATATATGATATACGACTAGTGATAATAGAATCATAGAGTTGGAAGAGACCCCAAGGGCCATCCAGTCCAACCCCCTTGCCAAGCAGGAAACACCATCAAAGCATTCCTGACAGATGGCTGTCAAGCCTCTGCTTAAAGACCTCCAAAGAAGGAGACTCCACCACACTCCTTGGCAGCAAATTCTTGATGCTTGAGGAATTTAATCTTTGCAAGTCCCTACATGAGACGATCTGATCCACACCTCTCAGAGTAATGTGCAGACTGAATTTAGCAACCCACTAGGTTTTGCACTTTCTCCAAATGTCGGAACGCCATTCTCTGAAATCTAAGCTAAATAATAACAAACATGCATTTTAATCCACGTTTTGAGAGGCAACACTCAAAACGCTACAATTATATGATTCAGGCCCTGCAGAAAGTTGTCAAGTCCCACAGGGCCCTAGTCTCTTGTGACAGAGCGTTCCACCAGATCAGGGCCATGGCCAAAAAAGCCCTGGCTCTGGTCGAGGCCAGCTTAACCTCCCTGTGGCCCGGGATCTCCAAGATGTTTTTATTTGAAGAACGTAAGGTCCTCCGTGGGTCATACCAGGAGAGGGGGTCCTGTAGGTATGAAATCCAGAAACATGAACCAAAACGATTTTACACACACACACACACACAGTTGCCAGACTCTTCAGGACTCATTTAAAAATAAAACCAGATTTTAAAAGTTTTGGGTTTTTTTGGTTGGTTGCTAATGTGATTATGAGAAAACTGCTGGAGTAGAAAAGGAAAAGAGAGAAAAGCTTGATTGTGCCCCAGTCCTCATGGGTTCTCTACATGGCTTATTGTGAATGTCTTTCTCGAATTTCTCCCTCCTGTGTACACACTTGCCACCGCTGCCACCCCATTCTTCTAAGTCAATTTTTGTGTGTGTGTAGCTGTGGGGGTAATCATGTTTGCCTGGTTAACTGCTCCTGCGATTGCCATAAATTTTTAAAACCTTTACATCCCACCACTGCTTTTGAGACACACGAATGCTGATTTCACTTTTCTTAAGGGGGAAGATGTAATGTTATCCAATTGCGGGTGATGTATTTCAAGTGGAACTTGTTCAGGGGGAATGAGACGAATGATAGGAAAGGGGGGGGGGACGCTGAGGTTTTTACATTTCCGTAAGGAAACGTAAGATTAATTAAAGAGAACTCGCTGCGATAATAATCAAAATCACCTTGTGCTTTTTCATCTTTTGTACTCACTGTACTAGAATAACGTCACGGCGCATTTAGCAGCTAACTCAGCTTTAATGAGCAAAAAGTAAGTTTAATTAGCTATGATACACATCGTTCAACAGCCCATTTCTTTTGCAAAGTAAAATAAAATAAAAAGGGTTGAGGCTAATAATGAATCAAGTGACGATCGGAACAGTTGAAGCTACGGATTTAGGATATTGCAGAGAGCGTTGCAATGAGATGCGGGGTCTACGCACACAAAGAAGCAAATTCATGTGCATGCATGTATGTAGATGGACAGGAAACTGTGCACAAAAACAGGGCCCAGATGTGGGATTCCCCTACCCCATAGACTCCAGTTGTACCCAACCATAGCCAATGCAGTGCCTTCCAGATGTGTTGGACTACAACTCCCATGACCATTAGCCAGGTTGGCTGAGACTGCATAATCCATGGCACCTGGGGTGTGTGTGGGCCATGTTGGGCATCCCTGACATAGCCCTTGAAAAAAGGAACCATAGTATTTAAGAGTTGGGAGATCTGTAGAGGTCATTGAGCCCGACCCCTCTACACAGTGCAGGAATTGACAGCATCCCTGAGAACAGGTTATCCAGCCTTGAAGCCTTTTGGATTGTTCGAAAGGCTTCAAACCAACTTAGCACACAAATGGAGCCCAGCAAGTTTCTGCTGCGCACGTACCTGCTGCACGTTCTCACTTGCTTCTCCTGTGCCATCCGCAGAGTATCTTCTTGCGCAACGGTGTGTGTGCATACCAGCAATTACAGACGACAGAGTCCAGCTTCTTTTCCTAATCTAGAAGCTTTATTTACAGGGCATAAATTACATTCCAGGAAAGACACAGGACATTTTAGCCTTCTCCTTTCTCCGGCCAAAAAACGAAAGAGAAAAGATACAGAAACAACAAGTATCACATTACACAGAGGGACGACCTGGTTGAGCTTGTAAACCATAAAAGCTCCAAACCTCTACAAGCCTCTGCTTAAATCCTGCCAGTGAAAGAGAGCCAGCCACCTCCCGAGGCAGCCTGTTCTACTGTGGAATGCCACTTCCCCTTCTTCGGAAGTTTTTCCTAAGCTTTAGTTGAAATCTGGCTCCTGGAAGTTTTGTCCTGTTGGTTCTAGTCCTGCTCTCAGGACCAACAGAGAGAGGTTTGTTCCATCTTCCATACAACAGCCTTTCAGACGTTTGAAGCAAGTCTGGCAATATTGTCATGGACAACATACAGCGAGTGACAATTGTGCCAGCACAACTTCCACGCCCTCAGTAAAAGAAGACGTATTGACTCTTTAACAGCAATTTCAGTTACTGGTTTGTGGATGGGGAAACCGATTCCTGGGGAAGGATAGTGCCTTGCATGCAGAAGGCCCCAGGTTCAATCCCTGGCCTCTCCAGGTAGGGATGGGATAGACTCAACTTGGAATCCTGGCAAACCTCTGCAAGTCAGTGTTGACAGTGTTGAACGAAATGGTTTGACTTGGTATAAAGCAGAGAGTCTTCAAAAGGTTGGGAGGAGGGATGCGTCACCTGCCTGGACATCTTGTGGCTTGCATTTGGTTATGAACCTCTCGCCTTGCCCACATACCCTGAACTCTGTTTGTGTTTCACTATGTTTGAAGGTTGGCGGTTCGAATCCCCACGACGGGGTGAGCTCCCGTTGCTCAGTCCCTGCTCCTGCCAACCTAGCAGTTTGAAAGCATGTCAAAGTGCAAGTAGATAAATAGGTACCGCTTCGACGGGAAGGTAAACGGCGTTTCTGTGCGCTGCTCTGGTTCGCCAGAAGCGGCTTAGTCATGCTGGCCACATAACCTGGAAGCTGTATGCCGGCTCCCTCGGCCAATAAAGCAAGATGAACGCCGCAACCCCGGAGTCATCCGCGACTGGACCTAATGTTCAGGGGTCCCTTTACCTTTACCTTAAACAGCCCAGAGTGGCTGGGGAAACACAGTCAGATGGGCGGGGTATAAATAAAATAATAATAATAACAATAATAATAATAATAATTTTCAGCATCCCCAAGGTACTGTGTCCAATGCGACTGAACTGGCTGCATCCCCCTAAATCCATCTCTGATAACAGAGGCCTGGGAAGCCTCATTAGACCTGCAAGCCACAGATTCCCTGTTGCTGGGTTGCAACGTGGTCCGTGAGAGCAATGGTAAAACTATGAGTTAGATGTGTCTCCATGATTCGGCCACTGAAGACAAGTGAGGGCAGCGGGCAAGCGTCTTTGGGAAGGAGTGCTGAAAACGGGAGCAGTTTCTCTTCTCCAGCACTGCCAACAGCTCTGATGAAAAATGGCGAGTTGTTTTGCTTAGCCACGATAACAGAGCACCCTCAGAGTATCTGTTCTTCTTGCGTGTCCTTCTTGTCAGCTGGCCTGTTAAATCCCCATTCCCTCGAACGGTATGATTTGTTGTTGTTTTTCATTGAAATTAAAATTCATTTAAGTGAGCGGTCAAGACAGGGGACGTTATTCACCTCACCCGTGTCAGCATTCTGACAAGCGGCTGTCGTTCAACATTGTTTCACCCATAAATTATGTGTTTCTTCTGCCCAGTTTTCTTGCCTCAATGGGGATTTTTCCTGGCGTAGTTGAAATAATGGACACTAGGGGGCAGTCTTGTTATTGTTTTGTCAACAAGTTGCAATTTTTGGGGAGATGGCTAAAACAAATGCCAATTTAACGGAAACGCAGGTGATGGATTTTGCAAAAAAGAAGAATTGCCTTTTTTCTCACGCAGAGAACCTTATAAAGAAAAGTCTAACTAATTTAATAAAATGATTGTAACAATACGTGCAGAAAAAGCATATATTGGCTTCCCTTTTGGCAGTTGACAAGGATAATTCCCCCACTTGCGACATGGGAAATATTGTCAATGGAGAAATGGGCTTCAGTGATCACATTCACTGATGTTTGCTACAGGCTTATTCACACATGATTTTTATTTTTTAATGTGCACGTTAAGATTTAAAAATGTAATGAGTGAATGGCATAAACACTTGAATACAAAACAGGGTATGTTGTCACGAAATTAGAAGACACCTGCTTCTTGGGAGAAAAGCAATGACAAACCTAGACAGCATCTTAAAAAGCAAAGACATCACCTTGCCAACAAAGGTCCGTATAGTTAAAGCTATGGTTTCCCCAGTAGTAATGTATGGAAGTGAGAGCTGGACCATAAAGAAGGCTGATCACTGAAGAATTGAGGCTTTTGAATTATGGTGCTGGAGGAGACTCTTGAGAGTCCCATGGACTGCAAGAAGATCAAACCTATCCATTCGTAAGGAAATCAGCCCTGAGTGCTCACTAGAAGGACAGATCCTGAAGTTGAGGCTCCAGTACTTTGGCCACCTCATGAGAAGAGAAGACTCCCTGGAAAAGACTCTGATGTTGGGAAAGATGGAGGGCACAAGGAGAAGGGGACGACAGAGGATGAGATGGTTGGACAGTGTTCTCGAAGCTACTAACATGAGTTTGGCCAAACTGCGGGAGGCAGTGGAGGATAGGCGTGCCTGGCATGCTCTGGTCCATGGGGTCACGAAGAGTCGGACATGACTGAACGACTGAACAACAACAAAAAATGTTGAGTGTCATCTGCTTCATGGATCCTTGGAACAGGCTGCTTGGGTGAATTCCTAAACCCACTTACCAGGCAGTTAGCAGAGATGCTAAGATCCATCCTTTTCTGTTCTATTTCTCAGTGCTCTGGCAGGGGTAGGAGGCCCCTGAGTGCCCGTTGCTAGGAATCGCAGCATTATATTCTCATTTTTTTGGTCTCAAATTAAGTTCTCCACATTTGTGATTTAAAATTATTATTATTTATTTAAAAATACTTCGTGAAAACTCTTCAGCATTTTAGTGTGAATCCCCCCTAATAAGCACATTTTTGCATGAGGTTTTGACTAAGGCACACCTTTTTGCAAGCATCTTTTCCTAATGTAATTTATTTTTGTATGCTACTTTCACAAATATATGCATCTTTATGCACACTTTCAACTAATACATGCATTTTTTTTGTAAACATTGCTTGGCTAGAGAGATGCATTGGATAAGTATGGATTTTCAGTTTTCCAGTTGTCTTGGAAAGTGAAAATTTGATCGATTCTGCTTTAAATGAAAACTGAATTGAATTTATCCTTCATCTCTAGCAGTAAGTCCCGCTGAACTAAATGGAGAATGAATGAATGAATCTTTATTTGCGCCAGCCATCGGCCATAGCAATGAAACAACAATATGATATACAAAAATAAAAAGTCAATTATATAGAACACATTGGGTTTTGAATCAATAGTCAAATAGTGGATCTTATTATAATTGCCCCAGCTAAAAACCTTGCAACCTTTGCTGTCACCTGCTCATCTTGAAACTCAACGAAGTGTTCTGGGACACTCTGTGTTCTCCTTCCTTCCTTCCTGTCCTCCAGGGATCTTAAGGCACCACTGGTACCAACTCCTGGCACCCAGCCCCCCCCCCATTTCGGAGACTCTGGCGTGACCTCCGAGGCCCCGCTAGGCCTAGGAAGTGCCGCTGTGGCGCACTAACGTCACGTTACATCACAGGCGCCACTGGGCACCCATAAACTGGGGTCCTTGTAAGCCACCGCCTTTGGTTGTTTCACACTTATTTTCTCCTCACAGGAACCTTGTGAGGTAGGGTTCAGCTGAACAATAACCACTGTCCCAATTTCACCCACAAAGCTGCATGGCCTGAGTGGGAAAGGGTTGTCACTCAATGGCAAAGCATTTGATCCCAGGTTCAAACTCTGACACCTTTGGGTAGGGCTGGGAATGCCCCTGCCTGAAACCCTGCAGATCAGCTGCTGGCAGGGACGTCTTTACCACCGGGCGCAGTAGCACAGCGAGCCAGGGCACCAAGCAGTGGAGGGCGCCAGGCGGAGAGTCTGGGGAGAGGAGTGCGGGGAGGTAAGCGAGGCAGAGCAGGGGCTTGGTGCCTGCAGTCCGGAGCTCTCTCCGCTGGCTCCGCGACACACCACCTCCTCGGGTGCGTGGTGTGTGCTTGATTCCCAAGCTCTGCGCATAATAAACGTGACTCTATCACCGCTCCCCTGTCCACTCTCCTCGAAAGATCCCCGCGCTCGAGGCTACACACTGCAACTGCTGCCCCCAGCGCCCCTCCCTCCTTCCCCTGCTTCTCCACCGCCTTGCACGGAGCCTGCCTCCTCCCGCTGCCCCCAACACCTCTGCACTCCTTCACAGGAACCGCGTTTCCTTCACCTGCCCAATCCCCTCCCAGTCATGCTCTCTCCTCCCCAAGCAAGGACTGTGAGACTGTGACTGAGTGAGCACGCTTCTCTGCTGTGGCGACGCAGATGGCCCAGCTCGCTTCACCTGTCTCTACCCGGACAAGACCCCTGCCTGCCTTCCGTGCTGCCTCCAGCGCCTTGGTGCCCAGCCCCACACTATGACCCCCCCCAAAAGGTTGACAACTCTGAGAAACCGGGGGGGGGGGCACAGGAGGGATATTTGCACCACGGCACTGAGTATGCTTAAGATGGCCCTGGCTGCTGGTATAAGGCAGCTTCCTGTGCTTCCTTATTTGAACCTTGGCCTCCAGAATCATAGCCTGACACGCTGAGCCAGTGTGGAGTAGTGGTTAAGAGCGGTAGACTTGTTATCTGGGGAACCGGGTTCGCATCTCCGCTCCTCCACATGCAGCTGCTGGGTGACCTTGGGCTAGTCACACTTCTCTGAAGTCTCTCAGCCCCACTCACCTCACAGAGTGTTTGTTGTGGGGGAGGAAGGGAAAGGAGAATGTTAGCCGCTTTGAGACTCCTTTGGGTAGTGAAAAGCGGGATATCAAATCTAAACTCTTCTTCTTCTTCTTCTTCTTCTTCTTCTTCTTCTTCTTCGCCTGCCTTTCCCAACGGAAAAGAGGATTTGGATTACAGCTCCTATCAGCCTTTGTTGGCATGGCCAGTAGTCAGAGGTGACTGAAGTTGTGGTCCAAAACATCCAAAGCGTAATGGAAGGTCCCACGTGGGCTCACCTGTGAAGACGGGAAAGCTAGCATTGTAATCCTGTACAAGTCCAACTTCACCCACCACGGCAATTTCTCAGAAGGAAGCTACCACAAACCAGTGGGTCTTGCCGACCTTCATTATTTGACCACAGGTGCAGGGAGGAGGTCCTCACATCCTCCATAGAACCTCTTTGCTCCAGGAGTGCTCACCCGGGCCCACAGGAGCCAGCTCCAGGGGGCTGTGGGGGCTGCCTCCGAGACAGTAGTAGTTCAGCTCCGCCCTCTGCAGCCACCAAGCGAGGCACCCTTTTCCAGGGGGGCTCAGATGTGGAGGCAGAGAGACAAGTGTGAGCCCCTCCCCACGGAAAAGGGGCCCTCGCTGGCTGCTGAGAGGAGGAAGAGGAGCCGGCAGTGGCCCCTGCAACACGGACAAGCGACATCACGCACATGCCTGCATGTAGTGGGTGTGATGTCTCACACGCACAGCTTGCAGGCACGGGCGTGTGACGTTGCACGTCCGTGTTGCGGTGGTGGGCACCCACAATCCTGAGGGCGAGATGGCACCCCTGCCCGTTAGTGCCATCATGCAGGCTGCTGAGAGGCCTGGGGCAGACCGAAAGGGTAGGTGTGGGAGGGCAGAGTCATTTTACCCTCTCATGAACATGCCACCTCCCCTCTCCAATTGCCGCAAGTAATTTCGCTCCCTCTTCCTCACCAGGATTTATTCAGTCTTTGACCCGTGAGACAAAACACGAAGGTGCTAGATTTTGCCTCCATAAGGGACACAGCTTGGCTTTTGTCTCCTGCAGGCAAGGACGTGTTTCAAGAGCTCCTCTCTGTTGTGCAATGAACAGAATAACTCTTTCAAAACAGGATGAACCGAAACACACCCACCTTATCCTCCGTTTCCAGTTTCACACAGGCAACTACCATCAGGTTACAAAGAGACACATTCAAAATACACAACTTTGGAACTCCCTCCCACAATGTAATGTAACTGTCTCTATTTCTTTTCTCTTTTTCTGCAGCCTGCTCAGGATGCTCCTTTTTAAATACAGTTCATTATCCCAGCCTACAGTATATCTCTACTGGATTTGTAATCATTTTGACATGTGAAATGGTTTGCAATCTTTTTGACTTACAGGATTTTAATTGTTTTTACATTTGCAGCTGTTTTGCGTATGGAGCTGTTTTTTAAATTGTTCTTATTGTCAGTGTTTTTTTTTTCTGTGAAATTGTTTTGAGATATATCATGGGAAGCAATTCTTAAATGGAATCAAATAACAAATGGATGAATGAATAATATATCGAGTATTTTGCAGGCATTGCATCTCCTGCAAAAGATCCCTGACATCTTTAATTAACAAAATTTCCTTCCTTCCTTCTCTTTTGTAAAATGGGGGCAAGAGGAATTGTTTACCAAGCGATCAGAGACATGCCAAAGAGGTCATTTGCTTTCTTCGAAGGATGTCCGATTACAGCTGAGTTTTGTACTTCTGGGTCCCAGCCTTGCTGGAGATTAGACCAAGGATCTAATCCATTGTCTCTCCAAATACAGGGTCTGTCCCAATTTTTAATTTCTTAGGCGAGCAGGTGGTCTGGAGGCCTGCGAGGCCTAACAGCGCACACATACGGAAATAAAAATAAAATCTTTTAATTCCCGACGTCTGGAGCTGCATCCCAACTGGGCTGTAAGCGGTGGTCTCTCTCTGCATTATCTCTAAATCTAACCATTATTTTGTCTGTTTTGCCACCCCCTCCCATTTGGCCCAGTTGGACATAATTGGAGGGTTTTAAGAATGAAGAGATTAGACTGGGAATCAGGAACAGTAGACCCTGTTGGCATTTTGAAGGCTGTTGACTGAGAGGTGAAGATGGCAGATTTGTTCCCCTCCCCTGAGACCATCAAACAAAAGTTTAGATGCGGTAAAAAGTTTACCCTTCCCAAGCAGGGAACCTACAAAGATCTTCTGGAATTCCAAGGCGATTCGATAAGACTAAAAAAAGGGAAGAAACTACAGAATTTGTGACATATTGGTTCCAGCATCTTCAAATAAATGAGTTATTCAGGAAAGACAAAGAGAAAGGGTTTGCAGAAGAAGAATCAGAATTTGGGGAAATGATTCGTGGGAAGAACAACAAATTGTTATCTAAAATCTACAGCATTTTATTTTATTGGATGAGTTGGTGAAGGAGGCAATTATACACTGCGTGTCTGATTTCAGATACAGTATAGAACTATCAGCATGGGAAAAACTGTGGAACAACACGGCAATTTTTTC
The DNA here is from genome assembly GCF_009819535.1 of Lacerta agilis. NCBI lineage: Eukaryota > Metazoa > Chordata > Lepidosauria > Squamata > Lacertidae > Lacerta > Lacerta agilis. The sequence goes on from NC_046328.1 coordinate 4,687,981, forward strand.
AGCATGTTATACAATTAGAGAAAGCATCCAAAAATGATTTTCAGATGGTATTTAACACCCAGTAAACTGGTTAAAATGTACCAAAGAGGATCCTACCTATGCTGAAAATGTTTAGACAACGAGGGCTTGTTAATCCATATGTGATGGCAATAACTCTCAAAAAAAAAAAAAATTCTGGGGAATGATTTATGAAGGACTAAAGAAGATGCTCAAATGCACCTTTCCCAAGAAACCAGAAGCATTCTTGTTAGCTATAATAGGACAGGAAATTCCAGACAAAGTGAAAAAAACAAAAACCTTCCTTTACGCAAAAGCAGCAGCAAGGGTATTACCTGCTAAAATGTGGAAGGAGAGTGAAATCCTTCGTGCTTTCAATGTGCATGATGTGTATGCAGCCTAATTCTATGAAAACAAACAACTAAGCCCCCTGCAAATAGAAAGGTAAAGGTAAAGGACCCATGGGCAGTTAAGTCCAGTCAAAGGCACCTATGGGGTTAGAATCATAGAGCTGGAAGAGACCCCAAGGGCCATCCAGTCCAACCCCCTGCCAAGCAGGAAACACCATCAAAGCATTCCTGACAGATGGCTGTCAAGCCTCCGCTTAAAGACCTCCAAAGAAGGAGACTCCACCACACTCCTTGGCAGCAAATTCCACTGTCCAACAGCTCTCACTGTCAGGAAGTTCTTCCTAATGTTTAGGTGGAATCTTCTTTCTTGTAGTTTGAATCCATTGCCCCGTGTCCGCTTCTCCGGAGCAGCAGAAAACAACCTTTCTCCCTCCTCTATATGACATCCTTTTACATATCTGAACATGGCTATCATCACCGCTTAACCTTCTCTTCTCCAGGCTAAACATACCCAGCTCCCTAAGCCGTTCCTCATAAGGCATCGTTTCCAGGCTTTTGACCATTTTGGTTGCCCTCCTCTGGACATGATCCAGCTTGTCAGTATCCTTCTTGAACTGTGGTGCCCAGAACTGGACACAGTATTCCAGGTGAGGTCTGACCAGAGCGGAATACAGTGGTACCATTACTTCCCTTGATCTAGATGCTATACTCCTATTGATGCAGCCCAGAGTTGCGGTGCTTATCTCGCTTTCAGACCAAGGAAACCAGTGTTTGTCCGCAGACAGCTTTCTGGGTCATGTGGCCAGCATGACTAAGCCGCTTCTGGTGCAACAGAACACCGTGACGGAAACCAGAGTGCACGGAAACCCTGTTTACCTTCCCACGGCAGTGCTACCTATTTATCTACTTGCACTGGCGTGCTTTTGAACTGCTAGGTTGGCAGGAGCTGGGGCAGAGCACCGGGAGCTCACCCTGTCACGGGGATTCAAACCTTCCGATCAGCAAGCCCAAGAGGCTCAGTGCTTTAGACCACAGCACCACCTGCGTCCCCTTGCAAATAGAAAGTAGTACATCATGGAGCAGAATGCTTCAGGACACTGCTTCCTGATGTTGCAGCCATTTTTCTTACTTGCATGGAGACTGTGTTTTGTTTAAATGAGGGGAGCACTACTAAACACCCCACCCCCCTCTCTGGTGTAGTTTAATTCCCCTCAGGATGCAGCAGCTGCCTTATCATGCTGCAGGTGTGGACCAGGCAGGACCACCCAGGCCATGTTGCCAAGGGCAACTGAGAAAGGAAGGAGATATGTGGCACTGGGTCAGGACCACACCCACTGCCTGCAGCCTAGACTGGCATGAGGGCAATCCTGGGAAGAGTCAAAGATGGGTTGTAGAAATGGGATGCACTGAAAGGAGGTTGGGAGTGGTAGCAGAGGGTTCACACAGAAGGCTTGGTCCCATTAGGCCTGGTGGGGGCACTTTTGCTAGGATGACAATGCAGGAAACTGTGACTGCCATGATATATGAACTTAGGCCATGGGGAGGAGGGGGGAAGCCTTTTTCTGCTTGAGGGCCACATTCCCCTTCGGGTCACTTTTGTGGGGGCCACATAACCAATGGTGGGTTGTGCCAGAGGCAAAATTGGGTGGAGCAATGGCTGCAGATTTTACCCCTACACACACATTCCCCCACCCAATATCCTCTCTCCAGGCGTTTTCAGAGTTCAGTGACATTTTCGAGTCACTGGAAAAACGTTTGTGATCCAAACTGGGCCAGGGAGCGATTGGGGCCTTTATGTCTCCACAATAAAAGCCACTTGCATAAAGAAAACGCTCACATTGTGGAGAAAGGAAGAAAGCCCTTTCCCTGTTGTCTTAGTTTAGTTCCATGTTCAACATGGAGGAGCACCAAAAGAATATGAGCCTCCTATGAGCCTTTATAAACTGAAGTGACACAATCCCATAGTAGGCTGCTACCACCAATGGTCTTGTGGAGGAGTTTTTTAAAGCAGGAACAATGACGCCATCTGCTGGAGCACCAGAGTAACTGATGGGCCTTCCTTGCTCTACCAATAGAATGAGGTGATAATGAGGCTCTCAAGTTTAACCACGGATTATGACAGATTAGCACAGAAGTCACAGAATCAGGAAAGCAATCAAAAAGACTGGATACCTCTTTCCTCTTTGATGGGGTTCGTACTTCATGCAGTACTTTGAATAGTAACTTTCTTTTTTCTTTTTTGCAAAATCATTTGAATTTGTAAGGAGAGGTTGCATTTTGGCTGGCTGAAAATCCTTCGTTAAAGTGCAGTATGTTTCCAAAGCTGAACCCACTGAGTTAAACAGCCTGAAGTCCAGCAAGAAGCAGCACACCAAGCTGGAGGCTACCGTGTCACAGGCTGAGCCCGTCCCCCGGTTCTGAGCCTGGTGCTGGTGACTAGGGGACCAAGAACCCCAATGCTGGACCACTGTTAGATCCCACAGCACCAGGACCGGTGAAACCTGAGCTAGGGCCCTCGTGGACATCTCATCCTAGTGCCAAGGAACTGCCTGCCTCCCATACTGAGCATACTTCCCTGGTTCCCTGTTCACACCTTGTCTGCTTGGCATCCATCTGTCTTGAGAGACAATGAAGGAGTGAGCCTATGCTGGTGAAGTCCAGGTTGCAGAGACTGTTATGGCTGTAGAGACCAATATGGGAGAGACATGTTTCGTTGCAGCCGGGGCAGATGAAGGCGTCTGGTTGTGTCGCTACAGATGTACCATGGTGTTTCTTCTCTCTGTGCTCTTCCCGGCGGTCATTCCTCCTCTGGCCACTGCTATGGATACACAACCAGAATGTCTTGTCTCCAGGCACTGCAGTCATCTTCAGGGGATTCCCACATGGCAGGGTCGATGCTGTCAGCCTTCATGTCACATTTGCAGTCATCTTTGTAACACAGAGCTGGTCTACCAACAAGCTTGGTGCCTGAAGACACCTCCCCATAGACCACGTCCTTGGGGGTCCTGCTGCCTTCGATTCTGCGGCCACGACCAAGCCAGAATAGACGTCGCTGAGACACGAGTGCAAGCATGCTGGCAAGGAGAGCATGGCAGAGCACGTCTTTGTTTGAGACTCTGTGGGCAAAGGTAACATTTATATTTGTTGATCCACCCGCTTTTGCCACAGGCCCCCACCCCACATTGGCATGTGCCCCCCCCGAAGGAAATGTGGCTGTTGGACCTAAAAATGTTCCACACCAATGGCAGCAACAGTAGCGGTCGTCCTGCCACATGGATGATCAGGAATGTGAAGCCAAATCTCAACATGCCGACTGCAACACAGCCCTTCGCCAGCTCAGTATTCTACATACTGTCTGTTGAACCTAATAAATTGGGATTGTGGTAGGGGGCTGCTACTCTTTCTGGGTATATAATACCTGTAGCCATGAAATTAAAAGACGCCTGTTTCTTGGGAGAAAAGCCATGACAAACCTAGACAGCATCTTAAAAAGCAGAGACATCTCCTTGCCGACAAAGGTCCGTATAGTTAAAGCTACGGTTTTCCCAGTAGTGATGTATGGAAGTGAGAGCTGGACCATAAAGAAGGCTGATCGCCGAAGAATTGATACTTTTGAATTATGGTGCTGGAGGAGACTTTTGAGAGTCCCATGGACTGCAAGAAGATCAAACCTATCCATTCTGAAGGAAATCAGCCCTGAGTGCTTATTGGAAGGACAGATCTTGAAGCTGAGGCTCCAATACTTTGGCCACCTCATGAGAAGAGAAGACTCCATGGAAAAGACCCTGATGCTGGGAAAGATGGAGGGCACAAGGAGAAGGGGACAACAGAGGACGAGATGGTTGGAAGGTGTTCTCGAAGCTACCAACATGAGTCTGACCAAACTGTAGGAGGCAGTGGAAGACAGGAGTGTTATGGGGTTACGAAGAGTCGGACACGACTGAACAACTGAACAAGAAATTGATGAATGCTGACACGCTGAGGTCCAGCACTTCTGAATTTGCCACTAAATTACCCTTTCAAAAACCTTTCCGTTCACCTTGGTGTATGCTGTGGGGTGATGCATGTTTTAAAGGTTTCTGATAGTTTATTTTGACTATTCATTACTTCGGGTGTGTTTGGATTTTTAGTGATATTTCTGTTTATATAAACTCAACTCGTTGGACCAAAGTATGATTTTGTTGCGACTTCACCCAAATTTTGGCGTTGACAGGTCAAAAACCGCGAATTACGTTATCCACTTAAAACTCACAATATTTTTTGGTTTCCACAAATTCCTGGGCAGCGTTGGGCACTTGCCACTAATTTCTTATAATTGTTGATCTCGTTTAGATACCTATTTGGGCCACCGGAGTGCCTGTATTAATGGGATTGATTCAATATTCTTATTAATGTCCTCTGTAAATGTTTTATAAAACATTTTTCTTGTTATATTTGCAAATTAAAAAACAAAAACAACTACTGCACATTTTCATTTTGTAATGCATTGTCTTTTATGGTCTGGAAATGTAATTGTGACAGGAGAAGTAGACATGTCATGCCCCGCGGAGGACCTTAAGGTCCACAAATAACAACACTTTTGAGGTCCCGAGCCACAGGGTGGTTAGATTGGTCTCAACTAGGGCCAGGGCCTTTTCAGTACTGGCCCCAACTTGGTGAAACGCTCTGTCACAAGAGGCCAGGGCCCTGTGGGATTTGGCAGGGCCTGCAAGACGGAGCTGTTCCGCTTGGCCTTTGGGTTGGACTCAGTCTGACCCTTATGTTTCCCTCCCCTTATGGTTTTGATTTATGGGCTACTACTAAAATGAGGCTGCATTTTAAATTGTATTTTAACCCGTATTTTAATTAACTGTTTTTTCTTTCTTGTATGTTTTATTGTGATTTTATTGGTGTTAGCCACCCTGAGCCCGGTTCTGGCCGGGGAGGGCGGGGTATAAATATAATTTATTTATTTATATTATTATTATTATCATTATCATTATTAAAAAATGTAGAGGTAACCATCTGCCATGGGATAGTACTTCACTGCACATCCTATGTCCACCAGTCTTGGCCCTCTGGGTTCTGAACTGCATCAAATGTCCTGTGGGGTGGGGTGGGGTGGGGGGCACAGCAAAGTGACAGGCTGCTGATCGTATTAAGGATACATGAAGGGGAGAGTGGCTGACGGATGGAGCTCTCACTCAGGTAGCCCCAAGAAACAGGCTTTGAAACAGAAGGGTTTTATCTAACTGGGTTCACACACAAAGACGCTCTGTGCATTTCCAGGAATAGCAGTATCAGGGAAACCAAGAAACAGAAGAAATGGGAAACCACGGCTGTTGCTTGGCCATCTCTCTTTAAAAGCAGCACGGCGGAGGCAATAATTACACCTGCCTGCCTCCCCTCTCTCCAGCACTTTGCAGCCAAGATCATTCACCTCTCGCGCAATTCCAGTCATGCAATGGCCCAACTTAAATCCTGGCATTGGCTTCCTGTCCACTCCTGGATCCTGTACAAAACCCATACTTTCAAGCCTCTCTGCTAGGGCCTTGCACCCGATCTCTCTGTTTCTGTACCGCTATAACATCCCTGCCTGGGACCTTTGCTCAGGGCCAGGGCAGCTGCTAGGGGCATAGCAGGGGCCCATTCCTGATAGCTGCCCTAGCTCCTGCACTAAATTCCTCCCCCACCACTCCAAAACATGACTAAGGCTGAGATCTCATCCACATGTAGTTGGGAGTGTAACACACACACACAAAATTTATATACCGCTCTTTATCTGACGATCATACGGCTGTTTACAGCATAGAAATACAAAATGGAAACACAAAATACACAACGAAATAAAAAACAACCAACTAACAAAAAAAAGCCAATAGCCCCTCCTACAAAATGGTTTCCATTGATTGTTTAATAGCCAAAGGCCTGGTTCTACAGGGAGGTTTTTGCCTGACGCCAAGTAGCCTCCCTGGGGAGAGCATTCCACAAACGGGGAGCCACTGCAGAAAAGGCCCTAGAGGATGATCTCTTGGTAAGATAAGATAAGGGCAATGGGTTTTTTCTTCTTCTGGGGACACTCAAGGGTACGCAGTACCGGCACAATTTTTTTTGCTAGAAGAAAAGTAATGGTTTAAAACAGGCTTCCTCAACCTCGGCCCTCCAGATGTTTTGGGACTACAACTCCCATGATCCCTAGCTAGCAGGACCAGTGGTCAGGGATGATGGGAATTGTAGTCTCAAAACATCTGGAGGGCCGAGGTTGAGGATGCCTGGTTTAAAATGTGGCACTTACTGTAACAACTTCACGGCGAGTAACGGCACCTTTTTTCTAGAAGAAAGATAAGAGGTACAAATGCATGCAAAATAAATAGGAAATGAACAGGAACTCTCATGGGAAGGAGGAACAAAATAGAAAAAGTGTGTGAAGAAGTGTGCATGCACACGAAAGCTCATACCTAGAACACGAAAGCTCATACCAAGAACAAACTCAGTTGGTCTCTAAGGTGCTACTGGAAAGAATTTTCTATTTTGTTTCGACTATGGCAGACCAGCACGGTTACCCACCTGTAATGGGAAGGAGGCTTCCTGGAGGACGCACAGCTGTGCTGTTCAGCAGAGGAGAATAGCTGGGGTGGCTGCTCCCAATCCTCTTTTACCTGAAGCAGTTGCCTCACTCTGTCTAATGGTAGAGCAGGTTGGATCAGGAGTTGCAAGTTGCCCACCTTGCAAGGCTTTTTTTGGGGGGGGGGGTGCAGCACTATCTAAAAATGCAAAAATGCTGTTAACGCTTCCATGCCTGCTTACTTGGGAGTAAACCCCACTGTGTTCAATGAGACTTACATTCCCAAAGTGACGTGTGCATAGAGGAGGAGCTTTGACTCTGATCTGAGGCTGCAGGCACCCTTCCCTGGGAATAATCCTGCAACGCAGTGGGACTCCAACAGAGGACTTTTGCAGACTGATACGGTACTCAGGCTCAGCGCTTTCCCTCCACCTCCAGCCTGCCTCCTTTATGGTCCGCTCTCCAACTCCCCATACACGCAAGCCATGCTTGCTTCTCCCCTCTGAAGGCTTTACTTTGTCCCACTGCGCCCAGTGCAGGCTCACTCCTGAGCAAAACAGCGCAAGGGTTCAGAGCTGTCCTAAAAGCTGTCCTTTGCAAAGCTCCCCACCCTTTCTTTCGAGTTTGCACGCAAATTTTACTCAGAGTAGACCCGCTGAAGCGAATGGAGCAGGCCTGACACTGCCTCCTCCTGCAGCCCCGATCAGCCGCGCCCGCCCGCCTGGTTCGTTCTCTGGAAGTCAAGCAGCCGGCGCTCGCTCTATTTGCCAACGAACGAACCGCGGCGTCACGCGTTCACACGACGCAGAGCAAACCCGGAGCGGCAAACCCTTCTCTGCCTGCGATTTCCTCTCCGACTCCGTTTAGTTTTCATCTCTGTCATCCAGAAAGGGACGCGGGGGGGGGCCCGCTGAAATAAAATAAAATAAAATAAAATAAAATAAAATAAAATAAAATAAAATAAATGTGAGACCGGTTTAGGGGAGGGGGGAGGGGCAGCCTAGGCAAGCCTTCATCTCCCCCCCCCATCCCTCCAGGCTGTCCTCCCCCAGGCAAGGAGATTGGCTAAGATAGTTTGTCAATCGCAGCTCTTTCCCCTCCCCCTCCCCCTCCCCACCCCCCCCCCTTTCCATGCCATCCCACTCATCTCTGGCTTTTTAGGAGAGAGAGAAAAAGAGAGAGAGAGAGGGGAGTTTGAGTCAGTCAGCAGCCAAGCCGTGAGCGCCTTTCCCCGGCATTTACAGCCCCCCCCCCCTAAATCTAATTTAATTGCATTTTTTAAGGGGGTGAGGAATTGGGGGTGGACTGTGGGGGCGCCTGTGCGTGGAAAATGGGAGAGGCATGGAGGAGCCAGCCGACCAGTTGCATCGGGCAAAGTCGCCGCCAGGCAGCCGGCGCCGAGCTGCGCTAAAGACCCGGCGCGCCTGGCAATCCGGATCGCTGCCGCCGCCGCTGCAGCCAAGAACGAGCTGCTCCGGAGTCGTAAGGAAAAGCTCTGCCCGGGCGGTGGTGCGGTTTTTTTGGGGGGTGGAGAGGGCGGAGGAAGAGGAGAAGGCGGCGGCGGCAGCAGAAGAAACCCCAAATGTTTGGAGGAGATCTGGAGGGGGCACAGCATGAATTTTAGGGGTGCAAGCGGAGGAGCGCACCTGACTTGGTCCCCCGATTCGTCTATTTTTATCTCTCTCTTTTTGCTGCTGCTTTCACGTCTTTATTTATTTATTTAAAGGGAAAGCTTCATTTGGGATTTAATTTCACCTTCCAAGACTCCTCCCTCGCCCCTACTTCTCTTCTTCTAGCGAGGAGTGAAGAGGGGGGGAAAGCGCTCTCTCAAACCGCTTTCTTGGGGTTCGATTCGGAGCCGCTGAGCAAATCCCTCTTCTTCTTTTTTTTTTCCTTTTTAAAAAGCACAGGTAGTTTTGGGATTACATGGACTGCAAGCAGGTTGGAAGGAGGACTCCAGAAATGCCTGCCGGTTGAAAAAGAGCCCAAATCTGAAATACGGTTTAAATAAAATAAAATAAAGATAGATATTTATTGGTCTCCCCGCCCCGCAACCAGGAAGACCTGCAGGTGTGGCGGTGGTGGGTTTTTTTTTTTTGGATGAGTTTTGCCTTCGCGCAGCTTTTTCTCTCGACTGCTTGCCTGCCTTTTCTAAGCTCTCACCATGACTTCTCCTGGGCATGGAGCGACGCTTCCCAAAGGCCTTTTCTTGCTGTTGGCGCTCGGGGCCCTTCTCTGCGCAGGTAAGATGCAAAAAGTTTGACTCTTAACCTGAAAGTTTTTTATTTTATTTTATTTACAGAAGTCATTTTTTTTAAAATTTGCAGGCAAAGCTGAACGCAAGAGAAAGGGGTGTGTTGGTGGGCGTGTGTGTGTGTGTGTGTGCCTGCTTTTTGGAGTCATTAGTCATCTTCTCCCCCCCTGCAAAATGCACTTTGCAAATATGGAGTGTATCTTTTTTGCCTTCCAGAGTAATCGTGTGTGGCTTTTAAAGTTTTATTTTATAATACCTTGGAGTGGACGATGTGTATATGTTTTTTTTCTTTTTAAAGCTGAGATGCGTGCCAAAAACTTCCCACAAACCAGCAAACCAAGTCCTTAGGTATATAATAGGCTGCCTTTGGTGAGAGGAGGGCATGCACTCTGCACATGCTAAAGATGCTCTTTTTCTCTCATACAGGATCTGTCTGAAAGTTGCGTCTAGGTCAGAGCCTTGTGATACAGAAATAGACAATGGGGCCCCAGCCAATTAAGTTCTGCTCAGAGTAGACCCAGTGAAATGAATGGACCCAAGTTAGCCGTGCCCATTAATTTCTATGGATTTAGTATGACTAGCCTTGGATACATCCCGCTCTCTACAGAATGCGATGCCACGATGCAACTATAATAGAATGCTAGGATTGTAGGGTTGGAAGGGATCCTGGGGGGTCATCTAGTCCAACCCCCAGCAATGCAGGGATCTCAGCTAGATCGCAAGAGCCTTAGTTTTTGATGCTTATCTTGCTTACAACCCCTGTAAGTTGGGTCAGTTTTATTATCCCCCTATCACACCTGGTGGAGTGAAGCCATGAGAAGTTCTCTTGCCTAAGGGCAGTGGGCAGAGTGGAAAGGTGAATGCAGAACCTCCATCGCTTCCATGCTCAGCTAGCTCCCCAGTTGTCATGTCTGTCTGTCTCTTCCTTCCCACCCACGCGTGTGAAAATTGCTGCCTTGGCTTCATCTCACATCTCCGGCAATTAAGGGTGCCACTCCCACCTCCCCCCGTACATTGCAAAGCAGAAATTCAACAGGTGAAGCTCTCCCCATCTCTGGGCTACTGCTTTTGGAAATAAAGCTAGCCTAGGTGCACTGAGTTCTGCTTCAGACTAGAGTCTCGTCCTCCCTGACAGGCTGCTCTTAAAAGTGCAGGGGAGAAGGTGTCACCTGCCAAAATAGCTCAGGTGGGAGAGGGTTAGACTGAAGATCTGAAGGTCCCTGGTTCGAGCCCGGGTTTCGAGAGATGCTCCGATCTAGGGCTTGTGGCTTTGCATGATGAAGGTTCAGTCAATGGAATCTCCAGACAGGGGTGTGAGAGACCCTATCCAAAACCCTGGGAGAGCTGCTGCCAGCCAGTGTAGACAATGCTGAACTAGATGGACCAGTGTTCTGACATGGCATTAGGCGACTTCCTGTGTAAGGTGGCAACCTTGTTATAAATTGTCTCCTTTAAATCACACTGATTTGATTAAAGAAGAAGAAGAAAAAACCACACTGAGAACAGAGTGAGGGCAAGGAAGGAATAGTCAGACTATTTTGATGCTCCTGTGACATTTTTTTATAAGGCGCTGGTCTTGACCCTGTTTGCTCGGAAGCAAACCTCTCCCTGGTTTCAGTGACATGCACAGGAGAGTAACCCTTGCAAGTCTTGATTTGCGACGCCTGTTCCCATTTTGCAGCTGGGGACAGCTGACCCTGGGAGACAACATCCTGAACCCTGCAAGCTGACTCTGGCCTTGAGGGTCTGCATGCCTGATTGACAGCCTTATCCCAAACATGTTTACTCAGAAGTAAACTCCGTTGAGTTCAGTAGGACTCGTTTCCTAGTCAGGAGTGCAGTCTTACTGGCAGGTATTGGAGACGTGTTACATTTTCTTACGCACGAGGAATGTGTGCAGAGGCACACACCCATCCATCTTCATTTATGCATGTGTGCATGTAGATACACCCATCTCTCCAATTCTGTGACTCTCTGACATTATGAACATGAATGCTCACAAAGTAGCAGCAGCAACAATTTTATTATTTGTACCCCAACCATCTGGCTGGGTTGCCCCAGCCACTCGGGGGTGACATAGCTAAAGGCCGATGCCTGCCTCTCGGCGTTGCAATCCAAATTTAAAGGAAGGAAGTGAGAAGCAACCAGAGGTGAATATGAAATAGTCATAGAATCGTAGGGTTGGAAGGGAACCCAAGGGTCCTCTAGTCCAACCCCCTGCTATGCAGGAATCTCAGCTAAAGCATCTATGAGAGATCCATCCGACCTCTCCAATGAAGGAGAGTCCACCAGCTTCCAAGTCTGAACAGTTCTTACTGGCAAAAAGTTTTTTTTGACAGGAAGTTACCTTATATGGAGTCAGACCATTGGCTGTCCAGTCCAGTCTTGTCCTGGACAATACTCTGGGGTTTCAGGGAGGCGACATTCCCACCCCATGTGGGGATTGACCTTAGGACCTAGATGCTGTACCACTGAGCCGCAGCCCACAAGTGCAGCTTCTGTTCCGTTACAGTGGAGATCCTGTACCCATTTCCTTGGATGCGTGTCCTGTGGATCGGAGCAGAGCTGGCTTCCTAGTAAATGCACATCCAAGCTGCAAATGGACTCAGATGTCTGCTTGGCGTGGGGATGGGGTGAGCGCTGCGGTTAAGCCAACAAAGGCTCAGATTAGTAACCCACAACCCTAAGTGCCCAGCGAGGTCTCTGAACTGTGCTGCAGAATGGCTAGAATGTCTGGGAACTTCTCTGGGGTGGGGGTAAAGAAATATGAAGACTTCCCAGCAAGGAAAATACTGTCTCCTTTCTCTTTACCCCAAAGCTGCACGATGGGTCACCTCTGCTGCTGCCTTCTCTGAACTGGGCCGTCTCTAGGCTTGCAAATTTCCCACAGGAATGGCAGGGCACGAGGGCACAAGTGTGCATTCCCTGTTCACGACCCTTTCTCTGCAAACCCCCCGCCATCCACAAAGTGATTGTTCGGGTTTTCTTGTGTGTACTGTACGAGTCTCCAAGTCCCTCTCGGTTGTAATGCACAGCTTCACCACTGTGTTCAGTAGGTTGTGGGTGATGATTCCCAAAGGACTGGAGTTTACAACGACATCTTTCAGTGCAATGACTGTTATTTGAGTTTGGCATCTGAGAGTTTTTTGCGTTTTGCTGAGTTTCTTTGCAGAGCAGGGAGACTATTTTGGGGTTTTGTTTTGGTCTTTTCAAACAAGAATGGAGGAGAAATCTGATTTTAGTTTGTGTCTAGAAGAAAAATTTAATTTGCACTTTCTGAAACAGTAAAAACTCACCCTTCTCTGACTTTTTCAGCGCACTTCTCCAGCTAAGTACTGTGTACAAAATCCATAAGAGTGTGCCTATAAATGTGTATATTAATGAAAATAATGGAAATGTGCATTTATATGGGGTAATTTCTTTGCAAAAATATGTATACAAATCTGCATACAAATCTGCATATTTTAGGATGAATTTGCACCAATCAATCGTTTTTCTTGAGGGCTTGAAAGAAAAAGAGATTGCAAACTGACGTAGAAAATGTGAAGAACTGAATTGAAGATTAGAAAATAAAGAAATTGAGGGAATCTGATATTGACATATCCAACCATCGCTGCTTTTTTTAAAAAAAATCATTATTGCTTTTCCTTTCCTTTGTATAGTCAAACAGATACTGACAGTTTTTACACCCTGATTTTTTTTAAAAAAAAGCAGCGCAAGGGGCGCTTGAAGACTATAGCTATTTTCTGGTGGGATTCAGCCACAGAGTGGCAAAATTAGGCTCTAGAAACCAGAATCAAAGTTGGTTTGGAATCTGCTCCCCAACAGCTTTTTTTTTTGCAATAAACAAAGTGGTGAAGGAACAGTGTGGGATAACTTTAGCTTGATGCAACTTCAAGCTCACCTCCCTGCTAACAAATCAAAATGAATGTTCAATAAATAGGCGACATTGCCTAACCTCCCTGCAAACGTGCAAACAAATGCTCAATAAGCTGGTTGTCTGCAAAGGATCTGGGATTATTGCTTTGATTTAATTGGGGATTAGCGTGTCCTTGTCTCCCTGCTTTGCCACAACATTACATGATGTAGCAGGCAGATAGCTCAACGGCAGAGCATTGTGCTTTGCATGCAGAAGGTCACAGGTTCAATCCCTGTCATGTAATGCCCTTTTTAAAAAATAAAATAAAGGCTTGAATATCAGGTGATATGGAAGGCCATCTGCCTGGCACCCTGGAGAGCTTCTGCCAGTCAGAGTAGTTAGTATAAGGCAGTTTTATTTTCTGGAGAAATGTTCTTACAATAGATGCACGCCTTTTTTCGTTAACAAAAAATAGGGGAACGGGCACCTCTGAGGGCAATGACTTATTGCCTCTTACAGCCAAATTTTGGGAGAGTGTAAAAGCATTGCACACACCCCCTTTTAAAATAATTTAGGAAACCCCCCACCCCACACTTAGCCACTATCAGAAGCCTGGAAAACTCTCAACTTGATAGACCATTGATCCTGCCCACCGGGGAGGCTAAACCTTGTTTTGCTCTTCTGTAGCTTCAGGGCTGCACCTGTTTGTATCTTTTCATCTTGGGGTCCAAGAGAGATGAATGGCTTTTAGTGTTGCTTGTGTGCGGGCTTTGATCATTGTGGTTTTGGTCCTTGGGAGGGTGTGTGTGTGTGTGCGTGTGCGTGTGCGTGTGCGTGCGTGTGCATGCCTGTGACTTTGATGCAGTGTGAGTATTTTGTGTGCGCATGCATCGAGGGCAAAGATGATATCGAGCCTGTGGCAATGGGAGAAGGACTTCCACTGCATTTATTGTAAAGGTTCACAAAATCTCGGGGAACCACAAGGTGCTCTGTGTCTGAAACACCTTTCATATAACAGGTGGGTAGCCGTGTTGGTCTGCCATAGTCGAAACAAAATAGAAAATTCTTTCCAGTAGCACCTTATAGACCAACTGAGTTTGTTCTTGGTATGAGCTTTCGTGTGCATGCACACTTTTTCAGATACACTGAAACAGAAGTATCTGAAGAAGTGTGCATGCACACGAAAGCTCATACCAAGAACAAACTCAGTTGGTCTATAAGGTGCTACTGGAAAGAATTTTCTATTACCTTTCAGATAAGTTCATCTCCCTTCTCTTTCCCTCTCTGCATAAAGGTTCCTGGACAGAAAGCAAACAACCCCAAAACACACATCAAAATATCTCGCTTAGTTGGTCTCTAAGGTGCTACTGGACTTATTATTATTATTATTATTATTATTATTATTATTATTATTATTATTTATTTTGATCAAAATATCAGTGCTTTTTTTACGCATACCCCTAAACATTTTGTGAGTCTAAGTTTGGCCTCATTGAGGGGCAGTATTTCAATATGAGTAGGAAAATGAGAGTAAACATTTTTTTTAAAAGGAAATAAAAAGCACTGCACATAATTGTAAACCGCTTTGAAGTGCCCCATAGCAGCTGTGGGGAACCTTGGGCCCTCCAGATATTGCTGCGTCATCTCGGGGTTGTGGGTTGAAACCCCACATTGGGCAAAAGGTTCCTGCATTGCAGGGGGTTGGTCTAGATGACCCTTGGAGTTAAACAACAAATTCCACAACTAAGTTAGAAAACCATGGAACCCTTGCTGGCAAAAGCAAAGGAAAGCGATTTCTATCGGGTGCCTGTGTCTGTGTCAATTTGCCATAAAATCCTGCACAAAGCAAACAGGATCTCTTCCTGTTTCTGGAAGAAAAGCAAAGTTGCAGTGAGGCACTCCTTGAAAGGGAGGTCATTTTGTTGGTGTGCTCTATAGGAATATTGGAATCTGCCTTCTTTTGAGTTAGACCATTTGGTTCATCTTGCTCAGTACTAGCCACACTGACTGGCAGCAGTTCTGCAGTGTTTCAGACACGATTCCTTCCTAACTTGGAGATTGTCTAGCATGCAGAAAGTCCCTGCGGCTGAGCTATGGCCCTTTCCTCCCTCAAAAAAAGCAGTGATGCCTTGCACATCTTTGTGTATATCAGCACCTGGGCAGAGAACATAGGAAGCTGCCTTAGAGTGAGTCAGACCAATCAAGCATATATAGATTTTGTTAAATAAACAAACATAAGGAAGCTTCTCTTCAAAGGAGGCTCCTGTAGGTGTGTTGCTTCCAGGTGTGCTTCTGACTTGGGGTAGCGGTTAAGAGTGTGGGAGGGAGAGCCAGGCTCCCACCTGGACACAGGTGTGGAGCTCATTGCATGGCACTGGGCCAATCTCTCTTTGAAGCCCACCTTGCAGGGCTGATGTGAGTAAGTATGGGAGAACCATGGATGTTGCCCTGAGCTTTTTTTGGGGGGGGGGGGGAGATGGTTGCGAAGCCTTTGCCCTGTGAGCATTGCTCTAAGGCAGTGATTCTCAAAGGGTGCGGTGCGCCACACTGGCGTGGCAGGAGGGCAGGGCAAGTGCAGCAGGAAGATTCAAGGAAACATGTAAACCAGGGGCCAGCAAACTTTTTCAGCAGGGGGCCGGTCCACTGTCCCTCAGACCTTGTGGGGGGCCAGACTATATTTTGGAAAAAAAAAATGAACGAATTCCTATGCCCCACAAATAACCCAGAGATGCATATTAAATAAAAGCACACATTCTACTCATGTAAAAACACCAGGCAGGCCCCACAAATAACCCAGAGGTGCATTTTAAATAAAAGGACACATTCTGCTCATGTAAAAACACCAGGCAGGCCCCACAAATAACCCAGAGGTGCATTTTAAATAAAAGGGCACATTCTACTCATGTAAAAACACCAGGCAGGCCCCACAAATAACCCAGAGGTGCATTTTAAATAAAAGGGCACATTCTACTCATGTAAAAACACGGTGATTCCCGGACCGTCCACGGGCCGGATTGAGAAGGCGACTGGGCCGCATCCGGCCCCTGGGCCTTAGTTTGAGGACCCCTGATGTAAACATTTCAGGGTATTGTAGTATATAGGATCAAAACAATTTATTTTGGCTATACAGCCAGAACCACTATCCACGCTTTTCTCCAAGAGCATTGCCTGGTCTTCTACAGTTCCCCATCACATATTGTTGCGAACATGGGTTTTAAACTCTGACAAATATGAAAGGTCAGAAAAGGGAAGGGATTCTTTGTGCTCATGAGGAGATGAGAGTTCGTTTGTCTCAAATCAGACCTAAAGTAAAGGAGATTACCTGGCAAAAGCAAGCTCACGTCTCTCATTGAGTTTGTATACAGACTTAAGGTACATAGGTAAGAGGCTCATTTATAATTATATTTTGGGAATGATTCTTGGTCTTATGTAGCAGCATTTTTAAAAAATATATACTTTCTGGATGTCCCATGATCATAGTACAAAGTAGTTCTGTTCTATGTTATAAATCAAGGAGTTGCTTCTTTTTGTGTTCCAATGTATTTATCAATAAAAAACTCGGTGTGGCCCTAGCAAACATTTATTCTGAAAGTGTGGCCCAAGGAAAAAAGTTTGAGAACCACTGCTCCAAGGTTTTTGTTTCCCAGTGTTTTCATCTGTCTTTTAAAATAAAATGTGTACTTCAGAGGTTTGTAAGTCACTTTGAGATGCACGTGAATTCTTTTAATTGCAATAAATAAATAAAATATACGTGTGATCAAGGAAAAGAAAAAAGAGCTGGTAACTCAATCAGAGATGCAGTGGGAAACCTCCTCAGACTGGAACCCTCCCTTATTAAGTTAAGGGATTTAGGGGTTATTATGGTATTGCACCCCCCCCCTTCTTGTTACTTCAGTTTTGTACTCTCTGTCTCCAGTGCAATAACTCTGGATCGAAGCATTTGTAAAAAGTTAATGAACGCTGCTTCCCTTCTTCTCTCTCCTTCTCTCCTTTTTCTGTGGCAAAGGACAAAGTTGATCAAGAGGCTTGTGTTTTGTGCTTGATACTGGGTATACCTTCCCCCACCCCAATTCCTTGCATTTTCAGCCTTTCCCCCTCATATCTTTGTGGAATTGAAGTCGCCTTCCTAAGCAGAGTGTTCTGGCCGGGAGGTGGTGGTTTTTGCTTTTTTCTCTAAAGAATTACTGAGGCGAAACGTTTGCTGATCTATGTTGACAGTCTCTTTCCCCCCCATCCTCTTTAACGTGATGAAAATCTCGGAAGCCAAGTTGGGTGGCGAGAGAGCCATCCTGCAGCCTTCCTTGAACACAATCAAGTTGTTTGAGGCCTAATGGGCTTCTCTGTTTCCTAAACGTCATCGTAAAAAAAAAACCAAACCAAACCAAACAGCGCCGACTAAAGAAAAGATGGGAGAGCCGAACTTAGCTGGCAGCCTTTTGAGGAGACTGAGTCCTGCCGCCTCTTTTCTCTCTCCGAAGGATCTCGGTGCAACTGTGATTTATTTCTGTGTTGCTTCACACTGAGTTTGGGACTCTCTGCCCCTCTTTTTAAAGAAACCTGCAGGCTTTCTATTAGCAAGCTGCATGCCTCATGTCAGACTCCTCAGTTCAGGCACAGATCCGTGCTTGCTTGTTCTGAAAGTGTTGCACCAGGTTTTTATGCACATGCCTCCTGGGAAAACCTAAGTAATCTCTTCCCCCCTTCAGTGGTTTCCTTCTGTTTTAGAATGGATCAAACATAGTTGAATTGAAGGAAGCGTCTAGCCCTCATGGTCACTGAATATTTTTCTTTTTTTAAGAAGCAGGTGGTACCTGTTTGCGGTTCTAGAAGCTATGTATTGATAAAGTAGAGTGGCTGTGATCACAATCCAGCCCACGTTGAGTCACAGCAATGGTTGGTTTACATATGTACACAGGATGTACGTGCAGAGTGCTCACACATGTACACACATTGCTTACTACACACTTTCTGACTGACATCTAAATATGTGAGCTAAACCTCTTCTCACATAAATGGTCCCAAGGACCGTTGCTGGATTTAGGGTGGTGCGGGTGGCTCCCCCCCCCCCCAGGGCACCAAGTTGAGGGGGCGCCAAATTGGGAAGATCCATATCTGAGAAGATCCATTTTGGGGTGCCAGATTTTGGCCTTGCTCAGGGCGCCATATTACTGAAGATTACCAAAGTCTGTCACTGCCATGATTCTGGGAATTGCAACTCTGTGAGGGGAATAGGACCCTTGACGAGCTGCAGTTCACAGGATTTCCCCCCACGACTGTTTAAAGCAGTAAAGGGACCCCTGACCATTAGGTCCAGTCGTGTCCGACTCTGGGGTTGCGGCGCTCATCTTGCTTTACTGGCCGAGGGAACCGGTGTACAGCTTCCGGGTCATGTGGCCAGCATGACAAAGCTGCTTCTGGCGAACCAACCAGAGCAGCGCACGAAAACTCCGTTTACCTTCCCGCCAGAGCGGTACCTATTTATCTACTTGCACTTTTGACGTGCTTTCGAACTGCTAGGTTGGCAGGAGCTGGGACTGAGCAACGGGAGCTCACCCCATTGCAAGGATTTGAACCGCCAACCTTCTGATCAGCAAGCCCTAGGTTCTGTGGTTTAACCCACAGCGCCACCCGCGTCCCGTTTAAAGCAGTACATTACTGCTGTAATGTGTATAGTGCAGATGGGGCCTGACCTAACTTGGATCCAACGCAATGTGTCCGTGAACATGTTAACTATGACCATTTCTTCACACATGCAGGTCATCAGAACAATCGCGTGTGAACTAACATTTGAAATCAATGGGACTTGACTGCAGCTAACTTTTAGAGATACAAAGCCTCTTGTTGACAAGTGCTTGTTGGTATTGTAGAAGAAAGCTATGATGATACTGCATGACATTAAAGAAATCTGCAAATGGTGACCAGGAAAACCTCTGTATCCTGTCAGCCTTGCCAGATCTGTACAAACGCAATAAAGTCTAGACTCTAGTGCTTTCAGCAGCCTTGTCAGTTGCGCACTCTTTGTGGGCAGATGGGATATAAGATTTACACCATTTGCTGGTACTGTAATCCATTTTTTTCCATGGCTAGTATGTTCTTAAAACTAGTTCAGCATGTTCCTCCCCTCTGCCAACAATTTTAGAGAACTTACCTAGCAAAATTTACTGGGTTAACCATAATTGTGTGATAAGACAGTGACCCAGTTTAGAACCACAAGGAAATACTAACTGGCAGTGGCTCTTCAGGAATTCAGCCATTGAGTCTTTCTGAGCCCCACCTGGGATTAGAACCTGGGACCTTCTGCATGCAGGACAGAAACTCTTACCACTGAGCCATGGCTCTTCCTCAGAGGAAGAGGTCAGGTTTACCACTTCTGGGGAAAGGAACTTTCTGCAATTTCTTCTCATTTTCTTCCCCCACCTTATATAAAATATCAATTTCTGCTTATTTGACAAAACCAACCATGTATCTCTCTGTGTGAGAAAAGAGTGAATGAGTGAGAAAGAGAGCTTCGCATGGGGAAACTTTTTCTAATCACAAATCCTCCTGGCAAATTCACAGGTCCTGAGTCGCAAATTACATTTTTCTTCCTCCCAGTGGAGTGCTCAGGCTGGTGTTTTATCAGCTCTTGCTGGGAAACGAAGTGAAACAAAATCCGTAGTAGCCTGGTCCTTGTTGAGACACAGGCCAACCAAATTGATGTGATTGGGGGTGATGGGCGAAGGGAGATTCCCCCCACAAAGTCTTAGGGGGCATCAAAGTATTTTGTCCCAAGGACAAAAGGAAAGGAAAATGAGGCAAATGTGGAGGTCAGCATCTGGGTTGGGGAAGCCTTCCAGATTTCAGAGACGAAGCGAGTTGGGTTGGAGGACCCCAAGTCCCCATTGTTGGTCTTTACTGATGCTCAAAACAAAATAAAGAAATCCTTCCAGTAGCACCTTAGAGACCAACTACAGTAAGTTTGTTCTTGGTATGAGCTTTCGTGTGCATGCACACTTCTTCAGATACACTGAAAGTCACCAGACCCATATATATAGGGAGAGAGTGAGGAGGGGTATTACTCAGAAGAGTGGTGGGAATGGGTGATTGGCTGATGGGTGTGGGAAACCTGTTGATGACTGTTAACGACTGCAATTAGTCCTAAAGGAAAAAGCAATGATGGCTAATGATGCTGTGAGCAAATGACAATGGTATTCTTCCCAGGAGGCATCTAGTTGGTTCAGGCCAGGAGTTGGCATGTGGCATCCTCTGCTGGTTGCCAAAGCTCAGTGCCCTGGCATCATCTACTGTAAATGGGTGACCCTTTTGAGTCTGCCCATTCCCCCACGAACACTGGATGTCTTCGTCTCTGAGCTAGTACAATTTTAATCCCCAACACAGTTCCTCTAAAACAGCATTGCTCTAGACCAGGGGTCAGCAAACTTTTTCAGCAGGGGGCCAGTCCACTGTCCCTCAGACCTTGTGGGGGGCCAGACTATATTTTGGGGAAAAAATGAACAAATTCCTATGCCCCACAAATAACCCAGAGATGCATTTTAAATAAAAGGACACATTCTACTCATGTAAAAACACACTGATTCCCGGACCGTCCACGGGCCGGATTTAGAAGGCAATTGGGCTGCATCCGGCCCATGGGCCTTAGTTTGGGGACCCCTGCTCTAGACCAGCCTTTCTCAACCTTGGTTCCCAGATGTTCTTGAACTACAGCTCCCGTAATCTCTGACCACTGGCTATGCTGGCTAGGAATGATGGGAGTTGTAGTCCAGCAACATCTAGGGAACCCAAGTTTGAGAGGCTGTTCTAGGGTCCTGACCCATCAGGGATGTTGCTGTCCCAGGTAGTTGGCTGCTCAGGTGAGAGGACACCAATTAAGGCAGTTAGGAGGTCCTGATTTGGAGGAGTGCTTGTTCAGGACCCTGAAGGTTTTCGTCCAGAGGATCTTGGTGTGAGTTTTGGACCATGGCTAGTGATCACGAAGCAATGGGAAGAGACCTAATGCCTCAAAATCCGTTTGGAGAGATTGCCAGGAGTTTAGCGTTGTCCAAGAGAACCTCCTGGAAATGTCTCCGTCATGCCTCAAGTGCTGTATTATAAAGGGCCTGGAACTTCAGTGGCTGGATTCTTCCCAGGGGTGAAAGAGGGATGCTCTCCCTCCCATGCCTTTCTGTGCGCTGGAGGAGATCAAGGTGCATGGAGGAGCCTTTAGGGCAGCTGCCCGTCCCTGAATTTTAGTACATGATCTGAGGTGGGTTGCCCTACTTGGGAGTGGGCAGACTCCTCTGAGGTGCTGCTTCTAGAGAACGATGACTCTGAAAGTTCTCAGTTTGTGGCCGTGATATGTGCCGAACGATGCATGGTGACTGCTTACTGCTACCAGGGGGTCTCAGAGAGGAGACTGCCAAGCAGGGGCATAGCAAGAGGGGGCGGCCCGCCCCGGGTTCCATAATTGAGGGGGTGACAAATTATCAAGGAACAAATTTATTTGAAAAAGAAATTTTGAATTTTTTTTTTAATGCCTGCTCCGAAGGTCTTATCTTACTATACTAGGGATTATATAGCTATATATGAAATTTCATGCATATCGGTTAATATCTTGACCCTCCTCCACAAAAATGGCTGTTTACTTGGCTGTTTTCCTATGTCATGAAGGCTGAAATTTCAGTTCAGTGGAGCACTTACTGTTCCCAACCCTAACCCTGTGGAAAGCCATCTAATTAGACTTTAATTTGATTTTGAGATGTTTTTAGGAGGTAATTTAATTATTGTTTGATTTTATACCAATGTTATGTATCTGATGTTAGCCACCCTGAGCCCGACTTCGGCCAGGGGTGGGGGGTGGGATATAAATAAAAGTTTTTTTACTATTATTATTACTTGTTATTATTCCTTTGTAAGAAAATATGAAATAACGTAAAACCATTTTTGTGTGTGTGGGGGAATCATGGGGGGGGGATTGACAAGAAATTTTCTGCACCGGGTACCACCTGACCTTCCCATGCTTCAGGGTGGGGGGGTTGACAATTTTTTTTTTGCCCCCGGGTACCAATTTACCTTGCTACGCCCCTGCTGCCAAGGATAGCCTCAAGCTGGCTTTGATTTGGCTGCTGTGAAAAGCAAGATACCTGGCCAGAAGGAGCTTTGGGTCTGAGCTAGCAGACCTCACAAGGTGGTTGTGAGGATGAAGAGGGGGCAGCCCTTGAGTGTCCCTCTGTTCTCCTTGAAGAAAGGGACTCTCTGTTCTCCCTCAAACAGTGTGGTGTGGTGGTCAGAGTAGGACCTGGGACACCAGGGTTCAAATCCCCACTCTGCCATGAAGCTCACTGGGTGACCTTGGGCCAGTGACTCACTCTCAGCCTGACCCTACCTCACATGGTTTTTGTGAGGATAAAGTGTTTGTGTGTGTGGAGAATAACTAATATGACACCTTGGAGGAAAGGTGAGATGTAAATGTAATAAAACAAATAAAATAAAACAGCAGCTGAGACAGAGAGGCCTTTTCTCCAAGGAGAACAGAGCTACAAACTCTTTGTCCTCACAGCCACCCTGTGACAATGAATGAGCAAACCCAGTTCACCGTATACCCAGTTCACCACCATGTGTTCAAGGCAAAAGTGGTTGCCGTGCTTGCTTATGCTGCCCCGCTTTGGGCTGCGATGACAGATCTTGCCCCTCTTGAGACGCTGCAAAATCAATTCCTACGTCGGCTCCTAATGCTCCCCCTGTGCGTAAGCAATGCAGCCATTCGCTTAGAATTGAAGATTGCATCCGTAGAAACTTGCCTGTGGAAGCAAGTCTTCAATTATTGGTTAACATTGTGGCATAGATTACCAAGCCACTACCTTGTCCAATGCTTATGGCGAGATGAATTCTCTAGCCTTTGGACTAGTAGAATCCATGCTAAACTCCTGAGTTATGGAATCTCTCCTTCAGATTCCCTAAAATTAGATCAAATTACTGCTCAAAGACTGATCCGCCAAAGACTGGATGACATCGATCTACAGCGAAATTATATGCTGGGGGGAGGTGTTTGTTCGCCCCAGAACATCGGTATCACTTTAACTTACTGCGTTCCATCATACCTCTCCTCCCTTTCGACTGTTGTCCATAGACTGGCCTTCACCAAAGCGAGGTTCAACGTTTTTCCCTCCAACGTCCTGAGACATAGATTCTCAAAGGGCCAAGCCTCCGCCATGTGCGAATGTGATAAGGAGACACTGGAGTCTCTCCAGCACATTATGTTCACTTGCCCCTTGTTCAATGTGCCACGGGCAAATTTGTTGGGATCAATCATACAGAAACTAGAGGGCACCCCACCAGAATTCCACCTCGCCCAAATCTTGCAGGATAAGGACGCTCATACGACCCTGAAAGTGTCAAGGTTCCTGGTCGCTGTCCTTACCCAAAAGCGACGCCAAGGAGCACTACAAGCTAACTAAGGCGTAGTATGCCATTCTATTTTATTGTATTTTATTGTTATTGTGGTGTTTTAGCAGCTGTTGTTCCCACTTGCACAAGTTGTTATCTATGTGTTTTTTTTTACTTGTATGGGCCTATGGCCGTAAATAAAATTCTTCTTCTTCTTCACCATGCCTTTGCTGAGTTCCCCAGTTTGAAAGCAAAC
Organism: Lacerta agilis; assembly: GCF_009819535.1. Classification (NCBI taxonomy): domain Eukaryota; kingdom Metazoa; phylum Chordata; class Lepidosauria; order Squamata; family Lacertidae; genus Lacerta; species Lacerta agilis. The sequence continues at coordinate 4,711,603 of NC_046328.1, forward strand.
AGATCCACTTCATTTCAAGCTATACTACGCGAACACACACACCACCTGCCAGCTCATTATAGCAATCTTTTCTCTGACATCCCCATCTTCTCTGGTGTGGGTAGCTACCATGGTGAAGAGATAGCTTGTGGGTGTACATCTCCGAGCAGTTGCGCTTATGGAAATGTACTTTCAAAATGGTTTTGTGCTGCAGATTTAGCTCAACAAAAAGGACATTTTCCTGCTGCTTTTTCTGCTTGGCTGTCCCCTTGGGGCTCTGGAAAACCAGCACTCTGGTTGCCATGCCAGGTGGTGGTGATGTTTTAATGGAATCTGTTTGCTCACTCGCTTTCCAACTGGTTTTGGAAGAGGCTTATTGCAGCAGCGGTTTAGACCAGGTGGGAGATTCCGGAGCCTGCAGAGGGGCAAAACCATTTGTAGCAGGGCCCCATGAATAAGCATGTATGGACCAGGAATTCTGCTCTCGTGGAAACAGTTTTAATGTTTTGTTATGTTTTTGTACAGGATGGAAGCCGCGTTTTATACACATTATAATACTGTGACACCAGATGGTACTGTGGAGTTCCATCTTTCACCAACGTGATTTCCCACTTTGAGGTTTACAACACGTTTTTTTGAAACGCTTTGTTGATGTGTCTAGATAATAATAATAATACAGAACACTTCTATTTTCATTGGAGAAATGTTGGAGGGTATGGCATTCTCTCCTAGCTCTAAACAAAATCGAAAATTCTTTCTAGTAGCACCTTAGAGACCAACTGAGTTTGTTCCTGGTATGAGCTTTCGTGTGCATGCACACTTCTTCAGATACACTGAAACAGAAGTCACCAGATCCTTAAATATAGTGGGGGAGTGGGGAGGGGTATTACTCAGAAGGGTGGTGGGAATGGGTGATAGGCTGATAAGTGTGGAAAACCGTCTTGCAGGGAAAGGCAAGGGGTGAGATGGCTAAAGATGGCTTTGTTATGTATAATGAGATAAGAATCCAATGTCTTTGTTCAAACCAGGTTTCTCCATGGTTTTAAGTTTGGTGATAAGTTGCAATTCAGCCACTTCTCTTTCCAGTCTATTTCTGAAATTTCTTTGTATTAAGACAGCTACTTTGAGATCTTTTATAGAATGTCCTGGGAGATTGAAGTGTTCTCCTACTGGTTTCTCTGTCTTGTGATTCCTGATATCAGATTTATGTCCATTTATCCTTTGGCGTAGGGTTTGGCCTGTTTGTCCAATATAGAGAGCTGAAGGGCACTGTTGGCATTTGATTGCATACACAATGTTGGAAGATGAGCAATTAAATAGTCCTGAGATGGTGTGTTTGATGTTGTTGGGACCAGTAATGGTGTTATCCGGGTTTATGTGGCAGCAAAGTTGGCATCTGGGTTTATTGCAGGCTCTGGTACCAGTGTCCATGTTGAGTCCTGTTTTTGTATTATTGTGGGTGAGGAGCTGTTTGAGATTGGGTGGCTGTTTGTATGCGATGAAGGGTCTTCCTCCCAGAGCTTGAGAAAGAGAACTGTCATTGTCTAGGAGAGGTTGTAGATCTCTCCTAGCTCTGACATACCTGTTGAATCTGTGCTTTGCAACCTGACATGCCTTAAAGCCCTTGGTTGAAATGGTGCGGAGAATTCCCATTTTCTGCCCTACAGTGAGAGCTGGGGCTCTGGGCAGCCTTCAGAGAGGCACATTTGGGGCGGGGGGTAGAAACAGAGACAAAAGTAGATGAAGGAATGAGTGTGAATTTCACCTACTGTACAATAGGCTGGTTTCTGCGCCCACACCCTCACCCCTCTCCGTCCTCCGTCCTGGCCAGCGAGAGGCATGATGAGAGTTCAAGGACGCATTGTGCCCAGGCAAAAGCACTCAAGAAGGGCCTGTGAGAGGTAGGCTGTGGCCTGGGGAGAGCTGTGAGGGCCACGTAGAGAAGCCTGCAGGGCCACTTTTTGCCCCTTATACCTGTAGTCTAAGTTATGCTTAGCCGGAAGGAAAAGTGAGTGAAGCATTGAATACTAACTTCCGTCAGTGATATTTCAGCCCACAAAATTCGGAGGGTTCTAAGGGGAAGGGCTGTAGCTCAGTGGCGGAGTATCTGCCTTGCATGGAGAAGGTCCCAGGTTCTGCCCTCACCGCCCACAGCTAGGACTGGGCGAGAACCGGTCCGAAATCCTGGAGAGCCACTGCCAAGTCAAACAATACTGAGCTCAATGGACCAGTGCTCTGACTTGGTATAAATCGGCTTCCTGTGTTCCTTTATATTTGTATATACATGTACACACTGTGCTCCATCCAGGAGGCAGACCCAGATTGCTGTGGCACAAATTGGGTCCACCCAGGGTGATCCAGGCAGGAAGCGCGAGAAGATAACACTTGCAGGTAGCCTCTGTGCATCTCACCCCTCTCCTCCTGGTGGCATGTTTATTGCACAATTAAATACCGTGCAAGGCGTCTCCTTCCTTTGGTTCAGGACCTGGACCCGGGTTGGTTGGCACTGGATAGTCCTGGGTTGGATCGGGCCCCAAACTGGATATGGGGTTGGGGGATGCACAACCCTAGCATTCAGCCCCCAGGCCTGCATGCCTTTAACCCCAGTTTGGAGACTGCAACCCAGGGGGACAGAGAGACAGGAAAGGTGGTGGCACTGGGGGAGACTTTTGCCCACACTCTCTTTTTTTTTTTTTTTAAGCTGAGCCGATAGGTCTTTGGCTGAAGGTCTCTAGAAATAGTAGAAAAAGTCCACATTGCCATGGTGTTTCAATTTTTAATTATCATCTTCAATTTGTCAAGCTTGGTCTTGGAGTGCTGTTTGCCAAGATCTGACTCTTTAGCTGATCAATATTCCCTCTCCAGGTCTTGGGGCTCTGAAATAGTTACATAAAAAAATCGATGGTGTCCAAATTGGATTTGGTGCATTTTATGATTGGGGATGATACCGCTTTGAAGAGCCTTTTCTCTCGTTCTCTCTGAGAATCCTGCTGCCTATGCAATGAGGGTGGTGCCTTTGTGGACCGGATACTTACCCTGGCAACGCCCCGCCCTGCTCTCCATCAGAGCACCCCGGTCCCCTTCTGATTTGGCCCCAATTCGCAACATCTGGACATGACGTCACTCCAAGGTGCAGCCCAGTGATAGTCAAGAACATGTAAGCATGTTGTCTTTATTGCATCTTCTGCTGGGGACTTTGCAGAGTTAATTATGGGATAATAATGGATGAAGGGGCTAATTGCCTGTGTTTCATATCTCTAGCTCTGCTATTTAGCATGATGACATATTATTGTATTGACAGGCATGCAAATCTGCCCCCTCCTTGTAAAGTGAAGGAGCCAGCTCGGAGAGAGGTAGGTCAGGAAGAGGATATATTTTTGTCCTTGCTGGTGCCTTCCGGCCTCTTCCAGTCCACACTCCCACATTTCTTCCAGAGCTTGGGACTCTAGGGCTCAAGCCAGCTTGAAATGATACACTCCCAATTTCATAGCCCTTGTTTAATGAGTGGCTGTACTCTGAGACCATGCCTGTAATTGAGGACCATGGGAAGTGCAATTGGGGACCACAGGAAGTGAAATAGCTCAGTGTTAGAGCAGCTGCTTTGCATGCAGGTCCCAGGTTCAATCTCCCTGTGTTTGTTTTTAATGGTCTTGGCTAGATAGCTGGTGATGGGAAAGAGCTGTCTCTGTCTGAAACCTTGAAGAGATGCTACCAGTCAGAGTAGACAACATTGAGCTAGATGGACAGTAGGATAAACAGCTTCCTTGGTCTCTAGCAGGGTTATCACTGATCTCTCTGATTGAGGCAAAACTATATATTCAGGTTTATTCAGTCAAAAAAGGCCCACGGTGCATTTTGAACAGACTTCTTGCATCTTCAGACAGAAGCTATACATTCCCTGACTTTTCTTTCACTGTGTTGAGCTTTTTCCCTGGAGAAAGAACTTTGAGATATGCTTGATGCTCTAGGACTGAATAAGTCCCTGTAAACACCCGTGGAAGTGTGTTGCTGTTTTGTACATTCAGGGGATCACCTGCTTGTTGCTGGATCTGATCCTAGCGCACGTCACGTTTAGCTAAATATATTTCCTCCTCTATTTCTGCAGAGGGAGAAGAGAGCTTTTCCCTGCAAGAGATGATTTGTTTGCAGTTCTGCTGCAGATCTCATATTCCCCCTTTTTTAAAGGCTTCTCTTCCAAATCTGACTGATGGAAATATTGGGAGCTATTCTTGTTTCGGTGGCTGGGCTGTTTCAAGCACAATATAATTATACTGCGTGCGTTGCAGAATATTAGGATTTTTATATATTAAAAGCACAGTGTTAAATGCAGCATCAACCCAGATTACTCACTGCACCTTCAGTTTGCCTGTCACTTAAAAAGTGTTGATTAAGCCTACGTCTCTCACCACCTCAGGTTAGGAGAAGAGTGTCACAAGCTGTCCGGTTTTTGCTCTGTTTTCTCTTTGCTTCCAACTCTCAAAATATTCTTGGCATGGCTGGTTTTGCTCCTGGTTTTCCCCCCGCCATTTTGCTTCTTGCACTTGGTCCCCATCAGCCCTCTGTGGTCAGCAACTTGATGATGAAGATGATGATACCATATCATTATCTATCCACCTTCTATCTAGACTACTACTATATATAAAAGATGTTTGTTCGCCTGTTCGCTCTGCATTCAAATGCCTCTGAAAGGTTACCGTGACCGAATTTGGCCTAGTGGTTCCTAGAACTGAAGAGCAGGCTTTTGCCTCTGTTTGTATACAGTCGAGCACCACTGTGGATCGAAATGGCAGGCTTGCTTTTAAAAGCTGCCCTGCTATTACCAGATTTGGCAGGATTGTATATTATTGTTTACCCAACAGCATTTAAAAAAAAATGAAATTAAAAATCTCTCTCTCTCTCTCTCTCTCTCTCTCTCTCTCTCTCTCTGTCTCCCTGAGTTTCCAAGCAAAGTTGGGCACTTTCTGCTCGTTTTATATCTAGTGTTTCTCGAGTGTCCAAAGGGGCTTCATGAAGTTTATGTCCAGCCTAGAAAAGGAAAGCTTAAGAAGAGACATGGTAGCAGCTTTGGCAAAGATGGCAGAGAAGATTTGTTTTCCGTTGCTGTGCAGCAGAGGGCCAGAGGGCCACATTCCATTCTGGACAGCTTTCCAGGGGCCATATGCCACCGATGGGAGGGACCAGAAGCCACAGTAGATGGAGTAATGACTGTAAACATTGCCTTTATTGTCAGAAAAAGTTCTTACTGATGCTTAGTCAGAATCTCTTGTAAGTTGAAGCTATTGGTTTGGTTCCTACCCTCCAGAGCAGGAGAAAACAAGCTCGCTCGCTCTTCTATGGGACAGCCCTTTAGATACTGTAACTGAGGGTAGTTATACCTCCTCCCAGTCTCCTCTTTCCCAGCCTAAACATACGCAGCTCTCTGAAGCATAAGGCACGGTTTCCAGACAATGGTCATCTTGGTTGCCCTCCTCTGCACATGTTCCAGCTTGCAATATCTTTCTTAAATTGTGGTGTCCAAAACTAGACACAGTATACCAGGTGTGGTCTGAACAAGGCAGAATAGAGTTGCACATCCTTTTTGCACATCCTTTTCTGCCTTAGAGAGCCCCCTAATCACCCATGTCTGGACTAGAGGCATTGCAGAACTTGGCACATTACATTCCTATGGGGTTGGCAGAATGATACCTCCTGAATTTCCAGGAAGGTTCTGAACAGTGGGGGCTGCTGTCCGCTGAGACTGGTAGGGGGCAAGGCAGGGAGACCAAACAGTAACTGGCACCGGAGCCAATGACAGACAGAGCTAACTAATGCTAGTTTGGTCCTCATTCTCCTCCTCCCTGTTGAGTTCTGCAAGGACAACACTGAGCCCAAGGAAGAGGAACCTGACAGCCACCTGGACTGCACTGGGCTGGACTCTGGTGCTGGAAACCACAGAGCGCTCTTATGTTCGGGTCATGTTTGCAGGTTTCCCACTGGGTGCACAGGATGCTGGACTAGGTGGGCCATTGGCCTGATCCTGCAGAGCGCTTCTTATCTTCTTAAGAAGGTAGGTAGATGAGGACCAGCTGAGGGCAGGCTGAGAAAGGCAGACAGAGGCTAAAGCACAGAATTGGGATCAGGCAATGCTGCCATTTGGCTACCCTCCACTTTTTTTGGGGGGGGGGGAAAGCTCTGTCAACAAAGGCACCTCCCCACCTCCCAGCCCCCTGCTAGTTTTGAAGACCTTTCAAAACAGACTGCGGAGCTGAGATTTATGCCCCATTTTAAGTGCAAGGGGCTGGTCTCGGGTCCTTATCGCCTTGCGGGTTTGGTAATAAACCCATCAGTGGGTGATTTAAGCTTCCTTTCCCCCTGATTGGAAAGAAGGGAGTTGATGTTATTTATGATAGGAATGTACAGCGATGTTAAGGAGCCACATTTTTGGGGGGGGGGGGGAGTTGAGTCTGTGGTGACATCTTTCCCAACGATATTATCTCCCGAGTTGCAAAAAGGACAACATTAACAAGGGGGAAATTGCATGCACAGTTTTGCAGCTTAGGAGAAATTTGCACTGAAATGCTGATGGATTTTCACGAAGACTTAAAAAAAATACAATGAAATTGTATTGCAAATTGATACGCAGAACTGAACATCTAGACAGCAAAAATGGTTCCTCTCTGCCCAGTTATTGGACTGACATACTTCTCATAGTTATTCTCTTGTGACATTCTAGAGCAGTCAGAAATTCTGGCTTGCTGCTTAGATCTACTAAAAATGATTGGTTGGCTCAGGAGGATAAATGCTGTTGAGAAGAGTTTGAATGGTACAGAGTTGGGTTGTTTTTTTTTTTTTTTGCATTTCTCCTTAGCTAAAGTTGGTCCTTTTCTCCCTCTCCCCCGCCACCCCTTCTAGTAATTGCATGTTCACCTGCCTCAGTGTGTCAGCTAAAGTACCTGGGGCCGTCTGGCTTGCAAGAGCATCCTCCCTTTGAGTGTATCAGGGACTGGACCCCCCTTGAGACAGACACAGAGAGAGGGAGCCAGGTGGCAACTTGAAAGAAAGATGCAAAGCAGGAGAAACTTGCCAACCCCACGACCCCTCCTGGCTGCCAAAATGTCATGCCGTAAAGAAGCTTGTAAAAAAAAAGAGCTCACACACCTACTGATCCATCTGTCCATTTGGTGGGTGGAGTGGAGATTGTTCCTTTGTTGGCAGCCTCAGAATTCAGCCCTGGTGATGTGTGTGTGTGTGTGAGAGAGAGTCTTGTCTAGTCCACTTTTTAAAAGCTCTTAACCATTGCTGCCACCTATTTACGGCAGCATATGAAGAAATCTTGAAGGAATATTTAAGTGATAAGGCAGATAGTGGTGGGAAGCAGGGGGAGGAGAGAGAGGTGGGAAAACATTGTTTAAAAAGGTGTAGTCATAGGTATATCAGTGTATTCAAATCTGAATTGTCAAATTGTGTTACTGTTGTTATGGTTTTTGTTGTATGTGTCTTTTGCAGTTGATGTTTGTATTGGAAAAAAAAATTAAATAAACTACCGGTAAAAATCAAAACAAAACAGTGGTATAGATGACTATAACCCAGGAAGGAATCTTATTAGTTACATTTGTAGTTGAGTAGAGTCTCCCGGGAATGTATGGGGTCTTAGGGGAGGGGTAGTACCTCCGGTGGGGACACGTCGTGCCCCTTCTGGGGTAGTTTGTCCACCTTTGGTCCCCACCCTTCACTCAACTCTCACCTCACAGGCTCCTAGAAGCTGCCAGCCTGTGACAGTGGCCGCACCCTGGGAACAGCTTTGACTGGCTGGCTAAACCAGGTGTGGGAAGCCGATGGGTCTCAAATCGTCAGTGAGTTTGAGACTTCCCCTGCTTGTGAAGGCAGGCTCTGGTGGATTGAGCAGACAAGACCAAGAGTGGGTCCAACGGTCAAGAATGTGGTTTCTGTACATGCTGAAGAGGGAAGTGAGGGGTAGATGGGCCTCATCGACCCAGGAAGGGAGCCCATCTAGGAGAAAGGAAACTCTGATCCTAAACCTCCACTGCCTTGCGGGATGTATTCAGGAAAAGAGAAGGATTAGGAGTAAGCCCTACACAAATCTGGAGTGGAGTCCCTAAGTTGTTTGGATGGCTCCTTGTATGCCTCCTTCCACCAATTCCTGCAGCCAAGCTGCTGCCAAACATATTGCTCTGCTTTCCTTTGGATCACATCAGTGAGGCCAAGAGGGGGGTCTTGTTGTCTGGGCAGCCCGGGACCTCCAGGCACACTGCCCAGGCTTGCAACCTGGAGAGGTCACTTCAGTGCTGCTAGCTCAGTGGTTTGGGGTTGATTTCACCCCCAGATGCACACTCCATTGTCTCCCAATACAGATGGATGCTGAAATGTAGATGGGTTCCCACAAGGCAAGACACAGCGATACAGCAATAACATTTATTGAACTGCATAACTGGGAAATGGGCAGAGTCTCGCAGAGGCTGTAGGGCAGGAGTGGGGGAAATTCTTTCAGCTTGAGGGCCACACTCTCTTCTAAGTAACCATCCAAGGGCCAATTGCCAGAGGCAAAGGTATGCAGAACAGTTAACACAATGTCCAACCTTTCTACAGGAGGCTAGTTTTTTAATACACACTCACACACCCTTCTCTATCCTCTAGCTAGGGAGGAAAGGGACATTATCAAGGACACATTTCCGGCAGGCAAAAACACTTGGAGTTTTAAGCAGGGTCAGTGAGGAGAGTGGTTTCCCACCTGTCTGCTGGTCATACCTTTGGAGAAGAAGGGTGATACAAAATGTGGAAAGTTCTTCAGACCCAGACTATATATGGTGTCCAGTCCTTGGGCAGAGGGTAGGTTTGGCAGGCAGGGGTCATATTAAGTCACACTGCCATTGGGGAGGGGGCAGAACAAATATTGGGGCCATTTCCATGGAAGGGGGAGGAAAGGCTGCACTTTCCGTGGCTGTTGGGTCTGAAACCAAAAGTGAGCAGAGCAACAGATGCCAATTCTTGCACAGGAGGCTCATTCCTACACACCCCTGCTCAGCCCTCTCCATCCTGTGAAGGAAAAGGCCTGGTCTGAGTTCGAACAGGCGGTTCTGCATCATAGAATCATAGAATCATAGAGTTGGAAGAGACCACAAGGGCCATCCAGTCCAACCCCCTGCCAAGCAGGAAACACCATCAAAGCATTCCTGACAGATGGCTGTCAAGCCTCCGCTTAAAGATCTCCAAAGAAGGAGACTCCACCACACTCCTTGGCAGCAAATTCCATTGTCGAACAGCTCTTACTGTCAGGAAGTTCTTCCTAGTGTTTAGGTGGAATCTTCTTTCTTGTAGTTTGAATCCATTGCCCCGTGTCCACTTCTCTGGAACAGCAGAAAACAACCTTTCTCCCTCCTCTATATGACATCCTTTTATATATTTGAACATGGCTATCATATCACCCCTTAACCTTCTCTTCTCCAGGCTAAACATACCCAGCTCCCTAGCCGTTCCTCATAAGGCATCATTTCCAGGCCTTTGACCATTTTGGTTGCCCTCCTCTGGACACGTTCCAGCTTGTCAGTATCCTTCTTGAACAGTGGTGCCCAGAACTGGACACAGTATTCCAGGTGAGGTCTGACCAGAGCGGAATACAGTGGTACTATTACTTCCCTTGATCTAGACGCTATACTCCTATTGATGCAGCCCAGAATTGCATTGGCTTTTTTAGGTGCTGCATCACACTGTTGACTCATGTCAAGTTTATGGTCTACCAAGACTCCTAGATCCTTTTCACATGTACTGCTCTCAAGCCGGGTGTCACCCACCTGGTGGGTGGGCATCCAGGTGGAAATGCTCAAGGAAGGTATGAAGCTGAGTTGATGAAGAAGGGCGAGACCTGCGGAGGCTCCCAAAAGCCAGGCAGAGAGCCTTGGGAGGACTGCATTTGGATCCTGGGTGTGAGGCATCCCACTCCGGGAGTCCGCAAGGTGTGGCAGCTTGACTCTGCCACCACCAGCTCTGAGCACTCACCCGCCTTGCTCCAGCGTGAAATGCCAAGTGCCTTCCTACAGAAGATGCACAGGCACCCGTCCTCTCTGAAAACTGGTTGCTGGAGCTGAATGTTCCCTATTCCATGTACATTTTCCCCCACCAAACTGATTCTGTGTGGGCTGCTCACTAAGTGTTATAATGGAATTGAACCAGTTCCAGCTTGCTGTAGCCGTCGATTCATTGAAACCCCCTTTGAATGCAAATTAATCCTTATAAACTTTTCTTTTAAAAAAAGCCATGGCAATGTAAGCATCGTATGCTTATAATGCTATGGTACAGGAGCCCCCGCCCCCCCCCCCCCGGGTGTGGGTTGCACGGGGAAGGGAGAAGGAAAGGTATTGCAAACTAATTTCAAACTAGTTAATCTAATCAGGTTGCTGGCAAGTTGCTTTAATTACAAATGATTGTTTACAATAGCGGAGCATCTGCTGTTAACTGGTAACGAGGGGAGGGGGGGAGTCGCTCCCAGGGTGCACTGCTGCGCCACCAACAACATTCCCCCCCCCCGCCCGCTTCTGCTCAGCTAAGGGTCAAAGTAGACGTGACTTGGTGCACCAGCCAATGCCCTTGTGGGTCACTAATGGGAATAGATTGCTCCTGGTGGGGCAGAGTGGTGGCCTTGGAAAAGCTGTTGTGGGTGTGTGGTTAAGCCTTCCTCTCCCAAAGCGCTGATCCAGATTGTCCCCTCTCCCATATACAGTATTTTGTAAAGAAAAAGATGCCAGGCGTTCCACTTACAGAACTACCATAATGTAGCCTGACTGCTTAGCTAGGGTTCCGGCCCTGTGCTGAGGGTCACCTCAAGGACAGAACTTTTTAGCAGATATGGTCAGCTAAGAGACCTTTGAAACTGATGGTTAACTTTCCACGCCTGGGAGAACTTGCATGCACACATTGTTTCTGAAGGGAACCGAAGAAAATAGCTGTGCAACGCTGTGCTGAAGTGAAATAGATAAAATATAGGGGGAAAAGTGTAGTGAAACCAGGTCAGGCTCATCTGAGTGTTGCTGTGTGTGTGTGTGTGTGAGTGATAACGCAAACCCCTCACCTGTACTACGAGGCAGTACGATCACACAATTGCCAGTGCTATGAACCAGAATGCTGGGCAGCCTACAAGCAGCTCCAGGTTGCGTATACAGTTCTCTCCCCCCCCCTCATTTTATCCCCACAGCAACCTTATGAGGTAGGCTAAGAGGCAGCGACTGGCCCAAGGTCACCGGTGAGCTTCATGGCTGAGTGGGGATTTGAACCCAGACCTCTCAGATCCTAGTCCGACACTCTTAACCACTATACTTAACCACTTGCTTGCTTCGTGTCCTTCAGATGTTGTGGAACTACAACTCCTATCCTTCACTGGCTTCCAATTAGCTACCGGGCTAAGTTCAAGATGCTCATACAGGTATAGAAAGATGTATTACAACTTGGGATCAGGACACCCGAAACACCTGCTCACCCAATTGCTGTGCTCTGCAGTAATGGGCCTCCTCCATGTGCCATTTCATCGGGAGGTCTTGTTCCATGTGATGTAGGAACGGGGCCTTTAGGGTGGTGGCACTTCCTCTGTGGATCCCGCATAATTTATCAGACAGGTGCCATCTCCTTTGGGCACCTATCGAAGACCTTTCTTTTTTCTCAACAAGCCTTTAAAGTGGAGGTATTTAACCCAGCCTGTATAGAAATGGGCACAACTTTCATGGGAGACCAAGCAACCAAGCAACCAACCAATCCAGAAACTCATGGGAATGTGAAGAGCTGAACTTAATGGCTGGAAAGAGAAGGCACTGAAATGGTCAGATTTGCTCCCCACCCTGCCAGCATAGCCAGTGGTCCAGGATGATGGGAATGGTAGTCTGGTGACACCTTGCAACTTCCTCGTCCCTGCAGTAGATTGGGCACCCAGGTCTTATGCCCATTTATAGCTGCAGAGGTGACTGTCCTTCGTTGCTAAGTGAGTTCTAGCTACAGTGTCTGTGGAGCTGCAGTTTCTGCATAGCCATAAATGTTCGTTTCCTGTGGTTCCCCCCCCCTCCCGCTTCCTTTAATATCTGTTAGCTGCTTGTGAGCAGAATTCTGGAAAGGGTGCGCTGGTGTTTCCTAACCATCTTTCTTGTGCTAAATGTAGCGTGGGTGTTTGTGACTTGATGGCTGGTTGTGAAGCTGTCTGTCTTACACACACACACACACACACACACACACACTCTTATGATGACAGGGCTGGCAAAGATATTCAGACGTGTTTTTTATTTATTGGGAGGTACTTCAACGGTCATCCAGGTGATGCTGGAAATCTGCTGTTAACAACATCCCTGAAATGGCTATCCAGACTGCTTGAAAATCTTTAATAGGACCCCCGCCCCACCTTGTTGGCAGTATTGTTGCAAGTGGCATTTACGGTTTGCTGGGGCAGCTGGTTTGGTGCCCTCCAGTTCTTTTTGGACTACAACTCTCATCATACATAACCATTGACCATACTGGCATGGGCAGATGGGAACTGGAGTCCTGCCATATGTGGAGGTCCACAGGTTCCTCGCTCCTGAGAGCCAGTGTGGTGTAGTGGTTAAGAGTGGTAGACTCGTAATCTGGTGAACCGGGTTCGCGTCTCCGCTCCTCCACATGCAGCTGCTGGGTGACCTTGGGCTAGTCACACTTCTCTGAAGTCTCTCAGCCCCACTCACCTCACAGAGTGTTTGTTGTGGGGGAGGAAGGGAAAAGGAGAATGTGAGCTGCTTTGAGACTCCTTGGGACCTTCTGCATGCAAAGCAGATGCTCTACCACTAAACTGTGGTCCTTCCTTGAGGGATTTTTGATCCAGTGCCCTGGGAGGTGCCACCCCTTCTATAGTGCCACATGCTTCTCTTGTCACTCTTGTTTTCCAGCCTCCCCTTTACTCCAACTTCAGGAATGTCCTCCTGGTCTGCTTTCCCCCTTTGCTGCCCTTTCCTCAGCCATTCTTGAGTTCAGCTTTACAAGCACCTCCCTCCCATCCTTCACTTTCTGGCTTGCAATGTTGTGAGACTCAAGACGTGGAGAACACATCCCTCCCTCCCTGCATCTCTCATCATGTGTCAGCTTGGACCAGATAATTGCTTTGTTTGATGGCTCTGAACTCTGTATGCAAAACGAAGAAAAAGCTTGCCTAAGGGGAAGAGGCCTGCAGGATATCCAGGCATCCTGAGTTTTTCTTCTTTTTAATAACAGAGGTTTCCTGATCATTCCCAGCCCAATGCATAAATGCTGCTTCAGGAACAATTATCTTTCATTTCAGTATTTATCCTCCCCCCCCCTCTCCTCCAAGGACAGGGCAGAATGCATTTGTTCCCTCCCCCCAGATTTCACCCTCACATCAGCCCTGTGAGGTAGGCTAGGATGAGAATTAACATTTGATCTAATGAGGTGTACTTGGCGAGCTTTTCTCCTGCTCTGCAGCGTAGGACTCAAAGCAATGGCGTCAAGCTACAATAGAGGAGATTTCAACTGAACATCAGGTGGAACTTTCTGATGGTAAGAGCTGTTCAAGGGTGGAATGGACCACCTGGGAACGTAGTGGTTACTCTCCGCCTCCTGCCCTCGAAAGATAAACTGCATTAGGAGACAATGCAATTGGCACTGGTTTTTTTTTTTTTTGCTTCAGTAATTTTCTTAAACAAGTACAGATTTAATTAAGGCTTATTGTAAATTAATTTGACCTGGGCACTGAGCCAATGAGGGGAGAACATAAAGATACACATCTGGCTCAAACTGATCTTTCGCTCTGTTTTTTTAAAACAAATCTTGGGAAGGGGCATTTAAGCCAGATTGGTCTCGGTGGGGGTCAAGCACGGGTCTCTCTCCTGGCTTCTGGAGAAAATAATGTACCGTATTTTTTCGTGTATAAGACGCCTCTGTGTATAAGATGCCCTCTATTTTGGGGGACTCTAAGAAAATGGGGGGAGATGGCACAGAGTTGTTGAGCTTTTTGGGGGGAGGATTGCCCAGAGTTGTTGAGTTTTTTTTGGGGGGGGGTTGCACAGGGTAGTTGAGCTTTTACTAGGGAAGATTGCAGAAAATCGCTCACCTACACGCATCGCAAAATCTGCCTCTCGTCTGTCCCCTCACCGGCATGAGCTACCAATCGCCCACCCAATTGCCGCAACGACAGCCAATCAACACCAACCCTTGACGCAGCTACCAATAACACGCCTAATAGCTGCTGACAGCCGCTGCAGCAACCAATCAAATGTCCACCCTATGCACTATCCATGGGCGTACAAAAAATAATAATTAAATGGTTATCGGCAGCCTAAAAGGAAAAAAAAGCTCTCCTCCTTAAAAAAGCTCTACGACTGGTCTTTCACCCCCTCCCAAAATCTCAATAACAATTGAGCTCTTGCCAAGGCACAGTTGGCCACTGTGTGTGTGTGTGTGTGTTGCGCCAGCTGTTTCCCCCTCCCTCATGCCGACAAAGAGCTGGCGTGCCTATCAGAGACCGGATCCTAGCCTGCACCCTGCTTGGTCAAATGGGGATGCAGCCTGAGACTTGGGCAGTGTCAGGGGGAGAATCCGAGGGCTGACCATGGTCTTAGCCTGGGTTCTCATCCTTCCTCGTTAGCCTGCTTTTTGTATCCACGCTACATCGTGCTGGCAAGAGAGGAACAGTTTCTGAATTTGCCGGGATTCATCGTTGCAAGGGAGCTTGGGAAACTGAGTTCCCTTGCATGGTGAGTAGTTCCTTTGCAAGGACTGAAGATCCCGGGAAACTGAGTTTTTCAGCCATTTGGGGCTTTATGTTTGGGGGGGGGGGAGTTTTTCTGTTTTTTGAAGCTGTTTTTGTTTTTCAACCTGAACAACCATGGCTTGCCCCCCCCCCCCCAGTTTTGATCCTGGGTACGCCCCTGACACTATCCATGTATAAAATGAGCCCCACTTTCTAGCATACAGTAATTCTTAAAGGAAACAAACTAGTCTTATACACGGAAAAGTACAGTACATAATGACTCTTGGATGTGAAATTGTAGTGCTACTTAGGCCAGCGGGGAGGTGTGGGTGTGAGGTGTGCAGCGGCAGCAAACCAGGACAGTTGCTAGGGAGCTGGCTCAGTCTGTCACCTCAACCACCCACCACCCACCTGAGTTGCCTGCCCACTCACCTGCTTGCCTGCTGTTCCAACACCCTGCTGCAGTTCGTGTGGCTGCTTATTGGCATCCATGTAAACTGCAGCACGATGACATTCTTGCATTGTTCTTTATATAGGGAGATATAGCAACTTGCAATTACATCTGCGGAGAAGACAACCCATACTTCTTTTCCAAAGGCCAAGGTACATGGCTTTTTCTCAAGTCAACAGGTGAAAGGTTTAAAAGTGTTGGTGTCAGATGCCCCTCTGTGGGGAGGGAATTCCGTGGTTTGGGGGGCTGCCACAGAGAAAGCTATTTCATGAGCCACTGTCCCCTGAACCTCTGAGGGCAGCCGTACTGCCAGCAGGGCTTCGTTCCTCCCATCTCCATACTCAGATTGGCAGCTAAGGAAGGCGGCACTCCTTCAGATATTTAGTTTTTGTTTAGGGCTTTATGTGTTCATATAAACACCTTTTATTCATCCCTTTTGGCTTCTAAGACATTGCTGGACATTGCTCATACATTGCCATGAGGTCCAGAAATTTGCTTCTTTTTTTAAAAAATGAAAGCTTAGATTTTTTGGGAAGTGGCTGCAGCATCTCTCTCCCATCTGTCCCTGCTACATGGCTGTGGGATCCAGCTCATATTCTCGGCTCTCTTAATCGGTGACACCATTAATAATGGCCTTCCTTAAGCAATCTGCTTTTTTATATTTATAAGAGGTTGATGATAACAACTGGGTTTTTTTTATTTTTATTTTTGGTTTACTTGTTTAATTGCTTGCCAGTTTTGACCGGAGCACCAGGCTTCTGCAGCAGAGTTTCTGTTGCTTAAGGATTGCTGCTGTCTTGTCGGAAGCCTTGTGTGCCTTAATTCTTCACGCACTTCTGCAAACGGAAAGGCCGCTTTGTTTTAGAAATCCACCTTGGGCAAGATGGTCCAACTGCCTCCTTGGACGCCTATTATAAATGAGTTGGTGGTATTAATGCACAGGTATCTTTTTGCTACCTAAATCTCTCTAACAGTCTTGTAGCTCTAATCAGGGAAGTTAAGGGTCTGAACTGGATTATCTTCTTACACCAGGAGGTGGCCTCTTCAGGCTAGAGATTAGATGTCTCCTGAACTGCCTGCCGCCTTTCATGGATTGTGATTTCCTTTTGAGCAAATCCATCTGTTTCTTTTGGCTTTTCCTACAGGAAGCCTTTTTGGAACGCGGGTGGCGCTGTGGGTTAAACCACAGAGCCTAGGGCTTGCTGATCAGAAGGTCGGCGGTTCGAATCCCCACGATGGGGTGAGCTCCCATTGCTCGGTCCCAGCTCCTGCCCACCTAGCAGTTCGAAAGCACGTCAAAAGTGCAAGTAGATAAATAGGTACCACTCCGGCGGGAAGGTAAATGGCGTTTCCGTGCGCTGCTCTGGTTTGCCAGAAGCAGCTTAGTCATGCTGGCCACATGACCCGGAAGCTGTATGCCTGCTCCCTCGGCCAGTAACGCGAGATGAGTGCCGCAATCCCAGAGTTGGACACGACTGGACCTAACTCTCAGGGGTCCCTTTACCTTTACAGGAAGCCTTTACAGGTAGGTAGCCGTGTTGGTCTGCCGTAGTCAAAAAAAATAAAATAAATTAAAAAAAAATCCTTCCAGTAGCACCTTAGAGACAAACTAAATTTGTTCTTGGTATGAGCTTTCGTGTGCATGCACACTTCTTCAGATACCTTTATAATTTATACCTTCAGATAAAGGAAGCCTTTAGCTCTTATGACGGGATCTCTGTTTTCTTTCTCTTGTCTTTTCTCTCACTGTGGAATAAAAGGTAAAGGTAAAGGACCCCTGACAGTTAAGTCCAGTTGTGAATGACTCTGGGGTTGTGGTGCTCACCTTGCTTTACTGGCCGAGGGAGCCGACGTTTGTCCACAGACAGTTTTTCCGGGTCATGTGGCCAGCATGACTAAGCCGCTTCTGGCAAAACAAGAGCAGCACACAGAAACGCCATTTACCTTCCTGCTGGAGCGGTACCTATTTATCTACTTGCACTTTGACATGCTTTTGAACTGCTAGGTGGGCAGGAGCTAGGACTGAACAACAGGACCTCACCCCGTCTCGGGGATTTGAACTGCTGACCTTCTGATAGGCAAGCCCAAAGCTCAGTGGTTTACACCACAGCACCACCCGCGTCCTCAGTGTGGAATGGGTACTCTTAAAAAATATCCCTTCACAGAGCAGTTTGAAGAAGGGCAATTGCCTGATCAGCCAGTCTCCCCAACCCTTCCCTGAGCCAATGGGCAAGTTGTTGGCATCTGCCTGTCTTGAGCGTGTACCTCCGGGGAGTGGGGGGAGAGTCGAACTGCTGGAGAATCACAGCGCCTGCTGTGGCTGCAAAGCCCAGTAATTTGTAACTGCTTCCAGTGTAGTGTAGTGGTTAAGAGCGGTAGTCTTGTAATCTGGGGAACCGGGTTCGCGTCTCCGCACCTCCACATGCAGCTGCTGGGTGACCTTGGGCTAGTCACACTTCCCTGAAGTCTCTCAGCCCCACTCACCTCACAGAGTGTTTGTTGTGGGGGAGGAAGGGAAAGGAGAATGTTAGCCGCTTTGAGACTCCTTTGGGTAGTGAAAAGCGGGGTATCAAATCCAAACTCTTTTTCTTCTTCCTATATTGTTTTTGCTGTGTTAGCTGCACCAAAGTGATCTCTGTGGGGCACAGGCCTAGACAGTGTGTATGGACTTCCTGGGCTGCCCAGGCAACAAGGCTCCCATCTAGGCCTAGATCCTCATGCTTTGTCCCTGCGTCTTCCAGCAGGACATGGACAATTTGCACCTTTGAAAGTTATTGCTATTTCTTTTCCTTTTCTAATGGTGCAGTGTTGTGGTGCAAAGCCAATTAATACATCAGCGAGAACTTTCTGACGGTAAGAGAGCTGTTTGACCGTGGAGCAGACTCCCTTGGTCTCCCCTGAGACCATATAACACCAGTCCCGAGAGACCTGCATTGGCTCCCACTATGTATCTGAGCACAATTCAAAGTGTTGCTGCTGACCTTTAAAGCCCTAAACGGCCTCGGCCCAGAATATCTGAAGGAGTGCCTCCACCCCCATTGATCTACCTGGACACTGAGGTCCAGCGCCAAGGGCCTTCTGGTGGTTCCCTCGCTGCGAGAAGCGAAGTTACAGGGAACCAGGCAGAGGACCTCCTCTGTAGTGGCACCCGCCCTATGGAACACCCTCCCATGAGATGTCAAGGCAATAAGCAACTATCTTACTTTTAAAAGACACCTGAAGGCAGCCCTGTTTAGGGAAGTTTTTAATGTTTAATGCTGTATTGTGTTTTTAATATTCGGTTGGTAGTCGCCCAGAGTGGCTGGGGAAACCCAGCCAGATGGGCGGGGTATAAATAATAAATTTATTATTATTATTATTATTATTATTATTATTATTATTATTATTATATTGGAAGGTGGTGGACTCTCCTTCCTTGAAGGCTTTTAAGCAGAAGTTGGATGGCCATCTGTCATGGCATCTCAAACAGGCAGCTTTTAAAATGCCTCCCTGTCCAGGAACATCACTTCAAACCGCAGTGCAGGGCGGGATGTGTGTATGGAGAGACCCATTGTTAGATAATGGCAAAGACGGTCTCCCTGCTTTCCTCTTCCCCACCTCCTCACTGTTGCCACTGCCTGTTTGCTCACCTCTCCCCTGGGCCCCAATCAATTCATGCAATTCAGAGAGAGAGGGAGAAAGCAAGGCACCTTCTTGCTCCTCTGCCTGTGTCAAGCCTAAGTTGCCGGAGGGTTGTGAATACTGCGAGTGGAGAAGAAGGGGAGACAGGAAGGAGATCAGTGCCATGCTGTCCACATGGAACCAGAGAAATGCCCCTTGGGTGCCCAACCACATCCACACCACCTGCTGACGAGTCTGTCGGCACTCCTGGGACAGAAAGCACCCACCTTTGGGGCTCCAGGAGGCCTCCCCACCAAGCAGGCTTGACGGGCCCTACTTCTGTTGAAGTGGAGCTGCGGAAAGTGGGAGGCAGAGAAGAGGAAGAGGAGCCCAGTTAGCATGATGGAGGCTCCTCTTCCCACTCCACACAGGTGTGCTCACTTGTCAGTGAATCATACCTGTTCTGCAGGCAGCTTCTGTTGGCCGTATCGGACAAAAGTGGTTGCCATGGTGTGTGTGTGCAGGCATGATTTGGACCTTGGTGCTGGTGCTGAGGGAAGCTTATTTAACCCTTTCCCTCAACGCCGTTCCCGCCCTCCTCAGCGTGCATTGCTACCCTCCTGTGACGCTGCCACCAGCTGCGAAGGGGGGGAAAGGTGGGTATCTGTATTCCGACCACACTTTCTTAACATGACTGTTGTGTGTGTGTGTGTGTGTGTGTGTGTGTGTGCACGTGGATGTGTGAGAGTGAAATGGGGAGTAGGGCAACACCATCTTTGATTCCCCCCTCTCCTTAGCCTGAAGAGAGAGAATTGCAAAGGGATGGTTGTTGTTTTTTAAATGTGTTTTTTCAGTCAGCTATTTGGTATAATTCCACTTGGGCAGTTTAGTTCCTCTTGAATGTCACAGACAATACAAAGCCATCATAATGATCCATATTAAATCGGTTTCTCTCTCTCTGGAACATTCAGTGTGTATCACCCACATAGTTTAGCACCCTCAGAACAGCTGACAGGGCCTCGTGTGAGCTTCTATTGCACGTTATCATTTGGAGAGCACTTTGGCCTGGTTGTGTGTGTGTGTGTGTGTGTGTGTGTGCATCATATTCATCTCCATGGAGTCCTCGGCCTCTTCTGGTTATTCAGCCTGTGAGACGTGGCACAATCTCTTTCTCTACCCACTCTCTGTATCACCCCCCCCCCGTAAGACTCATCAAGTGGGAGGACTTGCTCAAAATCTTGCCCCCCCCCCCAAAGATGATATATATAAAATCCAGCCCTGCTGATTTTCCCGGGATCTGGCATGGCCAACAACCGAGTACCCGAGAAAAAGCTGATTCCATGTTCAGGGAGATACCGGTAGATCAAGCAGGGGTCTGAAAGTAGTATAGAGTCAGGTGGTGCAATAGCTCAGTGCATCTGTCTGTTAACCAGAAGGTTGGTGGTTCGAGCCCAACCAGGGACTGCTGTGGGGTTTGGACTAGATGAGCCTCAGGGTTCCTTGCAACTCCGCTATTCTAAGAGGCAGGATAGGTGAAGGTAAAGGGACCCCTGACCGTTAGGTCCAGTCGCGGACGACTCTGGGGTTGTGGCGCTCATCTCGCTTTACTGGCCGAGGGAGCCGGTGTTTGTCCGCAGACAGTTTTTCCGAGTCATGTGGCCAGCATGACTAAGCCGCTTCTGGCGAAACCAGAGCAGCGCACGGAAACGCCGTTTACCTTCCCACCGGAGCGGTACCTATTTATCTACTTGCACTTTGACGTGCTTTTGAACTGCTGGGTGGGCAGGAGCTGGGACCGAGCAACAGGAGCTCACCGCTGACCTTCTGATCAGCAAGCCCTGGGCTCTGTGGTTTAGACCATAGCGCCACCTGCGGGATAATAAGGCTTTGTACCACCGCCAGCCTGCATGCTGCCCTCCAGATGTTGCTGGACTACAGCTTCCATCATTCTACACAGTTCTGTGATTCCTGACCATTGGCCATGCTGCCTGGGTTTTGGAGTCCAGTAACACCTCGGCTTGCCGATCGGAAGGTTGGCGGTTTGAATCCCCATGATGGGGTGAGGTCCTTTGCTACTCTTTTCAATGCCTGCATAAAACATGCCTTTGTTTAGGCCAGGCTATCCAGACATGTGGATCTAGTTACATGTGTTTTATTTCTTTTTAGCTGCCATTGATTGTCTTTCGAATATTTTAAAGTACTACCCATGCATCTTTAACTGCCTTTTTGAATGGATAATGCTTTAGTTTTTATTTTTGTAAAAACTGCTTAGAGAGTTTTTACTTTTTTACCTTATAATTATGCAGTATATAAATTTTGTTAAATAAAAATGAGTAATAATCTGCTAGCTGAAATCCAAGAGGTTGGCAAATGCAAAGCGGAACTTGTTTGCCAGCTCCCCTGCTCGCCCCCCCCCCCCCGCTGCCTCAAATCTTCTTTTTTAAACTATTGTTCTGAGTCATTGTGCTAATAAACATGGAACGGCTTAGATCAGTGCTCGCTGTCTTTATCGAAAAGGGTCCTTTTCACAATGAACATAAATAGTTTTATGCTCTTCCCTGCGTGCACCTTTACAGTTGCATAGTCAAAAATAGCATGAAAACCTCCAGTAGTTTAGCAAGAGTGACTTGACACACCTGAAGCTAATCAGGAGCAGAGGTCAATGCGCAGTTTGAAATGCATCTGCAGGGAAGGTTATTACAACTGGGTGACTCTCTCTCTGTCTCTCTCAGCTGTGCCCTGGTTTTTACCTGTGGAAAACAACAGGTAAGAGGCAACAGTCCCTACAATGCTCAAGTCGCTTCATTTGGATGCAGGTTCCAGCTGTGCTTTTATCTGTCAATAAATCTAGGTCAGGGAGGGGGGAACTTTCTTTGATACCTGAAGCTTGCATTCCCTTAGGGCTAATTCTCCGCTGCTGGCAGTGGGCGGGGCAGAAATGAAAGTGGGTGGGGCCTGAGTGGGCGGGGCCAGCTTCAATGGTAGGTGGGGCTGTTCTAGACCCCTCCCTCATGTGCCGCCCCCCCCACATCACAAATACACATAGTGTACACCCCTACACCCACATGTATATGTGTATGCATGTATATCTATACCAGAACAAAATAAAAAATAAAAAAATCCTTCCAGTAGCACCTTAGAGACCAACTAAGTTTGTTCTATACCAGGTGAGGGGAGCCTTTGGCAAGGGGGGGGGGACTTTGGTACTGTGATGCCCTGAGCTAGGCCAAGATTTGTGCTACCCCTCTCCCCAGCCCTCATGCCATGCCTGCCTTCAAGAATAAGGCGTGAGGGCTCTGGCAGGGTCCTAGAGCCCTCCCACCACCTTCCCAAAGCTGGGCAAGTGCTAACTAGGCATTAGGGAGGAGATGGGAGGACTCTAGGACCCTGTCAGAGCCCTCACGCCTTATTCTTGAAGGCAGGCTTGGAGCCCAGTGGGGGGGAACTGGCCCTAAAACCGCCTCTGCTTTGGCCCTCCAGATGTTACTGAGCGACAACTCCCATCATCCCTGGCCATTAACCTTGCTTGCTGGGCCTGCTGAGTCCAGCAACATCTGGAGGAGCAAAGGTTCTCCACACCTGATCTACACACACACACACACGATTGTGAACACACATACACATTCACACACACCTGTATATATGCTCTCATGCACTGTGAGTACATACACTCTTTCATTCTCTCTCTCTCTCTCTCTCTCTCTCTCTCCATCCATCCTGTTGGCACAATCAGGCTTGAAAAATGTCTCCTTTGGGAGCCAGTGGGAGGCCTAGATTCTAGGTTTACTACATTGATTTCCTTTTGGCATCTCCCTTGTCTCCCTCCCTTCCAGTTTGTACCTGTTCGATGGGCACACAAGGCGTTTCTTTCTCTGTGTGCTTCCAGCGATTGGCACGCACTCCGATATGGCATGTTGTACTGTTCAGAGGCCCTTGTGCTGTCTTTCGTATGACAAAATGACAGGCTGTGAGACGAAGGCAGCTTGTCTGCAGAGCAGATGATGGGGAGGTAGAACCGTTCCTGGACTGTCCTACTTCATGCTGAAACCACACACACACAGAGCGTTTGAAATAAATGCTTAGCAAATTCACTGAGTTAATTCAAAAATCTCTAAATCGTATCTGCAAGCTGTTCCTATAATTTCCAGGTACTTTTTGTGATGGAACTTTGGGCAATTTTTAATTCCATTCCATTTTAATTTGTTTCAAGTGTATTATTTATTTAGTTAGTTAATGAAATTTATATACCACTTGATTGTAGAAAAAAAACCTCATAGTGGTTTGACAAAAAAGGTAAAACAATAAAATTATCACTAAAAATTTACAACCATAATTTAAAACAAACAGAAGTTTTACAACCATAATTTAAAACATACAGAAACCACAATAGAATAGACCAAAACAAATTAGAATTGTTGCAAACTTTCTAAATGTTTGGGTAGGCTTGTCTAGGTAAGAATGTCTTCAGCTGTTGCTGTAAAGAATACAGTACAGTGGATGCTCAGGTTGCGAACGTGATCCGTGTGGGAGTCACGTTCGCAACCCACAGCGCCACGTCTGCGCATGTACGAGTGCGATTCGGCACTTCTGCGCATGCACGAGTGCCGAAACCTGGAATGAACCCATTAATTAATTAACTTCTGGGTTCGGTGTGGTTTGCAACCCGAAAACGCACAATCCGAAGCGTCTGTAACCCGAGGTATGATTGTAAAGGCATCTGGCTACTATAAATAGGCAGGGAGTTCCAAAGTCTTGGGACGCGGGTGGCGCTGTGGGTTAAACCACAGAGCCTAGGGCTTGCTGATCAGAAGGTTGACGGTTCGAATCCCCGCGACGGTGTGAGCTCCTGTTGCTCGGTCCCAGCTCCTGACCACTTGGCAGTTCAAAAGCATGTCAAAGCACAAGTAGATAAATAGGTACTGCTCCGGCGGGAAGGTAAACGGCGTTTCTGTGTGCTGCTCTGGTTCGCCAGAAGCGGCTTAGTCATGCTGGCCACATGACCTGGAAGCTGTATGCCGGTTTCCTCGGCCAGCAAGGCGAGGTGAGCACCGCAACCCCAGAGTCAGACGCGACTGGACCTAATGGTTAGGGGTCCCTTTAGCTTTACCTCCAAAGTCTTGGTGATGTTACACTAAATGATCAAATGTGAGTGGGTATTGCATGGCACCTGTAAAAAGTGTCCATTCTGCTGATCAAAGTGGTCAAGTGGGCACATACAGAGTTGTTATATATATACTGTCTGTCTGTCTGTCTGTCTATCTTAACACCTCGAACACGGCCCCGTAGCAGACCAGTGCAGACCTTTGAACCACAGGGGCTACATACTGACAAGACTTCGCTCCTGTCAGCAATCATGCTGCAGCATTCTGCACCATTGGCAGCTTTCAGGCAGGAGTTTCTCTCAATGCTATATAGAGATGCCGGGGATTGAACCTGGGACCCTCTGCTTGCAAGGCAGGCTCTCTACCACTGAGCTATGGCCCCTCACCCAAAGGTTACTGAGCTACATCCTCCCATCAGCCCCAGCAAGCACAGCCAATGGCTAGAGAGGATGGGAGTTGTAGTTCAGTGGCATTTGGCGCACAAATGTTTTACTACCCTTGTGCCTTGTTCAGGCCATAAGTGGGAGAATCACGCCTGGGGATATTTGCTTGCCAACTAAACGGACCGCTTTTTGGCAGGAGCAGAGATGGTGTCTGCACTGGCGCAGACCAACGGAGCCTGGCAAATGGAGACTCTTGCCACATCCTTCCAGTGCAGTGGAACAGGGGTTAGGACTGCTCTCTGCAATATGTTCCTGTCTACTTTACAAGGAAGTTGCACAGGTGATTGTGGACCGCCATAGAGGACAAAGAGAGCTCTGAAGATTTCCTGAAAGATCTCACAAAATTTTCTTGATTTAAAAATCTCTCCTGTCATGCACCACTCTGCTATAAAGATATATAGTGGCTCTCTAGTTAAGCTGGATAATTAACACAGAGGTCCCACTATTATGTGAGGCGGTCGCCTCTTACCCTTTTCTGCTGGGGCACAAAGCTATGCACTTCAGAGGCGTCTCAAAATAATGATTTTTAAACATTTCCCACTTGTTATTATTTTGAAGGCTGTCTCCAGTCCCTGATACGTATGGAGGAATTTTGTAAAATATTTCTATTGTTGCTTTCGCAAGCCTCATTGAAAATGAAAAGACATGGCGATGGGTCATTTGGGTTTTATTTATTCCCTCTGATGTACCTTAACTCATTTCTCATTGTGACAGGATTGTCTGTGACTTGTGAAACCCTCCTCCCCCAAACCCGGCCCATGCTCAAGAGCTGGACGTCTCTCCCATCTGCTCAGACCTTCTGGGCGATTTTTAAATATTTGCTCTACAGCTTCACTGTCTGAATCCTGCTCTTTCCCCTGTGCCTTCAGCCGAAAGGTGGCTGACTTGGTGCCCTCAAGATGTCCTTGCACCCAGAAACTCATCACCTTTGGCCCCTGACCAGGCTGACAGGGGCTGATGGGAGTTGAAGTCCCAAAACCTCTGGAGGTTGTGCCTCTGTTGGCTGCCTCTGACCTAGACCAGGGTTGCCCAACCTTTCATACCAAGTGGGTCACAAGAGTACTTCAACATGGGACCCGTGGGTCACACACCACCTTGATCTGTGTGGGTGGGGAGACTGAGACACGTACTCCAGCCCTCATACTGCCTTCCCCAAGCCAGTAAATCCAGATTTTGGGAAGGAGGTGTGAGGCTCTGGCAGGGTCCTTGAGCCTCCCACCTCCTTTCCAAAGCTGGGAAAGCACTAGCTAGGCTTTGGAAAGGAAGAGGAAGGGCTTCAGGACCCAGCCAGAGCCTTGCACCTCCTTCTCAAAGACTGGCACCTTGATTACCTGGCTTTGGAAAGGCAGCATGAGGACTGGGGGGTGTCAAATGTTGCTGAGGGCCGCACAAAAGGTATGGAGGGCCGCATGCAGCCCTTGTGCTGCATGCTCGACTGCTCTGATCGAGACAGTTTGCTGGCATGTGGAACTGGAGAAATGCCTGATCACTGCTTGCCTGCATTCAACAGGAATATGGTTTTTGTTTTGTTTTGTTTCCAAGTACATCTACAGTACAGAAATAGACTGGTTTAAATATAGTCCAGTCCCTTTCCCCAAGGGATTCTGGGAATTGTAGGTCTGTAGTTATGTGAGGGGTGTGTATGAGGTATTTCAAATGGAGAGTTTTCAGTAAAATTCCACAGATGAAAACGGAGACACTTTTGTGCTCCTCCAATGTTGCCACTGTTTCTGTCTTTCTATCTATCCTCCAAGGAGCTGAAAGCAGCATACCTGATTCTCATCCAAGGTGGTTGGGTTTGCTAATCCTGTTCATGTGGATGCAGTCAACTCACCCCTATTCTTTGGCAATGGAGGTGGCATCGATGGAGGCAGCTTCAAGTCTCCACTAGCCCCAGACACCCCCCTGAGGAGAGATGGCTCTTGGCTGGAGGCAGGCAGCTCTGGAGAAAACCTCTGTCTGCTGTGACGTGTCACCCCGGGCAGCAGTGAGGTGAGCTGCTTTCTTCCCCAGGGTCTCAACTGGGGTCTCCCAACCTGCTGGGCCCTTCCCCAGGACCCAGTCTCTCCAGATATCTGCTCTCTTCTCATTCACCCTCCCGCCAGCCAAGATTTCTTCACAGGACTCGAGGCACTTTTCTAAGAGTTGTTATTGGGATCCTATTCCCCTCATGGAGCAACAATTCCCATAGTTCCCTGGGAAGAGGAATTGATTGTCAAGCCCCTCTGGGAGTTGTAGCACTCCTATGGGAATAGGGGCCTCCTAACAGCTCTTGGCACCCTTAACAAACTAGTCTTCCCTGGAGTCTTTGGGGGAAGCCATGACTGTTTAAAGGGGCAAGATACTGTTTTTGATGCTTAGTGCAGATGAGGCCTGTCTCAAATCATTGACCAAACTTCACTTTGAAATATATATATAAAAATAAAAATAAATGGTCCAGTAGCACGTTAGAGACCAACTGTTTGTTCTTAGTATAAGCTTTTGTATGCTTAGTTGGTCTCTAAGGTGCTACTGGACAATTTTTATATATATATAGACTGCGTCAGACCAACACGGCTACCCACCTGAATCTCAAACTTCACTTGTTTCTGAGACTTTCTCTCTGCATTTACCCGCTAGGAGGCCTAGTCTTGTGTTGAGCTTTCCTCAGGCGGTCTCTTTCCTTCCTTCCCCAGCACAGCTCCTGTTTGTCAAATTGTTCCCTTTCGTGGGTGGATGTTTTAATTTGGCATTGCAGCAGCTGCTGTGGCGAATGGCGCCGCAATTAACACGTTAGGGGGCTCTGGGGGTGAGTGACCCCATCACAAACTCTTCATGCTCTCTCCCTCTTTCATTTTTATTGCTGTCTGCAAAAACATTCTTTTTTCCCAGCTGGAGACTCGGACTGTGGCTAAGGGCATCCACCGTCAATCTTTTTCCAGGCAGGCAGAAGCAGGTAAAAGACTTCTTTTGACTGACGTGAGGCTGTCAGTCTCTTTTGGCTGAGTGAAATGAGGGTCTGGGTCAGCTGCTCTGTTTGGCTTTCCATTAAGCTTGTTTGGAGAATGCTAACTCAGATGAACAGAGCGATATCGCCATGGAATTTGGTGTACACGGGCTGTTCAGGTGCTCGCTCCCATGACTCAGCAAACATGAAGGGTGGTGTTGGTGAAGAACTGACTTGAGTGTGCCAGCTCTGCCCTTGTCCCCCTCTGCAAGTTCAAGGGTGACTCTGCAGCTTGGAAGCCTCATATACTTGTGGATCTCCTTACATGATGGAGGACCTTGAGGACTCTGAAACAGGGAAGCCTCGCGTACTTGTGGATCTCCTCATGGGATGGAGCACCCTGGTGACTGCTTCAAGGAAACCTCATGGACACGCGGATCTCCACAAGTCCATGACGCTTCCCTGCTGCAGTCACCAGGGTGCATCATCCCACAAGATGAAGGGAATGGGGTACTCTCACCTGCTCTGCCTGTCTTTCACCAACCACCCGTGTCTGTTTGCTTAACCAAGTTAGTGAGTGCCTGATTTCTGCTGAAACTTTGAAGAGCTGCTGCCAGTCAGTGTAGGCTGAACTGAGCTACGTCGGCCAGTGGTATGACTCAGTATGAAGCAGCTTCCTATGTAATTAAAAGGTGCCCTAATAGACAGGACAACAGCTCACACGCTGCAGAAGGCAAACACCATTTTAGGAATACCTTCGAAATCCACATGCCACAATCCACATGGGTGACAAAAAATAAATAAAAATGCTTTTTTGTTTTGTTTTCAGGACTATTGTTTGTTCATATGCAATCTTTATTCAGTTGATAAAACCAGTCAGTGTAGACAACGCTGAGTTGCCTGACTCAGTGCATCGGCGTCTTGTGTTCCTGTGTGCTGAATTTCATTAACAAATTTGACTCCCTTTGGCCTTGCTCAGGCATGCAGTTTGGACTACAGCACCCAGGGGGCAGTGATGGCCACCAACCTGGGTGGCTTTGAAAAGAGGATTAGGCAAATTCATGGAGGAGGAGAGGGGTGTCCATGGCTGCTAGCCAGGATGGCTACGCACTGCCTCTGCAGTTGGATGGATGGAGGCCAGGGACGTCTTAGCCGTTGAGGCTAGTGGGGCCAGGCGCCACGGCCTGAGGACGGCGCCTGCGCCCTCCAGCCCCGCCGGCAGCGCTGCTCTCGCCCACCTCTTCTCGGGCTGCGGGGAGGCCGTTGGCGAGCCTCCCGTTGGCGCTGCAGCCAGGGCTCCCTGGATGGCAGCACTGCACCGCCGCTTCAGCCGAGCAGGCGGAAGCAGAAGTGGAGCACAGCTGGCAGCATCCCCACCCGCCCCTCTGTGCCCTCCGGCTGCCCGCCGTGCCTGGCCCTGCCCGGCGGAGCACAAGGGGCGCCGGAGGGATCTTTGCGCCAGGGCACTGGATTTACTTAAGATGGCCCTGATGGAGGCAGAAATGGTTCTGAATGCCAGTTGCTGGGAATTACAATTGGGAGAGTGCTGGTGTATTCAGGTCCCACTTGATGGTTTCCTATCGCTATCTAGTTGGTCACTGTGAGAGCAGGATGCTGGACTAGGTGGCCCATTGACTTGATCTAGGAGGCTCTTCTTCTGTTCTTGATGCAGCAGTCAGCAGGTGAATCACAAAGATGTGTGAACAACCTTCTTTCTTGGTTCAAACTGAGCCTGTGTGTGGTTGGAGGGTGCAAAATGCTACAAAGCTTCAACAGGATAATTGACTCAGTCCATAAAGGTGGCGGCTTTATGCTTTGATTCCTGCCCTCCAGTCCCAATTCTGCCATGTTCCTGGCCCACGTTTTCCCCATCCTCTTCCCATGGCAGCGGAGGCGAAGGGATTCTCACTCTCTCCCCTTTCACAGGTCATCTCTTCTTGGCTTTGCCATTGAAAAGCACTTCACAAAGAACTTGCTTGAGCCAGACAAAAAACGATTCAAAGAAGTGTGGCTGTTCTCTGAGCCTGTCTAAAAATAGTAGCGCGGTGGAGGTCACTGTTTGTTTGTCTCTCAGAGATGTTCAGATCAGATTGTTACAAGTGAAGAAGAAAGAAAAAAAAAAAGAATGAGAAAAGAAAGAAAAAAAAAGAGGTGCCCCCATCCTCCCTCCCTTTAACTGGCAGTTCCTCAGGCTCCCTCTGGGAACCAGATTTCCAGCTGAGTGCTCTGAGTTTGCCACCAACATCAGTAATAAAGATTTTGCAGTTTGCAGTCAAAAGGTAGATAGCAATTAGAGAGCTAATAGGCAGGGCAGAGTGAACCTCACTTCCCTTTGCCATAGCAATCTGATTGGCTTTAAGCTTTATTGGCTATGGCAAGGGGGAAAACGACTTTTTGTCTGCCCCCCCTCCCCACAATTGCCTGATTTGATGTGGAATTTCCAAGCTGAGGGATCATAGCTCAGTGGCAAGACAGAGGTTGAGGGAATCTGTCAATTTTGCTTTCTCTCCGTTTATCATTTTTCCAATCTTAAATTCAGTTCCCCATATTTCCACATCTGTTTGTGATACATACTTAAGAAAAAGTCCTCATGGAATTCCACATGCACACTTTTGAATGCAATATTCCCTAAAATAGACTTTTTTTTTTTTTTAAAGCAAACTAGTTCCTCCTAATAAGATTGATCTTGGTATGTTTCCCCCCACTAACGTGTGCATTTATACCTGCATGTTAGCTGAGCATATGCATTTTTGTACACCTTACTGGGCATATTGTTTGCATATTGCCTTTAAATGCAAACTGAATTGTATCTCTCCCACATCCCTAGCAGTTAGTCTCACTGAACTCAATGGGACTTCTGGGTGAGCATCCACACAACACTTTCTTTCCCTCCCTCCTTTCTGTTCTGGGCTGTACTGAGATTTGTCCAGACTGGGTCCAGGCAATCCTGGATCACCCAAGGGTGGGACCAGCTGGAGAAATCTGGGGCTGTCAAAAGGAGCAGGGGGACAGTCTCCCTACTGCTGGTCTTCGTTAGGGTTCTATAAATCTAGATATAGACAAATATCTCCCCCTGCAACACACACAACTGTCCTTGATGCAAAGGTTTTAGGCTGCATCTGAAACGCCTTCCGGGGAGTTCCACTGAACATGATGAGTCTTACTTCCGAGTAGACATGCATAGGTTTGCACACTGGCGGAGGAAGGGGTGTGTGCGGTGGATGCGGCCCACCCCGGTGTCATCCCTGAGGTGGGGTGACATCGCCGCCCTGCCCCCTCGGGACGCTCGCTACTTGCCGCAGGTGGCACCCCCCTGGGACACTTGCCGTGGGCAGCTAGCTCCGCCTCTGGATTTGCACTGTTAACCTTTTCGTGCTTAGCCATGTTTGGAAAGTCATGGCATCTGTGATATTTTAGCTTGTAACATACAAATGTGGAAGCATTGCTCTCTAATAATATTAATCTGGAATGATAAGATTTAATGCTTGGCATGGCTCCTATTATATGGCACCGGGTGAAGCATCTTAGCTGCTTGCCTTCTATCACTGTGCCATTGAGATTGTGCTCACTTATGGTCTATGTGTGTGGGACGGAAGCTGTACTACCCAGGATAAGATGGGGTTGTGCAGAATTGTTAAGGCAGCGGAGAGCATTATTGGCTGCTCGCTCTCCACCTTAGAACAAATTTATATCACCAGGTGCCACAGGAAGGCACGAGACATAGTAAAAGACCCATCGCACCCTGGTCACCGTCTCTTCGAGCTCTGGCCGTCGGGACGGAGATACAGGACGATGAGGACAAGAACAAGCCTTCTCAGGAACAGCTTCTTCTCCAAAGCAATTTCAGCCTTGAATGGGAAGCCTGGACTTTGAAAGTCATTTTATCTTACTGGTTATGCTGTATCATACTGTACTGTTTTAATTAGTGTTTTGAAGTTGTCTTAAATTTGTGTGGAATGCTCTATCTGGGTGGATGGAGCAGCCGATTTCGTTGTCCCCACAGGGGGACAATGACAATAAAGATTATCTTATCTTATCATCTTATCTTATCTTAGCTGGGAAGGGATCTGCGGTCCATTACTGAGCTACTGGTCAGGCGGGACTTGGAATCTATCCTATATCTCATTTCTGATCCTATCTCAGGGACACCAGGATGGATCATGTGGATTCTGAAAGAACCAAACATTGCAGCATGAAAGCATAGATGTGTATGTATATCAGTGGGTTTCAACTTGGTTGCATTGAGGAGTCCTACACAGGAAGCTGCCTCATCCCAAGTCAGGCTAAGAGTCCAGCTAAATTCATAGAATCAGAGAACTGTAGATATTGTCTATGCTGACTGACAGCAGCTCTCCGTGGCTTCGGGTCAAGATTCAGCACCTCTATAGGTTGTGCTACTGGCTTTTCCTGATTCTGCAGATCTCTCTTCTGCTGTTGGCATCAAAGTTGCTGCTGGAAGTCCAGGTTGTGGCAATGTCTTGGCCAGCTGGTCTTTAGCTTTTCTTTACAAGAACTAGGGCTGTAGCTTAGCGGTGGACCACGCACTTTGCACCCGGAGGGTCCCAGGTTTTGCCCCCTCAGCACCTCCAGTTAAAAGGCTCTTAAAATGAAGGATCACATATTAAAACAGCTTACTGCTGCCACTGCTGCTCAGATTACACATCCTGGACAAGGCAGAACAACAGCCCGACTCAGTGCAAGGCAGCTGCATATGTTCACACAATAAAAGCATCTTTATATAATTTCTCCTCGTATGAGAAAAGACTCGAAAACATTCAAGTCACGCTTCCAAGTGTGTGAGCCTGCGAGTCAAATTCCTGCCTCATTGTATTGCTGTCTCTTTTACTCAAGCATTGTACATGATCCAGAAATATATATATATTCTTCCCCCATTGTACTTTAGTAAAAGAAGAACTCTGTAAAATCTGATGTAAACATACACAGATCTGAACCGTCATCTCCCGCAGTGGTACAATTCTTTCTGCATTTGAGGATGAGCGACATTTGAAAGACACCCTTTAGTGTTCCTTTTCTGTGTGATTTCAGCCTTTCACAAAGAGTCTTCTTTTCATATTTATATATCCTAAAAGCCTTTTGGCTTTATTATTGGTTCTGTTTTCATAGCTGTCAAGTTTCGGATTTGAAAATAAGGGACCAGCAGTCTCACCTATCCCGGAGACAGTCACATGTCAGTGGTGGGCGGAGCCAGAAGCAAAAGCGGGCGGAGCAGCAATGTAAACTCCAAGCGGGCCTGGGCTCGGAGTGGAGCAAAGAGGAGGGCAGCCATGTGCTCCGTGCGATGGAGCCCCATCGTCTTCTTGTCTGATCCCATCAAAACAGGACAGGAAGCAGCAGCTGCTCAAAGGCAGCCAGGCTCCATCCGCCAGCTAACCCTATTGGCCGGCTGAGGGGCTCGGCAGCAACGGATAGGGGCTGATGCAGGGGGAGGAATACAGCCCCCTGTAAGCACGGGAAACGGCTCCCACTTGCTTTGAGGGCTGAGGCTTTTTTCTCCAAGTAGGCGAGGTCTTCCCACCCAGTCCCTGGCCAGCAGGGGAGGAGCTGCTTCCATTAAAAACGGGAAATTTAAGGGAAATAAAAAATAAGGGAGAGCAGCAGGAAACTGCTTGAAATAAGGGAGAATCCCGGGGAAAACGGGATACTTGACAGCACTGGTTCTGTTGGGAAATCGTCTCTGCTGTGGAGTGTCGTTGCGACGGGAGCTGTGTAACAGTCTCCCCATGGCTGTTTAGCACGGAGTAGCTTCATGCGCAGTTTGGGTGCAGGATACAACACTTTAAAGTTCTCTTAGCCCTTTGCTTGAATGCAAGAGCTGCAGGGAAGGGGAACGGCATTCGATGATCTGGATGAGAAACAAAGCTAAGGAAATAGCCAACACTCACCTATGGGGTCTGCGTTCATGTAAATAAGGGAAGAGCCACTGCTCAGTGGGGTAGCAGCTGCTCTGCAGGCAGAAGGTCCGAGGTTCAATCCGTTGTGCCATGGTGCAGGAACCGTGCAGTGGTGGTGGGACTCTGAGGATGAGGTCCAGGCTATTTCCTTGAAGGGAGGGCAGCCAGTAGTACTTTATCCAAGGTCCAAACTGGAGAATGCAAACCTACCACAGAGAATGAGTCCCTTGCCATACCTCCGTCTCCACATCCCCTCATAAGCTCATCCTCCTTGTCATTTGGTAGGACTTTGTGAACGAACTTCTCAGGTGCCGCACATTTACTACTCAGTTCCTTCTTGTACATCCTATTGTTCTGGTCCTTTTGGCTGAGATACTAAACTGGTGGATCCTTCCATGGGGAACTGGCATATTGGTGTCTTTTAGATATGATGAATTATGGATCCTTCAGCTCTGGAAGCAAAGTGTGCCACCAACTACCATTTGCCCGGTTGGGGTGGGTTGGAGAACAGACAGCGAAGGATTCTGCCTTTGAGGTGGTGCTGGGCTTCCTGGCGTCTTCTGACTGCCCACAGTGGGAATCTGGGTGGAGAAGGAGGTGGAAGCGGACCTTGGCCTGATGCAGCCTAGGTCTCTTCTTCCTCAGTTGTCAAGAGCTTGTACTTTCATGCTGGCGCACAACCACATGCTTGAGCAATGATCAATCTGATCACAGGAAACTAGGCCTGGTGGCTGGCAGTGGCAACAGAAGGTCTTGTAATCCTCTTTTCCTTAGCTTCATTGATTATTGGGTAGTTTTCATGTCACACATGCCGGGAGGCCTTCTTATTAGATCAGAGTTATCTCAGCAGCCTTAACAAGAAAAAAAACACACAGTTTACCAGAGGGCAGTTCGTCAAGCGGTACTTCAGTACTTGCTGGTGTCCCTCCTCCTCTCTTAACGGACTTTTCCTCCCCTTGTCTTTCGCAAACACTATTCAAGGTGACTGTCAAAGCCACAGAAGGCTTTTCTTAATGAATTGTAAAAAGCTTGTAAAGCTATCTTCCCCGGGCTCAGCAGCCGTTCCTTTTTATCTCCTAGTAATTGTCCCCCTTAGGATCAGCCATGTGATTCTAAAAGGTTCTTTTCTTTTCATGCAGCTGGTTTCAAAACCAGCATATTCCCCACGTATCGGCTTCCCGCTCTTTATTTCGCCCCATTCGGTTGGAAGGGCCTTGGCATGGGCCCCGTGGCTTCTAGGGTTGCCAGGTCTGCTTCCAAAAAATAGCGGACAAGCGGGGGGTGGGGGTTTAAATTAAATTAAATTATATATTTTCTTACAAACATTTTAACACGTATTAAAATACCATTTCATCATAAAGCTTTTGAATAAAAAAAGTCCACTATTTTGTGAAAAAATAGTGAACACAATGTGAAAAAAGTGGACTGTCCACTCAAATAGTGGACACCTGGCAACCCTAGTGGCTTCTTATTCCCTTGGGCAAAGAGAGAGAGAAAAAATATCCACCCCCTCCCATGATAACATTTGCAGTGTTTGTTTGCTCTAAAGCAGGGATGGATTTTTTGGGGGGGTATCTCAGGCCCGGGGCAACCTGGGGCCTCTGGACCGAGGAGAGAGAGGAGAGTGTGCAGGAACGAGGCTTCTGTGCATATCTGAAATTCACCTTCATTACCCTGCCCAATTTTGCCTCTGGCCCCACCCAACACTGCCATGTGGCCTCTGGAAGGTTGCCCAGAAGGGAATGGGCCTCCCCATCCCTGCTCTAAAGTAAATGCAGAGACCACAATAATAGGATTAGGTCATGCTCACCTACGGCTCGTAGAAGCTGTGAGCATGGAACAGCGGCCACAACCTGGGAAATGGCTTCAATTGGCTGGCAAAACCAGATGAGGGTAGCTGATGGGTCTCAAGCCCTCGGTGAATTAGGGACTTGCCCTGCATGCAAAAACAGGCTCCAGCGGATGGAGACCAATAGTGGGTCCAGCAGTTAAGAAGGTGGTTTCTGCACGTGCTGTAGAGCGAAATGAGGGACAGGTGGGGCTCATCAACCTGGGAATGTAGACCATCTAGAAGGAAAACTCTGATCCTAAACCTCTGCTGCCTTGCGGGAATCGGGATATCTTTGGGAGAAGAAAAGGTTAAGGAGTAAACCCTACACAAATCTGGAGTGGAGTCCCTAAGATGGTTGGATGGCACCTTGTACGCCTCCTTCTGGCAACTCCTGCAGCCAAGCTGGTGCCAGACATATTGCTCTTTGGACCACATCAGTGAGGGGGGTGGGTCTTGGTGTCTGGGCAGCCCAGGACCTCCAGAGGGGGGAATTTCATGCAGCATCACCCCCATAAGTGGCCTTCAGCCTGAGTCTGTGCTACCAGTGCCTTTCCGGACCAAGGATGTTGCATTGCCACCCTCTGACTTAGTGGACTTCATGGCAGTTGTCCCAGCGCAGCTAGAGTCTCCCCTGCTCTGGCAGAGTACAGAATCATAGAATTGTAGAGTTGGAAGGGACTCAGAGAGTCATCTAGTTTATCCCTCTGCAATGCAGAAATCCTACCCACTGCCATCCCTGGTTGGGCTTTAACCTTCTGTAGCCATCAGTAGCCAGACACACTGATCCTCTGTGCCACACAGGCTGTGTCAGGCTGAGCCCCTTGAACTGAAGAAGCACCAGGAGGAGTCATATTTGTCTTCATCAGAGAGTGAACCTGAAGGGGAAGGGTGTGCAGGACCAGCCCCAGAGGTTCTGCTTCCAGGTGAACCTTTGGGGCCAGTACCTGCTCCCTGCCTCTGAGTAAAGGATGTGGCACGGCCATTCTCTGACTCCAAGGACTCCCACTGTAGAAGACCCTGAAAGGACCACTGTAGAGGCCCCTTTAAGTGGGACAGCATCTTGCAGCATGGGTGGTGCTGGCAATTAGGTTGCTCTTGGTGCAACGGCTACGAAAGGATTCAGTTTAAGCCTGTTCCTTGCTGGAGCAGAGCTATGTTCCCCATCGCCTTGCCTTGGGACCATCCTGACCCTGACCCTATCCTGCACTCTGTTTGAGCCTTGCCACACAGCAGAGCAGGACGCCTTTCCGTAAAGGCATAGCTTTCAGCCAAGGCAGAGCTGCTGCTCATTTATAAGGTTCGGTCTAAGTCTGGCTGTTGCTGATGCAGCATCCGAACTCAGATAATGTCAGTGCTAGCATAGCATAGCATAGCATAGCATAGCATAGCATAGCATAGCATAGCATAGCATAGCACTGATGGCTCTTTGCACTCAACTCCCATTTCCCGGCTGTTGTCTACAACAAGCCCAGCCTTCACAAGAGGAGCCAGGCCCATTCGTGTGCAGTGAGGTCACTTACCGTTAAACAACAACTCCTACTCTAAGTGAACTGTCAACATTTGAGGAGTATATAATTTGTGCCTCAGTTGCATGCCTGCTAATCATGGTGATCATATGGGCCATTGGTTCCCTTGGGGGAGCTTTACCTTGAGGTTTGAAGAAAAAAATGCTCATTTCCATTCAATAGAAACAGAGTCTGCTGTGCTTCTATGTCTCTCCCTAAATTAAGTAATTGCTTAATTTATTAATCCCGAGAGAGTCATTGGCCTTAGTGGCACCTCTAGTACTGAACAAATGGAAATAACGACAAAGTGGCCTCGATAATAACCCCAGGAATGGATAAATCTTCCTTCTTTATATGGAGGAAGGAAGTCAAAGGGACTGTTATGTCTTAGAGCCTGGAGAAGAGAAAACGGAGAGGTGAGATGATAGACATCTTCAAATGTCTTCACATGGAAGATGGAACAAGCTTGTTTTCTGCTGTTCCAGAGGCCAGGACCCAAAGCAATGGATCCAAATTACAAGAAAGGGGATTCTGACTGGATGTTAGCAGTAACTTTTGGGTGATAGCACTTTTTCAGCAGTGGAAAAAGCTACCACAGAGTGTGGCAGATTCTCCTTCATTGGTGGTGTAGTGGTTAAGAGCGATAGGCTCGTAATCTGGTGAACCGGGTTTGTGTCTCCGCTTCTCCACATGCAGCTGCTGGGTGACCTTGGGCTAGTCCCACTTCTTTGAAGTCTCTCAGCCCCACTCACCTCACAAAGTGTTTGTTGTGGGGGAGGAAGGGAAAGGAGAATGTTAGCCGCTTTGAGACTCCTTCGGGTAGTGATAAAGTGGGATATCAAATCCAAACTCCTCCTCCTCCTCCTCCTCCTCCTCCTCCTCCTCCTCCTCCTCCTCCTCTTCTTCTTCTTCTTCTTCTTCTTCTTCTTCTTCTTCTTCTTCATTGGAGGTTTTTCAATGGAGGTTGGATGGCCATCTGTCACTGAGCAAACATGGACCCTGGCGGGCCTCCCTTGGGAGGCTGTCCTGCATTGCTGGTGCCATGATTGAGAAGGCCATGTCTCTACATTATGCTCACCTTCCCCACACCTGATGTCATGTGTGGGGCAGGTAGAGATGTGGCTTCCAGTGCAGAAATGGGAGCCTTAAAGAGTGCTCTTGATTGCTCAGTGGAATGAGAAAGCAGACTTGGCTCGACCACCCTCCGTGGGGAACTCACTCACAAAGGAAGCAGCTCTAGCAGAGCCAAAGCCTGCTGGATCAGCTGTGCTAGCAAGTCCCTGGAGCCTCTGGCACTTTAAAGCATTGTTCTGGGCTTCCATTCAAGTCCCGACTTTGGGACTTCAAAGTGCCTAATCATCTGACAGAATGGACAGCTGGGTGGCCTTGCACACCTGCCAAACTATGTCTGAGAAAGATCTGGCTTGCAGGGCCCAAAAGGTTCCCCACCCCTCCAAGAATTAAAAGCACCAGCAAATAAGTTTGAGGCCTAGGCAGAGAGCACCCAAGCAGGAGCTCTTAATTAGCCGGCCAGCAGCCTCTTCCTGCTTTCTTTTCCAGAGATTATTTAGCTGCAATTCCTGTATTGCAGGGGGTTGGATTAGATGACCCTTTGGATACCTTCCAACTCTTCAGTTCTTTGATTCAGGGCTGCTGGACAACTGACACCAAGAGAAGCTAAGACATGCAATGAACTATGTGCAAACTTTTGTTTTAAATTGCATTTCGCACCCCACCGTTTTCCCAAGGAGGTCAGAGTGGTGTGCATAGTTCTCCAACCACCCTACTACCTGTTGTCTTCACAGAAACAGCAATCCTGTAGGGTCGGCCAATGTGAGATAAAGTGACTGGACCAAGGTCACTCATTGCGCTTTAAGGCTCAGTGGGGGGGTTTAACCAGGGGGTGGTATCCGCAGTGATAGATTGACCCTTTGGCCACTGACTAATTCCATCTGTGGTTAGATGGATGTCTAGGTGGCGAAACAAGGTCTCATCCACTGTGGCACCTTCTGCATGGAGTTATTTGCTGAAGAAGACTCATCAGCCCATCTTGCATTGCATCTTTTGGAGGAGGATGAAGAGTGAAAACAAAGAATTACAGGCATTTTGGGGGCATTCAATAGCTGGCGAAGAAGCTTTTCTCTGACTGGCTCAGATTGTCATCTGAGCTGGAGAAGAACCTTTCCCTAGCAGTTTGGCCACTGCTCCCTGGAGATGCTGGTATCCTACTTCGGTGCCATGGGAGGAATTGAATTTCCCAGGGTCCCTGCCTGTGACACTAACATTATGGATGCCAGGGGAGAGGAAGGCTGAGGTCTCCCAGGTCTTGATTCTCTTGCCAGGTGTCTCCAGATGTGCAGGAAGGGGACAGGGGAATAGTGGTGCCATCATTGTCTTAAGGTTTGGGACAGCATGGTGGAAACTTCCTGGGATCCATCACCTTTTTATCAGTTAAAGGAGAAGAAACTTTTATAGCAAAGGAATTGCTAATTACTGAGCTCTTGTGGATTCCTGTAATTTTTTTTTTAAGCTGTGTTGGCGACGGAACAGAGAGGCATGTGGTGCCACACTGGAAGGGTATTTTTATTGATATCTGATTCACAAATGTCGCCATGGCAATGGGGCACACGAAGGCGGAGGAAAGAAATGAGTTCTTGCCTTATTAAATGACTCCAATAAGGAGAAAAGAGAGAAAGAAAGAGAACAAGGACACGAAGGATTAATTTAACAGCGCGAGAGCTGCCCGCCAAGCTATTTGCAATATTGTTAAGGATTCATTAGTTATTTTCCCTTACCTCAAATGCACATTTGCTAATATCTTTATCTCGTTGATGTGAGGCAGGCCGAAACTTTGCAGGCAGGCAGGCTGGTTTTGTTTTTGTTGGCAAAGGCACTTTATATTTAAAAAAAAAAATCAATGAAAGCATTTAAACCTGGAGTGCTTATGGCAGAGCTGGAAAAAGGTGTAGAAGAGGGCAGCAAGAATGACTGGGGTGAGTGGAGTGGGTTCAGAGCATGATACAGCTGGACTACAACTTCCATGATCCTTGCCCATTGGCCATGCTAGCTGGGGCTCATGGGAGTTGGAGTCCAAACTTTTTGTTTTGTTTTGAGGAAAAACCTACTAAAGTGGGGGGGGGGCAATTCTATAACAATTTCTATAACAATTCTATAACAGCGTGGATGGAGTGGGGAAGGCAAATGCTCATGAATAACCCTTAAAAAAACAAACATTTAAACATTTATTCCTCCACTGGTGTACAGTGGTCTTCAACTGGTCCAGCTCCGAGACCCACCGGGACCCACCAAGTGACCCCCCAAGCTGCAATTTGGGACTCACTGTCACATTTTCACTCCTGATTTTTTACTTAAAGGTAAAGCTCTGGGGTTGCGGCGCGCATCCCGCTTTATTGGCCAAGGGAGCTGGCATACAGCTTCCAGGTCATGTGGCCAGCATGACTAAGCCGCTTCTGGCGAACCAGAGCAGCGCACGGAAACACTGTTTATCATCCCGCTGGAGCAGTACCTAAATTTATCTACTTTCACTCTGATGTGCTTTCAAACTGCTATGTTGGCAGGAGCAGGGACCAAGCAACGGGTGCTCACCCTGTCACGGGAATTTGAACCGCCAACCTTCTGATCAGCAAGCCCTAGGCTCTGTGGTTTAGACTGCAGCGGCACCCGCGCCCCTTAACACACATTAATTAATCCTAAAATGGAAATTCAAAGAGCAATACGCGTTGTGTTGTTGTTACCTCAGCATTACTACCAAACGAAAACCAGCCCTGCATTCTGGCAGAAGCAAGGCACAAGCGTCTGGTTGGCCAGGAACTCTGTCTGTTACTGAAAAATGGCTCTTGCCTTTCTCCTGCCACATTGAAGCACTTGTGGAAATTTATAAAACGGGCATCTTGTCCGTAGAACGTGTCCTAGTCCAGATACACATGCCCTTTCAGTCTGCTTAGCCTAACCTGGAATCCAACATGGAGGCAACAGCTGTGCTTCAGCCCACCATGTGTGACCAGGTGACCCACTGGCTGAAGATCTGTGGTGCAGGCAATACAGTAACCTGACTCTATCCAAAACAGTTTCCTATCTTTGCTGGGTCCCCCACTTTCCTTCCCCCCAACAATCATTCAGCATCCTGAGGTTACTGAGCATGTTCGGTCCCCATTGTGCTATTTTAGGGTGATAGTTCTTTATTATTCTTTATTCGCCCTTCAAGTCGAGGTCCCAGGGGTGGATTACAAGCATTTAAAATGCCGTATTAAAATCAGTTAAGTTACACTTAAGAGCACAGGATGGGGGTCCTATATCTGTATACTGCTTTGACACAAATTGTGAAAAGAGGTATAGAAATCTTCAAACAAATAAAATCAGTAAAATGTCTCAGTATCCAGTAGTGTGGTGGCAAATTCAGACGTGCAGGGTCCCTTCATGATAGTCACAGTCATGCCACTTCGTAGCTCCCTCACCCCTTCTAAAAGTCTGCAGTTTATAGAGGAAAGTTTTTGCCGGGTGCCTAAAGATATGTAATGAAGGCGCCAGGTGAGCCTCCCTGGGGAGAGCATCCCACAAACGGGGAGCCACTGCAGACGAGGCCTGCTCTTGGGCTGCCACCCTCTGGACCTCTCATGGAGGCAGCAGCTTTATCACCCTGGTAAAAAGATAGCATTAATGGAGTCTCCCCAAATTCACGTTTAGACCAGCAATGGGCCCTACGTTTGAACAGCTCAGAAGCCCAAAGAACACAACATTTTTATTAATTTCTCACTCTTTGCTGTGTACGCTTTGTCTTACTTCAGACTGCTTTTCCCGCTGTTTGAAACTTGCCTCCAAAACGGACAGTTCATGTGTAATAATTTAGCTTTTACATTTATTATTAACTGGCTCCGTTTAGCCTCTCACTCTTCCCCTTTTTGGTTCATATCTCCGTGTGTGACGCCTTCTCTTTGGGTAGGCTGTGTGAATAACCTTCATTTTCTACATTTAATTGAATAGTTGTCATGGAAATCCCCTCACCTTTCTGCAGGAAAAAAGACACTTAGGAAGAAACACCAGTCTTGAGCTCTGCCGCTTCTTGATAACTACAGTCAGATTTATGCCTCTGTCGGCTCCATCTGTGCCATACGTTTAAAGCAATATCATATTACTTTAAACAGCCATGGCTCTCCCTGCAAGAACCCTGGGAACTGTAGTTTGCTAAGGGCACTGAGATTTGTTAGAATACCCAAACTCCCCTAGGAATTCCCAGACTGGCTTAATGATAAATCCCTCTTCCCTATGACAACTGAAAAGTTAAAAACGAACAATTAACAAAATTGAAGAACCCCTTTTGTATATAGTGGTACCAGTTGATAAAATATCAGCTCGGAACAGGACAATAAAGCAAAGAGGTTGCCCCCACCAATGACAATGAATCGCTGAAAAAATTATAAACAGCTGCAATCAATTCGAGGGAATTTACATAATTATTAGAACAACCAAGGTAATATCAGGGAAAAACCAATGGATTCAAGTTACAAGAAAGGAGATCCCGCCTAAACATCAGGAAGAACTTTCTAACAGTAAGTGCTGTTTGACAGCTACAGGTAGGTAGCCGTGTTGGTCTGCCATAGTCAAAACAAAATAAAAAATTTCCAGTAGCACCTTAGAGACCAACTAAGTTTGTTCTTGGTAGGAGCTTTGGTGTGTATGGTATGAGCTCATGGTATCTGAAGAAGTGTGCATGCACACGAAAGCACATACCAAGAACAAACTTAGTTGGTCTCTAAGGTGCTACTGGAAGGGAATTTTTTATTTTTTATTTTGCTGTTTGACAATGGAACAGTCTCCCTCTGGAGGTTGTGGACTCTCCTTCCTTGGAGATTTTTAAGCAGAGGTTGGATGGCCATCTGTCATGGCTCCTTTAGTTGAGATTCCTGCATTGCAGGGGCTTGGACCAGATGACCCTTGGGGTACCTTCCAACTCTACTATTCTATGATTCTATATTTATACTGTATCTCTTGGCTCTATTGGAGAAAGGATAGATCAACTATGCAGATTTGCAGTACAAAGAATGGAGATCCATAGAGCAATGGCTTTATGAAGTTTTGTATATCTTTTTATTTGGCTTGACGCTTCTGTGTTCCAGTAAATGAGGTGATCTCTTCTCAGGCCTTATCTGCATTATCATACCACTTCAAAGAGTCATGGCTTCTTCTCAAGAATTATGGGAAATGTTAACAGTCTCACACTCTTACAGGATCACACTTCAAAATGACCTTAACAGATTAGAGAACTGGGCCAAAGCAAACAAGATGAATTTTAACAGGGACAAATGTAAAGTACTACACTTGGGCAAAAAAAATGAAAGGCAAAAATACAGGATGGGTGACACCTGGCTTGAGAGCAGTGCATGTGAAAAGGATCTAGGAGTCTTGGTAGACCATAAACTTGACATGAGTCAACAGTGTGATGCAGCAGCTAAAAAAGCCAATGCAATTTTGGGTTGCATCAATAGGAGTATAGCATCTAGATCAAGGGAAGTAATAGTACCACTATATTCTGCTCTGGTCAGACCTCATCTGGAATACTGTGTCCAGTTCTGGGCACCACAGTTCAAGAAGGATACTGACAAGCTGGAACGTGTCCAGAGGAGGGCAACCAAAATGGTCAAAGGCCTGGAAATGATGCTTTATGAGGAACGGCTTAGGGAGCTGGGTATGTTTAGCCTGGAGAAGAGAAGGTTAAGGGGTGATATGATAGCCATGTTCAAATATATAAAAGGATGTCATATAGAGGAGGGAGAAAGGTTGTTTTCTGCTGCTCCAGAGAAGTGGACACAGGGCAATCGATTCAAACTACAAGAAAGAAGATTCCACCTAAACATTAGGAAGAACTTCCTGACAGTAAGAGCTGTTCGGCAGTGGAATTTGCTACCAAGGAGTGTGGTGGAGTCTCCTTCTTTGGAGGTCTTTAAGCAGAGGCTTGACAGCCATCTGTCAGGAATGCTTTGATGGTGTTTCCTGCTTGGCAGGGGGTTGGACTGATGGCCCTTGGGGTCTCTTCCAACTCTATGATTCTATGATTCTATAATTATAATTCTAAAGAATTATGGGAAATGTAGTTTGCTAAGGGTGCTGAGAGTTGTTGGGTGGCTGCTAGTCTGCCCATTGAGCTACAGTTCCCAGAGTTCCCTGGGAAGAGGGATTGACTGTGAAACTACTCTGAGAATTGTAGTTCTGTGAGGAGAACAGGGGATCTCCTAACAATGCTTGGCGCCCATCACAAACTAAACTTCCCCGGGATTTTTTTGAGGGAAGCACGGACTTTTTAAAGTGGTATGACAGTGCTTTAAATGTATAATGCAGAAAAAGCCATAGAGGAGATGAATGCATGGCCCAGTTAAGTGTAATTTTTCTAAGGGAGTGTAAGGAAGTCGTTGGGGGTAATATTCAGAGGAGAAGCAGCCACTTCTTTTTAAAATAGGAACTTACTTTTGCTAAGTGCTGCAGTTGGATTCTAGCAGTTTGCTTCCAGTTGTTTGCTTTTCTTTTGCTATTGTTAAAAGCCTCAAATTATCCAGGAACTGTTTTGAAGGTAATAACGGGGCGCCACAGAAAGTCCATGGAGGGCTGATCCTGCCAGGCGTGTTCTCTCTCACGCAGGTAAAGTGCGGCTGGTGCGTCGCACAGCATTCAGGTAATGAGTCCGATTTAATGCTGCCCAACAAGGATGGAGACAGCTGCAGAGCAGAAGCTGGCAATAACAAACCTAGCGAAGGAGATAGATTTCAAATCCTCTTGGCAGGACACAGAGTCAAATCAGGATTTGATCTGAAGAGGTTCACTTCAGCTTTGTTTGGAGAAGGTTAGCTCTTGTTGTTGTTGTGTTGTTGTTGCTATGGAGATAATGGGAACCTAGTGTTTCTGCCTCCCGTCCCTGTACCTGCCAGCTTTTTCAAACCCACATCCACAGATTTAAGGCCAAATAAGTTGTTACAATGGGAGTTAAAAAGAGAAAGAGAGGCAGCTGAGAAAGGCTGCCAGTTTGTGTAGAGGAACGAGGGTGGTGGTGTTTAGAGGCTGTATAACCCTTTTCTGTTGCCACCCAAGTCCTCTTCCGGTGCTGGGCCCCGATATGTGAGGCTAACAGAGTGCGGAGTAGGGGGTCGCCAGTCTTTGGGGGCCAGTGGGCACATTTGAGATATTGAGAAAGTGCCCTGTTCCCCAGGTGGGAAGAGATGCAACATGAGGGGTGGGGCCAACATGCACCCTCTCCTACCCTTCCTTACCCTTTCCTCTAGGGAGGGGTGGATTTCTCAGTTTCAGTTTGCATAAGAAGAGCCCTGATGGATCAGGCCAGCATCTCGTTCACACAGTGGCCAACCAGGTGCCCACTAGAATCCCCCAGGCAGGACCTGAG
This sequence comes from Lacerta agilis, assembly GCF_009819535.1. Classification (NCBI taxonomy): domain Eukaryota; kingdom Metazoa; phylum Chordata; class Lepidosauria; order Squamata; family Lacertidae; genus Lacerta; species Lacerta agilis. Next base: position 4,756,466 of record NC_046328.1, read on the forward strand.
CGCCACAGCAGCCTCCTTTCCTGCCATTTCCAACAGCTGTTCTTCAGAAACATGATGCCTCTTGTGTGAAAATCTGCAGCCGAATCACAAATGCATGATTGCCAAAATCACAAGCTGGGGACTGTATGATGTCAGGTCCTCTACTTTTGAGGTAGGAGGGGGAATGATAGGAAACTTAATCTTCTTCCTGTCACAGCGCACTCTGCTTCTTACACACAATGGAGTAGGTTGTCTGTAAGCTCTCTTTCAGAGAGCGCACTCCATTTTGAACTGGACTATGGACCTACGTAACTTTTAAGGGTTGTTGTGTGCCTGATTTTCATCGCTGCATATGTTGAATCCTGGCAAGTCTTTTGATATGAGCAAGCCTTATATTTTTCTTGTTAAACAGCCTAGGAGTGATTTATTTGTTAAGAGGGAATCCTAGAAGTGTGAAAAGTGGAAAGGGTGAAAAGTGACCAAAATCTACCTGGATATCATAATTGTTCTAGAATGTTATAAAACCTTGTCTCTAAAAGATTCTAAAGTCAGCAAGCTTTTTCAGCAGGGCAGGGGGCCGGTCCACTGTCCCTCAGACCTTGCGGGGGGCCGGACTATATTTTGAGAAAAAATATGAATGAATTCCTATGCCCTACAAATAACCCAGAGATGCATTTTAAATAAAAGGGCACATTCTACTCATGTAAAAACACCAGACAGGCCCCACAAATAACCCAAAGATGCATTTTAAATAAAAGGGCACATTCTACTCATGTAAAAACATGCTGATTCCCGGACCATCCGCGGGCCAGATTTAGAAGGCAAATTGGACTGGATCCGGCCCTTGGGCCTTAGTTTGCCTACCCATGTTCTAAAGATAAGCTGCACACGGATAGTGATTTTTTAACTCTGCTGAAATAGGTATTTGCATTCTTACAAATGTAAGACGAGGACGGCTAATTGATAAATAAAATATCCCCTCTTACTCATCTTAAAACCATCCAACTTCTCTGACAGTGGAGTTAGAAAAATGAATTCAGAGATGGGCTATACGATCATCCAGGAACCCCCCCCCCCAAAAAAAATCATACTGTATTATTAAAGACATCCTTTGGCTTAAAATGTAAAGCAAGGTGTATGTAAATACAAAGTAGCAAGTTTGATAAGACCAAAACTCTGTAAAGTGCCTGTGAGTGCTGTAGTGTGATACAGGTTTAATTCTTAAGGTTAGGAAGAGCACAACCAATTTGCAGTGCACATTGGCCAATTCAACGGATGTGAAATTGCCATTGTTCAACGCACATCGTGGAATCCTTGAAGAGACTGACATTAAAAGCCATATGCTTGTGTGGAAATGTGGCACCAGGAAGTCAGTTTGGAGTGAGGGCAACACTTCTCGCCCTCACTTGGGTTTGGCATCATGATGCCATTGTGTAACCAAGATTACACAACAAAAAAGAAAAATGGGTGCCAAACAGAAGTGAAGTGGTATGACCAGCATAAGATACTGAGGTTCTCGAGAGATATTGAGAGCCCCCTTTTGTGTGTAGTGAAAACAGTTTCCAACAAAAGTTCAAGGCGCCTTTAAATCTCTCTCTCTCTCTCTCTCTCTCTCTCTCTCTCTCTCTCTCTCTCTCTTTTCCTGCTAGTTGAGACTTCCCTCCTTTCAATACACTTAGAGCATAGGTTGAGGTGAGATGTTGCACTAGGTAACTGATTAAGGATCAGGCTTGTCAGTTGATTGGAACTGCTTTGATCGGCTGACAGGTGTGCTCGAAATGGATCCTAACTGGCCATAATCATGTCCTCTTCGCATTGACAATGCCTTCAATTAAACCTGCAAAGGAGCCTATCTGCATGCCATCTGAGTGCCACAGGGCACATCCCTGCTCTCTTGCAGAGAAATGGCAAAAAAGAAATTGTGTTGGTAGCACATCAGAAAGTCTCAAGAGAAGTTTCCCTGAGGGTAACTAAAAGCGCTTGGGATGTTGGCAGCTGCTGCAGAATAGCCTGGGGCCATGCTCCAGAGAGCTTTAAATGTAACTGATTACAATTCACCTCCTTTCAGACCAACTTGACAAAAGCTGGAATAATCTGATGGTAAAAGAGGGGGAAAGGCTGGTTATCTTTCGCTCATGTGTATTGAATGTTATCCCTGCCATTCCCTACTCTCTTGTTTTCACACATCACCAAAATGTAGATTGCAAGCTCCTTGTGGCAGGGGTCTTCCCCCTTTTTAGGTGCTATTTGTATTACAGTGCAAATGCAAACCACACACACAGACGCACAAAATTCTGTAATGCAATGCCCTGTGATATTTTGTATGGTGTGGTACCTTAGGTAAAGTCCCCCCAGATGATCTAAGTGATTTTTGCATAACTATACAGAGACTTCTTTGAGTCCCAAGGCATTCCAGTGGCAGGCTGAGATGAATGAGAAGGGGGAAGAGGATGATGCCATGGGGGGGGGGAGCCTCTCCTCATTCCGAAGGGGAGGGGTTGTGAGTAGGAGCCATTTCCCATGTGTGCAGGGGGGCGTGTTCAACCCCCCCGCCTTAGCCCCTCCTTCCTGCCGCGTCATGCCCCATTGGCTGGCTGGGGGGCGGTGTCTGGCTGCATTCAAGCAGCCCGGCAAACGCCATCTCAGGGGCGTAGCAAGGTAAATTGGTACCCGGGGGCAAAAAAATTTTTTGTCACCCCCCCCCCAAGGCATGGGAAGGTCAGGTAGTACCCGGTGCGGAAAATTTCGTGTGAACCCCCCCATTGATCCCCCCCCCGCAAAAATTGTTGTACATTATTTCATATTTTCTTACAAAGGAATAATAACAAGTTATAATAATAATAAAAACTTTTATTTATATCCCACCCTCCCCGGCCGAAGTCAGGCTCAGGGTGGCTAACATCAGATACATAACATTGGTATAAAATCAAACAATAATTAAATTTTCTCCTAAAAACATATCAAAATCAAATTAAAGTCTAATTAGATGGCTTTCCACAGGGTTAGGTTTGGGAACAGTAAGTGTTCTCTGAACTGAAATTTCAGCCTTCATGACATAGGAAAACAGCCAAGTGAACAGCTATTTTGGTGGAGGAGTGTCAAGATATTAACCGATATGCATTAAATTTCATATATAGCTATATAATCCCTAGTATAGTAAGATAAGACCTTCGGAGCAGGCATTTTCAAAAAAAAAAAAAAATTCAAATCCCCCCCCCAAAAAATTGTTCCTTGATCATTTGTCACCCCCTCCATTATGGAACCCGGGGCGACCCGCCCCCTCACCCCCCTTGCTACGCCCCTGCACCATCTTACTCATTCTGCTCCCTAAAATCATGTGTCCGTGTGTTTTATTTACTCCACGCGGGTGATGGGGCATTGACTCGCAAACAGAGGCTGGAGGGTTGGCTACCTCTGCCTCCCCTCTCAGGATCCCCCTGCTCCAGCTGGAGAAGCCAGACTTCCAGCTCCCCTTTATTCTCCCAGGGAGAAGCGTACAGCGAAGGAATCTGGGGAGGGCACCAACCAACTTCTGAGGAGAACTAGCTATGGAAGGGGAATGCACAGCCCGGTTGTCCAGTGGTGCTTCCATCACTGGGAAAACACCCATCAGTCCTGACTCAGTGAGCTCCTGTGCGCTCAACAGTGTCACGAGGCACGGGAGTCTCATGAACAAGCACCCATCTTTAAATGCTTGGAGGGTGGGCCTGCCAACCTGTTGGGGGCAACTCCGTTGCTTCCATGCTTTGCTGAACATATTGCCCTGATTTTGGACTCATTCAACTTGGAGCTCTGCTTCTCGCCTGGCTGCCCTCGCCTTTCCTGTCATCTGGTCTGAGTGTAGCACCTGCCGGGGAGCCATCACCTGTTGCTGAGTCCTGTATCTCTTTTCTGCCTCAGTGAAGATGTCTTCTTTACTCTAAAGCAGTGGTTCTGAAAGGGTGTGGCAGGAATGGGTGGCAAGTGTGGCAGGAAGATTCAAGGACAATCAAAGAAACATTTAAACATTTCAGTATAGTATAGTATAGTATAGTATAGTATAGTATAGTATAGTATAGTATAGTATCAATTTTTATTTTTTATTTTAATTTGCAGAATATGGCTAGATAGTCAAGAGCATTGGCTATTCTTCTGCAGTTATCCACAACAGATTGTTTCAATTCTGCCAGATATGAAAGATCAGAAAAGAAAAAGGCCTTTGTTTGGGTCAGATTAGACCTAATATACAGGTAAATCAGATTACCCAGCAAAGGTGGGCACTTAAAGTACATATGTAAGAGGCTTGTTTATAATAATATTTTGGGAATGATTCATGTTCTTGTGTAGCTGCAATGGCTTTATGCTTTTTTCTGGATTCCCCACAATCATATTATAAAGTGCAGGCAATCCTTGTTTTGTGCGTCGGTTATGTTCCAGCCCCCTGTGGGTCCACTCTGGCCCGTTCCAATCCCTTTCCACCCCTTCTCAGGATGTCTTCACGACAATTTGGGGCTACTTCCGGGTTTGGTGCCATGCGTGTGTGATCGTATGTCATTCTTGAAAGACCTGCATTGGCTCCCACTATGTTTCCGAACACAATTCAAAGTGTTGGTGCTGACCTTTAAAGCCCTAAACGGCCTCGGTCCAGTATACCTGAAAGAGCATCTCCACCCCCATCATTCTGCCCGGACAATGTGGTCCAGTGCCAAGGGCCTTCTGGCGGTTCCCTCGCTGTGAGAAGCAACGTTACAGGGAACAAGGCAGAGGGCATTCTCGGTAGTGGCACCCGCCCTATGGAATCCCCTCCCACCAGATGTCAAAGAGAAAAACAACTACCAGACTTTTAGAAGACATCTGAAGGCAGCCCTGTTTAGGGAAGCTTTTAATGTTTAATAGACTATTGTATTTTAATATTCTGTTGGAAGCCGCCCATAGTGGCTGGGGAAACACAGCCAGATGAGTGGTGTATGTATGTATGTATGTATGTATGTATGTATAAATAAATATTCCGATGCACCTAAATCAGCTGCTGCCTGTAGTTTTGTTCTATGTTATACATCAAGCACTGCTAGGAGTTGTTTCATTTCGTGTTTCAGTGTTTTTCTTATCAATAAAAAACTTGATGTGGTGCAAGCAAATTTTATTCTGAAAGTGTGGTCCAGAGGGGAAAAAAACTGAGAACCACTGCACAAAAGAAAGAGAGCCTGTTGTTGTGGACTGGATGGGAGCCACGACTGGGGCAGGTCATCTTGTTCTGCGTTGTTCAGAACTTCATATGTTATTAAGAAGACCTTGGATATGGTCTGGTCTGTGAATCAAGACCTGTGGAGCCCCTTCCTTCCAACAATGTGTGGAAGACGTTTCGAGGAGTTGCCTAGAAATTATTACATTACAAACATTAGAAACCACTTTTTTAAAAATATGTTGGCTAGTTGGATGTATTAGATTTAATAAATTGGAGATCTACTTTTACATTGTCCTAAGGAGGCATTTTCAGCAAAGGAGAAAAACATGGATCTTACAACTTGACTTTGAGAAGTCATTTCCCCCCTTTGCCTTCAGCTTCTGCGTCGGATGTTCCTAGTCTGGATTTTCCCCATGAACTTGGGAGTGAATGGCCAGACCTTAGTAGACAGGCTTGTCTCTTCTGCCTGAGCTGCGAGGATATTGGTGGCCATGTCCTTGTCCTTCAAAGTAGCTTGATGACAGCCAATCACGTCCCGTGTTATGACTGGGGGTCACTGCCAAGGTCAAAGCAGCACACCTGTGGTCTTGCTTTAGCAGTTTTGATTGACAGGTTTCCAGTCCTTTGTTTTGTTTGCCCTTCTGTGTTTGAGCACCTGTCTCGCACATCTGTCGCTGAAGGCTGGGTTTGGAGAAAGAGGGTTTTATTCTTTTTTGGAAGAAAGAAAGAGGATTCATTTGCACACTTGTGCAGATAAATATTTGCTCCTGGGTGTTTGTCTAAAATTCCCTGGAGATGGTGTGGAAAATGCATTTTCAATGGATGCAGTCATCTCTTTCTTCTTTTCCACCACCACCAATGTGTTTGCGCATGCATGGCCACACATGCCTTTCTTATTCTTTTAGAAGTGAGAACAGGCCTCTGAACATTTCCAGACTGGTAGCTAGAAGTTCCAGTTACAGGTAGGTGTTGGTCTGCCATAGTCAAAACAAAATAAAAAAAAAATTCCTTCCAGTAGCACCTTAGAGACCAACTAAGTTTGTTCTTGGTATGAGTTTTTGTGTGCATGCACACTTCAGATACACTGAAACAGAAGTCACCAGACCCTATATATACACTATATATAAGGGTCTGGTGACTTCTGTTTCAGTGTATCTGTGGTAGCTAGAAGGTCCTCCACCTTCACACAGCAGATAGTAAAACTGTGGCATTTGCTCTCACAAGACGTATCGATGGCCACCAGCTTGGATATTTAAGGCATGGTGATGTTTCTTGTTGGGCAGTGAATCTGAGGGAAACTGAATTGGGGAAGGACATGAGATTTTGGCTAATTTCCTGGGGGTAATTAAAAATGACTATCTAGAGAGGATTTGGAGTGGGGTATTGTGTGTGTGTGTGGGGGGGAACTGAACTGATTTGGATCATACATAGATCATTATTTAAAGCAGGAAAAAATGAAAGAGGTACTTATCTGCACAGTGTATGCTTAAACTTGTTCCCATAAGAGGCAGAGATAGTCACCAGCTTAGCTGACTTTAGAAGAGGATTAGACAAGCTCATATAGTATAAGTGTGGGATGTAAAACGCAGGAGCAGTCAAACACAACATTGCTAGAGTGGACACAAAAGGCATCTTAGTCCACCTGCCGGAACTTCCTGTTTATTCTGGGCTGGGATGGACTTCCTCTATGTAACTGGAGATGGGTGTGGTCTCACCTGGGCAGGTTAATACAAAACCACAGGGACCAGGCTCCATCCTTCTCTCTTCTGGATGATGGGGCTGTTTTCCCTTATGGAACAGTCTCCTGAGTAAATGTTACTTTTACTAAGTTTAAGTCTGCCGTCTGGGATCCAATTGTGAACAGATGATTTCTCATGAGTAAACGTTTTATGCTTTTATAGAAGGCGTGTGTATTGTCTTATTTTGAGAGGGATTAATGGGGGAAGTACCAGGACATTTATTACAGAGGTTTTAACAAACCTAAGCAAGCTATCTGCTGTGTGTGTGTTAAAAAGGGAAATGAGAATTCTGCTAATTTCTGGGACTTGTAAACACAAGTTGGAATAGGATATCTTAAACAATATTTCCTCTCCTGCATCCCAAAACATTCCCACAATAAGGCTATGCTCTATTTCCATTCCTCTGGTACTCAGGGGTAGACTGCCACTGCACATTGATATCCCATTTAGTTACAACTCCCAGGAGGCCCCATAAAGCACGACCAATGGTCAGGGATAATGGGAGTTGTAGTTCAGCAACACTTGGAGGGCCAAAGTTTCCCCACTCCTGACTTAAGTGATCTTTCCCCCCAACTAAAAACCACACATCTTTTTGCCTTTCTTTTCACAAGAAGGTTCCCCCCTATCCCTTGATCCTTTTGGTTTCTCCTTTCATACTTTCCCTGCAAATGTCTTGTTTCATGACCAGAACGGTGCCCAGTCTTCCAAATGCTCTGCACCATAGAATTACTGTATATTCTGGCGTATAAGACTACTTTTTAATCCAAGAAAATCTTCTCAAAAGCCGGGGGTCGTCTTATACGCCGGGTGGAGAATCTGCGGCCGTGTATATCTCAAATTCTATATTTTAACTGGAAAAGTTGGGGGCCGTCTTATACGCCCAGTCGTCTTATACGCCGGTAAATACGGTACATAAAGCAGGCTGTGGAATATGTGACTCCCCGGATGTTTCTGGACTCCAGTTCCCATCCCTGACTCTCTCCCTCCATGTCTGTGTATATATGCATGATTTACACACACACACACAAACACACGTATATGTGTGTGTGTGTGTGTGTGTGTGTGTGTATATATATATATATATATATATATATATATATATATATATAAATGCATAGATCATATATGCATGAAAAAGACAGCCCTTTTCCCCAAGGAGCTTACATTTGGGAAATGCAACATGTGTCAAAGAAAAAAAAAAGCGTATGAGAGTTGCAAGTTCAGATATGCTGTTCTCTGCTCAGTGACCCTAACAAGACAGGGTTTCTTCTTGCCAAACCAAAGGGGGGGGGGAGACTCTTTTAAAGAAATCTAAAAAGGAACAGATGGCAGAAGAAGGGTGGTCCAGATGCACTGAGGTGTGAAAAGCTTGGAGACCTTTGGCTGCTTTGACCTCAGTCAGATAGAAATTCTGACAGTCATGTACTCCGCAGAGAAGAAGCTGCTTTGCATTGGCAGGCGGAGTCCCCCAAACCCCATGCGACCCCCGAGCGGAATAATGACACAAGACAACGTGCTATGGGATTAAAATTGGAAAAAATAAACCTATGCTGCCAATACTCGTGGTAAACCAGTATACAGTAAGCAGCACAAAAACGGTGCTGTTTTTGTGCTGCTTACTGTATACTGGTTTACCATGGGATTAAAATTGGCCACAACTTTATTAAGATTCAGATGTAGGGATACTTTGGCTCAGGCATTGGGCGTTTATCCTTCCCAGCCCCCAGCCGGGGATCTGGAAAACTTCAGGGTTATCCAGAATGTGTGGGGATTGGGCTGGCTCTGGAGAACATATGTTCAAGCAGAGAGCCTGCCCCCCATTCGCCGTTGCTGGAGGGGGAGGGCAATGACAACCTCTAGGCATATGGTCAGTGCCTCCCCCCAGACCCCTTTAACGGGAACCCTGGTATCGCAGCCACACTGGGGGCGTGGGGTCACCGCCCCACGCCCCCCCCCCTTTAGGAAGATGACTAAAGGACTCCGCCCAAGGCCTGAAACCACCAAATTTGTGACGTTTTGCTACGGGAAAGGCGAAACCTGACAATGTAGGGAAATTCCTTTCCGGCCCTTCAACAGCGGCCATGACATAGCAGCGCCTGCGTACCTGTGGAGAAGAGGTTAATTAAGAGTTAATTGAGGGAGTAGAGGGTGGGAGAAGCTCTGGAGCCCTACTGCTGTTTCCCAGGTAAGCTACGCCTTCTATTGTGTGGGCTGGGTGGTTCCTCCCCTTACCTGGCCAATCCTCCCCCAGGCAACGCCTCCCCCAGGCAGGATTGGACGCTGGCTGAGGTAGGCGGAGACCACAGGTATCCAGCCTGGGGAAGGCGACACCAGCCCTAACTGGCAGGAGCTGCTCTGCGACCACGCAAAAGTCGCTACCCATTTAATGTGGGGAACGGTCATTCTGTAACCAAGTGTGGGCTGAGGGCATCAGCTTGGCAGGAAACACGAGCTGTTGGAACGTGGCAGGCCCTTTCGCATAGTTACAGCCCCACATACCTGAGGGTGGGGAAACCACACGTGGCCTCTCAGTCCTCTGTATATGGCCCTTGAGACTCTCCCCAGGTGACAGCCTTCCTTGCCAGACTTGCTCCCTTCAAGTGCCCCTGCCTGGCTGGAATGTGTCCTTGGAACGGTGACGATGCCGCTTGTTTCCCTGGTTGGAGAAATGTGGGTGGGTGTCGGAAACCTTTTGCTCAGACTCCTGCGCAAAGGTGACTCGCCCCCACTTTTGCCCCTGGCCCCACCCACCACTGGCATGCGGCCCTTGTGGGGTTGCTTGTTAGGGAACGTTACCCTCAGGCTGAAGAAGGCTCCTAGCAACACCCCTGTTGGGATCATGTCTTAGCTTACTATTAATCACATATCCCAGAGCTGTGCTATGAATTGTAGATTATGTACCGGTAACCTGATTTGTGATGGGGCCCTGGAACAAGGCCTTTTACAACAGTTGGATAGATTTAGATGAGTAGGAGAGAATGTTTTATTTATTTATTATTTTTCCTCTTTTTCTCAAATACTATTTCAGCAGAGGTAAAAAATCACCATCCAATGTATCATACACATGATAACAAATGTTGGAAATGTAAAGAGAAAGAAGGAGACGATAGAGCAAGATTGGAGCAACTTTAAAGTGTATTTTAAAAAATATTGTAATATTTGTTAAAGAGGAAAGTTTTTGGAAGAAACCGAGGCTTAGGTGTGAATTTAGAATAGGAATTAATTAGAAGTTAGATTGTAAAGTTAGATAATCATAGAGAAAGAATGTTAAATAGAGGATTATAAATAAGAAAGTTTAAAATGACTTGGAAGACTGCTAAATATGTATTATAATGAAATCAGCAAAAAGGGATTAGAAGAAGTTATGAAACAAAGTGAGAAAGGAAAAGAAAGTTTTTATATATGTTTTTAGAAATAAGATGTATTTTTCTTGTTATAGAAAGTAAGTTGTAATTGTTTCAATATGTCAAAATCAATAAAAAATTAATTGGGGGGGGGGAAAAAATCACCATCCATGCACAATTTATCTTTAGAAGCTTTTAGGACAAAGTTGCATAACTTTCTAGAACAATTATGATATCCATGGTTGCTTAGTCGGACTTGGATCATCTCATTATTAATGTTTCACTGTTAACAAACAAATCACTCTCAGGCTGTTCAAATAAACAAGAAAACATAAGGTTTACTCACATCAAAATCTTGCCAGGATTCAACAAATACAGTGATGAAAATCAGGCAATAATTCTTTAAAGTTAAGAAGTCCATAGTCCAGAATGGAGTGTGTTCTCTGGAGGAGAGCTTACAGACATCCTACCCACCCCATTGTAGGTCAGAAGAAGAGTGTGCTGTGACAGGAGGAAGAAGAAGAGTGAATTTCTATTACGTATTCCTCCTCCCACCAAAAAAAATTAAAGAATATGACGTCATAGTGTTCCGTTTGTGACTCTATAGCAATCATGCATTTGTGATTTGGCTGCAGATCTTCCCACAAGAACAACTGAGCTGAAAGTTTCAATGCTGAGTCTACGAGTGAGAGCCAGGACAAATGGGGCTGCAAAATTAGGCCAGATGTTAGGCTCCACGAGGAGCAAGGACCTGTATGGCATTGCTCAAGCTGTAACCCGAAGTCAATCAAGAGTTTAGTTTTTTAGCTATGTTTTATTACATTGATATTGTGCTTTCCTTTCATCACGGAACCTATGGTGGAGTGAGAGTCGTGTGAGAAACCCTGCCTTCCTCGAGAGGCCTGCTTGGAAGGAGCCGTACCCCAATATGCAGGTGTGCACTCTGGCAAAGCCAGAATGCCTCCTGGAGCCTGTGGGAGGAATTGGCTAGGACAGGGATGTGCAAGCGGTCGATCGCGGTCTCTTTTTTCTCCATGGGGGAAAAAGAACATCCATCCCTGCCTCCTCGCTCCGTCCTTCATTGGCACACGATCGCAAAAATGGAAGATGAAGTTATTGCTGCGCGGTTTCTTCTTGTTTGCTGAGTGATGGTTTGGTGAGTGACTTTTGCCTCGCCCTACAAAAAAGCTTCACAACTTTAACCCCCCCTAAAAAAGCTCCACAACTTGGGTCCCCCCCCACCACCAAAATACTGTGTCCAGTTCTGGGCACCACAGTTCAAGAAGGATACTGACAAGCTGGAACGTGTCCAGACGAGGGCAACCAAAATGGTCAAAGGCCTGGAAACGATGCCTTATGAGGAACGGCTTAGGGAGCTGGGTATGTTTAGCCTGGAGAAGAGAAGGTTAAGGGGTGATATGATAGCCATGTTCAAATATATCAAAGGATGTCATATAGAGGAGGGTGAAAGGTTGTTTTCTGCTGCTCCAGAGAAGCGGACACGGAGCAATGGATTCAAACTACAAGAAAGAAGATTCCACCTAAACATTAGGAAGAACTTCCTGACAGTAAGAGCTGTTCGACAATGGAATTTGCTGCCAAGGAGTGTGGTGGAGTCTCCTTCTTTGGAGGTCTTTAAGCAGAGGCTTGACAACCATCTGTCAGGAATGCTTTGATGGTGTTTCCTGCTTGGCAGGGGGTTGGACTGGATGGCCCTTGTGGTCTCTTCCAACTCTAGGATTCTATGGTTCTATGAAAAGGGTAGATCACTGCCTGTTTTTTTTATTCTGGGAGTAGATCGCAGTCTCTTGGGAATTGGACGCCCCTGGGCTAGGAGACTCTGGGAGTCAGAAAATGGTAGCAAAGCTACCTCTTGGGAGTAGCAAATGGAGGTCTCATTGTCTGATGAGGCGCCCCTGTTGGGGTCTTTAGCAGAGTGATCTTCGCTGACTCCAGTTGCCCCCAGGACCCTGAAAATACAACTCCATACATCAAAAGAGGGGTCCAAAGACCGGGATGCTGGATTCGGATAGAAAGTAGTAGTTTTATTCTGTTTATTTTATTTTAGGTGGAACATAGTGGATGTAGGTTTCAAAGACTTGCTCTTGGCATGCCTGATTTCAGTTGCACAGATACAAGAAGATAGTGAGAGTTTTATGTATTTATTGCTAGATTTAAATCTTTCCTCCAAGCAGCTCATTGTGTCGTGCATTGTTCTTTCCCCTCCCCATTTTATCCTTGGCATCATTTTGCAAGGTGGGCTAGGCTGGGAGATAGCAACTGCTCCAAGGCCACCCAGGGAGCTTCATGGCCAAGTGGAGAATTTGAACCTTGGTCTCTCTGGTCCTAGTCTGGCACTCTAACCACTTCCTATGCCTTGTACTTTGCAGAGGGATAAATGGGCAAGCTGCAGACTGATTTTCGTCCTCCTTACTGAGACTACATTCCGTGTGTTATTTCCATGGGATTAGAGTATCTGACCTTGTTAGAAACCTTTAAAAATCCCAGCTTCCACTGTCTGCTAGAGCCTGGGTTGCTAGGGGATTTATATATGTAAGAAAAACACTGTCAGTAAACTCTGGAATTGAGTTCTCCCACAGTAATATTTGACTGCATCCCTGTGAAAAGTAGATTCTGTGCATGGTTTGCGGATCTCTTAACAGTGTTAGTGTAACACCAATTTTAAATGTTAATGCAATATTCTCTTTTGTACCAAATTGTTCATAAGGTGTGCATTTTTTTTTGCAGGGGGTGGGGAATCCATGGAAGCATTGTTTTTTTATATATATATTGCACGCAGAGGAAAGATATGATAAAATCAATATGTTTTCCCTTCTCGCCCTACACATCACTTTTTGGGCAAATTTATGCACCGAAGCAATTACCAGGGATTGATGTGGCTTGGCGCTCCTTGCATTGATTTCAAACAATCCCATGTGCTGTGCTGTAGCTTTTCAGAAAGTCTGATCCTCAAAAGATTCACCTAATCCTTAAAATATTCCCCTGCCCTACCATTAGCGAGAGCGAAGGTTCTCACCTACCTTGCTGGCAGAGTTTGAATTACCATTAAAGGACAGCAAGTGGTCAGTTACTTAGTCTGTAGACCTACAAGAGAACCTTCCCCACTATCAGTCACCTTGACCTGATAACCCACAGATCAGCCCTTGTTTGGGGTGCTGCCACTGGGGGCTGACCAGTTGCTGCAGACCCCCTAATGGGGCATATTCACTGGTGGTTCCCCATTTTTGGAATGCCCACCCCCATGAGGTGTATCTGTCTCCCTCATTATTGACTTTCAGGAGGACTCTTTTGTTTTTTAAAAAATTATGTTTTACCCAAGCATTTGATGGCTCAAATAGGCTGTTCCTGGCAACTATGAGATCACTGTTGGGGAGAATATTTTAAAGTGTTTTTGGAATGTTTTTAACTGCTTTTAGAATGACTTTTAATTTTTCAAAAATATAGGTATATATTATTGATGCATTTGCTGCTGTGGAGGAAGGGTGAAGTAGAAATTGATTGATTGATTGATTTGCTGCTATGAATATTTTATATGGGTCCCCCCTCCCTGGTTGCCCAATGTCTCAGCCATCTCTTTTCCCAATCTAGCGACCCTCTCTGGTTGCTCCAGAGCAATCATCCCCGGGGTCTTCCCAGGTTGCCTGTTTGTTTCAATGGATGGAGGTGCCTGTGGATAAACAACACACTGTATATACCATATTTTTCCATGTATAAGATGCCCCCATGCATAAGGCGCCCCCTATTTTGAGGGACTCCAAATTAAGAAAAACACCCCTCAGCACTACCCATGTGGAAGACGAGACCCAATATTAAACCTAATTTTTGTTTTGTTTAACAAACTGAGTCTTATACGTGGAAAAATACGGTAATTCCAAACAATACCATATGGAATGATGGAAGATTCCTAATGCATCCATTTCCTTTTGGAAAATAGACCCAGTAATCTGGAATACCCAAATCTAGGCAGGAGTTTTAAATTAGGGATAGGCAAATCAGTCTGCCTTCAGTCTGTTTTGGATTTTCTCTCCCCCCCCCCCAGTGCAGTGTATCCAACGCAGGGGCGTAGTAAGGGTGGGGCAGTGGGGGTGGTTTGCCCCAGATGTCATCCCTGAGGGGGTGTATGTGACAAAATCCTGGCTGGGCGAGATCGCAGCCATCCCGGATCGCACCCCCGGCTGCGCCGCTGTGCCGGATTGCACCCCCAGGGCGGATCGCCCTGCCCCCCAGGGCGGATTGCTCCACTCCAGGTGCCCAGCATGTGTGCCGCTCCGGGTGCCCAAACAGCTGGCTCCACTGCTGATCCAACTAAGTTTTACTCAGAGTAAATCAGGCGTTGCAGGGTGTTGTACTAGATGACCCTTAGGGTCCCTTCCAACTCTGCAATTCTATGATTCTATGAGGGCAGCCCACTGAAATGACTGGAAATGCCTAATTTCAGCCCATCCATTTCCATCGTTTTTCTCTGAGTAGAATCTACTTGGATGCAATCCATCCTGTTCCCACATTTAATCTGCAGTTAAATAACAATAACACCTCAAATGTGTATTTTAGAATTTATTTTCATAATATGTATTTATTTATGAATTTATAACCTGCACTTTCATAATTTTTTTTAGCAAGGCGCAGTACAACATAAAAAGGATAAAATTTACAAAATATCCAAGACAAATCATTAAAAGCATCAATAACAGATGTGCTTTTAATATGCATATTTTAATGCACATTTTGATACACTTACTCAGGTGTTCTACTGATTTTTTTTTAAAAAAAATCTTATTCATTAAGTCCCACTGAATTTAATGCGTCTTCCCCCCTAGATAAGTCAGTGTGGGATTGCAGCCTGGGACAGCATCACAACACTTGAGGAAGTGCATAATCTGGTTTTAATCAAAATTCCAATTTGCACCTTCGTTTGAGTGATGTGGATCAGGACTGTTCATGCAGGAATTCGCAAGCATCCATTTCTTCCAGCATCCTTAGGCTGGGTGGGGAGGATTTCTGAAGCATCCTTTTCCTGTTGTTGACCAGCTGTGAGGTGGTTGGAAGACTCTGCCTGGACTTACCTCTGACCAGCACTGAGATTGCTGTTGCCGATGACTTACTGGCCTTCTGAGCATGTGAGACAGTAGCTGGCCTCTTCCAAAGTCTGAGGAAAAACCTGTCTGTCAGAAATTAATGGGGTGGGAATCCTAACATAAAGCAAAGCCTTGAGTGAAATTCCATGGCTTCATGGACTGTTAATTCTTTATTAGGTTTTCCTAAGACTGAGATAAAAGGCATTTTATCTTTTTTAAGGTTTGCATTAACATGTCATTGAGCTTTATAGGTACATTGATCTTCATTTGGCTAATGTGGAAAGGATAATAGAAATGTGTGTTCTTTGCAATGGCAAAGACAACTCCGTAACGCTTGGGATGGAGAGAGGGTGCGGGGGGGGGGGGGACGGGGGACGCAGTTCTCTTGCATCGTAACAGTGTCGACTTGGACACCTTGGCTGAAAGGGTTCAGAGGAGGTCTGTGAAGGGGCTCAAAGAAGGGATGGAGGAGATTTAGGTTTTGTTCATGTTTCAAAGCACACCAGAAAAAAACGTGTAGCTCCAGGATTTATAAGCGGATCAAATTGCAATTAACAGACAGATTGCAAACTGCTCTGAATTTTGCAATGCACATTGCATATGTGTGTGCGCGTGCTATTCAATTATACCCCTCTTTTCCTCCAAAGAGGTCAAGGTAGTATACAAGGCTCCTCCCATTCCCCCTTTTGTTTCCACAACAACCCTGCAAAGTATGTTAAGTCGAGATACGGTGACTGGCCCTAGCTACTTACCTCAACAGGTGAGTGAGGCTGAGAGACTTCAAAGAAGTGTGACTGGCCCAAGGTCACCCAGCAGCTGCATGTGGAAGAGCAGGGAAGCGAACCCAGTTCACCAGATTATGAGTCCACCGCTCTTAACCACTACACCATGCTGGGATTGAACCTGAGACCTTCTGCATTCAAAGCAGCTGTTCCATCTCTGAACCGTTGTCCCTCCTAACACCCAGGGTGGGAACTCTTTTCAGCCCCCCCCCCCGATGCCACACTCCTTTCTGAGCAACCTTCTGGGGGGGCACATGCTGGTGGTGGGCAGGGCCAGAGGTGCAAATGGCCAGAGGTGCAAATGGCCAGAGAAGTGGAAGGAAACTTTAACTCTGTGCAGCAGGCTAGTTTCTATACATGTGCACATGCTCCTCTAGATCCAGGCAAGCAAGTGTCATTTTCAGAGTTCATGGACACTTTCCAGGCAGGGAAACACACGAGGGGTGTTTGGAGCAGAGATGTTATGGGGATGTGGCCTTGGGAGAGTCCTGAGGGCCAGATAGAGAGGCCTGGGGGGCTACATTCAGCCCCATCCATGTGGTGCACCATCCCTGAGCCTTTCCAGAAATAAAGGCCTTCCAGTTGTTACTGGACTCCAACTCCCATCGTCCCTGTCCATTGGCCAAGCTGGCTGGGGCTGATGGGAGTTGGAGTCCAACTTCTCTTCCTCACTCCTGCCAGAAACAGAATTTCCAGGTTGCATTGAGGGCATTGGGTTTTTGTTGGTGGAATAAAGTCTCACACATTCAGGTGCCATTTATTAAGTCTGGATGCATGAACCAGCCCTGTTCTGTTCTGTTTTCCACAAAAACACAACCACCTCCATCTCTAACATGACTTCATCAACAAAGGCTGAGTGCTAGTTCACAAGTCAGAGCCCTTTTCTTTCTCTTCCATCGTAAGTGAGTAATCATCTGCCTGTAACGTAACTGTCATCCTGCATCAGTCCCGTGACAGACACTTGCAAAGTTTCACTTCTGTACACGCCAGCATTCTCGACAAATTTCTCCAGGATCAGTCTTGTTTGGAGCAGCAGCAGCAGGGGATGTTGCTGGGTGTTCCAAGGGTTTCAAAACAGCAAAGAAGTATTGGAGCCCTGGTTTTTAAAAAAGAAAAGGGGGGAAAACCAATCAACCAAACAAACCTGAACCCCTCCAGAAAAGTGTAACGCCAAGCAGAGAAATAGCTGCTTCCTAACTGGAGGGGAGCTGCTTGTGCCGTATCTGAATGGCATGTCTCAGCCTTTGATCATTGCTGGGGAAGATGAGTGGTACCCAGGGAAGCGCATCCTGTCCTTTCCGACAGCATCTGCCATGCATTTGGAAAAGATGTCAAACACATATGAGGAATGCTGAAAAAAAGTATCCCGTTGGTTTTAGGGATTGGGGAGGAAACATTAGGCTGGGGTGTCCTGATAATGCAGTATATTTAAGTAAGCAAGGGATTTGGGAAATGTGTGTGTGTGGTTTTTTTGTTTGGTTTTGAGGTGGGGAGTGCCGAGCGACACCCTAGGCAGGCAAAGATGGTTTATGCAGCAACTCTTGCATGAAATGGCCGGAGGCTGTTTTTGTTTCAAAATGAAGCTGGAGGTACTTCAATGTAATGGAGGCACTCAGGTGCCAACCAGGGGAGGCTGCCCACAAAACTAGGCACATGGAGTTGTCCTTTGGAAGGAACTGATGTAGCTTTCAAATTTCTCTTTCATTGCAATGAGGCCCAGGAGACCCAGATATGCAGTATCAGAAAATGGTGCACAAGATGTTCTTGGGAGGTTTTTCTTTTCTTTTTCATGGAGAATGGGGAAGTGTGAGTATTCCTCCCCCCTTTGTGACTGGTGAAACCAATACAGACTTTGAATGTTAATTGTGGCAGGTCGGGATTGGCTCCTACCTTTTTCCTCACTCTGCATGCCTGTGGGATGCAGGGAAGAGCCCACTCTCAGGGATCAGCCCCAGCAGCTCAGAGGCAGCAGTGTGGTGTTTGACACAAGGAGGAGGCAGGTTCTAAAGCAAGCACACATAATATTGGAGTTTTTTTCACGGTCAGGACTACGTGATTCCTTCTGCTGCACCTCAATCTGCACCATACATTTTAAGCACTATTATAGGTAAAGGTAAAGGGACCCCTGACAATTAGGTCCAGTCGTGTCTGACTCTGGGGTTGTGGCGCTCATCTCGCGTTACCGGCCGAGGGAGCCGGCGTACAGCTTCTGTGTCATGTGGCCAGCATGACTAAGCCGCTTCTGGTGAACCAGAGCAGTGCACGGAAATGCTGTTTACCTTCCCGCCGGAGCAGTATCTATTTATCTACTTGCACTTTGATGTGCTTTTGAACTGCTAGGTGGACAGGAGCTGGGACCTAGCAACGGGAGCTCACCCCGTTGCGGGGATTTGAACCGCCGACCTTCTGATCGGCAAGCCCTAGGCTCTGTGGTTTAACCCACAGCGCCACCCGCGTCCCATACAAGCACTATTATACCTGATGCCTTATATTTAATGCTAGTCCTACTCAGAGGAGACGTGGATGGCGCTGTGGGTTAAACCACAGAGCCTAGGGCTTGCCGATCAGAAGGTTGGTGATTTGAATCCCCGCGCCAGGGTGAGCTCCCGTTGCTCGGTCCCTGCTCCTGCCAACCTAGCAGTTCAAAAGCATGTCAAAGTGCAAGTAGATAAATAGGTACCGCTCCAGCGGGAAGGTAAACAGCATTTCCGTGCACTGCTCTGGTTTGCCAGAAGCGGCTTAGTCATGCTGGCCACATGACCCGGAAGCTGTATGTCGGCTCCCTCAGCCAGTAAAGTGAGATGAGCGCCACAACCCCAGAGCCGTCCGCGACTGGACCTAATGGCCAGGGGTCCCTTTACCTTTGCCTTTAGTCCTACTCAGAGGAGACTCATAGAAAGTAATGGGCCAACGTTAGTCATGTTCATACATTTCAGTGGGTCTGCTCTGAGTAGGAATGCTGCTGGATACAAACCAAGGATAGTAATGGGACAGTGGTTCCGATGCTGCCCTTAGTGCTAGATGTTTAAAATCCAAGTGTTGGACTCAGACTTTGATGTCCTGGGTTCAAATCCTTCCTCAGCCATGAAACTTGCTAAATGGTTTTGAGCCACTTGTGCTCTCTCAGCCTAACCTACTCTGCAGGGTTGTTGTTTGGGTGTGTGTGGAATGATAGTCCAATGCCATTCTTAACTTCTAGATTTCACTGAATGGTTGAGAGGGCCATCCTGGAAAAGGTCTGAGCAGGTTTTGTAGATGCAATTTGCTGGGGCTTCATTCAGACAGCACTTTATCCTGGCTTTTGGACATGGACAGATTCTTTGATGGATTATTTAATTCATATAACGCTTAATACATTAAAAAAAACAGTCTAAGTGGTGTACAGAAACCCCAAAGCAGCAACACACAACTTAAACAAAACATTACACAAACACATAGTTACATATAAAAATGTTTCATTAATACAAAGCTACAATTATCTATCATCTATCATCTATCTATCTATCTATCTATCTCAATATATATATATATATATCAATATATATATATATATTTCTATATCTCTATCTCTATTTATATCTATATCAGTTCATTTTCCTTCTGACACACCCTCCCTGTCAGCCTTGAGGGTCCAAACAGACTCTCAGCTCACTCACAAAAGTCTCATAAAAGGGAGAGTTCCTGGAAACAGCAGGCATCACTCTAGTCTCTCCCTCTAGATTTGCTTTTTATGAGCAGGAACAAGGTAAATGATTCCTGATTCATGCTTTTTTTTAATTGCATCTTTTAGTTGGACAGCTGAATTGCAAAATTCAGAGAACTGTAAATTCCATAGGATAGCATTGCTTTGCTTTGCCTAGTGGCACTGGAAGTGGAAAAAGGTGTGCTTGCATTAAATTGTGAAGCAAATTAAACTCACTAATCCCCAAATCCTAATCTGATCCACCAGGACTATTTTTTATGCCTCTATCCATGGTGCTGAAGGACCTCCGTCTCATCCTTCCTCCTTTGTTGAAACTCCAGATTACTTGCTGAATAGCTGGAAGTTTGGGGTGTTAGTTTCTGATGGGTATCATAGAGTTGGCATGCTGCATCCGATGTCTTACAGTTGCGCCAGTGACTAACTTTTTGAGAGATGGTGGCATGCTGTGCTATTCAACCTTAGCTGCTTAGATCAATATCTGTAGCAGGAGACTGATTTTAATAAAAGGACTCTCTCGGCATTCCTATCTCTGTGACAGATAGGCCCCAGCTAACATAAATCCTTGCTTTTCTGCTGTCACTCTCCTTGCTTAGCGTAGCTTGTACATTCACAACACTGAATACAAAGTATTCCAAAAGTTGGTCAATGGTTCTGTGCAGGCAGTTGGGAGACTTTAGCAGTCCCTGAAATCTTGAGGACCCCTGACTGCCAGAGTAGCTCACTGGGCAGAGCTTAGGAGATCAACTCTGCAACTCAGTCTGCCAAAGTTAGAAAGGTGATTTTTTTTTTTTAATATAAAAATGAGACTTCCTGGTGCTCATATATACCGGGTAGTTGCGTTACTGAGGGAGGAGGGCCAATGATCTGATCTGGTATAAAGTGGTTTCCACTGTTACTGTGTGGTAGAGCATCTGCTTTGCACACCTGATTGTCCCAGGTTCAATCCCTGGCATCTCTAGGTAGACTTCTGAAATAGACCCCTGCCTGAAACCCCCGAGAGCTGCTAGCAGTCAGTGTAGAAAATACTGAACTAGATGGACCAGTGGTCTCACTTGGTATAAGCTTCCTCTGTTATGTTTTTCAAAGACAGCACCCTAGTGTTCCTAGAATTATAGAATAATAGAACTGTAGAGTCGGAAGGGATCCCAAGGGCCATCTAGTCCAACCCCCTGCAATGCACTAATCTCAACCAAAGCATCCATGGCAGATGACCATCCAACCTCTGCTTTAAAAACTCCAAGGAAGGAGAGTTCACAGCCTTCCAAGTGACACCATTCCACCAGTGCTGGATTACCTAATAGGCAGAGCAGGCACCAGCCTATGGGACCCATGTGATAACGGATCAAAACAATATTGATTTGATCTTGAAAGACAATTACAAAAATGTATTAGGAGATAATTTGCAAGGGTCCCCCTGAGATTTTGACTGCCTAGGGGCCTCCATGGGGTTTAATCCAGCATTGCTTTCCACTGTCAGACTGCTCTTACTGTCAGAAAGTTCTTCCTCATGTTTAGTCCAGACCCTTGATAATCTTGGTTGCCCTGCTCTGCGCACATTCCAGATTTTCAATATTTTTCTTAAATTGTGGCGCCCAGAACTGGACACATTATTCTAGGTATGGTTTGACCAAGGCACAATAGAGCGGGACTATTACTTCCCTAGATCTGAACACTAGACTTCTGTTGACACAGACTAGAAGAGCATTAGCTTTTTTGCTGCAGCATCACACTGCTGACTCATGTTAAGACCCCCAGATCCTGTTCACATGTACTACTGGCAAGCCAACTGTCTCCCATCTTGTATTGGTGCAGCTAGTTATTCCTGCCTATGTGTAGAACCTGACATTTGCCCCTCTTAAAATTCATTCTCTTAGTTTGAACCCGGCTCTCCAATCTGTTAAGGCCATTCTGAATTCTAATTCTGTCTTCTGTGGCATTGGCTACCCTCCCAGTTTGGTTTCATCTGCAAATTGGATGAGCATCCCCTCAATTCCTTCATCCAAGTTATTTATAAAACCCTTGACCAACAACAGGCCCAGAAGACAACCCAGCATCACAAGTTGGGGTGCTGGTTAACTGATTGGTTAGATAATTACTTATTTTGTTCTATTTATGCCCTGCCTTTCTTCCATCATAGAATCCAAGATAAAGGGGCTGGGGGTCCTTCCTGGTTGCTGACCCACTGATCAGACCCTGCTGCTGAGTTTTGCCCAGCACAGCTGTATAAGGATCAAAAGTCTGTGCCTTCTATGGGGGCTCGGTCCTCTTTCTCTCTGTGCAAACTGGTGCAATCTTGTTTCTTAAATAAGTTAATTGGATGAGCTACTTAAGCTTGCAATATTTCCTTTGTAAATGAACTTGTAAGAGTTTGTTTAGATGATGATTTTGTGACCTTTTGGGCTGCTTTACCAACATTGCTTAAGTATGATTGGCAGAGCAGTTTCCTGCTTGCTATTGTTCAAAGCCAGAAGAACTAACCAGAAGGATTACTTTGGTGTTGTAACACAAAAGCCCTAGAAGCCTAAAGCCAGAAACTTGATTTGCTAAACTAATCTGTGAAATCCGGCAGCTTCCACTTTCTCTTGGACCTTTCCGGCCTCAGTTCCCTGTCTTATATCTCACATCTACTTCCTCTCACTTGCCCTTCCCAGGTACTTTTCTGGAACCTACTGTCAGCTCTGCACCCTTCTGTCAGCAACTTCTTTGCTAGGTTCCCTGCCCCTTAGCATATCTGTTTCCTTGGACCTCTTTCTAGCCCACACAAAGCTTCCCTTGACTCTAGGAGTCTGTGTGAAGTTTTCAACCCAGCCACACCGACAACTTTATCTTTCCTCACAGAAACCAAACTGCAGACATTCTAACAGTTGGATTCCCTGTAAGTCTGGGATTCTGTGTTATTCCCACAGCTCAACCGAACAGTGTCAGAGATTTTACCACCGGAAATGCAATACAGTATAGCTTGCTGTGATGTAATGTACTTACAATCATTAGAAAGCCGAGGAGGCAAGGAACCACCTTCGCCCAAGTTGCCCCCGTAATCATCCCAAATGGTACAGTTTTTCTTAGGTCATCCCACCAGTATGAAGTTTCTCCTAGTAGCTTGTATGATCAGAGATCTCTCAGGAGTCTGGCTTGTAACTATTTCCCAGAAACCATTTATTTGGCTTAAACAAGGAATTCCAGGCTGGGCTAGGCTGCATCTTATTGCTGGCTACCTTGAGACATTCACCATCTATTTGGACTACCAAGGAGCTCTTTATTCCACTTACCTCTCACACCTGCATGCCAGAAAAGATAACCCTGCTCTTGCTACAGGTAGGTAGCCGTGTTGGTCTGCCGTAGTCAAAACAAAAAACAAAAAAATTCCTTCCAGTAGCACCTTAGAGACCAACTAAGTTTGTTCTTGGTATGAGCTTTCGTGTGCATGCACACTTCTCTTGCTGTATGTGGGACCAGATTTTGGTGGCAAAGCACTTGCTTTGCATGCAGAAATCCCTGTCCTTGATCCTAAGGACTCTGAGTAAAATTCCAGCAAGTAAGTGATGAGAAACTTTGTCTGGGACCCACTGATACCAATGGGCTAGATTACAGGTAGGTGCCCTTACAAGGTAAGCTATTTGGGGCTGCATGCTGACCATAAGTGAGGCGGGAGCCAGTAGCTGGACAGACCACTTGGAGGGGGCTTTTGAAGTTAGGCCAAGGCTGCTACAGTTAGGACAAGGGCTGCCTGCTGCCTGCCATGGATTACATGGACCAGTGGCCTGCCTCCATTACAAGGAAGCTCCATAGGTTCATTAGGGATGGAGGAGGAATCTCTTTTAAGTGGATTCTGGCAGTTCTGACCTGATCAAGCTTGGCTTCCATCAGCGGCCTATCACACTGAGCTCCTGCTTATGCCTGAGCCATGTCTACATTGTCATTTTTTACACTAATTATGAATAATAATACCGTATATCGCGGCGTATAAGGCGACTCGGCGTATAAGACGACCCCCCAACTTTTAATGTGAAAAAACAGAGTTTGGGGTATACTCACCCAGCCCGGGATCCATGGCTGCTGAGGCGGCGGCAGCGGCGGGGAGAGCGTCCCCCGCGCCACACAGGAGATTTCCGCGCTTGCCGCCCAAGCGCACAGCGGCCCCCATGGCTGCTGAGGCGGCGGCAGCGACGAGAAGCTCCCCGTCGCCGCAAAGGAGGCCTCCGCGCTTCCTGCTGAAGCGCAGGACGGCCTCCCCGGCTGCTGAGGCGTCGGCAGCGACGCCTGGGGCAGCGGGGAGAAGCTCCCCGTCGCCGCAAAGGAGGGCTCCGCGCTTCCTGCTGAAGCGCAGGACGGCCTCCCCGGCTGCTGAGGCGTCGGCAGCGACGCCTGGGGCAGCGACGAGAAGCTCCCCGTCGCCCCAAAGGAGGCCTCCGCGCTTCCTGCTGAAGCGCAGGACGGCCTCCACGGCTGCTGAGGCGTCGGCAGCGACGCCTGGGGCAGCGGGGAGAAGCTCCCCGTCGCCCCAAAGGAGGCCTCCGCGCTTCCTGCTGAAGCGCAGGACGGCCTCCCCGGCTGCTGAGGCGTCGGTAGCGACGCCTGGGGCAGCGGGGAGAAGCTCCCCGTCGCCCCAAAGGAGGCCTCCGCGCTTCCTGCTGAAGCGCAGGACGGCCTCCACGGCTGCTGAGGCGTCGGTAGCGACGCCTGGGGCAGCGGGGAGAAGCTCCCCGTCGCCCCAAAGGAGGCCTCCGCGCTTCCTGCTGAAGCGCAGGACGGCCTCCCCGGCTGCTGAGGCGTCGGTAGCGACGCCTGGGGCAGCGGGGAGAAGCTCCCCGTCGCCCCAAAGGAGGCCTCCGCGCTTCCTGCTGAAGCGCAGGACGGCCTCCGCGGCTGCTGAGGCGTCGGTAGCGATGCCTGGGGCAGCGGGGAGAAGCTCCCCGTCGCCGCAAAGGAGGCCTCCGCGCTTCCTGCTGAAGCGCAGGACGGCCTCCGCGGCTGCTGAGGCGTCGGTAGCGACGCCTGGGGCAGCGGGGAGAAGCTCCCCGTCGCCCCAAAGGAGGCCTCCGCGCTTCCTGCTGAAGCGCAGGACGGCCTCCCCGGCTGCTGAGGCGTCGGCAGCGACGCCTGGGGCAGCGGGGAGAAGCTCCCCGTCGCCGCACAGGAAGCCTCCGCGCTTGCCGCCCACGCCCAGCCCGGGCTCCATGGCGGCTGAAGCGCCGGGGAGAGGCTCCATGCAGCCAGTGGCGGGGCGGAACTCCGGGTCATGATGTTGCCGGCGTACAAGACGACCCCCGACTTCAGAGAAGATTTTTCGGGCTTAAAAAGTCGTCTTATACGCCGCGATATACGGTAATAATAATAATGATAACATTAAAATGCAATAATCTATTAAACATTAAAAGCTTCCCTAAATAGGACTGCCTTCGGATGTCTTCTAAAAGTCTGGTAGTTGTTTTTCTCTTTGACATCTGGTGGGAGGCTGTTCCACAGGGCAGGTGCCACTACCGAGAAGGCCCTCTGCCCGTCTCGGTAGTGGCACCCGTATTTGAAGATTATTATTTTTTAAACTTATATGTATAATACACATAAAAAGAGCCACGCTGACTATATTTCTGCAGTATAACTTTATATGTACGTCCACAGATACATATTTTTATATAGTTTTATGCACTCTTGTATTGGCCTGTTTATGTGCTGGTTTCTTTAGGAAACCTGGAATGTTTATAAAAAATAGTATAAAATGTGGGTTTCCCACCTTTTTTTTTATAGCAGAGCTGGGGAGGGAAAAAAAGCTTACTTCTCTTTGAGATTAAGGAGCAAAATGGAAATTAGAAGAAAATCACGCAGGGAAGCCTGGTGTCAATATTTTCTGAAATTTCCATTTTGAACTCCATAGGGTTTTATTTTATTTATTAACAGGGCCCAACAAATATTGGCTTGCCTTAGCAGCAGCAAAACTCCTATTTGTTCTCTTGAACTCTTGGCCTGTTTTGGGGGCTTCAAGAAGATCCAGGCAAGCAGAGATAGCTTGCTAGATAAATTGAGTCCTGCCTCATTTGCGTGGAGGTGTAGTTCGAGGTTTTGACTTACCTAACTTTATTAATTTCAATAGGTTTCCTCTGAGCAAAAAATTTGTTGGGTACTCTCCCTACTATTATTACAGTGGTACCTCGGGTTAAGAACTTAATTTGTTCTGGAGGTCCGTTCTTAACCTGAAACTGTTCTTAACATGAAGCACCACTTTAGCTAATGGGGCCTCCCACTGCCGCTGTGCCGCCAGAGCACAATTTCTGTTCTCATCCTGAAGCAAAGTTCTTAACCTGAAGCGTTATTTCTGGGTCAGTGGAGTCTGTAACCTGAAGCGTCCAGTAACCTGAGGTACCACTGTACTAAGCATGGGTACTGGCTGGGCCTTTACCCCAAAGAGAGATTGCTCAGGCTGAGGAACCAGGCTGACATTCTACATATTGGGCTGGATCAAAACCCATTGGCTCCTTATGATCACCTGTCCCTGCTTTGCCAGCATCTACAGTACTCCTCTGGGACGCGGGTGGCGCTGTGGGTTAAACCACAGAGCATAGGGCTTGCTGATCAGAAGGTTGGCAGTTCGAATCCCCGCGACAGGGTGAGCTCCCATTGCTCGGTCCCAGCTCCTGCCCACCTAGCAGTTCAAAAGCACGTCAAAGTGCAAGTAGAGAAATAGGTACCACTCCGGCGGAAAGGTAAACGGCGTTTCCGTGCGCTGCTCTGGTTCGCCAGAAGCGGCTTAGTCATGCTGGCCACATCACCCAGAAGTTGTACGCCAGCTCCCTCGGTCAGTAACGCGAGATGAGTGCCACAACCCCAGAGTCGGACATGACTGGACCTAATGGTCAGGGGTCCCTTTACTTTTACCTTACAGTACTCCTCTACAGTGGTACCTCGGGTTAAGAACTTAATTCGTTCCGGAGGTCCGTTCTTAACCTGAAACTGTTCTTAACCTGTAGCACCACTTTAGCTAATGGGGCCTCGTGCCACAACCGCACGATTTCTGTTCTTATCCTGAAGCAAAGTTCTTAACCTGAAGCGTTATTTCTGGGTTAGCGGAGTATGTAACCTGAAGCCTATGTAACCTGAAGCCTATGTAACCTGAGGTACCACTGTATATGATGCAGCAGAGAGCAGGCTAGTAGCTGCCTCCTGTGGCCAGTTGATAGACTGACACAGAGAACAAGGCACCTGGGTTTGGCCACCCTCGGGTTGAGACCATTGGCACTTCACAGTCATAGGTTTTAGGGTGCTTGTGGAAAAACAGGATCCTGCCTCATACCATTGGTCCGTCTAGTTTGTGCACTGACTTGACAATGTCTCTCCAGAGATTCAGTAAGGGGTTTCCCAGCCCTGCTGGGAGATTGCCAGGGACTGAACCTGGGACCCTCTGCACGCAGAGCAGGCTCTACTACTGAGCGATGGCTCCTGGCTATGAAAATTTTCCCTTAGGCGTTGGTGCACATAGGCGTAAAGTCACGCTGTGGTGACTTAAGACTCGGTGCCAATTTTCCGTGGAGACCATTTACAGGTATGTTTTGAGAATTCAACGTGCTCAGCATCTGCAAATGTGGCCTAATATTAGCTATGTATCTGCTTTACCTTCTGGGTCTTAAACCTCGGTGAGCGGCAGGCGCAGAAAAGAAGACGTTAATCCTGAATCCTTCTGGGTGTTGGATTACAGTTCTGCTCCGCTTCTCTGAGCGGGAAGCGCATTTCCACTAACAATGGCAGAGCTGGCAAGGGACTGCTAATCCAGCCTTGCCTGTTCATTGACTTGCTGAAGAAGGGTGTAAGGAAACAAATGGTTGGCCCAAGTTTAAATTTAGCTTTATTCAAAGAGAGTTAATTATAATCTTCTAGTTAAGTTTCGAGTGATGCCTTCTTATCGTGCGCTTATTATGGTGGGGGAAATTAATTTTTTATTCCACCATAAAGGTGAAGGCAATAATCTGAGTTCAGGGAAGGGATTACTTTAATAAGATTTACAAGCGGTATTTTAAAGCAGGAAGGCTTTCTTGCTATCTGAAGGTGACCATGCTTAAATGCCTACTTGTATGGATGTGACTGGCCAACATGAACAGACCCGTCTGATTCTGTAGGTGCCATTGGTGGACACTGAGTGGCAGGTGGGGCTCATCCACCTGGGAAGGTAGCTCATCTAGGAGAAGGAGAACTCTGATTCGAAACCTCCGCTGCCTTGCAGAGGAAAAATCTGTGGGATATCTTGAGACAGATGGTTGCCAGCAACAACACTGGTGGACATAGCATGGCTGTTCCCATGCCTTAGGGACACTGTTTCA
This sequence comes from Lacerta agilis, assembly GCF_009819535.1. Lineage (NCBI taxonomy): Eukaryota > Metazoa > Chordata > Lepidosauria > Squamata > Lacertidae > Lacerta > Lacerta agilis. The sequence continues at coordinate 4,784,579 of NC_046328.1, forward strand.
AGAGTGGAGAGAATTTCTGTGCTCTGCAGATGACATGTATGAAGAATGTGAATTTGTTTACAGTATTTGCAGTAAAAAAATTCCACCCCCACCAATGTTAAGAAATAAATTATTGCAGTGGTGAACAACCTAAAATCTTCCCTCCTTCTTAAATCAACAGTAAAATTGCATTTCTCATGGGATTTGAACTGGCAGTGACTGAACAGGAGTGAGACCTTGGGATCATAGTAGATAGTTTGATGAAGACGTCGACTCAGTGTGAGGCAGCCGCGAAGAAGCAGATCCCATGATGGGAATCACTAGGAAAGGAATTGCAAACAAAACTGCCCATATCATAATGCCGTTATAGAGATCTATCGGGTGATCACATTTGGAGTGCTGTGTAAAGTTCTGGTTGCCTCACCCCAAAAGGATATTGTAGAGTTGGGAAAGGTTCACACTGCAGGCAAATCAGTCCAGCATTTTTGTGCAAGTTGATTTTGCTGCAGCAGGGGGAAACTAAAAGGCGTGCTTTCTGGCTTTACCCAAAACACTGGGAATTAAGAGGCCAGATAAAATTATTCCAAGCTAGACCTATCAGTCACAATGGTGCCCTTCATCTTTCTCCTCCCTGCCCTGGTGTTTGATCTACTCCCAAGTGTTTTACTTACATGTTTTGAGACACTGCCTTTGATTTTAGCTGGTAGATGTTTGTGGTGGGTTTTGTTTTGGGGTGGGGGTGGGGTGGGGAGTGCCTGAATCACTGAGGTGTTATGGGATGCTTTTGGAAGAAGGACCTCCTGATTTTGATCCAGGATGCTTTGTTCAGTTTCTGCTTCACTTCAGACCAACCCAGAATTGTCGGAAGCTTGGGATTCATCCAAATCCACTGCACACTCCTAATAAAAATGTCATCTAAAAATAAGTCAATATGAATAAATACATGATTATTAAAACAGATAATTGGGCAAACAGAGCCATTAGAGGTGAAAGGTCTGTATTCTTTATCTCTCTCCATACCCCCCCCCAGCCAATGTCAGGTGAAAAGCAAAATGCACACTGGGATAGAGCTCAGTGACCTGGCATTGCACTGTGCCATGTGTGGGCTGCATAGTTTGAACCATGGGTGTAGCCAGGATTTTTGTGGGGGTGGGGCAGAACCTCAGATTTGTATTAATTTTTATCTTCTTCTTCTTCTTCTTCTTCTTCTTCTTCTTCTTCTTCTTCTTCTTCTTCTTCTTCTTCTTCTTCTTCTTCTTCTTCCTGGTCCTAGCTATAGAAGAAGAGTGTACCAACAAGAGATCTGGTTGGCAGTGCTGCTTCCCTCTGTGGTTCACGGGGTAGTGGCACGTGACAGGGCCTTCTCTGTGGTGGCTCCTGGTCTGTGCAGAATCACCTCCCCTCTGAGGTGCATCTTGCACTGACGCTGTACACTTTGTGATAATTGGTCAAGCCATACATTCTTTTACCCCATGCCTTTGCTTGGTCCTTTCTCCTCCTGCGTTGCTGTGTGCCACCCTCTTCTTTGATCATTGGTGTTTCATGGTTTAATTTTATGATTTAAAGGGAACTTGAACTTGCTTTCTATTGGAATATTTTTGTAAGTCACTCTCATTTGGTGAATGGGGGCAGGCTATAGGGACACATAATAAATACATATAATAAATAAGAGGGATGGGGAAACCTGTGGCCCTCCTCACATTGATGGACTCCCACTAGCCCTTGCCAGAATGATGGGAGTTGCAGTCCAGGACATTTGTAGAGCCACATGGTCCCCACCCCTGGAGGAAAAGGTGCACACACCCTTGCAAGAGAGGGGATGGTAGCCAAGCATCACCCTGTTTCCAGGGGGTGAAAACCCCCCACAACCATTCCATTAACTTGCTACAACACATGAAGACTAGTTTTCTTCACTGGTTCCACCTGTATGTTTTTACTGCTACTGCTGTGATGTGGTGTGTGTGTGTGTGAGTGCAAGATACTGACAAAATATCTAAGGGCACGGATGCATTTTCATGCATTTTTCATCACCACTTGAGTATCGGCAGAGATAAGCAGGCAGAACTGAGAACAAAACTTCAGCAAACGGAAGGGGGGGGGACTCTGAACTCTCCATGGTAGCAGACACCATGTTTTCAAGCTGTGTGCATAGCGGATCCTTTGTTAAGCTATTTCACAGATCAGTTACTGGTGGTGCTATTATTATCATTACTACAAATACTACAATTATTATTATTATAATAATATTTATATATATCCCGTCTTTCTCACAGAGCCAGGACTCAAGGTAGCTTACAAAAATTGAAACAAACACGGATAAAACACAGGAAGCTAAAAACATGAAAGATAATAGTTAAAAAGTAATTAAAATACAATGGAATGAAAACAATTTAAACTCCAAATCTATTAAAATACACATGGTAAATATAGCACAGCACCATTAAAAGGCCCTTCCTTAAAAGCAGCCAGTTCCCCCAAGCCTGCTGGAATAAGACAGCCTTCAATTGCTGGTGGAAGGACAGCAAGGAGGGAGCCTGTCTAGCCTCTCTGGGAAGGGAGTTGCAAAGTCTAGGAGCCACCACCAAAAAGGCTCTTTCTCACATCCCCACCAAATGTGACTGTGAGTGTAGCAGGGCTGGGAGAAAGTTGGCTCATAGGGTGGAGGGTGATAATCATCAGGCCCACTGAGCCCAACAGCTTGCCTATTCCTGCTCCAATGCATGTTCTGAAGGCCCCCATCCCACCTCTGGATTTGGCTGTGGTTGCCCACATCTGTGGCTTGACTCTGCCGCACTCTCTGTTCCCTGCACTGCGTAAGGACACAAGAAAGGCCTTCTGGATCTGGCCAGTAGTCCCTCTAGTCCAGCATCCTGTTCTCAAAGTGGCCAGCTCGATGCCTGTGGAAAGCTATTAAGCAGGAGCTGAGCTCTCCCCTCTCCCCTCCAGCAGTTTCCAGCAACTGTCAGCAAACTGCTTCTGACAGTGAAGGCAGAACATAGTCATTGGATAGCCTTATCTGCCTTGAATTAACTGTATTTTTCTGTCTATAAGACGCTGCCATTTATAAGACACCCCCTATTTTTGGGGACTCCAATTTAAGAAAATGGGGGAAGATACTATCCGTGTATAAGACGAGCTCAGATTTTCAACATTATTTTAGTGTAAAAAAGTAGTCTTATACACGGAAAAGTACGGCAATCTTCTTCTTTATATAGTTTTCCCGATTGACAAACAATACAATTTATTTGGCACCATTTTAAAAATACAAGTTATTGACTTGCCCTTGAGCATCTATTTTTAGGCCCAGAATCGGTTGTTGTTGTTTTTTGTACACACTGCGTGGAAAAGTCCTCTGTTTTATCTGTCCCGAATCTTCCAACATTCAGCTTCCTAGGATGTCCACAAGTTCTAGTGTTAAGAGAGAGGGAGGAAAAAAAAATATTTCTTTGCTTTCTGCATGCTATGCATGATTTTGCACACTTCTATCCTTTGGCTAATTAAACAATCTGCAGCCTTTTAAACTGTGGGTTGGTGATGGCATTGTTTTTCTTTGTTGCTGTTATGTATTTATGTGTTTTTGTATTGTACGTCGCCCTGCGATGCTCGGATGAAGGGTGGTATAGAAATTTAATAAATGACTGAACAGGAGTGAGACCTTGGGATCATAGTAGATAGTTTGATGAAGACGTCGACTCAGTGTGAGGCAGCCGCGAAGAAGCAGATGCCATGATGGGAATCACTAGGAAAGGAATTGCAAACAAAACTGCCCATACCATAATGCCGTTATAGAGATCTATCGGGTGACCACATTTGGAGTGCTGTGTAAAGTTCTGGTTGCCTCACCCCAAAAGGATATTGTAGAGTTGGGAAAGGTTCACACTGCAGGCAAATCAGTCCAGCATTTTTGTGCAAGTTGATTTTGCTGCAGCAGGGGGAAACTAAAAGGCGTGCTTTCTGGCTTTACCCAAAACACTGGGAATTAAGAGGCCAGATAAAATTATTCCAAGCTAGACCTATCAGTCACAATGGTGTCCTTCATCTTTCTCCTCCCTGCCCTGGTGTTTGATCTACTCCCAAGTGTTTTACTTACATGTTTTGAGACACTGCCTTTGATTTTAGCTGGTAGATGTTTGTGGTGGGTTTTGTTTTGGGGTGGGGGTGGGGTGGGGAGTGCCTGAATCACTGAGGTGTTATGGGATGCTTTTGGAAGAAGGACATCCTGATTTTGATCCAGGGTGCTTTGTTCAGTTTCTGCTTCACTTCAAGACCAACCCAGAATTGTCGGAAGCTTGGGATTCATCCAAATCCACTGCACACTCCTAATAAAAATGCCATCTAAAAATAAGTCGATATGAATAATTACATGATTATTAAAACAGATAATTGGGCAAACAGAGCCATTAGAGGTGAAAGGTCCATATTCTTTATCTCTCTCCATACCCCCCCAGTGACCTGGCATTGCACTGTGCCATGTGTGGGCTGCATAGTTTGAACCATGGGTGTAGCCAGTATTTTTGTGGGGGTGGGGCAGGCTTTTATGGGGGGGGGCAGAACCTCAGATTTGTATTGATTTTTATTGATATGTATGAAGAATGTGAATTTGTTTACAGTATTTGCAGTAAAAAAATTCCACCCCCACCAATGTTAAGAAATAAATTATTGCGGTGGTAAACAACCTAAAATCTTCCCTCCTTCTGAAATCAACAGTAAAATTGTATTTCTCATGGGATTTGAACTGGCAGTGACTGAACAGGAGTGAGACCTTGGGATCATAGTAGATAGTTTGATGAAGACGTCGACTCAGTGTGAGGCAGCCGCGAAGAAGCAGATGCCATGATGGGAATCACTAGGAAAGGAATTGCAAACAAAACTGCCCATATCATAATGCCGTTATAGAGATCTATTGGGTGACCACATTTGGAGTGCTGTGTAAAATAAGATAATGCCCCTCCCCAAAAACAGCCCTTTCCATGCTGTGTTACATTATCTCCCTGTTCCCTTTTTCGCTGCTGGTCTTTTGTTTGATTGCATTTCAATGGAGCCAACTGATCGCTCTTCATCTTTGCTCTGGATCTCAACACAAGCTCCATTAGCGCAACAGGTAATTTGCTAGGCGTTGCATCAGGCTCCCGGAGCTGGATCCGCACCTCGTTTTTCACCACTTCCACACTCAGATTCACACCAGTGGTCTTGAATCTTGGAAGGGACAGAAAGGTGGTGGTGAGGAATTGCTTATCTCTTTCTGGGAAGGATGATGGCTTTTTTTAGATGTCCCTGTGGCCTCATAAGAATGCTGCTAAATGCAGATCTTGCACTGAGTTGCAGGCAGAGTCTGGGATCAAGCTCAGCCTATTGCTTGAGCTTTATGGCTTGCCATATAACAGGCATAGGCAAACTCCAGCCCTCCAGATGTTTGGGACTACAATTCCCATCATCCCTGACCACCGGTCCTGTTAGCTAGGGATGATGGGAATTGTAGTCCCAAACATCTGGAGGGTCGGAGTTTGCCTATGCCTGCCATACAAGCTCTCAGGGTAAATTTTGTTCCCCATGACTAATGGAGGGCTGAGCTCTTCCACCTCGCACCCTGTGCCCAAAGGTTCCTGTGAATTGCAGTTGCTGGGGAAAAAAGAAATGAAAATGGGAGAGGAAGAGATGTTTTGTATATAATCTTTTAAATTTGCACTTAAAAGAGGTGAAGTTCCGGAGTAATGTGAGAAGGCAAAGGCAATGCACAGCATCAACACTTGCATATTTTTCAGAGGGGGTGGTGGTAGAATTCTAGCAATATTAGATGCCTTGCACTGGATAGGACCACCTGTCTATCTAGTTCAGTATTGTCTCTGCGGTGGAGACTGGCAGTGGATCTCTTGGGCAGGCATGCATAACCTTTTCTCAGCCCGGCGGCCATAGCTGTCAAGTTCTCCCTTATTTTAAAGGAAATTCTATTATGCCGAATAGGCTTCCTCGTGAGAAAAGGTAAAACATGACAGCTATGCCGGCGGCTGAATGTCCTTCTGCATGACCTTCCAGGGGCCACATGCTGGTGGTGGGTGGAGCTAGAGGTAAAAGTGGGTGGGGCAACAAATGCACATTTTGCCTTTGTGTTCCAGGCTGGTTCCTAAACACAGCCACACACCCCTCGCTGTCCTCCATTCAGGGAAGCAAGAGGCATGGTCAGCTTTCAAGGAGACTTTCCAGACAGGCCCCAAACATTTGCGGCCAGCGAAGCAAGACTAGTGAGGGGTATGGCTTGGGGAGCACTCCAGGCACCAGATGGAGAGGTCTGGCAAGCAAAGACTTCCTTATCGCTCCCCCTCTTTTTAAAAAAAACACTTGGCAATGTCAGGAATTGAACCTGGTACACCTGTGTGCAAACAGGTGTTCCACTACTGGGCTACAGTCTGCATGCAGAAAAGCGAATCCTCTTATTCTTCAGCAGAAGTTCCACCAAGATTTGAGCAAGGACGGTGGTGCGCCAATTAGCTGTCTGCGTGCCACTGAGGATAGATATTTGTTTGTTTGTTTAATTTTATCCAAGGCCTTTGAGGCAGCCTTCAAGCCATGACAGTTATGTAGAGCCTCCATGTTCAAGTTGCACGCAAGAAATGACCTAGGAGAACTGTTGTCTTTTACATCCTGTTCATGGGTTTCTTGGATTGTAGCTGTTTCGACCTTTTTGACTAACCCAGCAGGGCAGAGTTTATGTTTTCTTTTTTTATAATCGGAGGGGACATCAGGGTTTGGCCTCTGTGGTGGTACAGTCTTATCACACAGTCAAACTACCTCAGATATCATGGTTGGAGGGACAATTTTTTGGGGGGCGGGGAGCTAGAAGCCTCCTCTTTTGACATGAATTATTTCACACACGACATAATTTTGAGTGGAGCATGCTTTCTGGCAAGATACCATCTCTTCCTAGTGCGAGGTCTAAGGTGGTAGAGTCCTGTGGGAGGCTCGTCTCACATCAAGGAAAAGATGTGCAAATCAAGCTTCTGTTCTGGGAAGTGAATTCTTAAAGTTGCAGTGAAAGTCAGCTCTTATTTCTTATCTGCACCTTTTAATGAACAGAAGCTGTCAAAACTCTGCTGACCCCATCTCTGTGTGGAAACCGGAATGTGGCTTGATTGTGGAAGGGCCATGGCTTGGTGGTCGAGCATCTGCTTTGCATGCAAAAGGTCCCAGGTTCAACCCCCAGCTTCCCCATTTAGGGCTGGCAAAAGAGCCCTGTCTGGAACCCTGGAGAGTCCCCTTGCATAGCCAATGTAGACAATAGTGAGTGGGATTTATCAATAGTCTGACATGGTAGAAGACAAGTTTTGTATTTCCTATGTATGTTCTTGGACATTTAAATAATCATACGTCAGTAGGCCTGCAATGTTTAGTGCAGGCTTCTCAAAACTGATCTTCCAGATGTTGTTGGACTCCAACTCTCATCAAGCACAAATATAAGATGGAGGACATTTGGCTTGCCAGCATTGCATGTGAACAGGATCTAGAGCAGGCATAGGCAAATTTCATCCCTCCAGATGTTTGGGACTACATTTCCCATCATCCCTGACCACTGGTCCTGTTAGCTAGGGATGATGGGAATTGTAGTCTCAAACATCTGGAGGGCCGGAGTTTGCCTATGCCTGATCTAGAGGGTCTCAGTAGGCCACAAGCTTAACATGAGTTAACAGTGTGATGCAGCAGCATAAAAGCTAATGCTATTCTAGGCTGCATCAACAGAAGTCTAGTACGCAGATCAAGGGAAATAATAGGACCACTATTCTGCCTTGCTCAGACCACTCCTGGAATACTGTGTTCAGTTCTGGGCACCACAATTTAAGAAGCATGTAGCCAAGCTGGAACCTGTGCAGAGGAGGGTGACCAAGATGATCAAGGGTCTGAAAACCAAGCCTTAGGAGGAACAGCTGGGTATGTTAAGCCTAGAAAAGAGGTGACTGAGATGAGATATGATAGCTACTGTATCTTCAAATATCTCAAGGGCTGTCCCATGGAAGATGGAGCAAGCTTGTTTTCTCTTACTTTGGAGTGTAGGACTAACATTCCAACTAAAAGCTAGGAAGAACTTTCTGACAGTAAGATCTGTTCGACAGTGGAATGGTCTCCCTCTGGAGGTTGTGGACTCTCCTTCCTTGGAGGTTTTTAAGCAAAAGTTGGATGACCCTCTGTCATGGATGCTTTAGCTGTGATTCCTGCATTGCAGGGGACTGGCATAGATGGCCCTTGGGGGTCCCTTTCAGGTCTATGATTCTATGAATCTAAGCCCAACCAGCATGGGCAAAGGTAAGAAATGATGTGGAAAGCTGTTTTAGTAGATGATTTGGTTTGGATTTTTTTTTAAAAAATTAATCTTTTTATCAGCTAAAATGTCTGATCAGATAACTGAAGATAATGCAAAGTTGATGGTTTGCAGGCACCAGTCTCCTTGCTTAGGTCTGTCTGGAATCTCCTTCAGATTAGTTTTAATTGCCTGACCCTGAGCATTCCAGGTGTTTGTGCGGGATGTGAAAGGGGATGCAGAACTAGCGAAGGGATCTGAGGAACCTAGAGAAGTAAGGGATGCTGAGGTGTGACAAAGGAAGGTTCCAGAGGAAAAGGCTGTAGCAGTGAAGATGGGAGTCAGCTAGACCAAATTTCCGCACCTCGATTATAATATAATTATGGCAGACAAAAGCACTTCCTTGTACCTCCTTCTCACTCTCCTTTGATTCTTCTCAGCTTTCCTAGGCATCAAGTTCAGCTCCACCTGGTGGAAGCTTCCATTTTTCAGATTCTGCTGTGGTGTGTCGTTCCTTGTCAAGGGCCTCTATAAATAGCCACCTGGTAATGGAGTCTGCTGAAATGGCCCTCGCGTCTGGCAGAGGGACTTTGCAGACACATCCAGGTTGCTTTCTGAGATGGCTATTGTAACTAAGATGCATTTGAGCCAGTTGGGAAGGAGATCCGCAGGGAGGTGAAGGTACGAGAGAGACCCGTGGCAAAATGTTGTAGCGTGGAGTTCAGCATTTCAGCCACTCCATGCCACCCTCCCTCCCAACAATAGCCCATCTGCACTATACATTTAAAACAATATCATGCCAGTTTAAACAGTCATGGCTTCCTCCGAAACAGCTGGGAACTGTAGTTTGTTAAGGGTGCTGAAAGTTGTTAGGAGACCACTATTCCCTCTCCCCCACAAAGCTACAATTCCCAGAATTCCCTGGGAAGAGGGGTTGATTGCTAAACCATGATGGGAATTGTAGCTCCATGAGGGGAGTAGAGGTCTCCTAACAACTCTCAGCAATATTAGCAAACTGCATTTCCAGAAGTGGTATGATACTGTTCTAAATGGTTATTTATTTATTTATTATTATTATTTTTTAAAAAAACAGATTTCTATACCGCTATTTCATAAAAAATATCAAAGCGGTTTACAACAAAAGCACATAAAACCATACAATAAAAACCAGATAACAAGATAAAATACCAATTTAACTATTGTGGGAAGATGTATTCTTAGTTGCCTGCATAGGTCTGGAGGAATAGAAAATTTTTCAGCAGGTGTTTAAAAGTTGGCACAGAAGGTGCCCGCTGAATCTCTCCTGGCAGAGTGTCCCCCAGGGTTTGGCCGATGACACTAAAATCTCCATTTCTTGTTGTCAAACGAGCCTCAACAGTTTGGGGAACAACTAGTGACACGCTTCTGCAGGTGATCTCAGCGACTGAGCTGAGATATAAAGGTGTAAGGTAAAGGTAAAGGGACGCCTGACCGTTAGGTCCAGTCGCGGACGACTCTGGGGTTGTGCCGTTCATTTCGCTTTATGGGCTGAGGGAGCCGGCGTACAGCTTCCGGGTCATGTGGCCAGCATTACAAAGCCGCTTCTGGCGAACCAGAGCAGCGCATGGAAATGCCGTTTACCTTCCCGCCAGAGCGGTATCTATTTATCTACTTGCACTTTTTGGCGTGCTTTTGAACTGCTAGGTTGGCAGGAGCAGGGACCGAGCAATGGGAGCTCACCCCGTTGCGGGGATTTGAACCGCCGACCTTCTGATCAGCAAGCCCTAGGCTCTGTGGTTTAGACCACAGCACCACCCGCGTCCCTCATAAAAGTGTAGGTGGTCCCTAATATACCATGGGCCTAAATTATTCAGGGCTTTGCTAATTAATGCACAGATGGGACCCTGGTTTTCAATTTTATTCACAACAGCATTTCATGGCACACTCAATCCCCACTGGACCGTTCTTTCTTTCTTGCCTGTCACACGGAAGGGTCGATTCCTAGTAAAGTGTGACTAGACCTCTGGGGCCACACGGGGAACATCCAGAAAGGCTTCCTCAGAGGACCCCGATGACTGAGGTGGAGCATAATCAGGTGGCCCTTAACGTACGTAGGACCCAAGTTTAGATCGTAGAATTGTAAAGTTGGAAGGGACCATGGGAGTCATCTAGTCCAACCCCCTGCAGTTCAGGGATCTTTTGCCTAATATTGGGCTTGAACCCACAACCCTGAGATTAAGAGTCTCATGCTCTACCAACTGAACTATCCTGGGGGTTAGGGCTTGTGAAGATGGCAGTCCCTGTTCCATATGCAGAATTCATCAGAACTAGCAGTTGAATCTTCTTTCCACCACTGGTGATGGGCAGGGCCGGTGCTAGGGTTTTTTGTGCCCTAGATGAGATCACCTTCTGGCACCCCCCTGGCCAATCCCTAGCGCCGGCCCTGCGGAGAAGCCTGATTTCGGGCTGCTCCCCCCTCCCTGCCACTCTGCTGCTGGCGGAGGGGGCAGAGAAGCCCAATTTCAGGCTGCTCCCCCCTCCCCGCCACTCTGCCACTGGTGAAGCGGAGGCGGGGGGCAGGCTGGCCAGCTCTCCCCCCCCATTTTGGCGCCCTAGGCAACTCCCTAGTTCGCCTAAATGGACGCGCTGGCCCTGGGGATGGGTTAACCTCCACCACTGCTGCTGAGGGCAGCAGGCTAGCTTAGGAGGTGCAGCGAGCTGGCTAATTCAGGGTACTTGGGGAGAATGAGAGCGGGAACTGCTGTAAGTCCCCTAGCACCTGCTGCCTGAGGCAGCTGCCTCACTCTGCCTATTGTTAGGGGCCAACCCTTCAAGGAAACGATGTATTTGTTCCCAGAAGTGTAGAAACTGAGATATAGAGGATGGGTGTGAGTAGGCTTTGATCAAAATGCAGAAGGGTTTAATTAAGATGTAGGTAATGTCAAGTGGCTGAAAATAAACAGAACAGCTTTTTATAAATAGAGAGGATGAGATCGGAGCCAGGATGACAGATCTCGTGAGTGATTTGGCACGGGAAGTTGAGGAATGCGGTTTTAATGACATAAAAATGAAAGCCTTTTTGAAAGCAGCCTGCAAATTTCACTTTTTTCTTTTTTCACTGCTAAGTCTTTGCTGGCATTGCCTGAGTCATCCTTGCTTGTAACAGGTGCCATCAAAGTCTTAATTGTTTTGGGGTGGTGTCACAGTATTGCACGTCTACCCTCCCCAATAAAGATGAGTATTAAATTGGCACCTTGAGGTTTTGAGGCAGACAGTACCATGTTTGATCTTAATCTGTTGGTGGGCCTCTGTTGTTTCCCCACAATATACACTCTCCCCCCTCCCTCCATCTAGCTGGCTCCTTAACATTTCTGGTTCAAATCGTCCCAGTTTAGCATCAATTGGTGTTTCACTATCTAAGGCAGATTTTTTTACTCCACAGGGAGTTTTGTTTCCTTTGTGTTTAAGAGCTACCATTAAACTTTCTCAAGAGGAACATGAGTGTGTGTGTGTGTGTGTGTGTGTGTGTAATCCTAAGGGGGTGGAGATGTTACAGAAACCTCTCCATGTGTTGAGGGGCCCCCAGGACCATGCAGCCATCTCTTGCCTCCCACCACGCACCTCTAATGTTCACTCATTCAATGGACATCAGAAAGAAGTCTACTTACATAAAGAATCTATATGTTAGTTGGTGCTCCAGGCCTTGAGATTTGCTCCTCAAGGCTGTCTAAACCAAGTCAACCCAACCCTATATATATGGTGCCAAGCGTGGGGCAGGTAAGATCTGACTCCCTGCTGAAAGAGGAGTTTGCCGGTGCTACTAATTAGCTGATGGGTGGCATACTACCAAACCCTGTGGTTTTGCTCATGCTGTTTGATTTCAGACCACAAAAGCAAAGGAAAGCAGATCACCTGCCGTCATTGCGATATCAGGGGATTGGAAGGTGGGTGGTTCCACCCTCCTCTCAAAGTTGACCCGAGGAGGGTCAGCAGCAGGATCCAGTCACCTGCCCCTGTTACAGAGCCCCAGTGTTACCTCTTCCTTCACAGGAGGCCTGGAGGCTCCTCTTTTCGGGCAGAGCTCTGGAGCCCAGCTTTCTATTGGGGCCTTCTGTAAGAGTAACTGCTTTAGGACAAGATCATCTCCAAAAGGACACTCCCCCTTCAGAGCCCCCTTCTGCCCCATACTCTGGTTGGTTCTGGGGTTGGGGTGGGGTGGGGAAATGCAAATGAGTGAGAAATCAACACAAGGGCCACCATTTTGACCTGTAGGCCTTCATTGAGTCATAAAATGATATTCGGCCATAAGAAGCAACCTTCCCCAGTGTTCTTCAAAAGCTCTACAATGCATGGCAGATAATTTGCTTTGAACAGGGACTGAATGGGAATAATGAACAGGGCCTCTAAGCTACATTTCCCACAATTTATTTTCTGTTGCTTGCAGTGGTGGAATGCCGAGGAGGTGTGGTAGACAGCATGCAACGATTCACGAGCTTACCGGTGTACCTCCCTGTGAGTTACCACATCTCCAACACCGACGTTTCCTTCTTCCTAAAAGAAACCAACCAGGATATCATGAGGAATGCTAGCTTGCAGTCTCGAGTGGAGTCTTTCCTTGTCTACAAAGCCACCAGCTTGCCGGTGTTAAATGTGACATATGGTCCATTTACTGTGGAGCAAACGGTGCCTCCGAACCTCCTGCTGACATCCACTCTGTTCAGTATTGCCAACGAGGTCGCTTCTAATTGGAAGCTAAGATCACGTGTTATTGACAGCTCCATATATCCCATCAGGCCCAAAGTCCAGGCTTTGTTCTACATCGCTGGCAGAGACTGGGAAGACTATGAACCATCGGAGATCCTGCCCTGCGTGAGGATGATGGCCTTCCAGGAGGATAGAGTGGCTGTTGGCAGTTGTCGGTTGAAAGGTCAGCTGGGATTGTGCGTTGCAGAGCTGGAGTTCTCGCCGAGCTGGTTCAGCTCTGCATTTACATCTCTGCCGCCACCATTGGCCCCAGAGTATCAGTCGATGGCGGACTCTTTGGAAGGGATCACCGTGGAGCTTTTCTATTGGGTGTATGCAGAGGAAGGGGAATGCTCTTCAGAGGACCAGAAACTCGAAAGCTTCCATCATCTGGAAGGGCAAGAGGAAGCACAGGTGCCTTTGGCATCAATGGAGAGGATTGGCAGTGTTATTCTTTACCCAACGCAAGACCGGCTAAAGAAGTCTCTGCTAAATCTTGACGATAACCTTGTGCTCTCTTTACCACTCAGTCCCGTCAAGGAAGGTGACCTTGTCATGTTTCATGTATCCCTTGCCAGTGGGTCTCTAGCAGATCAGTTTACACTAAGGTAAGTGTTGTGGTTTTTTTAAAAATGTTTTTCTCCCCTCAAAAGATATGTATGTGCTGTCATAAATCAACAGAGCAGAACCCACTTGGGTTGGCTGGCTCATCCTTTGTATCATCAAACACAGAGCTGGTCAGAAGGTAGGCTGTTGAGCCCTAATTCATTTCTGCAGCAAATTCCAGGTGTATTACATGCTGGATGGAGAAGACTCTGCTTCTGCTGTAGGTTTTTAGCACAATGTCATCCTCATCTTCCCGTATGCACACAGGGTTCCAAATAGATAGACAGTATGCCAAATTCATGGAGGAGAAGACTGCTGAGGGTTGCTGACCATGACGGCCGTGCTCTGCCTCCACAGTTGGAGACAGTGATGCTTCTGAATACCAGTTGCTGGAAGACATGGGAGGGGAGAGGGCCTCAGATGGATGCTCAGGTCCTACCCTGCAGGTTTCCCACCCACAGGCATCTGTGAGAGCAGGAAGCTTGATCCAGCAGCTGTTCTTATGATCTACACCCCAGTTTTAAAGCTTACACGGCTGCTGATTATTTACCGAGCTAACTTCAGGGTGTTGGTTCTGGTGCATAAAGCCCTACACAGCTTGGGACCAGGATGTCTTGAAATGTTGTCTCACCCCTTGTATATACTATCGATCACTGCACTCTGCAGAAGAGGGCCTCCTGCAGGTACCAGCTTCTCGGCGGTCTGTCCTTATGGTACAGGAATTGGGCTTTTTAAGTGTGGTGGCATTGGCCGTTTCGAAGCCCCTCCCCATTGCACATCAGATAGATGCTGTCTCCGTTATCTTTTCAGAACCTGTCAAAGGCGTCTCTCTTCCCACAAGCCTTTTAAGTTGAGATACTAGCCATGAGAGCTATGCTCTGCTTCCTCCTTCGCTGGATACTGTAGGAGGGGAGAGACTTTCTCTTGTGCTCTCTTTGTGGCCTTCCCTCTGAGGCATCTGGTTGGCCATTGTGAGAACAGGATGCGGGCCGAGATGGGCCATTGGCCTGATCCAGCAGGACTTCTTATGTTTGTATAAGAGCTTTACCCCAGTCTGTATCTACATTGTACTTGAAATTGGTTTTTCTGTATATAATATAATTTTATAATAATCATTATTGTGGCTGCCCCAAGCACAATTGTTTTTATATATGGAATCATCTTAATTGTCTTTATGGCTGATGGCTTTTACTGTGAGATATTTTATGGGAAATGATTCATAAATGGAATCTAATGAACAAATAAAGCGCAGAGACCAGCCACAACAGCAATGTGGATAGTAATGTGGATACTCTCCTATGGCTAAGTTAATTAACACCTGCACTAACGAGACAGGGAACCACTATTGTGATTCAGGGCAGATATCTTTATTTGCTCATCAAGGAATGTGCCAAGCACCTGAGAACATTTTAATTTTCTTAAAGAAAGTCCAGCCTGTAACATTTACATCGCCTTCTTCTTTTTGCTGTACCCTTAACTGTCAGCATCTCAGATCAGAGCTGTGTAATCTCAGAAAGAAGCTGGAGCTCAACTTCTGGGGAATAAAAGGCCGAGAGGTAATTGGAAAGTGTTGCATGCTGAGAAGAGCGTTAAGACACCAGAAAAGGAAGGAGTTATAACTGGCAACTTCAAGAGAGGCATGCTGTGCCGACTTTTAACATGGATCTCAAAAGGCAGCAAGAGCGATGAAATTTTATTTATTTCATCCTTGGATCGCCTCTCCACTGAAAGAGGAGACCAAGGGAATGTTCAGTTAAACACCCCCCCCCAAAGAATATATTATTATCAGAGATGTACCCAACCCCTGCTGGGGGCGCAGGCCCAGAGGGATGCAACTGCCCCCCCCCCAAATCTGTCTCTAGTTATCTGTGTAAGGTCCTAAGTTTAGACAAGAGCTGGGAGCTGGCCAGTTGGAGAAATGGCAAAGTGGCATGGTGGTAGACTGCTGGAGACTATGGGTGCATGACGTATGTGTGTATGGTGACACACTGGCACTATTGCAGTGAGAAGTGTGTTTTTCAGGTGTGTGTGCTGATATACCTCCCTGCCAAGGGTATGGCTGTGATTATTATTGTCATTATGTTAAGCATTTTAAAAATTATTTTTGCAACTGTAATAAAGAATAAAGAATGAAACAATAACAGCTCATATGAACAATAAGAATAGTCCATCAGTCCTAATTCAGGCCCATCTGAACAATACATTTAAAGCTGTATCATATAACTTAAAAGAGTCATGGCTTCCCCAGAAGAATTCCCCGTCCCAAAGCTACACTTCCCAAAGTTTCCTGGGAAGGAGAATTTATTATTAAACCACTCTTGAAATCGTAGCTCTTTGTGGAGAATAGGGGTCTCCTAACAACTCTCAGCACATCCACATTTAAAGCACTCTTATACCACTGAAACAGTCATGGCTTCCCCCAAGGAATCTTGGGAACTGTAGTTTGTAAAGGGTGTGGAGAGTTCTTGGGAGACCCTCCACTACTCCCTTCACAGAGCAGCAGTTCTTGGAGTGGTTTAATAACCAATCCCTCTTCCCGGGGAATTGTAACTCTGATAGGGGAATAGGGGTCTCCTAATATCTCTTAACATTTGTGACAGAGTGGATTAAAGAAATTGGGGGGGGGGGGGAGAGAACAGGGTCCTGTGTGACAGCAGCCAATGTAAGATTTCATGATGATGTTCTCTGTCCTAGTAAGGCTTGCAGTCAAGACGTTATGGGAGCCCTTTCCTTATGGTAAAGGTAAAGGGACCCCTGACCATTAGGTCCAGTCGTGGACGACTCTGGGGTTGTGGCGCTCATCTCACGTTACTGGCCGAGGGAGCCAGCGTACAGCTTCCGGGTCATGTGGCCAGCATGACAAAGCCGCTTCTGGCGAACCAAAACAGCGCACGGAAACACCGTTTACCTTCCCGCCGGAGCAGTGCCTATTTATCTACTTGCACTTTTGACGTGCTTTCGAACTGCTAGGTGGGCAGGAGCTGTGACTGAGCAACGGGAGCTCACCCTGTCACGGGGATTCAAACCGCTGACCTTCTGATCAGCAAGCCCTAGGCTCTGTGGTTTAACTAACAGTGCCACCCGTGTCCCTTTCCTTATGCTACCACCTGTTTTATTTTACTGTCCCCATACAGCTTAATGGCCATCCATTTTATCCTCTGTTCTCTGCTCTACCCCCTCCAAGGAAATGGAGCCTAGGGCTTGCGTCAGGCACTGGACACCCACTAGCCAAGGCTCGCATCCTGCAGGGAGCCCACTGCTGATCCCTGGGGCTTCCTACTCCTGTACTTTGCTGACACTCTCTCTTCACTTCCACTCTCCAAGCAGGCAAGCAGTGTGGCAAGAGTGAGGAGACACAGCAGTGTCCTCTGCTTGCCTTGTGCCTCCCTGCTATGGCCAGCTGTGTGTTTGGGCCTGGAGAAGGCAAATGACTGAGTAGTGGGGACAGTGTGTTTGGAACTGCTGGCCACTGCCCCATGTGGTGAGCCACGTTACTGCAGCTCCTCATTGAAGAGTCAGGAGCTGCTGTCCGCTGCCCCGTGTGGTGAGCCTGCGGCATTACAGCTTCTCAGGGAAAAATGTCTGTGCCTCTGGCTCTCCTGGCCAGGAAGAAGTATAAGACGGCTTTGGGGGGCACAGAGTCCCCTCTCTCATTTGGCCCCCAATTTGTCCCGTATTTGAGGTTATAAAAATAAAAAATAAGCATTTGTGCGCTCACCCAAACTTGCTTGTCTTGTGCGCAACCGAAATTGCCCCAAAGGCGGGTGAGATTGCTGCCCTTTGCCCAGAGCCCTTGGACTGGGTGGGCTATGGCTCTGGCTAACTAAGCTTCTTCCACAAGGTTTTTAAATGTCACCCAGTCTTCTAGGGAGAATTTATTCACTGTGCAGTTTACACATTTAGCACAGAATTACACAACAGGAAATAAAGATCACGGCAGCTCCGACATCTAATTTATACAAGTTTCCTCACGGGCTCTCCTTATTTTTTCAGTCGATTAGTAATGTCCATAAAGACCCAGGAGGTGTTTTATATATAGAATTTTTCTGTCTTTCAGTCAGATATATATGCAGGAGTATGTTTGCCTTGGGAGATAGGGTATTCTTTTCCCCCTATTTCCCCAAGTATAACTGATTGTTTTTAATCATGTCTGTGTATCAGCAGAGTGTAATGTGTTCCATTTCAGGCAACACGGGGTTATAGATCAAAATGGCGTTCAGTTCTCCCTCTCACTCTGGTGCAAATAGCCACAATCTACATATTTGTATAGGGGCTCATGTTGCCCCATTTTGCAGCCTTGCCTTGAAGGTCAGGGCTGTAGTCAGTGCATAGGCCCCAGCACTATGGGGCCACGGTCCCTTTGCCCCCCTAAAAGATTGAAGGGTGTTGCCCCCATTTTTTCTTCAAGTTGGCACCTTCCTCCCTCCCTCTTTCCCTCGGGAGGCCAGCTCCCCCACAACCTGGCACTGCCCTCTTTTCCTGGCTTGCCTCCTGATTTTGGGGCGCCATTTCCGAGCACCCACATGCCTAGGGTTGCCAGGTCTGCTTCCAAAAAATAGCGGACAAGCGGGGGGGGGGGTTAAATTAAATTAAATTATATATTTTCTTACAAACATTTTAACACGTATTAAAATACCATTTCATCATAAAGCTTTTGAATAAAAAAATGTCCACTATTTTGTGGAGAAAAAAAATAGTGAACATAATGTGAAAAAAGTGGACTGTCCACTCAAATAGCGGACACCTGGCAACCCTACACCTGCCTCCCTTCTGACAAGAAATCCAGGGCTGGTACTGACTGCAAGACAGCTTCCTCCTCCTCAGTGCCAATGTTGCCCACAAGGGAGGAAGAGAGAGACAAAGTGAGATGCCTTTTGCTCTGTCTGTCGTTGGCTCTGGCTTCACCTTCGGTTCCTTCCACCTTGCCAGTTCCAATGGGCACTGCACAACCTCTGGCTGTAACGGAGGGAGGAACAATGGGGAAGCACCCCTCTGCCAGAGCAACAATACGGGTCAATGAAGAGCGCAAGAGGAGCACCCAATCACACTTACAATGTCCAGCTTTGTAAGCAGGACTCTGTATTGGCCTGCCTTTGACACCAGCCTCTTAGATCTCATTCTTAGACATTCAGCAAGCAGGTGCCATAAGAAGCCTCTGCTAGATCAGGCCAAAGATCCATCTCGGTACACTTTGACCATAAAACTAAGAAACGATAGCTGATGAAGAATAAACGAAACAGGGCCTTGTCCTGGAGTTAACAATCGTTGTACTGGAATTTGTTTTATACTTTCAACAACAAAAATAGAGAAAACCATTGTTTATTGCCGTCCTGGCCTGAGTCCTTGCAAGCTTTCTGCTTTATTCCTGTATTCTCCAAGGACTCCAATTTTCTAACAAAGATCCATCTAGCCCAGCATCCTGTTTTCACCGTGGCCAACCAGATGCCCATGGGGAACTTGAAAGCAAGACAGGAGCACAACAGTAGGCCTACTCTCCCCGTGGGTGACTTCCAGCAACTGGCATCCCAAGGCCTACTGCCTCCAACAGTGGAGGGAGAATGGAGTCAACATGGCTAGTAGCCACCGATGGCCCACCCTCCATGAATCTATTTATTCTTTTAAAGCCCATCCCAATTGGTGACCACGGGAGAGAATTTCAACCTCGTCTGGAGTTCTGAGAAACCGCTGTGGGTGCCAGTCACAAAATGGCTGCCACACAATGGTTTCAGTGTAGGAGAGGCCGAGCGAGTGCAAGTGGGAACTGGCTAAGAAGAAGAAATTTTTTCCTGTGCATTGTGGATTTTTCAGGGGATACTTACCAGAATCTTTCTCAGTTGCCATACTGGCACCTGAGGGTGTCATGTTGGCATCCTTGGCCATAAGGGCCTGGGCACTGCCAGTGGTGGTGTTGCAGCTTTGAAACGTTCTTCCTAATTTGAGAACTGTGAGGTCTCCCCTCAAAACCTCCTTTTGAGAGACATTGGGAATATTATTTGTTTCAGCAGCCTTTCAGTGTTTCACTGACTCAAGCCTTTTTGCCGCTGCTGCAGGTTTGTTTTAGTTTTCTCTCTCCCCCCCCCCCACTTTAAACAGGCTTTGTTTTTCACTGCTGTGTTTTAGCTTTTAATGGTGTTGTTTTAAACTGTGCCTTTATGAGTGTTTGATGTATTTTCATGTGTTTTTGCTGTAAGCCGCTGCAAGTACAATGGAAAGCGGGCAGAAGAAAAACAAATAGCGACATTCTTTGCCTGATTCGCAGCCCTTTTCACGTCCTCTGCTGAATGCACTCAGGAGGGGACCAACAGGAACAATCCTAGCCCACCCTCATGCACTATGGGGACGGGCTGTAGCTCAGTGGTAGGGCACTGACTTTCCGTGCCAAGGGTCCCACGCTCCAGCACCTCCGTGTAAAGCTGGGAAAGACCTCTGCTTGAAATGCCGGAGTCTCTCTGCCGGTCACTGTAGCCAGTAAAGTTCTAGATAGACCAATAGGCAGTTTCCTATTAGGGGAAGGTCCATAGTCCAGTTTCAATCCCAAGCATCTCCAGTTGGCCTTGGAGATACCCCTGCCTGCAACCCTGGAGAGCCGCTGGGAGTGAGTGTAAATCCACAGGTATGAGCAGCTTGGGATGCAGTGGATCTCTTACTCAGCCAGCTGATTTCCAGCTCAGCCAGGCTCAGCCAGCAGTAAGTCATTTTCTCAGATGAAGCTATATCGGTGTAGCTTGCTCATCCCGGCTGAGCTGAAAAAAGGGCCTGTTATGTACTGAGCTGAATCCTAGAACAATAGGATCCAGAATGCAGCAGCCTGATTGGTCCGAGAACAATAGGATCCAGAATGCAGCAGTCTGATTGGTCCGCAGGAGCCACCCAATCCAGCTCCAGGTGGAAGTGAATCAGCGACCTGATTGGCCTGCAAGAGCAGCCAATCAGGCTTCTGGAGGAAGTGAATCCGCAACCTGATTGGCCTACAGGAGTAGCCCGGAATTAGCTAATCATGTGGGGCCCACTGTGTAAATAATGTATATATAGCAGGCGTTTTGGGGAAAGACTCATTCCTTGCTACTATGAGCTGAATAAAGAGCATGAAATTCACACTTGACTCAGAGTATATTTCAGGGCCATTTTGTGGGTGTGGCAGCGGGGGAAGGACTTAGGCTGCATCCTAAGCCCATTTAGTTTGGTCTTGTGGCCTGGCAACCTAGCACAATACACTAGTTTAAAGGCTTGCGTTCCTTCTGCCAGGCTTAGGCAGAGCACCAGCCCAGCTACTGAACGGGATTTGGGTCTGGTCTGGTGCAATTTTATGCTGGTTTAGTTTACTCTGGGTTGCTTTATGCCAGTGTCTTTTGTATAGGATAGCTCTGCCAAACAGCCAACAAGGAAAGTTTCTAATTCATGGGTAGGCAAACTAAGGCCCAGGAGCCAGATCTGGCCCAATCGCCTTCTCAATCCGGCCCACGGATGGTCTGGGAATCAGTGTGTTTTTACATGAGTAGAATGTGTGCTTTTATTTAAAATGCATCTCTGGGTTATTTGTGGGGCATAGGAATTTGTTCACCCCCCCCCCCAAAAAAAATTTAGTCCGGCCCACCTCAAGGTCTGAGGGACAGTGGACCAGCCCCCTGCTCAAAAAGTTTGCTGACCCCTGTTCTAATTCATAGGTTTGTGAATATTTGAGTTGAAAGAATGTGGATCTTTTATGATGCTGTTGTCCTGCAGGATGGCCTTGGAAACGCATGCAAGTGCTTTAAGAAAGGGGAATAAAGCTAAATCCATTTGTCTGTTATAATCCCAGCAAACCATTTCTGATGGAAATTTTTGGTGCTGTGTATGTAAGGAAGTAACTTGAAACGTTCAATCATTCTCTAGCTATGAAAGCTTTAATTTTTTTTACAAAAAATATTTCGGGGCATTCATTTCTCTCTTTTCTAGTGATTCCACCCCTCTCCCTTTCTGTATAATAGGAATCGTCTATGGCTTTGTAGCAGTTTCTCGATAAATGGCTTTTAAGATTGATTAATGGCCAAAGCAAAGCACAGGCCCTTAATCAATCTCAGCAGACGTTTATTGCTTTTGTATGCTACAAAGTGGGCAGCAGGAATTACGTCTTAATTCACCAGTGCAGATGTGCACCATTGTGCAAAGTGGGTGGGGTGGGGAGGGGGAAAGGAATTCATTTCCAAAGTTAGCTAGGAAGTGCTAAACCCCATTTCAACCCCCCCTCCTCCATCTCTATAAACTATCAGAGTCTGCAACAGAATGTTGCAGCATGGAATGCTCCCTGTTTCAGATTCCAGCTGTTCAGATTTCCTTATGTAGAGAACTGTAGTTATTAAAGGTGTCACGAGTAGTTAGGAAACCCTTATTCCCGTCACAGAGTGGTGATTCTTAGAGTTCCCCAGCAAGAGAGATTGACCGTTAACTGAGAATTGTAGCTGCGACAGTGTTTCTCAACCTTGGCCCTCCAGCTGTTTTGGGACTACAACTCCCATCATCCTTAGCTAGCAGGACCAGTGGCTGGGGATGATGGGAGTTGTAGTATGAAAACAGCTGGAGACCCAAGGTTGAGAAACATTGCTCTGCGAGATATCCATGGATATTGGCTAGAACCTCCATGTTCAGGGCAGTATACCTCTGAAACCCTGTTGATGTTGTAATATTCCATTCCACCTTGAGTAGACATGTGACTGGTGCTTGTTACATGCCTATGTAAGCTCTCTGTGCTTCTGGAAACTTCCATGTAGAAGTTAGCTCTTTTTCTTTTACCTTAGGACATGGAAGAGATTGAATGTGTTCATCTCTTTGCCCTGCTTTGTTTCATAAAATGCTTGTTAAAACTTTCATATTACCCTCTGTTGTGCCACTTCTGCTGTGAAATGGAATCTGAAGGCGTGCCTAGCTTTCTGGAGGCTAGGCCCCTGATTTCTGCTGCTCCAAGGATCGGAACTCGACCGGCAGTTTTTGGCCAGTGGCGAGTGGCAAAGCATGCCAGTTGCTCTGGTCTCCCTCGAAAATTACCAACAACAGTTGCTAGGGTCCCAGTAATGGGGAAGGGTTGTGGATTCAGAGTGGGAGGCAGAAGGAGGCCTTTTTACTGGGCATCTTAGGCCAGGACATTGCTAAAAGTGATAGAAATTTGTTTTTGTATGCCACACAGCAGCTAGAGTTTTGATAGCTAAGAACTGGAAAACAGAAGAACTACCAACAATAGAAGAATGGCAGATGAAAATGATGGACTATATGGAGCTTGCAGAAATGACCGGGAAACTCCGGGACCAGAGAGACGACGCGGTGGAGAAAGAGTGGAAGAATTTTAAATTGTATTTAAAAGATCATTGTATGATTGAAAGTTAGATATAACCTGAGGATAAGATAGGTTGTAGAGTAGAAGATAGATGATTAAGTTAGAAGATGATAAGGATTAAGATAAGATATAAGTTTAATCAATTAGACAATGATATAATATACGTTGAGAGGTATGAGATATAAATGAATTTTGTTGTTAGAAAATAGAATTATAGGAGATTTTGGAAGTTACAAAAAAAGGTATTTACAAGGGACGCAGGAGGAGGAGACAGGAGGAAGTCCCACCAAGATGTGAGGAAGTATCATTTTTTTAAAAATAGAAATGTAATAAGTTGTTGTTTTTGTGTTTGTTGTTATTGTAGTTATGTTATTTCTTTATGTATGTTTTTGTTAGAAATTCAATGAATATTTTTTTTTAAAAAAAAAACCAGTGGGAAGCAGAAGGAGGAGGAGGAGGAGCCTGTGGTACTTGGACCTCTGGTCTTCAGGTGCCAGGATGCCTCACCTGAATCAAAGGGCTTCACTCCAGAATCCCACGTGGAACCACAGTGCTCTGCCCGAGTAAGGTTGGGTCCCTTTAAATCAGGCAGAGGCAAACTCGGCCCTCCAGATGTTTTGGGACTACAACTCCCATCATCCCTGGCCACTGGTCCTGTTAGCTAGGGATGATGGGAGTTGTAGTCCCAAAACATCTGGCGGGCCGAGTTTGCTTACGCCTGCTTTAAATGAAGAGCCTCCTCCCACTGAAGATTCAGGACACTCTTTGGTTGTAAGGGTGTCCCCACTCAGTCGCAAAGTTAAAGAAGGCAACTTGTTCCCACAGGAGACAGTGATGGCGCCAACCTAGATGGAAATCCATGGAGGAGGCGAGGGCTATGGAGGGCTACTTTTAGGAGACATCTGAAAGCAGCCCTGTTTAGGGAAGCTTTTAATGTTTAATAGATTATTGTATTTTAACATTCTGTTGGAAGCCGCCCAGAGTGGCTGGGGAAACTCAGCCAGATGGGTGGGGTATAAATAATAAATTATTATTATTATTATTATTATTATTATTATTATTATTATTATTATTAACTAATTCTCTGGTATGCTCTGCACAGTTGGAGGCAGCAATGTTTTCGAATACCAGTTGCTGGAAAAATGCAGGAGGGCAGAGGGCTCTTGTGCTTCGATCCTGCCTGTGGATGCTTGAGCAGATGGGCCATTAGCCTGATCCAGCAAGCTCATAAGCCCGATCCAGCAAGCTCATAAGACCAATGAGAGAGAGGTGCTGCTCCTCTGTACGGCTCAGCCTGAGGATGACTGGTGCTGAAACACCATTTGGGCCCTGCTCTTACAGGCTCCAGCCTGGGCCATGCAAAGACCTGTCCATCGAAGTCGTGCCTCATGGAATCATAGAACTGGAAGGGACCACGAGGATCATCTAGTCCAACCCCCTGCAACGCAGGAAACCTTTGCCCAATGTGGGGCTCGAACCCATGACCCTGAGATTAAGAATCTCATGCTCTATTGATCGAGCTATCCATGGTGGTAGATTTGCCACCACTGCGGCTGCCATTCAAAATAGAACATTAGTGTTTGGTTGTAAGCGTTTGTTTTTTTTTAATCCATAGAATTAATAAACCAACCCACAGAAGAAAAATACAGGCAAGAAAAAACCAGCAAACCCAAGCAGGCAAGGCTGTGAGTACGTTATGATACACGAAGGCCATTAGACTGCTCCAAAGTGTAGGGAATAATAGTCAAATATTTGTAATGTTAATGAACATGCAGACATGGTTTGTGAACTCTCCTTTGCCGGGTCCATTCAGCAGTTATAAATATATAATGTGACATGCATACAGTATGAGAGGGAAAAATGGATACTATAAAAATGCAAATGGGGTCTTTTGGGGCGGGGTCCACGGTGATGTTGTGGGGGGTGTAACAGGGTTATTTTTCAGGAGACTGTCATGCGGGGATTGTTCCTTTTTGTATTGGCTGGCAGAGTTGCATAAAACCATCTGAATAATGGCTTTATGTGCTTAGAGGATAATTTATTATCTTGCCTGGGATGTGCAAAGAGTGTTTAACTGCATTAGGAGATGGAAGGGGCCAACTCTAAAAGGGGGAGGGAGAAGGGGAGAGGTTCGCTGTTGTGCGACTAAAGGGAATCTTAATGAATATTGTGAGTTTTAGGAGGGGGGAAAAAGGAAAGGAAAGGAAATGTTTTAGAACAGACAGAGGGCTCATCCACACTTCTGTTTGCCCTGCTGCTTTCTACTGGGGAAAAAACACGGTGCAGTGCTGAATTGGAACAAAAGACAGTCGGGTTTTCCATGGATTGGGATTTGTTCCAATTTAGTGCTAAAGAGAGGGTTTTCTGGGTGTGGGGAGGTGTCCCAAGCCGGGACAAAATACCTCCTCCACATTCACCATTCCATTTTCGCGTAGCAAAAATGGAGGGGCAGTTTTCAAAATAAAAACTTATTTGTGGGGCAGGGGAGAACATAGAAACGACACTTCATCTAGCGCTGTGTTGTCTACACTGACCGGCAACAGCTTTTCAGGATTTCATAAAAGGCAGCCTTTCTAGCCTTAGCTGGAGATGCCAGAGATTGAACGTGGGGCCTTCTGCTCTACCGCTGAGCTACTGCCCTTCTTAAGAACACCGGAAGCTGCTTCATGGTGAGTCAGAGCATTGCCACATCTAGCTCCATATTGTCCACACTGACATGGCAGTGGCTCTCCTGGGTTTCAGACAGAGGACATTCCCAGTCCTACCTAGTGATCCTGAGGATTGTACCTGGGACCTTCTGCACGCCAAGCACACGCTCCACCTTTGAACCACAACCCTTCCCAAAGTGGCTTTAGCAGATTTGGGGGTGCGGGTGGTTACTTTTATTAATTTTATTTTTCACTACATGTGGCAGGGCCTGCAAGGCCTCTTTTGGCCAAGCCTCACCTTTACTTGTCTCGCGTCTGATGCCAGGTGTAGAGCAAATGGATGTGGCTTGTCTGAAATGGCCAAATGGGCGGACCTGGAGGGCCAGATTTGGCCTGCGGGCTGCAAGTGCCCCAATACCAAACTGCAGCATCCTTGACAGACAGCTGTCCGCTCTCTGTTGAAATACATGTTGAGAAAACGCCAAGGTTCAGCAATAGGGGGCTTAAGAGTGATCTCTGGTATTCCAAGTGTCACCTGTGAAATGCTGGGAGGTGTGGGGAGACCCCCCCCCCTGTTTTTGTAATCCAAGGCAGGCAGCAAAACAAGGGCTGGGGAACCTTCTTCAGCTCAAGGGCTCCATTCCCTTTTTGGGCAACCTGCCAGGGCCACATGCCAGTGGCAGGGATGACCAGAGGCAAGAGAGAGCAAAACTGCAAATGCAAAATTTAGCTTCGTATGGTAGGATGGTTTATACACAGCCTTCTCTATCCTCCATCCAAGATGGCAAAGAGGCCTTCTCAGAGTTGAAGGACATATTCCAGCCAGGCAGAAACTCTAAAGAAGTGTGTGACGCAGGGCCAGCAAGGGGTGTGGCTGGGGAGAGGGTGCCTGTTTGTGGAGAGTTTTGAGGGCCAGGCAAAGAGACTTGAAGGGCAGAGTGTAACCCCTGTTTGCAAGGCTTCTCTTGGGCTTCCTGTCCACACTTGGCAGGGTGCATTCAACTTTGCCAGGTCAAAAGTTGTGCAAGTCTATCTTATCTGTTACATCTCTGCATTTACCTCTGCAATCTAATTAGCACAGTTCTCTCTGTGCGGAAATAGGCAATTAACCCTCTGGCATCAGATCACAAAATAGTGTTATCTCTGCATTCTCCTCTTCGGTGTTGCAGATTACTCTGAATTATTATGAGGTGTGCCATACGAAAGTGGTGTTGCCTTGTAATAATCACTCTGACCGGCGGGAGGAGTGATAATTGGCCTCCGCAGTCACTTACGGACTCTCTGTTAAGACCGTGTTCATGGAAGGCAATCTTACTTGGCCACGAGTGATCGCCAGAGAAGATTAGGAATCAATATCCACAAACATGTACCCATGTGCCGAAAGGATAAATGCATTTGTAGCGAAGGAGTGCAGAATGTATTACAGAGAGCATAAAATGTTGAATTTCTCTCTCTTTAGGTTTTCCTTTAATAACCAGAGGTCTTTAGAGACATGGGGATTTTTTTCCCCTGTAGAAATTAATTCTTTATTGAATGTGTTGCGGGGTTTTTAAAACAATAAATACCAGCAAAGAACAAATAAACTGTTAACTGGGCTGCAGGAAAAGGAATTCTTCAGAGGTGCCCTGTTCTCGGAGAAAAGTACTGTATCATTATTTATTTATTTACACGTATTAAATATTATTTTCTCAATAGATTTTTATCACTTAGCCATGAAGCTCACCTTCGGTCAGGGTCTCTCTCTAGGTCAGCCCAAGACATTTTGCCACTTGAGACAAAACAGAAAATAGTGTCCCACCTCAGTCATTCTCCCCCCCTCCTTTCCCCCTGCCTGAGGTGACTGGAGACATCACCCAGAAGGCCTGGTGTGTTGAAGGCAGTGGAGGAGAAAAAATGAAGACGTAGAGTGTGGGAATGCTTAGGAGTGTGGATGAGTATATATTAACTTATATATCTCACCCCAGCTTGTGTTAACAAGCTCCAAACTTAGCAGAGTTACATTCCCTTTTAAAACACAGCAGAAAACGGTTGCACAGGCTTGCTAAAGCCTCTAGAATAATTTATATTCCTGGTATATTCCCCTTCTTCCCTCTTAAAAGTAAAGACACAACACAGTGCTCTTTATAAAAGATATAGAAAGAGTTTACTTACAGCCATCCTGAGTTACAGTAGTCTCAGAAAGGCAGGCTAGCTTAGATAAATGTATTTACATGTAGAAGCTAACTCCATAAAGAAGCAGGCTTCACTAGGCCTCTCTTGGAGCCAAGAGAGCATTCTGTCCCTGAGATGCTCTTCCTTGTAGAAGCGAATCCAAAAGAGAAAGATGGAGACTGGCCCTTGTGCTTTTGTCTAAACCTGCCCAGGTGAAACCACACCCATCTCCATTTACATAAGGGAAGTTGTCTCAGTCCAGGTAAACAGGAAGTTAAGGCTGGAGGACTGAGACACCTTCATGTCCACTCTAGCAATGTTGTGTTTGACTGCTCTGTGTTTACATCTCACAGAGAGGACTGCCCTGGACTGGACCTAAGCCTTGTAGGTCTTTAGAGGTCACCACCAGCACTTTGAATTGTGCCCAGAAACAGACTGGTAGCCAGTGAAGCTGTTCTAGCAAAGGAGATTCCTCCTGCTCCCTGTACCCAGCCCAGGTCAACAATCTGGCTGCAGCTTTTCAGAGGCAGCCCCACATCCTGTGTGTTACAGTAGTCCAAATGGGATGTAACAGAGGCATGTGTCACCGTGGGACTAACTGCTCTGGAGAGCAAGAGCCCTTTAACCCCACATTGCCGTGCAAAAGCTCATGGCCTGGATGCGTTTCCCATCCCCCACACCTGTTAGGGTGCTGCCCAGAACCTGCTTCTGATATCTCCACCATAGCTGTCAGCTTTTCCCTTTTCTTGCGAGGAATCCTATTCGGAATAAGGGAATTTCCCTTTTAAAAAGGGGGAAGTTGACAGCTATGATCTCCACCAGTCTCGGAACAAGACGGCGTGTTAAGCGCGAGTGTCGAAACTTTGTGAGAGAAAGATGCTGAACTGATCACCAGCTTGTAAAACTACTTTGAAAAAATTAGAAAAAATAATAATCATGGAAGATCTTGTTCCGTTGTTGCCGGAGAGGAGAAGTTCATGCCAAGTCACAGGCTGCCTGAGCCTCCTTCCAAAGGCTGGGAACATTTCACACATCCCTGCACACCCCTCCCCTCTTGTTTTCCAATTAGAGTATTGCAATAATTACAATAGAAGCTGTTGGCATTGCCACTATGAACCTTCTGCTCTCAGTGTGGTATTTGCATGTGTGCTCTTAAATTCCTGCAATGTGCCTGTACGGGGGTCTGAGACCAGGGACATGGCAGATGTCTTTCAGGAGGGATCTGTGGGACTGCTGCATTTTGGTGTCCCCGATGGACAGAGGGCGATGCTGCAGTTACTGTTCCAGCAGAGGTCATGCAATTTTTAAAAATAGAACCACTGGGGTTCCATCTGGCCCTATAAAACATCTGGCTTGGTGGTGGTTGCTCAGTCTGTGTGAATTGATGTTTCAACTGATCTTCTCTGCCTGCCCAGTCAGGGCTTGGCTTTGCGTGTTCAGACCTTTCAACATCACCCCAAATAAATTCAGACATGACTCAAATTTTGGTTTGGTTTTTGGCAGAATTTAGGCCACAACTTTATTGATTACAGCAAGTGATTGGTTGCATAGGCTCTGGTTCGACTAGCTCCCTGCTGTGCAGGTAGCGCTGACCAAGGGTTCCAGCATAGGTCAGCCAAGGGTGAACACCTGGATGATGATAATAATAATAATAATAATAATAATAATAATAATAATAATAATAATTTGTACCCCGCCCATCTGGCTGGATTTCCCCAGCCACTCTGGGCGGCTTCCAACAAAAATCAGATACAAAAATATTACACATTAAAAACTTCCCTGAAAAGGGCTGCCTTCAGGTGTTTTCTGAATGTCAGGTAGTTATTTATCTCCTTGACCTGTGATGGAAGGGCGTTCCACAGGGCGGGCGCCACTACCGAGAAGGCCCTCTGGATAAGCGGAAAGCCGGAGACATGCTCTATCCGCCACCCAAATGTCCCCCAGGACTCAGGCACGGGCACAACCCCCTCTCAGGGGTTGCCCAAACCATTGAGTCCCTGGATTCCTTTAATGCAATACCCTTCGCATAGGGATGGCGAGAGCTTTCCCCCATCCCTATCACCTGAACCAGAGCCTATCCGCAACCTTACAAGTTGTGATGATTTGCTACGTGGCAGGCGAAACCCAAATGGCCCCAGCCAATCAGCCAAGTGGGGAAAATTCCTGCCGTGCCCCTGTCCCAACGACAGGCGACACACGACGGCATAGCAAGGTCAATCGCAAACCCTAAAAGGGAGAGGTGGGCGGGTGTTCCGGTGCATGAGCCAAAAGAGGAAGCTCAGGGTCACGTGCATGGGTATTTGTAGGTCCCTCGATCTGTTTAGCTTGCGTCCCATTGGTCAAATTAAACCCTCCACCGAGGGACCTACTGATTGGGTGTTGTGGCTGTCAATCACTCCCACCAACAACACGGATTTGGTTGCCAGGTCTCACCGCAATACGTGCCCTCTTTAAGGGAGGACACGATTTCCCTCCAGATTGCTACCCATGGCAGATACATTGTTTTAGAAAAGAAGGTGTCAGCATCTCCACTGCAAACCCGGTGATCCTTTGCAAACCTTGTAGCTGCCCTTCCCCAATTCCCACTGTGGGTACCTGTAGGTTGCATCCACCTGGGGCGCCCGGATTTCCCCATCCTTGGACTATATGTTCATTCTGTGTTTTGGAGAACCTTGGGCTTCCTTGGAAGCTTCTCAGTTACTGGCAGTTCAGGGCCGAAAAGAAAGAACTTCTTCACATGACATAATTAATCTATGGAACTCACTGCCACAAGAGGTGTAGGCCATGTGCTTCAGTGTATTTAAATAGGGATTGGGCAGATTTCTGAAGGAGAGGTTAATTGATAGCTGGTAGCCACAATGGCTAATAATAATAATAATATGAACCTCCAGTTTCAGAGGCACTCTATCTCTTTGAAGAACAGATTCTGAGGGACAAACGATGGCAGATCACTGCTGCTTTCATGCTTCTGCTTGTGGGCTTATTGAAGGCAACTGACTGGACACAGTTGGAAACAATAAGATCATCTAGGTGGACCTTAGGGTCTGATCCAGCAGGGCAGGGGCAGGGAACCAATTTGAAATCCAGAACCAACCTTGTGGATCTCTTCCCAGAAAAGAGGGCTGAGTTTTCTCCCTGGGATTTCCATGAAAAACCAGACCACCATTATGGCCGATGGGAGGTAGACCAGAATTCCTGTGGCTTCCCAGCCAAGCTTGACAGGGCCACCCACCTGTCAGTCACCTGATGTCACGATGACACCAGGTGGACACACAGACAATCAATCACCTGACTATCTCGCATGGTGCCATAGTTGCCCTGATGACCAGCTGTTTATCGGGGCTTGGACGGAGCCACATACGGTGCTCTGCAAACCCCAACAATCAGCTGATGCTTGGTCCTTGCAAAGCAATGTACAAAAGGCATTGCAGGTGCCACTGATGGGTGGTTCCGGCCAGCTGACATGGGCCAGGAGTCAGCTTCGCCTGCTGAACATCAGCCTGAAGGGGCAGAAGGCAGAGTGACTCCTCCTCCTGCTGATCAGCCTTCAAGGACTCAGAGGAGGAGGTACTGATGAATACCAGCTAGCTCCAGCCTTCTTCTTCCTCTTTTTAAATTTTTATTTGCATTTTCAAAAACAGGAACAGCCTTCTTAAGCAGGGCTTCCAGCCCCAGTCAGTTGCTGGAAACAACGTTTGTCGTTCCTGGCCTGATCTTGCTGCTTCTTGCTCCTCTTGAACTTGGATCATTGGATTCCCTGACCCCTGGGCCGTCTGACCACGTGAACTGCTATACGCCTGACCTTAGGACTGGACCTGATTTTGCTTACGGACTCTGCTTGCAGGCAAGCACCCCTCGGAGACCCTGCTGGTTGGCTGGCCTCTTACTCCACTGGGTTATGCTCATGGCTGTGCAGCACAGGACTCCATGACACCAGCTCCCTTTGGTCCTGCCACATGTCTTTACCTGCACCACACCTGATGTCACATGTAACACCAGCTGGGCTTGTCATGGCAAAAAATAGCCCTGTGGTCCAAGCAGGAATGTCCGATGAGCCTGATTATTCTTGCAAGTCCTCAGCAGACAAATTGGAAACTGCAAAGTTCTGAAGAGGTTGGAGGGTTGCGTACCACAAACCTGAAAGGTCTCCCTCACCTTGACAAATGTGGAAAATGAGAATAGATGGCAAAACCCTCCCAGCCAATGGGGGGTGGGCGGGGGATTGCACCACCTTGCAGGAGGCCTGCTTTGAAACTTGGAACTTTTAATGGATTCTTCACCTGGGGCGATTTCCCACTCGACAGCCAGATTGAGTTTTTCCTTTCCTGTGTGTGTTCCTTGCTTGCGATTGCATTGACTAATTCCCTCTTCATTAGGCCAGGCAGGTTGTAAGTCACACTCCCTGTTTAAACAAATCAGATGAGCCGAGGGAGTCCAGTGCTGTGTGCAGCAGTCAGTGAAGTCTCAAACTGTGTCAAGCAGAGCTACCCCTCCCTCTGCCCCCCTGCCACTCCCCACGTCAGTCAAGCTCAGCAATCCAGCTTGTTTACCTCATCATGGATTTCAAGGGAGTTTTACTTCCACAGAAGCAAGTACAGCAGCCCCGGAACTTATGTGGGAGTACATGCGGAAAGGGAAATGTGTGAAAGGTCAGGAAGACCACTGGAACTCCCCTCCACATGACTATCCCTGCTTTCCTGGGCTCTGGGAAGGTTGCACAAGATTTCACGGGGCCTTCGTGAGATCTCTGTTGGCCTCTTCCGACTATCTCTCCCACCCAGCTTCCATTTATTTATTTTCCTGCCACTGTGCAAAGCTGCAATGGTGTAAGTGAAAATCACGTGTATGTTGAGGGTCTACTTCAGGTTTAGAGGACTGTCGCCCAAACCGAAGAGGTGGCAGAGATGCTCTTATATTCCCCCATCTAGCAAAGGAGATGGACACGGAGTTAGAAAATGAACTGGAAAAGGGAGAGCAAAATGATTGAGGGTTACGTGCTCCTTCCTTGCAAGAAAAAGCTAACACAGTTGAAGGCTTTTTAGTGGGTTTTAAAAAATAATAATAATACTATTGCTACTAAGCCAGTGTGGTGTCGAGGTTAAAGGGTCAGACTAGGACCTGGGAGACCAGGTTCAAAATTCCAGCTGGCTGTGAAGTTTGCTGGGTGGCCCCGCCCACTCGTGCCCCTGCCCCCGCCTATCACTGGCACATGGCCCTCAGAAGGTCATCTGGAAGGGAATGTGGCCCTCGGTCTGAAAACAGTTTGCCACTCCTGGTTTAGATATTGTCCCACCAACATCTCCTGCAAAGCACCGTCCAACTCCTGCGTTCGTCTCCTGCACAAAGAGAGACGGCACACAACCTCTGCCCTTTCTGGAGAAGTCAGACCGAAGCTGATCTTGGACTTTCCATCAAAGCTCAGCAATGGGCCCCCTGTTTACTCGGTATATCTGAATTGGTCTGAAAGTGCTTTTTATGACAAGGATGTTGCCTTATGGTCTCTGCAAGACATCGTAAAGTGTTTTATGGCGCTCCATAAAATGTGCAGTAGTAATCTAGTATCTGCAGGAGCATCATCGCACCATCTCTATATTTCAAACCACGTACGTTCTCTCTCTCTCTCTCTCTCTCTCACACACACACACTTCTATCTCCGGCTAGTTCAGTTTGAAGCTTAACCACACTTATTAAAAGTTTAAAATTGCCAGGAGACATCTATTCCCAGGGTTATTTGTCTCTCTCTCTTTTTTTTTTTTAAGAGGAGGAAATTAAAATGCACAGATCCACTTTGTGCAAAATGACCTTATTTACTGAAGCTAATGAATGTTGCACTCTCTTCTTCTTCTTTTCAAATAATATTCTGTCTAGAGCGGACGGAGCGACAGACTGGTTTAGCTATAGCATGGGTGGGAGAACCTCAGGACCGGGGGCCAAATGGGGCCCGCCTGCCCTCTCTATGTGGCCCTGGGGCTGTCGCCAGGCCTTACCTCCTCCTGAGTCACAGCCCCTCTCCCCAGGCTGCACCTCTCACTGGCTCAGCTTCACTCCCTCCTTGTCTGTTTTTGCAATGTTCAGCTCTGTCTTGTGTCTGGAGACCTTAAACACTGTTGCTTTGAGCTGTGTGGCAGAGGAGTTTTCCCCTTAACCGGGGACTCGGAAAGAAGCTGTTCTGCAGGAGCAGGAAATCTCTGGGGCTCCATATAATCTGCTGATACATCACACTGGTTGAGGTGTGGTGAACTACCAACTGGCTTCTACAAGCCACCAACTGTTTGTTTGTTTGTTTTTACTGTAAAACACCCTGTGATCTTTTGATGAAGTGTGCTATATAAATTTTAAAATAATGATAATACATTTCCCAGCAGTACCACTCAGGACAACACTTTGAGTTGTAGCCAGGGGCGTTGTAGGGGAGGGGCGGTACGCCCCCAGTGACAGGGCAATAAGCGGCGGGTGGGGGTGACAAGCGGCGGCTCCTTTCGCCACTCCCACGCGCCGCCGCTCCCTCCATCACCCCGGGAGTGGCAGGAGGGGCCGCCGCTTGTCACCCCCACGCACCGCAGCTCGCTCCGTCGCTGTGGGAGCAGCAGCGCACCATGTGTGCGGTGCTGCTGCTCCCGGGGCGACGGAACGAACAGCGGCCGAAAGAGAAGGGGGGGGGGAAGCAAAGCCGGCGCTGAAACGCGCCGCTTTGCTTCCTTTTTTCCTCCCCTTTCGGCGCTGGCTAGGCTGTGACTCTGCAGCCCAGCCAGCGCCGAAAGAGGCGAAAAAAGGAAGCAAAGCGGCGCGTTTAAGCGCCCGCTTTGCTCCCCCCCCTTCCCCGCCGAAAGAGAAAGCGGGCAGGGTCCAGGGAAGCAAAGCCGGCGCTTAAACGCGCCGCTTCGCTTCCTTTTTTTCTTCTGTTTCGGCGCTGAAAGAAGCCGAAAGGGAAGGGGGGGAGCAAAGCGGGTGCTCTCAAGCGCCTGCTACGTTCCTTTCTTTTTTCCTGGGGGCGTGGCGTCGCGCTGTGAATGTGCGTCATGACGTCATGACGCACGCACACGTCACGATGCCCCGCCCCCAGGGGTGCCTCTTGGCTTCCCACCCCGGGTGGCCAAGGGGCTAGGAACGCCCCTGGTTGTAGCGTTAGGTTAAAGTCACTTTGCAGTATGTACCTGTAGACACTTTCTGCTAGGGGAATGTTGCTGTGCCAAGGGGAACATTGTTGTGTGAGAAGATGCATAACCAGATGGCTGGTCACTTTGTTGCCGGATGGATTGCTTAATCTGTTGTGCTACAAGTTTCTGCCACTGCAGCTGTTGTGTTGAATTTCTCTCTTGCGCAAAGTTAAAACTCATCTCCCCGCTTGTGCAAGAGCGATTGTGCTAGTGGTCGGAGAGCGTTGGATACAGTCCTGCGTTATGACATAGCTTTGTTCCGGGTCACCATTCATTCACTCGGAATTTTATTTGCATGCTGTGCCTTCCCATAAAATGAATCATTCCCAAAGCAGCAAAGCAAACAGGAATGCCTCTTGACACCAAGCAGTGCAAAAACAATTTCACAGTAATATAATTAAAAGAACAACACAATAGCAACTTCTAAGGCTTCCAAAGGAAGAGGGAGGGGTAGGTGGAAAGACGGCTTCCAAGATGTTGTCTATACAGTGGTACCTCTAGTTATGAACTTAATTCAATCTGGAGCTCCGTTCTTAACATGAAACTGTTCTTAACCAGAGGCGTGCTTTCGCTAATGGGGCCTCTTTCTGCCGCTGGGCCGCCGGCACACGATTACCGTTCACATCCTAGGGCAAAGTTCTCAACTCGAGGTAAATCTTCCAGGTTAGCGGAGTTTGTAACCTGAAGCGTTTGTAACTAGAGGTACCACGTAGTCCCTTTCCTGCAGCAACTTGCAAGAGTTCCGAAGGCCCAGTGGTGGGATAGCTGGAGACACCCCTCCCATGAAATTGCTTTCCATGCTCCATCCTCAAAGTTTGCCCCGTGTCCCTGACAATAGCCCAAGGCCACAAAACTTTTCTGGCAAGGAAACAGAAGCCTTTTTACTCAGCGCCAAACACTTCCTTGTTCGGTTCCTTCTTTCTCTGCATCAGTTTCAGTATCTCATTTCTGTTTGCATATGGATTTGCAATATAGCCCATAGGTAAGTTTATACACACTGTAGAGCCTTTTTATTGTTTAAAGAGACATTATTGAGCATGGAAGGCTGTTTTCATAATAGGATTTGAGTGAGATTGTTGAACAAGAAATGCAGGAAGAAGATAATGAAGGGCACAGCTGATGCAGAAATATTTGTGTGTGTGTGTGTGAGAGAGAGAGAAAGCGAGAGAGAGAGAGCATTGGCAAGCTACTCAACACCCTCAAGGGTTTCTTCCTACACATTAATACAGTATGTTTAATTAATTGAAATGCCTTTTTATGTTTTACAATGTGCAACGAGGAAAGCAGATTTTGCCACAGAATAAAGCGAACGTTTTTGAGGTGCGTGTGTGGAATATGGGAGTGGAATAAGTGTTTGAATGTTTTGCACAGGGCAGAAGACAGACAGGCTGCAATAACGTGCATTCAGTTGGGAGTAAGGGTGGTGCAGAATCTAATGGGCCCTGTTTCACATATCTTAGACTGCTACATAGATCGGAATGTAATTTTTCAGATTTCACCCTCCTCCAAACTTTGCATAAACCAGGCTTTGTGTAAAAAAAGAAAATGTGCACATTTTAGGACAGAAGTGTGAAAAATGAAATACCGTAGTCAAATTTAAACGTGTATATTCTGATAAAAATAAATCTTACTTAAGTGCAAATTGCAGCTTAGGGTTGTATCCCATGCTAGTCTTACTCAGAGTAGACCTATTGAAATTATTGGGCCTGCATTCATAGAATCATGGAATTAGAAGGGACTAGATGACCAAACCTATCCATTCTTAAGGAAATCGGCCCTGAGTGCTCACTAGAAGGACAGATCCTGAAGTTGAGGCTCCAGTACTTTGGCCACCTCATGAGAAGAAAAGACTCCCTGGAAAAGACCCTGATGTTGGGAAAGATGGAGGGCACAAGGAGAAGGGGACGACAGAGGACGAGGTGGTTGGACAGTGTTCTCGAAGCTACTAACATGAGTTTGGTCAAACTGCGAGAGGCAGTGAAGGATAGGCGTGCCTGGCGTGCTCTGGTCCATGACCATGGGGTCACGAAGAGTCGGACACGACTGAACGACTGAACAACAAAGATGACCACGAGGGTCATCTAGTTCACCCCCTGCAAATTCATTAACTTCACTGGGTCTACTCTGTGGTGGACATGACCAGTGCTTTCTTCTTCCAGGGGGAACTCAAAAGCACGCAGTACCGACATTTCTTTTTTGTTATTGAAAAGTGTGGCACATACTGTAACAACTTCACAGTGAGTAATAGAGCCCATTTTTTTAAGAAAAAAAAAGCACTGGGCATGACTAAGATAGATTTATCAATTTCAATGGATCTACTTTAAGTAAGGGATGACAGAGGATGAGATGGTTGGACAGTGTTCTCGAAGCTACTAACATGAGTTTGGCCAAACTGCGAGAGGCAGTGAAGGATAGGCGTGCCTGGCGTGCTCTGGTCCATGGGGTCACGAAGAGTTGGACACGACTGAATGACTGAACAACAACACTTTAAGTAGCACTTAGTTGGAGACAAGCCTGAGTGTGGAAAAAGGGCAGGATGCAGCTACAATCCTAAGTACTCATTTCTGATTAAATATATTTAGGATTGTGCTGTTGGCTACCATTTTGGCTGAGAGGCAGTGACTGGCCCAAGGTCACCCAGTGAGCTTCATGCCTGAGTGGGGATTTGAACCCTGGTCTCCTAGGTCCTAGTCCTGCACTCTCACCACTACACTACACTGACTCCCAGAAGGCCTTCTTCTTGTCGTTTGTTGACAGGCAAAGGCACAGATTTTACCTTCGCCCTTTTACAAATCTAGTTATTTTCAAAGCACAAGACTCTCACATGTTGAATCTGTTCCATTCTCCGTTCCTCATTCCAGACACCCCCCCCCACTCCTCCTCGTCGCAGCACTTAAACTGGAGCTTAATTGCAGGTAATTATTGATCACTGAGGGATCACTGGTTGACAAATCCAATTTCCGCGCTCTTATTGAGCATGACTGACACCGGACCAGCGAGACTAAGCAACGGACACAATCTGTCATGGAAACTTGCTATAGTGTGCGGCTAGGGAGATGCGGCAGATATTTCCAGCTCCCTCCGGAGACGTCTCTCGCTATCTTGATGGAGGGCTGAGAATTCAAGGCTGCCACGATACATTAAGACCACCAGGTATGAGGGGAAGGATGCCACGTCGGCATTGTACCCCCCGGGAGATGCTGACAACATCACAGCCGTGGTCCTTAGACTGTAAATCTCACCGACATGTCCCTGATTGGCTGTTACTTCCTCTTTTCTCATTAGTGGATGAATCTTAGGGGCTGCAGTCCTGGATGCGCTTGGCAGGAATAGTGAAAATGCATTGGATTGTATTTACAGTGCCGTAGCTATGGGTGTGTGTGCTAGCTGGGTTTTTCTGCCCAGGGTGAAGCCTCCAGAGGGATGCCATTGAGGCTCCCAGTGTGTGTGTGTGTGTGTGCATGCAAATACTGTGGTGTGTGTGTGCGCCAAACTGGGTCTTTGACTCGGGTGAAATGAAGCCTAGTTTCGCCCCTGGTATTTGCAAGAGGTCTAGACTGGAGACAGCCAATGTGTTGCTTTCTGGATGTTGTTGAGCTCCAGCTCTCAGTACCCCTGACCGTTTGCCATACTGGCTGGTGCTGATGGGAGTTGCTGTCCAAAAAGATCTGGAGGCTTTATTTGGGGGGGGTGGTGGTCTACACTAGGCGACCCTAACCTAGCCCCTTCCAAATCTTTTGGACAACTCTCTCTCTCTCTTTTTAAAAGAATTTATTGGTTTTCCCACACAATAAGAAAAACAACAAATAATAACAATCATTCTACATATAAAAACAAACACAACAAGCAACACAAATAACAATCAAATAAAAACTAATACATACCTCACACACAGGAACACACCAATCTTTTAATTATGGTCTTATTTCAAATCTTATTTGGGGGGACTTCCCCCGTTCTCTCTTCTGCGTTCAATTCTAATTTACTTTAGTAACTTTGTAACTCGTTTAACAAATCATTCACCATTGTTCTTAATCTTCAAATAAACATCTTATATCATTCAACTTATGAATATCAAATAAAACATCATATTGCAAATCTTAACTTCTTATATCCTTTTTTCTCTTAACTCAATATAACTATTGCTCTTATTACTTCTCATTCCTACCTTAAAATATTATAATCAACACATTAACATAAAAAACCTAAATATTTCTTCCCTTCTCCAAATCGGTTATTACCCTCTGACGTCGGAGTACCATGGTTAGCCTTCTTGGTGAATCTCATAAATTATTTTACCCCACCCCCCTCCTTACCATCTTCCCTCTTCCTCTTTTGGACAATTCTCATCATCCTTTACCATTGACCGTGTTGAGATGTCCGATTTGGCCATGGTGGAACACGCTTAGCTACAATACATCCCATTTGGATTACTGTAACGTGTAACGTGCTCAGAAACATCAACTGGCTCAAAGATCTGCAGGTTGTTGGCCTGGGCTGGTGACAGGGAGCCTACGAACCCCTTGTTAGAACAGCTCCACTGGCTGCCAGTCTGTTTCCGGGGACAATTCAAGGTGCTAGTTAAAGCTCTATGTGGCTTAGGGCCAGACTATCTGAAATATTCATTCAATCAATCAATTTATTTATTGCATTAGCCATATGGCCGTAGCACATAGTAAAAGACCAGGCAGTGGCCTGGCGCGATTATACAAAGAATACTACAGATACAGTTAAAACATTGGATGTAAAATCGCGCTGGATAATACAGATAAAATAGAGAACAATAGCAGGGCATGACAACAGTGTCCATG
Organism: Lacerta agilis; assembly: GCF_009819535.1. NCBI lineage: Eukaryota > Metazoa > Chordata > Lepidosauria > Squamata > Lacertidae > Lacerta > Lacerta agilis. The sequence continues at coordinate 4,824,247 of NC_046328.1, forward strand.
TCAGGAAGATACATAGGACTAAGGCTAAGGCAAGTTAGCCAGAAAGGTGGTCCCGAGTTTCAGGGCCTGTAATGTATAGATGGCCACTCCACGTGAAATCAATATTGTATTCCCTGCCCAGGCTCTGAGATCTTCCAGGGGGGCCCTTCTCCCAGTCCTGTCACCCTCACAGGCGCGCTTGGTGGGGATGCGCGAGATGGCCTTCTCGGTGGTGGCTGTTCTTAGGCAACTTTGGAATTCGCTCCCAAGAGAAGCTAAACTGGCTCCCTCATTGTTGTCCTTCAGCTGGCAGGTGAAGACCTTCTTGCTCCAACAGGCTTTGGGGAACTGACTGCTTTTAATGAAAGGACTAGTGCTGTGCTGTTTTTCTTGTAGTTATTACACACACACACACACGTTTTATTTCTGTCAATGTTTAATTATTTTTCAATGATTTTCTCTCTCTCTCTCTATTTTTAAGCGGTTTAGCTGTTCTTATTTTTTTCCTGCAAGTTGCCTTGAGTCCCTGTCAGGAAAAAAGGCAGGGTATTAAGATGATGATGATGATGATGATGATGATGCTAATTGGCTGGGGCTGATGGGGGATGTCCCACACACCTGGTGGGCATCAGGCTGATCTAGACAGCTACCTTAATGCAACAAAAAGAACTCTGACTTAACTCACTCATCGGCATGTTCTTTCCCTAGGCTGAACTTAAGGGCTGCAAAAAGTTGAGAAATGTAGCAAAGTCAGTTTGATCTTGCAGCATAACTGAGCAGTAAGATTGCAATGATATGCTCCACTTTATTGAATTTCCATCTTTTCTACCAGATTTATGCGGTTCTGTGAGTAGCCAAAAGAGTCAAGAGTTTTAATTCTTTTTTTTAAAATACTAATGCCCTGTTCCATTAAAAGAAATGCTTCTAAGTGGCTTACCTAGAAAATACAAAAATATATAAAGATATTTAAAAAGACACCAACCTTTGTTGGGAGGTTTGGAATACATTTCTGGATGCAAATGTATTTGGGTGAATTTTTAGGCCTTCTCCTTTTGAAGTCATTTAGATGACACACAGCTATTTACTGTCAGGAAATGAGGGTTCGATATTGGTGACTTAACCTCGTTAGAAAGGTATAGTTTTTAAAAATAAGCTGATATCACAATAACGTGAAGCTTTTGAAGCTTCTTTATAAACTGAGATTAGCAAGACTATTGTCAGCATGTGGATAACACGTCGAAAAGGAACCTTGCCGGAGTCAAGGAGAGAATGGCAGACTTTTGTTTTGGATGAGTTCTAAGCGGGTGGCGCTGTGGGTTAAACCACAGAGCCTAGGGCTTGCCGATCAGAAGGTCGGTGGTTTGAATCCCCGCGATGGGGTGAGCTCCCGTTGCTCGGTCCCAGCTCCTGCCCACCTAGCAGTTCGAAAGCATGTCAGAGTGCAAGTAAATAAATAGGTACCGCTCCGGTGGGAAGGTAAACGGTGTTTCTGTGTGCTGCTCTGGTTTGCCAGAAGCGGCTTTGTCATGCTGGCCAGCTCCCTCAGCCAGTAAAGCGAGATGAGCGCCGCAACCCCAGAGTCGGTCACAACTGGACCTAATGGTCAGGGGTCCCTTTACCTTCCTTAAGCTCAAATAGCTAATTAAGGGTTGTTGGTGGTAAAGTGGCTCAAGCTACAATCTTGTGCAAGCGTACCTAGCAGTATTTGCGATGTCCTGTTATGTTCTATGCTTTGGGATTCATTTGAATGAAAAGTGTATAGCAATATAATAAATCAAATCAATTAATTAGACACTCTCCAGCTCATAGCCTATAGGAGCACTGGCACAGTCCAAGAGAATTCACACATGCATCCCAAGCAAACGTCTTTGTTCCTTTTTCTACTGTTTGTCTCCTCACCAAGTGCCGGATTTATGTATAAGCTAAACAAGCTATAGCGTAGGGCCCCACTCTCTTGGGGCCCCCAAAAATTTTTAAAGGAAAAAAAAAGAACCTGGATGTACATTTCCAAAATATAAGATAAAAAACAAATAAAATAAAACCTACATACAGCAACGGTGTTTTGCGATGTGTAGGCTCCTATGATGTAGGTTTGCTCATTTCTATATATAGGGTGCCTACATTCTGCATGTGCAAATGGCTTTAGATACCTATTAGCTCCATAAATTACCATATAGCATATATTCAACACAAAACACAGTGACAATTTGTTGTTGACAAAGGACAGCTGGACATGTAAAGGGCCCCATTACCTTCAGTAGTTTAGGGCCTCATCAAACCTACCGTAAATCTGGCCCTGTCCCCACCTCTTCCCTTTTTCCTTAGGGATGGCCTTAGACCCAGGCTATCTGAAAGACCATCTTCTCCTGTATAAACCTGGCTAGGCTCTGAAATCCTTGGGAAGAGGCCCTTCTCTCAGTCCTGCCACCCTTTCAGGTGGGGATGCAGGAAAGGGTCAATGTGACAGGCCCAAAGACAGCTCCAAGTTGCACCTGTGTTTCAGGAAAGAGAAGTGGAAAGCAAATGGTTGTATTGAGCAAGGCTGTAAGCCATCTCTTGCATTTAGGAGAGCTGAGATAAAACTTCTTTAAGAGCTTAGAGGCATAGATTAGTTTAGTTTAACAATAGAGCTCTGAGATAAGAGATGGCAGCCAGTGACTTAGAGACCAGGAGCTAAACACTGTGGCGAGCCGAAGGAAATCAATCGAAGATAATGAGCAATCATTTGGGAGCTGAGGTTATGTGTAAAGTGTTCCTTGTTGTACAGGCTTGGATTTTGTGTGTGTTTGTATGTGAGATGGGGAGGAGGTACCCTAATTGTTTTTAAAGAGCACCTAGAGGTCTGTCTTCGTGCTGCCATCCTAAACCCAACTGCAGTGTTAAAGGTGTTTCTGATGCAGTGGCATGGGAGCTTAAAATTAATAGTATTTATTACTAAACACCTACAAAGCAGCTAAATTTTTAAGCACTGGGCAGATACTCAAATATAAGACAGACCTTGCTTACAGGTTCGAAATCTAATAAGCACATTGCAAACGGGAAAATGGAAAGGTGGGGGTAGAGGAAAGCAAGCGTTGGAGCAGATGGAGGTGTGTGGCCAGGCTGGCTTTCCCCCTTGTCAGGATGTTGTTGTCCCTGGGAGGGCAGGAATAACAAAATAAAAATGAAACCCAGAACTTGCTTTGTTGTTTTCCATTTACTCTCACCTGATGATGCAAACTGGGAGTAATCTGATTTGAAGGTGAAGTCTCAACCAAGGCAGCTTGTCTCTGTGCATTCCATCAAGGTGGCCTTCCAACATTTTACATGCAGCTTGTGCACTTACTACATTGTGCGGACTTGCCAAAAGTGTGGCATCCAACAAGGCTCTGAGCACTTTTTGAGCAGCAGATTTAAAAGTGTGTGCGCACGTATGCATGTATGTGTTTGTGTACACACACACACACACACACACACACACACACAGAGTTTCTAAAGTGAGTTAACAAGCAGTTGACTGGAGGACCATTTAAACTGATTCCTCCCACTGTGCTTTTCTGTTCACATTGTAAATATTCTATTGAGGTGATTTCCTCCCCTCCACTTCCACACTGCTCTTGGTTTAAGAGGAATTCTTGCAGCTGAATAATAGGAGCACAGAGAGCAAATCACAATAGTCCTTTTTGGGTGGGTGGGGGAGTTGGCGTCTTCATGCAAAAGAGTTGCATTGATAGAAAACTGGGAAGCTGTGCTTTAACCTGGGCTTCAGGTAAAAGCTGTGTGCATATGTGAGTTCTGACTGTTGCACACTGATGCGTTCCCACGCAAGAAATGCTTCTTGCTAGGACAAGGCTGTGCACAAGATCTTGTGCGGAAAAGGGGGGGTGTCTTGTTTTTTTCCGGTCCACTTGGAAGGTATGATACTCTTGAGTAAAGCTTATTTGAAATGCCTCTTGAGTGGCTGGATGCAGAATAGTGTATCTGTATGTGTAGAAAGTATTCTGTATGTGGACAGTATTCTCGAAGCTACTGGCATGAGTTTGGCCAAACTGCGGGAGGCAGTGGAGGATAGGCGTGCCTGGCGTGCTCTGGTCCATGGGGTCACGAAGAGTCGGACATGACTGAACGACTGAACAACAACAACATGTGTAGAAACCAGCCTTCTGTACAAAGGTGTAAAATTCTTTTGCCTCTGACCCTGCCCAACCCAGGCTGTGGCCTCTGTAACGGAGCCTAGAAGGGAATGTGGCCCTCAGACTGTTCCACCTTTGGAACCCATTCACTGCGTCTCTAACACGATACAGCGATTCACCACTGCCATGTTCTTGCACTCCCCACTCACCGAAAAGTCAGTTGTTGTGTATCAGGAGGAGGAATGATCCCAGATCAAAAGGAGATCTGATGCCTTCCGTTTGACGGATGACACCTCTTTTGTTCTAACTCTGCAGCTTCTGATTACCAAGTTGTGATTAATGATGTATCAGAGAGAGGGGTGTGTGTTTCAGGTCTGGACTGGCAAAGATTCCTAGGATGACCAGGTGCAATGGAGGGGAGCAAGACTCCCACCTCTTTAAACAGTTGCTTAGAAGTGGGCTGGGGAAGGGCCATAGCTCTGTGGTAGAGGATTGCATAAGGTCCCAGGTTCAATCCCTGGCACCTCCAATGTGGTCCCCATCTTCAAAAAGGGGGGGAAAGAAGACCAAGGTAACTACTGACCGGCCAGCTTGGTGTCGATAATTAAATGGTCAGTTTATGAGCACTTAGAAAAGGACGATGTGATTACTAACACCCAGCATGGATTTCTAAAAAACAAATCATTCCAGACAAATCTGATTATATATATATATATATATGAGAGAGTGTGTGTGTGTGTGTGTGTGAGAGAGAGAGAGAGAGAGTTACAAGCTTGGTGGATCAGAGGAATGCTGTAGATGTAGTTTATCTTCATTTCAGTAAGGCTTTTTGACAAAGCCCCCCATTATATTCTTGCAGAGAAGCTGGTAAAATGTGGGTTGAACAAGGTAACTCTTGGGTGGATTTGCCGCTGGTTGACTGACCAAACCCAAAGAGTGCTTACTAAAGAGCCACCCAGAGTGGCTGGGGCAACTCCGTCAGATGGGCAGGGTATAAATAATAAAATTATTATTATTATTATTATTATTATTATTATTATTATTATTAATGGTTCCTCATCTTTGTGGGGAAAGGGGACAAGTGGGATGTCACAGGGTTGTCTTCTGGGCCTTTTGTTGTTTGGGGTTTTTTATAAACATATTGGATGAAGGAATTGAGGGGATGTTCATCCAATTTGCAGGTGATACCGAACTGCGAGGGGTAGCTAATGCCACAGAAGACAGAATTGAGATTCAAAATGACCTTAACAAGACTGGAGAACTGGGCCCAAACTAACAATATGAATTTCAATAGGGACAATTGTAAGGTTCTTCACTTAGGCCGGAAGAACCAGATGCACAAATATAAGATGGGGGGCATCTGGCTTGACTGTATTTCACTGCCCCTTTTAGCCCCGCCCCCCCCGTCTCACCTCATCACTTTTTGCCTTCTAATGAAAGCATAGTGATATGTGCTGCCTGAGACCTCTTGCATTCTGCAGGAGATATGAATGAACTCGTAGGCAGGGAATGACTTGACAGTTGAATTTGGTGGGTTTCTTCTGCAGGCGGATTACCTGCAAAACCGCTTTAAGTTTCTGACACGCTTAGCTTCATGAGACACTGAAATTATTCAGAAAGCCGATTACAGCTCTATTGCAATTAAAATGAACAAAAAAGGCAGTGCCGACTCAACTGCTGCCTCATTGCCTGACAGAGCCTGGGAGATCAGTACCCTTTGGGCCTATCCTCTCTATCGCCTTCCATTTACAAGCTCCTCCTCTTTCAGGCGACATCTGCACTATATATTTAAATCTGTATCAATTTACGCAGTCATGGCTGTCCCCCTGAAGAATCCTGGGAGCTGTAGTTTGTTAACGGTGCTGGAGTTGTTAGGATCAGTGCTGTTTTTCTAGAAAAGGAGGTGCTGGAACTCGCCATGAATGCCTCCCTTGTTCCCCTATACAGCGGTACCTCTGGTTGCGAACGGGATCCGTTCCGGAGCCCCGTTCACAACCTGAAAGATCCGCAACCTGAAGCACCACGGGTGTGCATGTGTTCGGCGTGATTCGGCGCTTCTGCACATGTGCGTGACGTCATTTTGAGCTTCTGCGCATGCGCGAAGCGCCAAACCCAGAAGTAACCCGTTCTGGTACTTCCGGGTTCGGCACGTTCGTATCCCGTGACGAATGCAACCTGAAGCAAGCGCAACTAGAGATATGACTGTAATGGCAATGGCGCCCACCTGAGAGGTGCCGGAACTGAGTTCTGGCAAGTTCCTTCTGAAAAAAGCCTTGGTTAGGAGACCCCCTGCTTCCCTCAGGTCTAAAATTTCCAAAGATCTCTGGGAAGGGTGAAACGATGAGGAACGGCTTAGGGAGCTGGGTATGTTTAGCCTGGAGAAGAGAAGGTTAAGGGGGTGATATGGTAGCCATGTTCAAATATATCAAAGGATGTCATATAGAGGAGGGAGAAAGGTTGTTTTCTGCTGCTCCAGAGAAGCGGACACGAGGCAATGGATTCAAACTACAAGAAAGAAGATTCCACCTAAACATTAGGAAGAACTTCCTGACAGTGAGAGCTGTTCGACAGTGGAATTTGCTGCCAAGGAGTGTGGTGGAGTCTCCTTCTTTGGAGGTCTTTAAGCGGAGGCTTGACAGGCATCTGTCAGGAATGCTTTGATGGTGTTTCCTGCTTGGCTGGGGGTTGGACTGGATGGCCCTTGTGGTCTCCTCCAACTCTATGATTCTATGAACCACTCTGGAGTTATAGCTCTGAAGCAGCTCTGAATGCCAGTCACTAGAAAACAACAGCAAGGGAGTCATTGTGCTTGTGTTCTGTTTGTGGGCTCCCCTAGGCATCTGGTTAACCACTGTGGGAAACACAATGCTTGAATGGGTGGTCCTTTGGTTTGATAGAGAGAGACTCTTTACATGTTCTTAACCTACAAATGGGGCATAGTCTTCTTCATAGGATCCCCCTTTCAGGTTTACTTTTCTTTTATGGTGACCTCCTAAATCTCAAATCTTGATGACTGTTGGGAATCATTTTCAAGGTTTTCTGTTTGGTCAGAGGGGTTTTAATAATATTGATTTCTAAATTGTGGGGTTTTGTTTTGCTGCTGCCAGAGGGAGTTTTTTTTTAATCTTGCTGAATAATGGTAGAAGATAGCATTTTCTTTGCACTCAGTTGATTGGCGCTAATGCTTTGTTTGCACCATGCAGCGGAGATCCTTTCGTGGGCCAGATCGTGTGTGCGCATGAGCGTGTACAGCTGTGATTTCTGGCGTCTGCGTCTGTGCAGTCGTGATTTTCGGCGTCTGAGCATGCACAGATGCGATTTCTGGCACAACGGAAGTGAGTCCCCACACCGTGTTGTGCCAGTTTAGTGCACTGTGCGGGGAATCGCTGAGCAGGCGGCTCAGTTTGGGGGCGGCTCGTGGGCCAGTTAAATGTCCCCCGTGGGCCGCTTGTGGCCCATGGGCCTTAGGTTGCCTACCCCTGATGCAGAATGACTGAAGGTCATAGCAATACCTTTGGTGCAAAGGTTTAATGCTAGCCCTTGACTGATCACCCTTAAACGTATAAAATATCCCAACCATAATTTCTTGGCTCCCTCTCTCGTTGCAAATGCCGCTGCATTGTCAGCACACAACCACGTATTTTCTGATATGTCGCCCATTTTACCCCTCCTCTCCCGAAGTCCTAATGTCTCTTTCTTTAATTGAATGGTGCATTGGGCTTCCTAGAGCTAATTTTGCTGGGGTTGTCATGTTCGATGCAAGAGCAAAGGACATGGTGGATGCCGCACTTTTTAAAACTCGCTGGCAGGAAATCACATTACACTCAATGTAATTACATTGTTCTAGAAATGTGATTATGTGTTTCAACGACCAACTTCCCATTAAATTACTTCAGATCCGTCTCAATCTATAGGACAGAATCCTCCTGATTTAGATGTTAAAAGTGTAATAAATCCGAGGCGGAACAATCTGCATTTCTATTTTATACTGCCATCTGAAGCTGCCGCTTCCACTGTTGCAATTTCACCCCGCTCCGGTAAGACATAGCTCACCTGCTTAACTGGATGGGGAAAACCTGGGCCTCAGCTTTTTGGGATGATTATGGCCTGTAGTTTTGCTGTGCCGTGCGGAAGAGTGCCTAGCTTGGTAATTTCTACACTCTACAAATATCTGGAGGGCTGCCACGTAAAAGATGGCAAAGATTTGTTCTCTGCAGCCCCAGCGGGAAGGTTCAGATCTAAAGTGCTGAAGGTACTGGAGGGTAGATTTTGGATGAACTTTTGGAGCACTTCCTTCCTCCTTTTCTAAAAATACCTCTGTACCATTATTTCATAAAAAAGATGAAAGGGGGTCTGTTGTCTTGAGAGACAATGTAGCGTGGCTCCGAGGGTGAAGTCAAACCGTTGCGTTATCAGCACTGAAGTGACCTCCTCGGGACGCAGGTCTGGGCAGTGTGTCTGGAGGTCCTGGACTGCCCAGACAACAAGACCCAACAAGAGAGCCAGTGTGGTGTAGTGGTTAAGAGTGGTAGACTCGTTATCTGGTGAACCGGGTTCGCTTCTCCGCTCCTCCACATGCAGCTGCTGGGTGACCTTGGGCTAGTCACACTTCTTGGATGTCTCTCAGCCCCACTCACCTCACAGAGTGTTTGTTGTGGGGGAGGAAGGGAAAGGAGAATGTTAGCCGCTTTGAGACTCCTTAAGGGGAGTGAAAGGTGGGATATCAAATCCAAACTCTTCTTCTTCTTCTCTTGGCTTGGCTGATGTGGTCCAAGGGAAAGTCGAGCAATATGTTTGGCACCAGCTTGGAGTTGCCGGAAGGAGGCCTACAAGGTGCCCTCCAACCGTTTTAGGGACTCCGCTACGGATTTATGTAGAGATTACGCTGTTTACTCCTGAGCCTTTTCTTCTCCTGTTGATATCCTGCAAGGCAGCAGAGGTTTAGGACCAGATCTTTCCATCTCCTAAATGGGCTACTTTCCCGGGCTCCATTCTGCCCCTCACTTCCCTCTACAGCACATGCAGAAACTGCCTTCTTGACCACTGAACCCAGTATTGGTCTCGTCTGCTCAATTCACCAGCAGGGGAAGTCCCTAACTCACTGAGGGTTTGAGACCCATCGGCTTCCCTCATCTGGTTTAGCTGGCCATTCAAAGTTGTTTCCTGGGGTGTGACCACTGTAGCATGCTGACATTTTCTAGGAGCCTGTGAGGTGAGAGTTGAGTGCAGGATGGGGACCAAAGGTGGATAAGCTACCCCCAAAGGAGCATACGGTGTCTCCCAACAGAGGTATCATTACACCCAATACCCCCAAATCTATCTATCTATCTATCTATCTATCTATCTATCTATCTATCTATCTATCTATCTATCTCTATCTCTATCTCTATCATCTATCTATCTATCTTCTATCTATCATCATCTGCCTGTTTGTCTATCTATAAAGGTAAAGGTAAAAGGACCCCTGACAGTTAAGTTCAGTCGCGAACAACTCTGGGGTTGTGGCACTCATCTCGCTTTACAGGCTGAGGGAGCCAGCATTTGTCTGCTCTGCAGACAGTTTTTCCGGGTCATGTTGCCAGCATGACTAAGCCGCTTCTGGTGCAACGGAACACCGAAACCAGAGCAGCGCACAGAAACACCGTTTACCTTCCCGCCGGAGTGGTACCTATTAATCTACTTGCACTTTTTGCCGTGCTTTCAAACTGCTAGGTTGGCAGGAGCTGGGACCAAGCAATGGGAGCTCACCCCAGTTGCGGGGATTCGAACTGCTGACTTTTTGATTGGCAAGCCCAAGGCTCAGTGGTTTAGACCACAGTGCCACCCGAGTCCCAATTGTCTATCTATAGATATATACAATAAAAGACATGTAAAAATGTTGAATCGCAGATCACTAGCTAACTGTTACAGGTGTTGCTTTCTTAATTGCCTGCATAAATCTGGCAGCATAGTGGGTTTTTTAAAAGCATATAGTTTAAAGGTTAGGATAGAACATGCTTGCGGAATCCCTGCTGGCAGAGCATTTGAAAGGACTGGGTAGGTGACACTCAAGGCTCGGTTTTGTGTCTATGTCAAATGAGTCTCACCATCTTGGGGGATGACCAAGAATGTTCCTGCAGATGATCTCTGTGATCTCGGTGGGACAGGAGAGTTGAGCTGCTCTTTAAGGTACCCTGGACCTATGTTGTTAAGCAGTCTGCAAATTAATACAAGGACTCAGCAGTCAATGGGCAGCCAGTGCAGAGGTTCCCTTCATCAGTCATGGGCTTAACTAAATGACTTTCAAGACTTCCTTCAGCTCTGTGATAATATAAACAAAGAGTATGCATTTTCATCTGAATCACAGCCCCCACCCCGGTATCAAAATGTATCCAGATTTAGTTGGTTTGGGCCACAACCTTACGTGTGCTTTCTGGGGAGTAAGCCCCATTGAACATACTGAGATGTACACAGTGGGGAAAGGCTACAATGCACTAATAAGTTTGTACTTTACTGTGCAGAAAGTCCCAAGTTCAGTCCTTGGTATCTCCAGGGAAGGTTGGGAGAGCCCGCTGTCTGAAATCCTGGTGAGCCGCTGCCAGCCAGTGTCGGTAGTACTGAGCTCGCTGGAGCAACGGTGTCAGACTCAGTATGAGGCAGCTACCTAGTTCCCCATGACTTACTTTTAAGTAAACTCACATAGGATTCTGCTGCAATCCCATTAGCGTTAACCAGTTGATTAAACTCTCTAGTTTCTGCTTCTGTTTCTCTCCTTCGGCCCTAGGCCACGAAGAATTAATATATTTAATTGCAACCGAAGGAAACACAATGGTATCAAATCCAATTTAAAAACAAGACTTTGCAACAAAATGCAAGCTGTCAGCAGAAACGTAACAGCCTCGGCTAACAACCTATCGCACTGGAACTAGAATGTTGCTCTAAGTCTACTTGACTACATTCACGTTCGTAGTGTCCTTGACAGCAGCCGGAGCAGCCACTGGGAAGATGACCACTTTATCTGGGCCTTAGTTCAAACCCTCAAGAAGTGGCTGGTGGTGCCCTTTGGGACTGGCAGGGGGGAAAGGCAGGAAGACCAACAGTAGGTGGTGCCAGAGCCAATGACAGGCAGAGCCAACTCATGCTAATTTTGTTCCCATCCTCCTCCGGCTGAGTTCTGCAAGGGGATCGCTGAGATTAAGGGAGAGGCAGCCCTCTGCTGCTTATAAATGAGAAGGGAGGCAGGTGGGAGCTGGGGACCGAGATTGGTGGAGCAATGTTTTTTACGGAAATGTTAACATTGGTCCTTGTGAGTTGTGTTACCTTATTTGCGGCTTGTACGGTGCCGTTGTTTTATTTGATTCTCGTTTGTTTGTTCTGTTTTGTATCGTATGATGGGCGCAAATGCCGAATAAACATCTATCTATCACTCGACCTCATTGCTGCCCTCAAGCGGTTAGTGCAGGGGTGGGGAGTCTCAGGCCTGGGGGCCAAATGGGGGCCTCCAGGGCTCTCTGTTTGGCCCCTGGGGCTCTTCCCAGCTCACATCCCGCACTAGCTATGCTTCATGAACCCATTAGATGGCTGTGCCTGGCTGGAATGTGTTATTGAACTCAGCTAATGACTCTTGCCCAGTGCTTGGGAAGTTCATCTGAAAAAGGAATCAGTTCCAGTTCACCCCCTCCAAAAAAAAAAAAAGGAAAATAATTCCATTCCAGTTGAATTTGGTCCTCCACATTCCAAATGCCCTCAGCCTCCAGGATTTTTACAAGCTGCTCTGCTAAAGTATACTTAACCCCGCTCCACAGTGGAATGTGAACAATTGCTTTATTTATTTCTCAAAAAAAGTGATAATGAAGCTTAAAGAGCATCATATCCCCCCCCCAAAAGCTAAAAATAGTAACTGCAATGGCCACTATCAAACACAGTTAAATTCGATGAAAACCGTGTGTGTATGTATGGTGGAATAAAAATATAAATCGAACTGAATTAAAAATTGCCCAAAATTCTGCCATACTCCCCCCCCCCCCGTTCACCTAGAATTTCTAGGAGCTATTTTCAGGTGTGATTCAGAGATTTTTGAATTCACTAATCTGAATTAGTTCACCCCAAGTCCTGCTGTCACTTGCCTGGATGGAGGAGGCTGTGTAGAAGCTAGCCTGCTGTATGAAAGCAACATCTACGTTAACCGTTGCTCCTACTTCTGCCTCTGTTCCTGCCCACCATTGACACGTGACCCCTGGAGGGGTTTCTCAGAACCAAGTCTGGCCCTCAGGCTGAAAAATGCTCCCTACCTCTGGATTAGAAACCCCAGAGAGAGTGGGCCTCTGTTTGGTGGCTGCGCCCCCTTGTCACTTCCTCGTTGCCTGGCCTCGTCACCCTCAATGGATTGGGAGAGATGGTTCGAAGGCAGGAGCCTTCACCGCATGCATAGCTCTGTATGATTTAGAGCAGGCATAGGCAAACTTGGCCCTCCAGATGTTTTGGGACTACAACTCCCATGAGCCCTAGCTAACAGGACCAGTGGTCAGGGATGATGGGAATTGTAGTCCTAAAACATCTGGAGGGCTGAGTTTGCCTATGCCTGATTTAGAACCCTGCTTGCTCCTGCTGCTGTGGTCAGGAAAAATATATAGGATGCCCTCTTTTTGCCAAACAATCAGTGATTAAGAAAGGATCAAGCAGGCATGGACATCTTGTGGCTCTCAGCCTAATTTCCAAAGCTCTCCACAAGCAACTGTGTTATGTACTGAGTTGAATAGGATCCAAAATGCAGCAGTCTGACTGGTCCCAGAACAATAGGATTGAGATTGCAGCAGTCTGGTTGGTCCGCAGGAGCCACCCAATCCAGCTCCAGGTGGAAGTGAATCCGCACTCTGATTTTGCATACAGGAGTATCCCGGAATTAGCCAATCACGTGGGGCCCATTGTTTAAATAGTGTATATAAAGCAAACGTTTTGGGGGAACTGCATTCCTCACTACTATGAGCTGAATAAAGAGCATGAAACTCACACTTGACTCCGAGTATATTTCAAACTGGTTTGGACTTCTGGCGAGAGCAATTCACATCTGGCAGACTGCTGGGTGGGGAGGAAGAGTGAAAGAAAAGGGAATGGGTGAAAGAGAAATAATGTGTGTCAGAAGGGGATGAGAGAGAGAGAGAGAGAGACCACACCCACTTTTGGATGTGGCTCCACCCACCTCTGTCTTTGTTCCTGCCCACTGATGGAACGTAGCCCTCAATGGATTATCCCTGAGGAAAAGTGGCTCTGGTGGGGGAAAAGACTGTCCACCCAGGATAAAGAAACCTTTTTTTGCATACATTTTCACAAACGCAACACCGGAATACAGAGTGCGGATTTTCTTCTGTAACTTCCTCACGGCAGAGATAGTGCTTGACACAAGAAGACGCACGATGGTATTGCCTGTCTAATAATGCAAAAGACGTTTCTTTTTCTCGAAGTCTCAGCAGCGTGACAGCTTTTCTCATACCTGGGCAGAGCACTTAAATCGTGTTCCATGACGTGATGAAACTTTTTCATTGAGCACCAGGGTTCTGTTGTATTAGCAATTAAGACTAAATCATTCCAAACGAGGATATCTCTCAACCTTGTTTAAATTATAATTTAGCTACAGATTTTCTCGACTCTGAATATTATATGTGCAATAAACTTGCCCGTCAATTCTGGGCCCAAGAGGGTCCCTTAGGAGAATGTCACTGCTGTGCTTGGAAAGAAATCTTGAAGAATCTTCTGAAATGCGATAGTTTCGATTAGCCTCCCCCCAATCTGATGCTCTCCAGATAGTACTGGAGTCCCTTGAGTTGGGGGGCTCTGGAGCAGTTTCAAGAAAGGTTATACGAACTCCAGAATACTTTCATTTCCACTGGAGACATTCCAGTTTTGGTTCTTAATTATATCAGTGTATCCCCAAAGCTTAGTAGAATAGCTTTTAACATTTTCTTCTGATTCTAAAGACCGAACAGCCCTGCTGGATCAGATCAAGGATCTACCTGGTTCAACAATCTGTTCTCACAGTAACCAAGCAGATGCCCCCAAGAAGACCGCAAGCAGGACACAAGCTCCCCCATTTGTTATCCCTGACAACTAATAGTCAGGGCATTCCACCATTGATCTTGGAGCTAATAAAGTCACCACCATGATTAGAAGCCATTCACAGTTATGTCCTCCATGAATTTGTGTAGTCTGAGATAATGTAGCATAACTTCAGCATCAAGTAGAATTTAGAATTCTAGACTGCTGCAATGGGCTGGCTCTTGGGAAATTATCAAAATTTGAGTTTACAAGAGATTAATTGCATGTGGCCCAACTGTCCTTATTTACCAAGCATGGCCTCTAATTTTTGTTGCCCATTTTATCCTACTTTGTCAGTGTATTTGCCTTGGGGATGGGGGTGGCATGTTAGAATGTTGCTATACAAAGCTTCCCCCCCCCCGAAAAAACGGTGCCAGAACTTTTTGCCCGCTCGTCCCACCGCCACCACCGCACTGCACCGAACCACCCCTCCGCCACTAACCTGCATCGCTCAACACAGAGTGCTGTGCCCAGTGATGGAATACGTGGCGGAACTCACCAAAGAGTTCCAGTGAGTTCTGGCTGGAAAAAAGCCCTATTGGTGTGTAAGCTGCAACTCAGGACTCAGCTACATTAGTAAAACAAAACAAAACAAAACAAAACCCCAGTGCTTTGGATGCATTATAAACATGCAACACCAGATGGCGACAGAGAGCAAAAAAATTCTATGCAATTTTTACATAGTGTTTCTTTTCTTTTATTATAATGATTTAATTTCTGACTTACTTATAGTGTATTCCCCCTGTGTGTAGATCCACCCGGAGTCTTTTGTCTTTGTGTGCCATTCTGCAGGAAGCTGGGGGAGCACAGGTGTACATGGAGGTGCAGACCAATCCTTTTCACTCTTTCTGTGCCAAGCTATGGGTACATGAGGCTGGCTTGGGAGGGGCAAAACTCAGGCTCCAGGGCAGGGTTTGCTCCCAGGTTACAGGGCCACCCTCCTGATGAGGCAGAATGATACAGCTGACTTAGGCGGTAGATACCAGGAGATGTCAGCATC
Organism: Lacerta agilis; assembly: GCF_009819535.1. Classification (NCBI taxonomy): domain Eukaryota; kingdom Metazoa; phylum Chordata; class Lepidosauria; order Squamata; family Lacertidae; genus Lacerta; species Lacerta agilis. The sequence continues at coordinate 4,839,409 of NC_046328.1, forward strand.
CCGCCGATTGCCTTTAAGTGAGTCTGCTCTGCACCTCTTCCTCTGGTACAGTGGAGGGTGATGTCCCATTGCCAGTGGTTGAAAGGAGATTCAGCAGCCAGCCTGGTCAGATTGCTAGATGTGAAAGTGGGGAGGGGGGATCTATCCCTTCACCTCAGGTTGCAAGTAAATGGGCTAAGCTCTGCCTCTACAGCTGGAGTCAACAATGCTTCTGAATACCAGGAGAGGAGAGTGCTCTTGTGCAGAACCAATTCCTGATGGTTTGGAAATGCAGTCCCTGCACTGGTTTCTGGGATAGCTCAGTCAGCAGAGCATGAGACTCTTAATCTCAGGATGGTGGGTTCGAGCCCCACCTTGGACAAAAGATCCCTGCATTCTACAATTTGATGAACCTTCTATGCTCTGCAGGGGAATTGGCAAACAGGAGGGCTCAAGTCCCCTTTTGGCTTCATAATATCCACCTCTTGGCTTTCCTGCAAGGCGTTCTGGTTCTCCTTTCCCTTTGTTTGCCAAAGCCATGCTGTTTGTGCAGAGTGCAATGCCCTAATAAGCTATTTCATACCTGCTGCATCCTGGCATGGCTGACAAGGAGGAAGGGGGGTGGGGAGTTAGACAATGCATCTGGAAAAGGTTATATAAAAATAGCAGCAGTGGAAAAATTAAAAAAGCTCACAGGAGTGATGATGTGTGATTCAGGTACAGTTTTAAAAGGAAAGCTTTGTGGAGGTGTTGGACAGGAAGGGAGGGGGAGAGCACAAAATGCTCTCAAGCCCAGTTCAGACAAAATTGGGAGCCTGTTTGTTTCTACAATGTGAGTGAGCTGTGGTGAGTCTTTGGGTTGCATATTCTCCTCTATCTTTCATGTCTGTGAAGGGAAGACTGGAAGCTTCTGTACCTGATTTTCAACAAAACAGAGTTACCTGTGACATACAAACACAGGGAACTGTGGTTTGATGAAGCTCTAGTTAGGGACAGCAAGTGAAGCAGCCATTTCTAATCCTTCTAATCTCCAACCTGGTTAGAGTACAACTTCCTGTATCCCTGAGCATTGGTCATGATGGCTGGGGCTGATGGGGGTTGTAATTTCAAAGATCTGGAGGGAACCAAACTGGGGAATACTGAATTAGAGTTTGAAGAAACCACAGTTTTCCAAGTTTGGGCATCAGGTAGAACTGTGGCTTGTTTAAAACCATAAATGGAAGCTTTTGATCTCCTTGTTGCAGGTATGAAAAGAGGACCCCCCTCCATGTTATCATTGCAATTTTTGCTAGTGATGTTGCAAGGTAGCAGGTCCAAAATGTGAACTCTCGCTAGTTCTGAAGGTCTGGCTCATTTCACATCAGATCCACCCCTGTTTGAGCTCGATCATACATTACCCTGTCCCTTCCCCACAACCCTCCCTGACAATTTCCCCCCACTTTCCCCATGCCTCCCTGCAAATGCCTTGGTCTCTTTCACAAGGCTCCACAGACAGTTTCCTGTGAAGGAGTGACCTTATGGTGGAAAGCCACTTGCATATCACCATCACCAAATGATAGGAAAGACCATCATAAAAGAGAGAGAGAGGGGATACTGATTTGCAGAACATTTGCACGTACAAATTGTGTGCATTGATACAAAGCCACATGAGCACCCATAGAGCAATAAATCATAGAATCATAGAGTTGGAAGAGACCACAAGGGCCATCTAGTCCAACCCCCTGCCAAGCAGGAAACACCATCAAAGCATTCCTGACAGATGGCTGTCAAACCTCTGCTTAAAGACCTCCAAAGAAGGAGACTCCACCACACTCCTTGGTAGCAAATTCCACTGTTGAACAGCTCTCACTGTCAGGAAGTTCTTCCTAATGTTTAGGTGGAATCTTCTTTCTTGTAGTTTGAATCCATTGCTCCGTGTCCGCTTCTCTGGAGCAGCAGAAAACAACCTTTCACCCTCCTCTATATGACATCCTTTTATATATTTGAACATGGCTATCATATCACCCCTTAACCGTCTCTTCTCCAGGTAGGTTGGTAGGTTGGTAGGTTGGGCGGTGGCTTGGTGAGGTCCACAAATCCTTCTGATTGTGCTGCCTGAGGGCGGTTGTCCTTATCCCCAACAGTTTCTGATCACAGGTTTGGATGGCGCTCTCTGAATTTCACTGATTCTCCCCTGCATTACTCTGCTTTTGACTAAAACACAAGTGTGGCACAAAAGTGGAACCTCCCAGTTTGATAATGTATCAGATTCAGTGCTTAAATTCTGGTGTCCAGAAAGATTGTAATGTGTGTGTTCATGCGCTTTGGGAAATGAGGGGACTACCAAGTGGAGAACTACCCAGTGGAGGCTCGTCCATAAGACCAAAGGGTGTCCTGCCACACCTGTCTGTCTTCTGTCATGGGCTGGCTGGATTCAGAGGAGTGGTGGGAGGCAGCAGCAGGGCAACCCCCAAGGGAACTGCCAAGGGAAGAAGGCACAGAGCCCAGGGATGGGGTGGTGGGATGACAATGAGGAAGAGGTAACAGAGTTTAGTAAGCAGGAAGAGGCTGCAGTAGGGAGCAGTCCAGAATTAGAGGCAGAAGTGAAGGTATGAAGAGGGCAGAGCAAAGACAGACAAGATGAAGGAGCCTCAGATTGCTTGGGAAAGTACCGGGGAGGAGGAGACTTAGAGAACTGTGAGAACACATTGTGTCATTGGGGCAAGAGCTACCGGGAAGAGTTGCTGTGCTCAGTAGGCCTGGCCTTTTGAATAAAGAGTCATCTTCACTGGCACCATGTGAGTTAATACTAACCCGCTCCTGGCTCCCACTACTGGCATCTTACGTCCAACGGAGCCAAGGGGGTGGCACTGTCTGTTATCTTCCTCCTCCTAAGTCTCAGGGTTGCCAAACTCAGCAGGGAGGGAAAGAAGGCAAAACTAGAACAAGTTGTCTTCCTGTTATTGGCTCTGGCGCCACCTGCTGTTGGGCTCCCTGTCTTCCACCCTCCCAGTCCCAAATTGCACCAGCCACTACTGGACTGGCATGATGCTAACCTGGCAAGACAGTGAATGAAATCTTCATCTGTAGTAGACAAGCAAGCATGTCTGCTGAAAACCCAGGAGGTTTTCTGTAAGGAGACGGCACCCCTGCAGGCCAGAAGCAAATAGCCAGTTGACAGGAGACGTGTTGTCAGCAAATCTCTTCAGAAGCCCAGTTGAGTAAAAATAGTATCACCGAGTGTCCTTGGATGGACAAGACATGTGTTGCATTGCATCCTGGCTGAAGGGCTGGGAAACGCGGCAGTTGGCTTTAGCAGATGGGAGTGTCAGCATTTATTGGCTCCAGCCTGTTAGGGACGAAGGACTGGGCTCTGAAATCACACAATGGGTGGCAACGGGAAATATGTAAACATGCTTAGCTTCCACCTAATCCATGTGACTTATGCGCTTTGCTGCAAATTGTGTGTTCTAACAAATTCTGTCTAGATCTTCGCTCTCCCTATGACCTGATGGGTGGACAGCCTGGGAGGGCTGGTGTCTGTAGGCAGGGAGACAGAGACAGGTGGATGGTCTGAAAGTTCAATATAGGTTGTGTGGCAGGTTGCTCAGATTGAGTATCTAGGCCACAGTTGGCAGCTTTTGAGGAGCAAGTTGAATTCTACTGGAACGCCTGTAGTGCTGGGAAGCTGCAGTACCACCCACTGGCCATTTGTGGCAGTGGTGCTGTAGAAAACTGGGAGAGCTGCTTATCACGGGTTGTGCCAATCAAAAAATAGATTAAATAGATAAGAGGTAGTCTGGTTTGGGGAGAAGAGCAGATCAGTCCAATCCATTTCATATACTTAGAGCTGAAACTGAACTTGGACCAAACCTGAAATAGTTTTTGATGGAGTAGTGAATACTAAGTTGAATAGATGATCAGAAAGAAAGGAGAATTTGGAGGTGACCCCACAAGAATGTTTGAAAGGAAGAAAAAGAAGAAGAAGAAGAAGAAGAAGAAGAAGAAGAAGAAGAAGAAGAAGAAGAGTTTGGATTTGATATCCCGCTTTTCACTACCCGAAGGAGTCTCAAAGCAGCTAACATTCTCCTTTCCCTTCCTCCCCCACAACAAACACTCTGTGAGGTGAGTGGGGCTGAGAGACTTCAAAGAAGTGTGACTAGCCCAAGGTCACCCAGCAGCTGCATGTGGAGTAGTGGAGACGCGAACCCGGTTCCCCAGATTACGAGTCTACCGCTCTTAACCACTACACCACACTGGCTCTCAACCACTACACCACACTGGAATCAAACCCCTATTCCAAATTGGTATATGGTGATTTAAGCCTCCGTATGATAGACAGTAAAGCACTCAGGTCTTATTTATTTATATAATTTAATAGTAAGTTTACAACCCTTATCATACTATACAAAACATTAAAAAATTCTTTGCTTGATTCCTTAGTCTTGATGCCTTTCCATATGAAGTAACTTCTTCCTAACATCAGCAGATGCAGCTCAGGATGCTGTGAAGTACCAAGCGGATGCGAGCAGAACTGGGACAAATACCACAGTCCACCTTAAGTGGCCACCCATCTTGATTCTGCTCTCAGGCACCCTGCCAGCCTATATCTACTTTAGGGAGGGATGAGCAGAAGAGTGCTAACCCCCCAAATGAATTGGAGTCCACCCACCCCCTCGGACCAGGGCAGGACCAGCATAGCAAACAACATTAGAAACATCTTCATTTTAAAGCAGGGAATTCCAAAGCTCTCATGGGTATCAGTGTGCCCGCCAGTACCGCCTATGGCGCCTGTGAAAGTAAATACCCCATCAAAAATCCACAATGCACGAGGGACTGTTAGCTTTTCCTGCTTAGTTCCTATCTGCATTTGCTTGGCCTCTACTACATACCTCCCGCGGTAGCCATTTTGTGCTGTGCCACACCCCTACAGCAGCCATTTTGTGACTGGTGCCCTCAGTATTTTCTCAGAATTCCAGGTGTGCCCACTGGCTTCAAAACATGGGTGACCCCCCTCATTTAGAAAGAAGGTAGAGAGGCCCACTGGGTCTGTTTCTGCTTAAGAGCATGGGAGTTGATCACTCCCTGTGATCCAAGGGATAAAAATATGATGCCAATGTAGGAATGCTCTTTCAAATGTTGAAATCATCCCACCATTTGAGGTATTTTCCACATTTGCCTGAAACATACAAGGGGATCTGTTTCATTCTGGGGACAACCAATCTTCTGCTCAGTCAGCCCTAAGGGCAACTGTTTATATGTAAGTGCTTTTGGGGCCAGCAGCCACTACAGTCACATGGAGGCTTCTCCCTCTCTCTGTCATATGAAGCCTCATTAAGAGGCAAATCTATGAACCAGGGTGTCTATCTATTCTCCTTCAAAGTGGTTGCATCTGTAGTTCCTTGTGGATTGCACAGCTTGCTCCATTTTAATTCTGATTAAATATTTAAACAACCTGCTCCTTGACTCAATGAGCGGTTTGTCTTCGTTGGCAGTTTGCCCAACCAGGGAACCAGGGACAGCCACCAAGGGTCTGATTTGCATCTCGCTGAATGCTAGTCTAAGCTTCCATGGAGCCAGTGGAGTAAGAAGGAGGGCAAGGTGTCGATCGAGGCTGCAGGATAAGGACTGGGGGAAAGGGAGCTCTCTATGAGAAATGAATGAAAGCTTCCTCGATTAGGCTAAATCCAACCAGAGAGGAGATCAGCATTGTGAGAGGCTCCTTCCAGAAGGAAACAAATATTCATTCCCTTTTAGATGTGGTTATTTCAGTTTTGGGGGTCATAAATTAACACACACATGTTCTTAACTGGTCCCAGTTAAGGGCATAATAAGTTCAGACCAAGACTTTCCTGTAAGCCACAGGCTATTGGATGCCTTCAGCACCCACCTTCCTGAATGCGCATAGTGAGCAGGGTGCATTTTCCAGTTATTAATTAATTAATTACATTTATCTCCCAATTTTCCTCCAAGGAGCTCAAGGTGGCATACCTAGTCTTCCTTTCCTCTCCATATTATGCTCACAACAGCCCTGTGAGGTAGGTCAGACTGAGAGACACAATGTGTGTGCATTCTCACAATACTTAGGTTCCCGCGTTGTGAAGCTGCGGGCCAGTTGGTGTTCCCGGGGGCATAAATTAAGAATGTATGTATGGAAAAGTTTCAAGGACATATGAGATAAGAAAGGAGCAGAAGCCAGTTTCCCAGGATTGTGGGGTTTTGGAATTTGAAAGGGTGGGCGTGGGTTGAAAAATGAATGTTTTTTTATGGAAATTCTCTTTATGTTACGGTACAGACATATGGTTGGGTAATGGATAATGGTTAACGAATCAGAAATATAATTGTAGGGAGTATAGGAGGAAAGGGGGGGGGGAGAATTAAAATGAAACTAATTTTAAAGTGGGTTGTTGTAATGAAATTTGGAAGTAGGCAATGGAGGTTCAGGAATATAGTGAATGCAGAGGATAGGTTATAATGATAAATAAGATGCGTAAGATGAATAACTATTTAGTAAAAGAATTAATAAAGAAAAATGTGAGAAGGAGGAAAAGCAATATGGGGATTAATTGGCCATAACTGTGAATTAGGGTTAATTTGGAAATCAACCGGGGGGGGGGGAATCGGGGAAGTCGAAAAGGCAAAGATGATATGTGCAAAGTTAGTGGTTAAATTGGGAAAGAATTGTGGATCACCCCAGTGAGAGGGGGGTTTGTTTTGTACGCTCCCCTTGGTGAGAGAAAGGGGAGTTTGGAAAATTTAATCATGTATTGTAAATTGAATTTAATTGGAAAAACCTTTAATAAATATTATTTTTTTAAAAAAATTAAGAATGTATGCTCCTAGACCCTCCGTTGGGGCCTTCTGTGAGATTTCTCCTACCCGCAAAAGGCATCATGTAGAACTAACGCTGTGTCTGTCGTTTTCTTGGTAGAATTAAGGCTGCTCCAGGTGTGAAGATAATAGACATCCGAGTCAGTGATCCGGACCAGTGGGGAGTTCAACAAGACGTAGACAATGGGAGGACACAGACCACTGCCACCATTGTATGTGAGCGCATCAATCCGAATGCAGAGAGCAGGTAAGGAACCCAAGCTGTGCTGCATGCAGCTGCAGCTGCCATTTCTAGTTAAAAGACAGCGGGGGAAAGTTCAGATACTTTTATTGATATTTGCCCTTGAATAGGAATCAATTTCTTTTTGTATTTCCAACATGAGCACAGCTTTCGAGTGTTGGAAAAATGTTCCAGGACTGGGGGCAAAAAAGAGTCTTGTGGTGATATCTTAAAGGCTAACAAATGTCTTATGGTATAGATCATGGGTTGGCAAACTAAGGCCCGGGGGCCAGATCCAGCCCAATCGCCTTCTCAATCTGGCCCGTGGACGGTCTGGGAATCAGCGTGTTTTTACATGAGTAGAATGTGTGCTTTTATTTAAAATGCATCTCTGGGTTATTTGTGGGGCCTGCCTGGTGTTTTTACATGAGTAGAATGTGTGCTTTTATTTAAAATGCACCTCTGGGTTATTTGTGGGGCCTGCCTGGTGTTTTTACATGAGTAGAATGTGTGCTTTTATTTAAAATGCAGGTTATTTGTGGGGCATAGGAATTCGTTCATTTCCCCCCTCCAAAATATAGTCCGCCCCCCCCCCCCAGGTCTGAGGGACAGTGGACCAGCTCTCTGCTGAAAAAGTTTGCTGACCCCTGGCATAGATGTTCATGGGCAGGGTATAAATAATAAATTATTAAATTATTACTAGTGCATGGGTAGTTTGTCCCAGTCATAGAAACACAGCAGCGTGGCTTGGATTCCCTTTTCTTGCCCATGGAGCTGTCCAGCAAGGCAAGGAGCTGACCAAGACAAGACTGCTGAAATATGCAGAGAAGCTGTTCTGCCGAGGAGTTGGGCACAAGGAGACGTTGCACCAGCAACAAGATAAGGATGTAATTGCTGGCCTGGCTGCTTGTCAGAAATTCAGCCGGCAGTAAATCACACCATTCAAGTTGGCGTTAACTCTTTAATAGCATCCCCTGGGTAGGGATAGATGACTCCTTCAGTCTTGCTTTCCCTCATTTCCCCCACTTTAAGCTGAGTTCTCTACATTTCCACATCGGTTTGCATTATTTTTCTAATATATTAAAAAGTCCTCATGAAAATTCACCTACAAATTTATACTAATATACACGTCTTTGTACAGTGGTACCCCGGGTTACGTCCTTAATTCGTTCCAGGTTACAGTACGTAACCCGAAAAGGACGTAACCCGAATAATTCGTCCGAAAAATTGCTTCTGCACATGCACAGACCACACTTCTGCGCATGTGTGAATCGCACACGCTTCAGGTTGCGCTTCTGGGTTAGCGGAGTTCGTAACCCAGAAAGTACACAACCCGAAGCATACGTAACCCGAGGTGCGACTGTATGCATTTTGCGTTTTTGCATCGCCCCTGACATAATCCGTGGTTGTATGTTTCACGAGATAAGCATCATTACACACACTCTCATCTTGGTATCTGCATTTTTCTCCACATTCTTTGGCTGGAGAACTGCATTGCAAAATCCAGAGAAGCAATTGTTTCGAATGATGGCTGTGTTTTTCGATTCACATACTGTTTTTGAAAGATGCGCCTTTAAATGGGAAGAGAATCAAATTTCTGCCCCCATCCCCACCTGTTGGACAAAGGGTCATTTTGAATCCTGATTCTGTCTTCTGTGGCATTGGACTGAATATCTTCCCCAATCCTCCCTCCCTCCCTGATGTTGGAGGGCTGCAACTTTGGGGATGATGGGAGTTGGCATCCAACACCACCTGGAAGGCAAAAGTTAGCTTGCCTGAAGTACAGAGTTTGACTGGAAACCTATATAAGGCACCATTTCTGATCCCACTCAAATCATTCTTCTGCCCTGTCATTTGCCAACCACAGCTGTAGGATGGAATAATGTTTAAAAAACAGCAGCCCCATGGAAAGCAAGCCTTATGAGGAACGGTTGAGGCTAAACGAAGAAGACTGAGCCGCGATAGGAGAGCCATCTTCAAATATCTGAAGGGCTGTCACATGGAAGATGCGGAAAGCCTGTGCAAAAAGAGTTGTTAATTGTCCCTGAGCTGGACAGTCAGAATGGTTACTCAACATTAAGCGACAGGTTTAGATTTCCCCATTACTGTGGTTGTGACTTGCATGGTAGAAAAATCACATTAAAAGAGAAATATTGAGGTTAAAGGAAGAACGAAATGTAATTTTCATCTGGAGGAGGGAAAAAAAGTATTTTAATTGAAGCAGGGCTGTGTAAAAAAAGAGAGGTTAGCCTTAAACTTGGTGAAAATGTTGGAAGTTTGGGCTAATCCGTGAAATTATACCTGTCACAGTAACTTAGTTTTTATTAACACCATTTTCTGCTCCATGTCGAACTTCTAAATTATACAAAAGCAATGAATCTCGAGTTAATTAATACCCTGACCCTTTCCTTTGTGAGATTAGTTTTAATATTTTTTTTAGATTAATTAAAGTATGCAAATAGAAAACTCCAGAAGATCCATTCCAGATTTGCAAATATTGTTGCTCTACAAGTAAATATTTAACTTTGATCTTCCTTTTCATTTGGTGTTTCACCTTACCTTGCTGTTAGTTTAGTACTGCGATGGGAAACCACAAGTCTGGGGCCCATATGTATCCTTCCTTCCAGGCTTCTCTGTCTGACCTTTGGGAATCTCCCCAGCCACCTCCCTCTCCCCAAGACACAACTCTCACCATTGAACTTGGATAATGTCTGTTACTGCCCAGACGGGTGACAGAGGGTTGCCTGGAAGGGAATGTGGCTGGAAAAAGGTTGGCTTATAAAATTTAGTTACCCCATAACAAAATGAAAGGTATTCTCCCATCTCCTCAAAGCCTTCATAGTTGGTCAGTATAGTCTGTTAACCTGCTATTCCTCTTTGCAATGTAAGAACCTGCTTTTAAGTTCTTGACCCCATAGCTTTCTAAAATCACTGTTGAAAAAACCAGGTACCAGCATCCTACTTCTGGTAAGCCTCTGAGCATGTCAGGATAACTAATTGGCTTGGAAGAAGAGGCAGTGTGTCAGAGATGGATTGCCTCCTGCCCCCCAATCTTCATGGAAGGGAAAATAAAAGCATTTCTGATGTTTGATCCGCCCTTAATCCAAAGAGCTGGGGGCGGGGAGAGTGTGTGTAAGAGAGAAGCCGATAGTTGTAAGCAGGCTGTGACCATTCCTTTTGAGAGTTTAGGGCAGGCCCTGGTCTGCACAAACACATTGTTTTATAATTTATTGTTATATTATAATCTTATTTATTTACCAAAATGGAGTCATTTTGGACTCACAGCTGTCCATGGAAGTGCAGGTTAGTTCTGTGTCCAAGGCAGCTGTCTTTGAGCTCCAACAGGTGCGACGGCTAACACTTTACCTGTCTGCGCACTGTCTCGCCAGAGTGGTGTATGTTCTGGTTGTCTCCCGCTTGGACATAGGTGCTTTATGTGGGGCTGCTTTTGAAGGTGACTTGGGAACCACAACTAATCCAGAACGTGGCAGCTGGACTGGTGATTGGGAGCGGCTGCCGGGACCATCTACATTGACTCCCAGTGTGTTTTCCGAGCACAATTCAAGGTGTTACTGCTGACCTTTAAAGCCCTAAACGGCCTGAGCCCTGTATACCTGAAGGAGCATCTCCACCCCAATCATTCAGCCTGGACACTGAGGTCCAGCACTGAGGGTCTTCTGGTGGTTCCCTCACTACACAGAGTAAAGTTACAGGGAACAAGGCAGAGGGCCTTCTTGGTAGTGGCACCTGCCCTGTGGAATGCCCTCCCACCAGGTATCAAAGAGATAAACAACTTGTCAGGCATCAAAGCATTGCTCGGGAAGAGAGGGGGGAGAGCACAGGTGAAAAGGCAGAGAGAGAAGCTTGGGATTCAGCCAGTCAGGGGGAGGAGAGTAAATATCGAGAGCAATTACCGATAATAAGTACAGATACTTCCAGCCCCAGTCCTCCTGTGCAGACGTCTCCGGAAGAGGAAGAAAGCCCTCACACTGTCAGTAGCAGACAGGGGGAGGAACAAAGGGGGAGACGTAAGCGCAGATGTCATTTTAGGGCAACTAGAGGCTTTCTTTGCTGGAAAAGGCGCAAAGACTCTAGTCCGGAAATCTGTTAGATAGGGAGTAGTCATGTTTTATCACTCTGTAATTATCAATGTCTAATAAACAGCTTTTAAGCTCAACGCTTGAGCCTGCCGTTACTCACAGCAACATCAAAGGCAAGAGCTGCCGATGACACAACTATACAACTTTTAGAAGACATCTGAAGGCAGCCCTGTATGTTTGATATTTTAATGTTTGATATTGTTTTTATTATGTCTTAAATATTTTGTTAAGAGCCACCCAGAGTGACTGGGGCACCCCTAACCCCAAAACTCTAACTAACCCGAAACCCTAACCCCCTAACACCAACCCTTACCTCCTAACCCCTAACTCTTAAGCCTAACCCCAACCCTCAGGTTACAGCTGAGAGGGGCATGGAACTATATCTGAGGGCGAGTCATGCCAAAGAGGGTGGTGGCTACAAGTCTCTCTGCCCACTCCCTCTCTCTTTCTGCACCACCTAGGGATTTCAGAGAATTTCACCAGGAATGAAAATGAGAGCAATTTGCACGTCTGCCTGAGGTCAGAAATGATGGTCATGTGTGTGAATATTGCAAATCGATGTTTTCTTAGTCTGTGAACATTCATAAACAATTGCATTGTTTTCCCACGTTGTTTTAGGTGTTTCCTCTGGTATGCCCTGACGTTAATGTCGTAATTGAGGACATATTTAATTCTATTAGTTCTGGCCGCAGCACGTGGCAAGATGGATAATGTCAGTTTTAGTGCGAGCTGAACTGCAGTGGAACAGAAACACTGCTGGCTGCAATGTGCATAGAATGGGACAGAAATGGCTGCCTCCTTACGTAGTGCCAGGCTGAATCAAATGCAGCAGGAAGACAGGAAGCTGCTTTGTACTGAGTCAGATCCCTGGTCCAACTGACTGCAAACATGCTTTCCAGTATTTCAGACAGGGGACACCCCCAACCTTACCTGGAGATGTTGGGGATTGAACCTGGAACCTTCTGTGTGCAAAGCAGATATTCTGCCACTGAGCTACAGCTCTTCCCCTAATCAAAGAATGGCTACTGTGGCTCTGAATGTGCTCTTTGTTTCTTAGTTTTGACCTTGCAATGGGGATTTCAGAGCCCTAAATCGTCCCTGTTTGCAAACCACAACACACCCTTATCAAGGAAGCCTTGAAAGTGTATGCATATTTGAAAGGAAAAGCACACTCTGCCGACCAACATTATCAAAGACTGGGATACCAGCATATGTACTATGTGTCTGACTACTAAAGAGGTGAATTCATAAACGCATTCTGAACAATACAAAAAGCCAGGAAAAGGCTTTAATCTATGAATTGCAACAACCTTGGACAAAATGGATTTCTAATAGAATATAATGTAAACCGCCTGAGACATTGTGATAAGGAATTTAGTTTAAAAAAAAAAAATTGGGGGGAGAGAAATATGTGACACGCTTTGCATGAAAGGTCTTAATTTAAAATATCTTAATGAGCACTCAATTTGCGTGAGCAAATTGGAGAACTTGAGATGAAAACCCGGTGATAAGGGATAATACTGTGGATGAGAGGAGGGGAAGCATTAGAAAAGTAAGCATATTTGAATGGGGTTTGAAAAAGATAGCAAGAGCGGAGAAGAGACAGAGGCTGGATTTATTAACTCACTCCCATTGGGCACTGTTGTTCGCCTGACTTTGGGGTACAGTATATTGTGACTTTTATGGCCAGCAAGAGCCGAAGAAAATATCTGTGGTTACGGTCATAAGGAGGGGAGAAAGGTGCTTAGGAGGTTAAGGGTACTCAACAGTCAACTTGGAGATCTGGATGAGAGCGCTTGATTCCCTGTCTTCATGCACACAGTTCCACCAAAGCAAAACTTATTACAGCATACTTGTCTGTTGCAAAGCTAAACGTGTCTGGCCAAAGCACTACTGGAAACACACATTATTTTGCTGCTGTTTTTGACATCCATCTGTCTCGGGTGACAATGGAGAAGAGTGCACCTTTGGGAGTGAATTCAAACTGTTGGAAGGTTGCAGTGCCTGCTGTGGTTGTAGAGACCGACATGGGAGAGACATGTTTTGTTGCAGCCGGGGCAGATGAAGGCATCTGGTTGTGCTGCTGCAGATGCGACATGGCGTTTCTTCTCTCTGTGCTCCTCCAAGTGGTCATTCCTCCTCTGGTCACTGCTATGATGCACAACCTGACTGCCTATCTTTAGGCACTGCAAGAGGTCCCGACACAGTGGGGTCAAGGCTGCAGGCATCATTGTAATGCAGAGTTGGTCTGCCAATGGATGTGGTGCCTGAAGCCAGCTCACCGTCAAGTATGTCCTTGGGGATCCTGCCATCTTTCATTCTGTGGGCGTGACCAAGTCAGCATAGACATCGCTGGGACAGGAGTGCAAACAGGCTGGGAATGTGGACTTGGGAAAAGACATCCTTTTTGAAATTTTGCGATTCTATGAGCTACCTCCCTTCTGCACTGTGGCTCCTGACAGTTGCCCCCCTAAGGCAGATCCCACTCTGAATTATTCAGGACTGGGATCCCAAGGATTTGGTGCAAAACAAATTTAAATAAGTGCAGATGAACAGGTGAGACTCTAGATAAAGTGGCAACTGGGACTGGAATGTGTAGTTAGCTGGAATCCTGCTTTGATTAATAGCGTCACAGGGAGCCATTGCAAATTCTGCTGTTGTTTCCTCCTCATTTCTTTGTCCCTGTTTTGTTTCTGAGACCATCTGAAAGCAAGTACCTGTGGGTGGCACAGCCTCTGTTGCCCAGCAACTTAAAGTACATAAAAGATTGCTATAGTAGCAGAATGGAAACCTTTTGTTCCTGGGGGCCACTTAAGGAGAGCAAGAGAGAGAAGGCAATTTTCAGGATAAAAATGCAAGAGAAATATCGGGGCCTGTTCTCGAAAACACAGTGCTGAGTGCAAGGAGGTTATATCAGAGTCCTCTTTGTTGAATTTTGAAAATCAAATCAAATAGTTAAGTCACTTCGATCCCCTGTGGTTTAGACTTCATGTGTTCTTAGAAAGGGAGTCTGGCCAGCGTAGAGAGGAACGGTGGGTGCCTCAGGGAGGCATGATGCTGGAATCGTAAGAATGTTATCAAAAGAATCATTTGAGGGCTCATCCAACCCAGTATTCTGTTTCCAACAGAGGACAGCCAGGCGTCCTGGAAACTCACAAGCAAGTCATGGAGGTCATGGCCTTCTCCTCTTGCTTCCCCTCAGCACCTGCTTATTGGATGTATACTGTCCCTATGTGTGGAGGCACCATGTGGCTATTATGGCTAGCAGGCACTGGTACACCTGCCCTCCATCTCCAGCAGTGGCCCATCAGCCCCGGAAAGCAAGGGCAGAGATAATGAGATGTGGAACCCCTGGACATCTGGAGAGTTGCAGATTCCCTACTCCTGGTCTAATCCTAGTTAGTGGCTGCCACTCCCAGCTCTTGTGCTTTTTGAGCAAAAAACCATTTAAGCCTATGACATGAATATACCTGTTTATGTGTCTATACCAGCAGCAACAGCCCATCACACAAGCGTGGGACAGCAGTTAACCACCCTTGTTGCTGTTAAAATCAACTCAACAGCCCCAGGAGTTTGACTCTGCCATTGTCTCCTGAGACAGATGGATGCCAACAGCTATGGCCGGAGTGGGGAACTTCTGGCCCATGTGGCCAGTTTCCTCATACTATCCTCAACTGTCCCATGCCTGATGCCACATGGCAAGTAAGGACAGCTCCAGAGGAACCATTGGTGCTTTGCAAGCCCTTACTATCAGTTGATGGTTGGTGCCCGCAAAGCACTTTTGCCTGCATGTCAAATTTGGCCCGCAGGCAAAGGAAACAGTTCAGCTATGGTCATGGTGTCAGGTGATTGACAGGTGGGCAACCCCTCCCACCCATCAAAGTTGCCCTGTAGGGGTGGGATGAGGATATTCCCCACCAGCTGGATCCAGTTGCCCACCCTCACACTACTGCCATCACAGCCTCATCAAGCCCCTCCCAGGAACCTTCAGATGATTTAACACCTCCCTGAAATTATCACGCTTTCAGCTTCTTCAGACTGCCCCCCTCCTCTCAGTTTCAAGCTGAAAGTTTTTGTAAGGATTGACTGAATTTATGGGTTCAGTTTTATACATCTGACGTTAAAAGTGTCTCATCTATGAAAACAACACGTCTGCGTTTCTAGCAATGCGGCTGGAAGGAAGAGAGGAGATTTGAATCATAGAAGTTCCCTCTTCGGTGAAGGATTTACGTGGGGAAGTTTTGTGGCCTCCCTCCTGCCTGAAGACGTCAGACGTAGGCTCTCTTGACTCATAAAAAGCCTCTGGTATTTTGAAGGGGAAATAAATTGCTCTGCCTGGCAGCTCTGGGCAAGCCCACGTCTCCCAGGTGCTTGTTTGAATCTGTGTGTCTGCTGCATGCAGGTTGCTGAGCTCTTTTTCAGGCTGAGAGGGAGCAGGTTGCTTGAGTTCAGGCTGGCATTCATTCCATGTAATTCTCTCCATGAAAGCAGGAAAACTTCCTTCATTATTAATTTAAAAATGTAATAATGTTTTCGGGGGGTTGTGTTGAAGGTTCGTGGAAATAGGCAGCCTTAAATTACTTGCAGTGTGTGTAGGAGAGAGAGCAAGAGACATCATGAGCTGTGTGGTGTAATGGTTAGAGCCCAGTTACAGGCATCACATTATTAAGAAGGTTTCCAGTGCTGTGGAATGCCCAAACCACTGAAATAATATGAGAGACCCCCATCAGTATTGGCATCCTGCTAGCTCTTGAAGATACATGTGAACTTCCTGATCTAATCAGTTTAATTGCTCTTTTAACTGCTTCAATGGTTATGCTTTTAAACAAGCTTATTTTATTGTATATTTTGATTGTGGATGTTTTTAATCATTTGATGGAATTGTGTGTTTTAATTATGTGTGGCTTTTTTTAATTGATTTTGTAGCCATAAACCGCTTTGAAAGCATTTTGGCATGTAAGCAAATAAAAAGACATTGAGAAGCGGGAACCTGTCTAGAGGAGGGCGAAAAAAGGTTGTGAAAGAACCTGGGGACCCAATTCTTTCAGGTCAGGTTAAAGGAGTTGGATTACGTTTCTTAACTAATTAGCAAGATGTATAGACTGCTTAATCAGCAAAAACCTGTCATTTACATAAAACATCAGAATATACATAAGAGAAAGTACTGATAAAATCTAACTTTGAAAAAACCCCAACACGAGTAGACATGAAGTTTATCAAAACATAGAGAAAATCTGCAGTTTTAAAGGCAAATCTACGCAGTCAATTGTATGTCTGAGTTGGCTTGCCTAAGCAAAACTTTTTAATAGGCACAAAAAACAGCACCACGAAGGCATCTATCCATTATCAATGCACAGGGAGTTTCAGAGGTGCTGCCACACTAAAGGACCAATTCCTTGCATGTGTGGAACAAATTATGTGGCACTTGTAAAAGTGCCAGTGCCATGGATCAAAGCAGGCAACACTGACATGTCAGTGGTCGTTCAACACGTGGTGTGTCCGTTGGGTTGTGGACTTCCTTTCATTGAAGGTTTTTAAAGTGGGGTTGGATGGTCATTTGCAAGGGATTCTTTAGCTGAGATTCCTATACTGCAGGGGGTTAGACAAGATGACCCTTGGGGTCCCTTCCAACTCTATGGTTCATTGATTCTGTGACATGGAGCTTTCCCCTGACAACTCTCTTAACCCATCTTCAGCATCTAAATCAGCACCTCCCAAACCACAAGGCTCCTCTCCCAGATTGATCTCCAAACTCTCATCCTATTTCTCTCCTGCAAAGAAGTCTCCACAGGGCTCATGACACCTGCAAATTATTTGTCTGTGTTTAGAAAGGGCTGCACTGTTGAAACATAAGGCATTTTAAGGGCCGAACTAACAAGGGAGAGTGATAGAGATGCACCTCACCTGAGGCTGGCCCTGAAGGGGTCTATGGTTTGAGGATGGGGTGTCAGAAGGAGCCCCGCTTTTGCCTGTGAAATGTTGAAGGCTGAGAAATAGAGTTTTGGAGCTGAAGGGTGAAGAGATCTCAACAGCCTTGAGAATCGTATTCATTCTGGGTTAGGAACAATGAAATTATATGGCTGTCTCCTGCTGGGAATCTAATAGACAGGTAACCACAGGAAGCTTCTACTGACCAGCAAGCTCATAGACTTTCCCCTTTCTATGCTCCTATTTCAGCAGACTGACTGCCTATTCAATAAAATCTCCAGTGGAGACAGGTCATTGTGATTATGGAGTGGTGGTGCCTAAATAATTACAATGCAGCTCGACTTCCATAAGACCAACCTCCTCCCTGTGCAAACACACACTCCAAGTTGAGTCAGTCAGTACCATTCCGCCCCCTCCCCCATGGAGGTTTATAACATTTTTGTTTAGCTTTGCTCTTGCACAGCTGTTTTATTACAATGAGAAGTAGCTCTTGGAAGAAGTAATAAAGCCTTTGTGACTGGAAACGGAGGACTTGCCGCTCTCCAGCAATGCAGTACAGAGCTTTCACAAAGCAAACACACACAGAGACACACTGGGGTTCCCTGGTGCACCAAAACTCAAATGCACACCCAGATAATGTGTACAAGTGGACAAATAAAGACATACAGTCAGGTGTCATTAGTAAAACGTGGAGGACTGCAGGATATTCCACTGGAAAGAGGGACTAGTCACATGGTCAGGAAGTGTATTCACAACTGGCACAAGGCCCTGTTCTCTTACTATTTGTCACTGATGGGATCACAGAATTGTAGAGTTGGAAGGGACCCCCAAGGGTCATCTAGCCTAATGCCTTTCAATGCAGGAATCTCAGCTAAAGGATCCATGACCGATGGCCATCCTACCTCTGTTTAAATACCGCCAAGGAAGGATTGTCCACAAGCTCCCGAGGAAGACCATTCCACTGTCCAACAGCTCTTAACTGTTAGAAAGTTCTTCCTGATGTTTAGTCAGAATCTCCTTTCTTGTAACTTGAAGCCGTTTCTTCGAGTCTTACCCTCCAGAGCAGGAGAAAACAAGTTTGCTCCATCTTCCATTTGACAGCCCTTGAGATATCTGAAGATGGCTATCATGGGTTCATGGCTATCATGCTATCAGCCCTGAGTGCTCACTGGAAGGACAGACCCTGAAGCTGAGGCTCCAATACTTTGGCCACCTCATGAGAAGAGAAGACTCCCTGGAAAAGACCCTGATGTTGGGAAAAATGGAGGGCACAAGGAGAAGGGGACGACAGAGGACAAGAAGGTTGGACAGTATTCTCAAAGCTACCAACATGAGTCTGACCAAACTACGGGAGGAAGTGGAAGACAGGAGTGCCTGGTGTGCTCTGGTCCATGGGGTCACGAAGAGTCAGACATGACTAAACGACTAAACAACAACAACAACAATCGTGGGTTCAGGCTAGTGAGGTGGGAGAAATTTGGTTTGATTTGCATTTTGATGCGAGCTTACATAATTCACACTTCCTGAAACAAGACGCAAACTGGGTTGTAGCTGTTGTTGTTCAGTCGTTCAGTCGTGTCCGACTCTTCGTGACCCCATGGACCAGAGCACGCCAGGCACGCCTATCCTTCACTGCCTCTCGCAATTTGGCCAAACTCATGTTAGTAGCTTCGAGAACACTGTCCAACCATCTCATCCTCTGTCGTCCCCTTCTCCTTGTGCCCTCCATCTTTCCCAACATCAGGGTCTTTTCTAGGGAGTCTTCTCTTCTCATGAGGTGGCCAAAGTACTGGAGCCTCAACTTCAGGATCTGTCCTTCTAGTGAGCACTCAGGGCTGATTTCTTTGAGAATGGATAGGTTTGATCTTCTTGCAGTCCATGGGACTCTCAAGAGTCTCCTCCAGCACCATAATTCAAAAGCATCAATTCTTCGGCGATCAGCCTTCTTGATGGTCCAGCTCTCACTTCCGTACATTACTACTGGGAAAACCATAGCTTTAACTATACGGACCTTTGTCGGCAAGGTGATGTCTCTGCTTTTTAAGATGCTGTCTAGGTTTGTCATTGCTTTTCTCCCAAGAAGCAGGCGTCTTCTAATTTAGTGACTGCTGTCACCATCTGCAGTGGTCATGGAACCCAAGAAAGTGAAATCTCTCACTGCCTCCATTTCTTCCCCTTCTATTTGCCAGGAGGTGATGGGGCCAGTGGCCATGATCTTAGTTTTTTTGATGTTGAGCTTCAGACCATATTTTGCACTCTCCTCTTTCAACCTCATTAAAAGGTTCTTCAATTCCTCCTCACTTTCTGCCATCAAGGTAGTATCATCAGCATATCTGAGGTTGTTGATATTTTTTCCGGCAATCTTAATTCCGGTTTGGGATTCATCCAGTCCAGCCTTTCGCATGATGAATTCTGCATATAAGTTAAATAAGCAGGGAGACAATATACAGCCTTGTTAATCTGCATTCCTCTGAATTTTGTGATGCAGCCTCCACCCAAAGAAGTGCGGAAAATTACATATTTTAGGAGAATGTTTGCATGCAGATGCATATATTAGTGAAAATAACACTCAAGGGTGCATTACATTAGACAAAGCACCATACAAAGATGTTTCTATTGGGAGAAATGTGCGTTAAAAATCTTTGGGAGGACATTTTTTAAAAATAAATTTGAAAACTGATGCAGAAACTTAAGATTGGAAAACTAAGGATGTGAGAGAAACTAAACCTGATAGATTTATCTGCCCTTAGCCATGGTAAGGAATGTTCTGAATCTGGTAGATTGCTGTCAAAATGTGGTTTGTTGACAATAATACTGGAATGAAGTTTGACTCCTTAAAAGAGTCTGCAGGTAGACAAGGAGAGAGTTAAATGTCTCTGTGAAGTCCTGGGTGGGCAGAGATGGCAATCTGCGCACTGTTTCAATCTGTTGTGATTTGACAGGTGCACTGTCGGTTTTGCTGGAGGACACCGTTTAATTTCAGGGTAGGATAGTCTGTAAAATTAAGGTTGTAAGAGCGTGTTGGTTGGTTGCAGGGGCAGAAGAAGATGAGAGGAATCCCTCCAGCTCATTTGGGTAAAGGGTGCTGAGTGCTAGGAGACCCCTGCCATGGCAACAATTCCCAGAGTTCTCTGGGAAGAGGGATAGACTGCTAAACCACCTTGGGAACTGTAGCTCTGGGAGTAGAGTAGGGGTCTCCTAAAAACTCTCGGCACCCTTAAGAAACTTCAGAACCCAGGATTCTTTGGGGGGGGGGACCGTGACTGTGGCATGATAATGCTTTAAATGTGAGGTACAGATGTGGCCTTGCTCCAGGTCGGAGGGGTTCAAGTGAAGCAGATTAACGTGGACTGTGGTTGCATGGGAAACTGTTTGGACAAAACCTTCTCCCTGTTTTTAGGGTTTCTGAGCCACCCCTACTATTCTTCTTAAGAAAAGTCCTTCCTACAATCAGGTGGAAATTTGCGGCTGAGTACTGGGCATGATGGGTATCCATTATACCAAGCCCCCCCTCCTCTCCTTTTGAAAATAACAATAAAAAACGTATCCATTGGGAACAGCCCCCAGTTGCATTCCACCAGGCTCAAATTTGGCTGCAAACAGGGGCTTTCTTTTTCTTTTTGCTGTTTTGTTTTGGAAGTGTGGGGCCTAATTATTTGCTAAAAAAGATTTGCGTTTACCATTTGACTTTTTAATTAGCTGCATGCAACATGGGGTTGGAAGGGCGAAGGTTTGAGAGGAGGGGCTGCTGGGAGATTCATATGCAAATAGCAGCGCTGGTGTGACAGCGGCAAGGCTTCTTAATTTCAGGGTAGGGTAGTTTGTGTAATTAAATATGTATGTGTGCATATATGCATGTGTGTTTGTGTGTGAGTATTATACACACTCGCATTCACACACACACACACACACAAACTCAGCAGGGAAGATGGGGGTGGGAAATAATTTGAAACATTCCACTGGAACATAAATGTGTCACTAACTACACATCTCCGCAGGGAACTCAACAGCTCTTTTATATCTTGGATTAAAGAGAAATGCTTTTTCTGAGTTGTGGCTTTACCGGACCTGCAGAATGCGAGCGGGGATTGTTTTTCATGTGTAATAGGCACATGGAGCTGACTCACAGCACTGGTCCATCTCTACAGAGCTTGGCATAGTGGTATGAGCAGCCTTCCCAACCAGGCTGTAACTCCCATCTGCACCTGGGAGTTGTAGCCCAAAACCTCTGGAGGGCACCAGGTTGGGAAAATCTGGGTTTGAGCAAGGGTAGCCAATATGGTGCTTTCCATGAGTTGCTCAACTACAGTTCCTATCACCCTTGACTTTTGGCTCTGCTGGCTAGGGATGATGGGAGTTGGTCATCCATTAACCTCTGGAGGGCGTTGTGTTGGCTGCTCTTAGGTCAGAGTGCCTGGCAAGGAGCAGGAAGTCTCAGGTTCAAATCTCCTCTCTGCCAAGAAGCTCACAAGTTAACTTGCTTTCTCAGCCTAACATACCTCACAGGATTGTTCTGAGGGTAAGGTGGAGGGAGAGCCTTGTGCACCAGATATGAGCAAACTTCAAACGGGGAGCCTACTTTTGATCCAGGAACAATGCTCGGGTGCAAATTAGTGGCTTGGCATGAAGGACTAAGAGTTAAGGAATGAGATGTTGCTGAGCACATGCTCAGCCCAGGGGATGGTGATCAGCAGTGGCGTCGCAAGGGGGTGGGGGCGGTGCGCCCCGGATGCCATGTCGGGGAGGGTGACAAGAAGGCACCCCGTGGGGTGCTTGCCCCGTCGCCCTTGGCTGTGGTGGCGCAAGCAGCCACCGCGCCACCACAGCTGCATGTGGAGGATCCTTCGTTCACGGTTGCAGCCATGAGCAGAGGATCCTGCCACCGTCTGTACAGCGCTCGAGCGGTGCGGGCGGCAAACCACTATGTACAATGCATGTGAGGGGTTGCACGCATGTGCTGTACGTAGTGATGCTGTTTATAGCGGTTTGCCGCCGGCGCTGCTGGGTGGTGGTGGGATCCCTCCGCCACGCTACAGCTGTAACCGGCGGATCCATCTGCCGCCGCTGTTGCCTTAAGCAGAGGATCCTGCCACCGCCCGTACGGCGCTCAAGTGGCGCCAGCGGCAAACCGCTATGTACGGCGCATGTGCAGCATTGCTACGTGTGGCGCATGCATCGTACGTAGCGGCGCCACGCATGCACAGCCGGCGGTTTGTCCCGCCCCGGGTGTCGGTTAGCCTTCGTTCGCCCCTGGTGATCAGTACCAGATTCAAGCCTTCCACACAACAACCCACTCCTGATTTCCCCGCAAGCTTTCTTTTTTCAGCAACATAATTTTGGAGAAGGGAAAACATCTTTCAGCTGTTGCTGGAGTTCAAAGCCAATGCTACGGGGTGGCCTAAGGGGACCAACTACCAGGTCGGTTGTGTTGGGCTGCAAATATCCTGCCCCTGGTACCAGCTTGCCTCAATTCACCCTGCAAGATTCGTGGTGGGACAGGGAGTCGATCCTGCAGGATCTCCGTAGTCTTGGTCTGATGCACTAACCATGGATGCATGTGTGGTTAACCTTTCTTCTGCCAGTTGCTACATTCCCTTAGGGGTAATCACGGTGTGTGGAAAGCCAGCATTGGGTGAGGCCAGAACCAAAAGTGAGTGGAGCCTCGTTTCTTCTCTCTCTCTCTTTCTGACACCTTCTTCTCTCTTTCCCTCTTCCTCTTCATTGGCATTCCCCTGCTGGGAGAAGAGAGAGGTTGCCCTTGGCAGAAGTCTGCACCGATCACTTGCGATGAGATTTTGCATCAGTGTCACTGAAAGAGGAGTCACTTCCGAAAGACACACACACACACACACACACACACAGACACACACACACAAATGCAAATGCCCCACTCTGTTAGCTGCTGCCGTGATAGGGCTGCACACTTCAGTTGGGTTTAATTGATATCTTGCAAATGAGTAATCTATTCCGAGTAATAAGTGAGTGCTGAAATTACTGCAGAAGGAGTTCTTAATAACAGGTGTTCTGACTCAAGAAATGAGACAAAATGAAAATGAGGGGGGTTTAGTATTTCCTCCCTTGGCATAAATGTTGCAATTGTGATCATGCGATGGATGTGGCAGGTACTTGGGTGAGTGGTTTGGGAGAAGGATCACCTTGAAATGTTCCTGGCACACAAATCCTTCTTGAATCTGGACGCAATTCTTCTGAAGTGGGATTAGGCTTGCCAACCACCCCCGTTCCCTCTGGGACTCTGGCAGAGAGTAGGATGGCCGCTGACTCCAAGAATGGTGAACAGCTTTCTGTTCAAGGGCCACATTCCCCTATGAGCGAAAATCCCCAGATCCTTTTCACATGTACTGCTGTCAAGCCAGGTGCCCCCCATACAGTACAGTGTTACCTCGGGTTACAGACGCTTCAGGTTACATACTCCACTAACCCAGAAATAATGCTTCAGGTTAAGAACAGAATTTGTGCTCTGGCGGCGCAGGGGCAGCAGGAGGTCCCATTAGCTAAAGTGGTGCTTCAGGTTAACAATGGTTTCAGGTTAAGAACGGACCTCCAGATGTCCAGAACAAATTAAGTTCTTAACCTGAGGTACCACGTATTTGTGCATCTGGTCATTCCTCTCCAAGTGTAGAATCTTATATTTGTTCCTATTGAAATTCATTTTGTTCGTTTTGGCCCTGTTTTCCGATCTCACTTATTACAAGATAACATGAACGGAAAAGGCAGGCTCCTGCCCCGAGCAGCTTACAATCTAAATTATGTCCCTTTCTTCTATGTTTATTAATTCTGGTATTGAAAATGGAGTGAGAGTTTCTCAATTACTATGAGATTAAAAGCGGGGGAGTCAGAGTTCTATGGCAGCTCTGGTGTTTTGTTTATTGATTTATAATTTTGTAATCCAGCCAGTTGGAAGCAGTTGACTCCCGTTTTGACTTCCATTATGGATATGTTGATATGCTTACTTAACAATCAATGCATTAATGTATAAAAGCTAACAGCCAGTTTATTAGGCCTTTAGCCAGAATTAAAACCCACTTGATTGTTGCAAGATGGTGCCATCAAGATTGGCAGGCATTTAAAAGCTGTTGCTTTGATTTATTTGGGTTCCCTTGATGCCAAATATTTTTCTAAAACAGCTCAGCATTAACTCTGCCTAAATTAATGTTGGCCTTTTGGCATTGCCCTGACAATACCCCTTATGTCTTAGTTTTAAAGGTTTGATTTGAAAGTGATCGCGAAAGTGCTCATTAACTGCAAAAATAAATAAATAAAAGAAATGGATAATCAGAATTAGCTGTTGATGGGTAAAATGAGGCTTTGTTCCTGTCAACAAAAGCAACTTCATTTGCAGTGCAATCCCATTTTGCTATTGGCTGCAATCCTATGGAGGCTTACTTGGGAGTAAGCCCCATTGCACCCAATTAAAATGATTTCTGCTCTACATATTTGAAGCAGCATCTTACCTCTTTAAACAGACGTGGCTTTCCCCAAAGAATCCTGGGAACTGTAGTTTGTTAAGGGTGCTGAGATTTGTTTGGAGGACCCCCCCCTCCCCAATTCCATACCCCTCAACTTTCCCTGTCCTGTTTTTTGGGGGGGTTGCACTCTCACACAATTTAAACCTACAGCAGCAGCAACATATTTATAAAATAAAATTGAATCCAATATGGATACCAATTTGAATTTTATGTGTGTGTGTGTGTGTGTGTGTGTGTTTGTGTGTGTAGCACAAAGGGTCTACCTTTGAAGGTGACTCGGAAACTGAAATTAATCCAGAATGCGGCAGCTAGACTGGTGACTGGGAGCGGCCGCCGGGACCATATAACACTGGTCCTGAGACATCTGCATTGGCTCCCAGTGCGTTTCTGGGCACAATTCAAAGTGTTGGTGCTGACCTTTAAAGCCCTAAATGGCCTCGGCCCAGTATACCTGAACTAGCGTCTCTACCCCCATTGTTCAGCCTGGACACTGAGATCCAGCTCCGAGGGCCTTCTGGTGGTTCCCTCACTGCGAGAAGTGAGGTTACAGGGAACCAGACAGAGGGCCTTCTCGGTAGTGGCGCCCGTCCTGTGGAACACCCTCCCATCAGATGTCAAGGAAATAAGCAGCTATCCTATTTTTAAAAGACTCCTGAAAGCAACCCTGTTTAGGGAAGTTTTTAATATTTAATGCTGTATTGTTTTTAACACTCGATTGGGAGCCGCCCAGTGTGGCTGGGGAAACCCAGCCAGATGGGCAGGGTATAAAAATACGTTGTTGTTGTTGTTGTTGTTGTTGTTGTTGTTGTTGTTGTTGTTGTTGTTGTTATAGATATGGTTCCTTTCCTGTTATGTTTCAAAGGTCTGTTGAAAGAAAGGGGTCAAGTCTGAAGGTGTTGCCTACATGAAAGTAATGTGAAGGGCAGTGTGATCTAAACAGGGATGGGGTTTCGGTGGTGGGATGCCACCACTGAGAAGGCCCTTCTTCGTGTAGTACCCGCCCTGGCCATATTCACTGGGAACATCCGGTGGGTTGGGTGCACGCAACATGGGCTGGTTGGTACTGGTGGGGAAGACACTCCTTCAAGGTGCTCTGCATTGTGTGGGGAGCCTCCAGGAGTTCAGGAGTCCCCCTCATGAAGAGCGACAGAGATGGTGCACTCTTCCCTGCAATCCCTCTCTTTAAAAAATAATTAAAAACCTGTTGCTGTCAAGAGTAGGTAAAAGTTTTTGAGCAGGAGATAATAGTTGTAAAACATTGGAGGTTTTCTAAGGTCTGCATATTAGCTGATTGTTTGTCTGTCACCCTTAAGCTTTGACTATTAAGAGAGCATGGAGACACTGGCCATTTATATGCTGCATTTTTAAAAGAATCACAGTTATTCATTTGGCACCAAGGGAGTCCAAATTCTGGGCCAAGAGGAGCTGAATTTTGCAACCTGCATAAATTATGCAAATCGAGCAGTTTTGCACAATTCCCTTGAACTGCACAATTTCTTTCTCGGTTCTGTTTTGCTGCTCAGCCCGATGATATAGAATTTGGTTTGCTGTCCTAGTTAGAATTTTCACCGTATTATTTCCTGCACATGGACTTCAATCCCACTTAAGTCAGGTTAAAAACAAACAAGCGTCTGCAAGTATCTTCCACGGCATAAACTTTCCTTCATCCTCTGAAAGCATTGTGTGCTTGTGGTGTTTTGATATGTTGAATGATTTTTATATATTTACAGGCTGAATTTTATATATTTTTATGGCTTTGTAACAAAAAAATTATATTTTTTGTATACTGTATATATCTTTTTGATTGATTAAGTGGTATATTCAGAATTGATACATGGGAAGCCCGTTCCCTCTAATAGCAAATTCAGGCAGTGAGTGCCAATGGCAATGAAATCAAAACTTGGCCTCTGAGAAAGAAGAGGGCTGTGTCAGTGGGCTTGGGAGATTCCTGGGGTTTGCAGAGATGCAATTGCTTAAAAGTGTAAGGCAGTCATTATCTTGTTGAGCTGTGTGTGTGATGAAGGGGGACCATATGGGGGTGAAGGTATCTTCTTCTGTTTGTCCCCGTGCTAGTTTTAGGTTGCTGGTTAATTTTTCTAGTAAGGCTGTTTCCCATACTACTTGGTACCATTGGTCCATATTGACTCCTGACAGGTCTTTCCAGTGTCCGGTTATGATGTTTCTGGCTGCTGAGATTAGATGGATTATGAGTTCCTTGTGTTGTAAGTGGACAGCATACAAATCAATATGGCTAACCTGATCCAAAACACCCACCCACCCCACTCACACAGGAAACCAAAGATCACCACAGCCAACCACAAAGGAACAAGCACACCCTACGCCAATCGCGACCTCTCACCGCCAAAGAAACACAAGCGAGCAACAGAGAACCAACACAAACGATGCTGTCACCAAATCCTACATATACTAAGGAAAATAGAAACACCGCCTCCCCATCCCACCCACCTCCTTCCCCCCTTTCTGCCTAATGTCTCAACAACCAAAATTGATCTGTAAAAATGTTACATGGAAGAATGCGAGAGACATTGTACACACTTTTGTAAACCAAGAAAATCTTTAATAAAAAACAAACAAAAGAGTGTAAGGCAGTAAGGCCACCCTCTTCAATATGTCAGTAGAGACTGAGCATTTTCAGGAGTCACAGACTGTAGACTGACAGGTGGGGAAAAATAAAACAATAAAACTGAGAGCCAGGAGAGTGGAATGCCCTTTGTGAACTCCTTACCAGCAACAGAATCCCGGAGGAGAGTATGGGAGCTGACCGGCTATAACCCTGGACAGGAACACTCCTGCAGGGAAATGAAGATGAACCGCCACATTTTGCCGCTGGTCCCGTGTGTACAGTTAGGGAGTGAGCCCCGTTTCGAGGTGCAGACGCTGAGCACATTTATCAGGTTTAGTTTTGATCAAAGAGCCCATTGAAAGTCATGAGAGTTCAGCCAGCCATGTCTAGAACTGTTCCATGCTTTTTCATTACGGCTTACTCACGACAAACCTGGGCTACATCAAGGCCAGGGTGTCTCTGGCTCTGGTAGTTGTTCCCCGGGGAGGCAGGGGCTCTGTTTTGCAATGCCTCTTTTCTGTAGGTAAATGAAAGGCCTGGGGGGGGGGGAAATAAAGCCCCTTCCTGATCACAGCTTGATTTCTCTTTGCAGTGCAGTTGTGAAGCCTTGCGTAAGTGACGCAGATCGTTGTCATTTGGAGGCCTTGTAAAAACAACACTACATGTTTTTATGTTTGCATGTTCCTGCTCTGTGTGGCTGATGCACAATTACCAGCAGTTTTCATTCTTAATTACTCTTTTGCGTTATTTTGCTGCCCTGAGGCCAGGCGCACACATGCACTTGTCTCAGAGAAGCTGCAGGAAGAGCAGGTTAACGGGAGCTGAAATTGCAGGATATGTTTCTGGTTGAGTCCAAGGTTCTAAATTGTTTCAGATTAGTTTTCATTTTCGTTTTGTTTGATTAAAAAACAAAACACAACCCATTTCCTTTTTTTTTAATCAATGATTTTTATTGATTTTAATATACACATATAATTACATATAGTAATTACATAAAATAACTTATATTCTGTATCTAATATCGACTTCCAATCTTCCATGTTTTGTCTTCTTTAAATCAAACTTTTATATTTCACATTCTTATCCAATTTTCATAATTTAATAACTAATCTCTCAAACTTATACATCTAATGTTCTCAAAATATACATAATTTGTTTCCCTTTTCAAATGTCTACTAATTACCTTTCCGTTCTATTTCCATTTGCTGAATTTCCCTTCCCGTTATGAGGTTTATTTCCATATTAATCTACTTTACACATCTTGTCTATAACATTTCCTTCTATTCCTGCCCCCCAAAAAGAGGGGCAACTGAAAGAGAACAGTTCGGCACAGTGTGTAGTTTGTTGTGGAGCCTGAACGTACAGAGTCGGTGAAATTAAGAGATGGAAAACAGCAGTTTGAAAAGACACACTTCCCCTTTGTCAGTTATATGAAGCAAAAAAAAAAAAAAAAAGCTCACTTTGAATTTTTGCTGCTGAGATAATAAATGATTAATATTAATTTTATATTCTATTTATACAGTTCTTATAAGAGGTTTAAAATATTTATTTTTATTCTAAATATTTATTTGAGTCGTGGAATCCCCCTCCCCACATGTGCAGTGGGCATCTTCCTTATGTTGCTTCCATTGTTTACTGAAGACGCACCTGCTTCCCCCCTGGCCTTTGACACCAAAGAGATACTATATATTTTAGAAGACACCCCATTCTTGCGATTGCAATTTGTTTTAAGCTGTTTTTTATGTTTTATTTTAAATTGCTGTAAGCCACCCTGGGACCTTACAATGAAGGTCAGGTAATAAATTAAAATAGCAACCACCATAGTCCGACTCTTCGTGACCCCATGGACCAGAGCACATCAGGCACGCCTATCCTCCACTGCCTCTCGCAGTTTGGCCAAACTCATGTTTTCTTTACAGCATTGGACTTTCCTTTTGCTTCCAGGCATATCCGCAACTGAGCGTCCTTTCGGCTTTGGCCCAGCCGCTTCATCAGCTCTGAATCTACTTGTACTTGTCCTCCGCTCTTCCCCAGTAGCATGTTGGACGCCTTCCGACCTGAGGGGCTCATCTTCCAGCGTCATAACTTTTATATGCCTGTTGTCTTTGTCCATGGAGTTTTCTTGGCAGGGATACTGGAGTGGGTTGCCAGTTCCTCCTCCAGGTGGATCACGTTCGGTCCAAACTCTCCACTATGACCTGTCCATCTTGACCTGTAAATAGCTTCCCTGAGTAATTCAAGCCCCTTCGCCACGACAAAGCAGCGATCAGTTTAATCTAAATCTACGTGTATAGAATTAAAGGTCCATCATCTACCTCCCGTATTATCTCGCTGTCTATCCCCCAATTTGCCTCATGATTCCAACCTAAGAGCTCAACCAGGCTGGGAACCCGCCACAGTGCCTCAGATCCAGCCTTAAATTTAGCTCAGGTGTAGTGGCTAATGTTTAATCAGGTGCGGCATCCCTTAGCCATAGCTGTCAACCCTCCCTGCTGTTTCCCAATGCTATAATAAGGGAATTTCCCGCCAAAAAAAGGGAATGGTTGACAGCTGTGCCCTTAGCCCTGCCCACCAATTGACAGCAGGGGGTTCAATCCTGCAGGGTGCTCCTTTGCAAGTGGCCTCTCTGCGGGAAAGAGAGTCAGGCAGTGTTGGGCTCCTACCTGCTCCTGGGAAAACGCAGCCACTGGTTAGGGAGGCCTTGTCCTTTTCATGGGTTATCCTGCCTGATGCCTCCTGCCTGATGCCCATCTCCTTGACAGCCCCAGATCACTCTGCACCATCAAACCTAACCAGTAACAATTGGAGTCTCAACCTGAGTTGACCGATGCCTCTGAATAGACTCCATCTGGCTTGGGCCTTGGCTGAACCCATTGCGCAGCCCATACACACCCACCAAAGGTTTAGCTTATGGGTCGGCAAAGTAAGGCCCGCAGGCTGGATCAGGCCCAATTGCCTTCTAGATCCGGCCTGCGGATGGTCTGGGAATCACTGCGTGGATCGCTAGCGCATGCGTTCTTTCCCTCTCCCTCCCTTTCCCTCACTTGCACACAGCGGCACTTTTTTTCCTCAGGGACGGAGCAATCTTGTCCCACGTCAGGCATCATTGACGGCGGGAGTCGGCTCGCCCTCCTGCCCGTCTCAGCAGGGCGGTGCTGTGAAGGGGGCGTGTGACGCCGGTTGCCGGCTGCTGCTGCATTTTTGCTCCTTCTCCTCCTCCCTCTCCCTCAGTCCGCCCTTCCTTCCTTCCTTCTCCGTGCCCCTTTTCCGTTCCGCTTCCTCACGTGCTTTCTTCGTCACTGCCTGCCTGCCTCCTTCATTCCTCCCATGGCGTTCAGATGGGTTATTGTGGTGGCTGTGGCCGCTGCTTGTGGGTTAGCGGGTGGCTCTGTCTTCTTCTTTGCGGTGCCTCTCCGGAAGCAGCAGCAGCAGGTGGTGGGTAAAAGCTCCAGCAATGCCCCAGTTCCCCTACCTCCATCCGCGGCTCCTCTGCCGGGGCTGCTGCTTCTGTTTTCGCCAGCCAACGCAGCCTGCTACCCTGCCACGGTGCCTGGCTGGCTGGAGAAGCCCAACTGCAGCTATTGGGATGGCAACTGGGACATGTAAAGCGAAGCATCTTCAGGCCTCTTTGTGGGTGGGCGAAAATTGTTCACCCCCCCATATAGTCCGCCCCCCCACAAGGTCTGAGGGACAGTGGACTGGCCCCCTGCTGAAAAAGTTTGCTGACCCCTGGTTTAGCTACTTAAATCATTTGACTCTTGTGTTTTGGCTACGTGGTTCTTCTTCTTTTCCCCCTTACTGGAAACTCCAGCAGCGATGAACCAGCCTTATGTGGCAGCACTGAACTGTAATTCTCTCTTTTTTTTTTTTTTTTTTATAAGATTTTATTATTTTCTATTAAGACAAAAGGAAAACATAACATAAACACCAACATTAACAATACAGAAATACAATACATAAACACAGCACAAAAACACAATCATACAATTACAATAAAAAGAAACATATACAAACCTTTAAACTAACACTTATCCTCTTACTGTTCTTGTTACTATCTTCTCTGTTTTAGGGGACTTCCCCCATTCCCTCCACTGTCTTCAAAATCATATATATCTTCTAGGTAGCTTTGTATCTTATTCTATTCACATTTGCTCAGTTTTTAATATACTTTACTTTACTTAATCATATCTTAACTTAAACACCAAATCTTAACATATTTTCTAACAAATAAATCTTTCACACAAAAATATCTTGCTAACAATTTTATCTAACATAAACCTGCTAAAGCCGCTATTCTATTTAATTCTGCTCAAATATTCAATTTTACTGATTTAACTAGGTAGTCTTTAAATTTCTTCCAATCCCGTGACACCTTCTCCTCCCTCTGGTCTCGGACTCTGGCGGTCAGTTCTGCGAGTTCCATATACTCCATCATCTTCATCTGCCATTCTTCCACCGTTGGTATCTCTTCGCCTTTCCATGTTCTTGCCAATAAAATTCTAGCTGCTGTTGTGGCATACATAAAAAACACTCTATCCTGACTGGGTATCTCTTCATTAGTTATGCTCAGAAGAAATGCCTCTGGTTTCTTACAAAAGGTAACCTTCATTACCTTCTTGAGTTCGTTATAAATCTTATCCCAGAAAGCATTTACCGCTGGGCACAACCACCACATATGAAAAAAGGTACCTTTCGCATGTTTACATTTCCAACATACATCTGACATTTTGGTATTCATCCTTGCTATCTTAACTGGTGTCAAATACCATCTGTAAACCATTTTCATTATATTTTCTCTTAAACTATGACAAGCAGTGAATTTAATACCTTTTTGCCACAATCTCTCCCAGTCATCCATCATAATATTATGTCCTACATCTTTCGCCCAATCTATCATTGACGATTTAACCAGTTCATCTTTCGTATGCCACTCTAGCAAAAGATTATACATTTTGGAAAGGTTTTTAAAGTTCGATTCTATCAGTTCTGTTTCCAGTTTTGATTTTTCTACTTGAAAACCAACTTTTTTGTCCATTTTAAATGTTTCATACACCTGATGATAATGCAGCCAGTCGGGGACCTGGCTTTTCACTTGATCGTAGCTTTTTAGCTTAAAAGAGTCCC
The DNA here is from genome assembly GCF_009819535.1 of Lacerta agilis. Classification (NCBI taxonomy): domain Eukaryota; kingdom Metazoa; phylum Chordata; class Lepidosauria; order Squamata; family Lacertidae; genus Lacerta; species Lacerta agilis. The sequence goes on from NC_046328.1 coordinate 4,871,641, forward strand.
CTTCCTGCTGCAATATGTCCATATATCTTAACCAATTTGCAGACATGTTCGGTCTCTTATAGGCCTTGGCCTCCACTGGAGAAATCCATCTAGGGGTCTTTCTCTCTAACAAGTCTTTATATCTAATCCAGACCTGATACAAGGATTTTCTAACTATATGAGACTTAAAAGTTCTGTGGATCTTAACCTTGTCATACCAAAGGTATGCATGCCAGCCAAACATATTATCGTGTCCTTCCAAGTCCAATACATCAACGTTCTCTAGTTTAAACCAATCCTTTAGCCAGCAAAAGGCCGCTGCTTCAAAGTAAAGTCTTAAGTCCGGCAGGGCAAAGCCTCCTCTCTCTTTAGAGTCTGTTAGAATCTTAAACTTGATTCTTGGCTTTTTGCCCTGCCATATAAACTTTGATAGGTCCTTTTGCCATTTCTTAAAGCAATCCAGTTTGTCCAAAATTGGTATGGCTTGGAATAAAAACAGCATCCTTGGTAGGACATTCATTTTTATCACGGCAATTCTTCCCATTAACGACAATTTCAATCTTGTCCATATCTCCATGTCTTTCTTTATTTCCATCCACAGTTTTTCGTAATTGTCCTTGTACAGGTTCAAATTCTTGGTTGTGAGATTGATACCTAGATATTTTACTGTTTTAACAAAATTGAGGCCAGTGCCTTCCTGTATTCTTTGAATTTGTTCTGCACTCAAATTTTTTCCTAAGACTTTGGTTTTCTGCTTGTTTAATTTGAAACCAGCTACAAGTCCAAATTGTTCAATTATTTCCAAGGCTCTGGGGACACTGCTTTCCGGTTCCTGCAGGGATAACATCAGATCGTCTGCGAAGGCGCGTAGTTTGTATTCTTTCTCTCCCACACGAATTCCTTTTATCTGTTTGTCCTTTCGTATCATATTTAGGAGGACTTCCAGGACCGTAATAAAAAGTAAAGGGGAGATAGGGCACCCTTGTCTTGTTCCCTTTTCAACTTCAAACTCCTCCGATATCACACTGTTTACTATTACTTTAGCTCTTTGTTCTGTGTAGATGGCCTTAATGCCATTCAAGAATTTTTCTCCAACTCCCATCCTTTCCAAATTCTTTTTCATAAATGTCCAAGAAACTTTATCAAATGCTTTCTCTGCGTCAACAAACAGTAGTGCCGCATCTGTGTTTATGTTTCTCTCCAGTTTTTCTAAAATGTCCACAATAATTCTCGTGTTATTACTAATTTGTCTTCCTGGCAAGAAACCTGCTTGGTCTCTATGTATATAAGCTTTCAACACTCTTTTCAGCCTTGTAGCCAATACATTTGCAAAAATTTTATAATCCACATTCAAAAGGGATATTGGACGGTAATTTTTCATTTGAGTCTTATCAGTATCTGGTTTTGGAATCAGTGTGATAAAGGCTTCTTTCCACGTCTCTGGTGCCCTATCTCCTTCTAATATTTTGTTGCAAACTTCTCTTAGCGGCTGCGATAGCCAGTCTTTCAATGTCTTATAGTATTTTGCTGTTAATCCATCCGGTCCTGGAGCCTTCCCTAGTTGCATGTTGTTTATTGCGTCTTCTATCTCCTGTGTCGATATTGGGTGGTTGAGAGTAACTAGTTTTTCCTCTGGGACTTTTTGCAATCCATTCTTTTCCAGAAATCGGTCTATTTCTGCTTCATCTATCTTCTCCTCCTTGTACAGTTGCTTGTAGAACCTTTGAAAACACCATCTGATTTCCTCCGGTTTCTCCACATTTTTTCCATTTACTACCAAAGTATTGATGACATTTACCTTTTGTCTTTTCTTCAATTGCCAAGCTAGTAGTTTTCCACACTTATTGGCCGATTCAAATGTTCTTTGTTTCATCATTCTCACTTTCCATTCAATGTCCTGATTCATTATATTGGCATATTGGGATTGCAGGTATTTGATTTCTTTTTGGATTTTAACACATCTGGGGTGTCCTCTTAATTCTTTTTCCTTTTCTTTGATTGATTTCAACAATCTCTCCATTTCTGCATTTTGTTGTCTCTTCTTTTTTGCTTTTTCACTAATGAGAAGTCCCCTCATTACAGCTTTACTTGCATCCCAGGCAATTCTTTTCTCCACTTCGGAGCTCCAATTTATCTGAAAATATTCTTTCATCTTTTTCGCCGCTCTTTCTACTAGCTTGGTGTCTCTCATCAAAGCGTCATCCATTCTCCATCTAAAAGAATCCTTGGAAATCATTTTTAGATTTAACTGTACCGGATTGTGATCTGAAAGAGTTTTAGGACCAATTTCTGCCTTTTGTATTTTTGGAGCCAATTCATTCGAAATCCAAATATAATCTATCCTCGACCATGACTTCTGAGATTCGCTGAAATAAGTTGCCTCTGTGTCTGTGGGGTTTTTTAACCTCCAAGAATCCACCAAATTCAAATTATCCACCATTTCGAAAAAGGTCTTTGGGAGTTTCCCATCATTCGTTAATTTAGTTCTTTGAGATCTGTCCATTAATGTGGAAACTGCACCATTAAAGTCTCCAAGGCAAATTAATTTGTAATCCAAATAGTCCAACAGCAGATCATGTATTTTCTTATAAAAAATTGACTTTCCATCATTTGGTGCATAAAGTCCCAGAATCAAAAGTTTTTCACCTTGTATATTGATTTCAATTGCGATGTATCTCCCTTCTTCATCTTTAAATAGCTGTCTTGGGCTGTATTTCTCCTTTGCATATATCACTACTCCTCTCTTCTTGACCTTGTCCGATGATATAAACTCTTGGCCTAATTTTTTATTCTGTAGTAATCTTCTATGACGTCGGGCTATGTGGGTTTCCTGTAAACATATTATATCCAGATTCTTCTTTTCTATACTATAAAACACTCTGCGTCTCTTTGGTCTCTGATTCAATCCCCGGACATTCCATGTCATTAACTTGAGCGCCATTTTCCTTTCTTTAGTCTTCTCCTCCAGTTGCTTCTCCTTTCTTATCTTTCTCTGATTCCTGGCTTGGACTTGGTAGACTTGGTAGTCCCGGCGGTGGTGGAAATACCTCTGGGAACCTGTAAAGTTGTGCTGGGTCGAGTGGTGTGCCTTTAAATTGTTCCAGATGCTTGTCCAAAAACTTTTGCTTCTCCGCCAAGGATCTTATTCTTATCTTTTTTCCTTCGAACGTAAATGCCAGGCCTTCTGGGAATTCCCAACTGAAGGGGATTTTTCTTTTTCTAAGCTCAGTTGCCAAGTCGTTGTAAGGAATTCTTTTGTCCAGGAAAAATCTGGGGATATCCTTATAAAAAATTACTTTATTCTGCTCTACCACCAGGTTGTTTCTATAATGCAAGTCCAGAAAAAAGTCCCTATCGTGTCGGTCGTGACACACAATCAAACAGTCACTAACTGTTTTGTTACTTTTCTTTCCTCTGGAACCTCTTGGGCCAAATCTGAAGGCCTTCACTATGCGCGCTGAGACGTTAACTTCTTCTACCTCCCAAAATCCTGAGAATAAATTCACAATATAGGCTTTTAGGTCTTCCCCTTCCAGTTCTGGAAGACCCCTCAAACGGATGTTGCCCTCTCTCTGGTGTAGTTGCAGAAAAGCGAGAGACTCTTCAACAGTTCTCTGTCGTGTTCCAATATTCTCTATCTGCTCCAAATCTAAATTATCCAATTTTTCTTCCACCTTTTTTATTTTTTCCTTGACCACTTTAATTTCCTCTGAGTCCTTTTTTAGGGTGGTCACCTCCTGCCCAATCCTGTTAATTTCTTCTCTATTTTTCTTTACGTTCTCCTCAATTTGCCCAATTGATTTTTCCAGGGTCTGCGTAGAATTTTTAATATCAGCTTTTATGTCAGCTTGCAATTTTTCTATTGCTGAATTCACTGCTGTATTTCCTGATGAAACTTGATCTTGTGTCTGCTTCAACCCTTCAGTAACGCTTTTCAGTCCTGCAGCAATTTCTGCCACACTAACAACCAATTTCTCCATTTGTTCCTGCAGAGTTAGGGAAACAGAGCCTCTTTTTTGTGCAGAGCTAGCACCAGTTGTTTTTGATCTAGTGTCCATGTCCTGTGAGCTCTGCAATTGTAATCTCAAGGTCACTCCAGTTGCTGTGGTAACAATCTCAGACATTCACAGCAGAAGGCCAACAGCAGAAGGCCAACAGCACTGAACTGTAATTCTCCTTCAGCCATGATTATACGTCAGCCCGCCATATCATTTAAGTGGTACTTCTTCCTTCCTGCTGAGAGTGGTTGATTAGATTCTGGTGGGGCTTGGATCGTTTGTGTAAGAGATATTCTCCCCTTTGCCCAAGTAACTTAACAGTGTTTAGAGAGACAAGAAAAAGCTCCAACGAGCTGTAAGAATTGCAGAAAGGGTAATTGGTGTTAGCTTGTCTTCAATAGAGAAAATTTATGCTACCCGAGTTAGGAAGAGAGCAGAGAGAATTGTAGCAGATCCTTTACATCCCGGTCATCATCTGCTTGATTTACTTCCATCTGGACGTCGCTACAGGACTTCATATACAAAATCGGCCAGGCACAAGAATAGTTTTTTCCCTTGTGCCATTAAATTGTTAAATTCGTAGTTGTATAGCTTAAGGGGAGGTAAAATATGGGTGGGGTTTCTTTGCTTCTTTGTATTGTGAGAGGAACAGTGTCTGTATGTTTACATTGCAATGTAGCTGAAACAAATTCCAAGTATGTTGGAAAATGTACTTGGCCAATAATAAATTATTCCTATTCCTATTCCTATTCCTATTTCTTTCCTCTGTTTAACTTCTCAATGGAAACAGAACACACTGCCTTTGGACACTCGCAAAATCTCCCAGAGACTGCCATAACCACCCTGGGACAGACTGTCTGAAGGAAGAAATGTGAGCTGCATCAAAGTGTTACAGCATTCAGAGTTCCAAGTTACCCCCCCCCCCCAAATAAATAACCCAGTCTTCATTCTGTGGCCACTGAGCAGACTCAGTTATCATTTGAACAGGGCTTTCTTGCCTTAGGATTATTTGCTAAATATTGAAACCTCCAATTTATTTTTAAAAATTGTATTTTATTCACGTAGACATGAGTACATGAGTATCAAGCGGAAATATACAGTAAATTGATAGATAACCATAGATATATAAACACACTTAGAAAACAAGATATCATCATTATAATACTATCTGTTACTTATTGGAAAATAAATTCTAAACAACCAACTTCACCAAAGAGTAAATAAATATATTATGACTGGGAATCGAGACTCCTCACCATGCTTTTTTAATCAACACAAAGTTCCTAATATAGCATATGTTTCAGCATTATCTTGTACTTTATTATTCCAGTGCATAATAAAAACACAAACTCCACTCTCTACTCCTGACAGTCTGTCCAGGACTAATGGGAGTTGGAGACCAAGAATATATCGAGGGACACTGGTTCCTCACCCCTTCTTTAATTTTTTGCCATAGAGGAGCTATTTTGTGCATTTCCATTTCCTTTGTCTGCTAATTGTTTTTAAGTGTAGTTACACCCTTGGAGGCTTCATGTTAAGAAAAGAAAGGAAAAGATGAATAAAGAAAATAGAAAATAGCCTGCATTGAAAAAAGGATCCAATTGGAGCTCCTTGCAAGAAAGCGACGGCACCCGCAAGTGTATTTTTAGCAAACGTCTTTCATTTCTCAGTGTCAGCATGAGCCACTTTCTCCACATATCTTTTAGACCAAATGAAAGAAAGCTGCTCTTTTTTCTGCTGCTCATGCCGCTGCTGCCTGTATTCAGTCAGTTTCTCGCCTGCTCCCATGTGCACTTTCTCTCTTCTCAACTACCAGCTCCGACTTGCAGGGCTCAGCAAATCTTAATTGCACCAGCTCAGGTTCCAGGGCTTCAGGCTGTTTCCGACCTTGGCGGAATGGGCAGGATGTGGGCAGCTCTTCTGGAATACCATCGGAATGGAGGGGCAAACAGGAAGCAGAAAGCTAAGCCGGTGCCGTGTATTGGACCCTTAGACTTCGTGGAAAGGGATTCCAGGACAAGAGGGAGGGGGTGGTCTCCAAGGTTGCTGCTCAGTGCCTTAGGGATCCCGAAGCCGGCATGGAATCTGGTCACAGGAAGAAGATTCTGCAGGCTGCCATCTGGAGAAGGTTAGCCATTGATTCTGCCCTGAGGCTGAAGGATCAGACTCTTCCAATGAGGAACTGCAGGATTATTCATGTAGTTGAAGGTGCAGAGAATTAGTCTGAACAGAGAATGATTATACTGTACTGCAAGCACTCTAGTGTCAACAAGTACTTACAACAGCGATGGGAAACAGACCTCCAGATACTGCTAGATTGCAGCTCCTACGATCCCTGAGCAATTTGCCATCCTGGCTGGTTCTGATTGGAGCTGGAGTCCAGCAACATCTGGGGCGGCACTGGTTCCCCACTTGTGACTTGTAGTAAGGCTTAGCACAATCTTTTCCATGGCTGCCTGACCATGCCTACCTTGTGTAGAGAGAGACCTTGTGTCCTTAGTCTGAACTGCTCCAGACTCTGCTATGCTAGACCCACCAGGAAAACTGCTGGGTGGACTTCTAAGCATTACAGGAACCAGGACTAAACGTTCTATAACATCCCCCACCGGTCAAGTGGATCTCTCCCCACAGTAAGGTTCCAGCTGCAAAGGCATACTAGGATGTTCCAAGTAGCGATGGTCAGAATATGGATTTGCTTAGCTTGTTTTGCGGATGGTCCAGTATAAATGCATCAATAATGTGCTATCATTGCATCAGTTAGATAAATTGGAGTTCTTGTTATTGATATACCAAAAAAACACACACACTCCAAGAACTCTGGCCAGAAATTTCAATACTAGGAATAAATCCTACTCATGAGTTGCAGTCAAATAAAGGTATATATTCTGGTAAGAGTTACAGGCTTGTAGATTCTAACAGAAAAACAGCTTTAAAGTCACATACGTATAATTCATTACAATGTAGAACATAAGAGGTTTGACTCAACAACAAATGATGTATAAGTCCGTATCCAAAAGTATTCAAAAGGTCGTTTTGTATGTGGAGCCGGAGTCCCCTCTTATGTTCTACATTGTAACGAATTATACGTATGTGACTTTAAAGCTGTTTTTCTGTTAGAATTTGCAAGCCTGTAACTCTTACCAGAATACCAGAATATATACCTTTATTTGACTGCAACTCATGAGTAGGATTTATTCCTAGTATTGAAATTTCTGGCCAGAGTTCTTGGATCATTGGACCCCCCCCCTGAAAACCCACCCATCTGTAGGGTCTCATAGTCTATAACCACCATGTGAGCAAGTCCGGGTGAAGGCTGAGTAAAGAATCATCTAGAGAGAAAGAGGTCAATGTGGACAAACTGGTGATTTTTGCAAGCAGTGCCAAAACAATTGCTGAGAAAGGGAAGGTTTTCCTTCTCCAGTGCTGATGCAAAACTTATTCTCAAATGGTTTCATCTGGGTCCTCACAAAATAGAAACAGCAGGCAAATGTTTTGATGGGGGAGCTCTTGAAAGAGCAACTGCAGGCCCTTTGTATACTTTGAGAGCCAGCAAGTTGCTTCTTTTGCAGTTATGTTTGGCTTGTTTTATCCCCCTTCCAAAACAGCCCCATTCTCCCTGCCCTGTAAAAGCATATGTTTGATTTCCTCCATCAATCCCAAGGTACTGTGGAGAGGCTGCTTCTCCCGAGCTGAGCGTGATGCTGCAGCTTTCAATGTGTTAACACCCCATTAACGCAAACACTATCAGTCCTGCGGTCCTGGCACCGTTAATTAATATTTCTATGGTTTATTCTAATCACTCAGAACTGGGAGCCAAGCCAATGTGAACAGTAGAGGCTTCCAATACAATAAATGTTGTGTGTGTGTGTGTGTGTGTGTGTGTGTGAGAGAGAGAGAGAGAGAGAGAGAGAGAGAGAGCACTGCTTTTACTTCAGTCCTCAGTGAACCTGGGAGCCACAGCTAAAATAAAATTTCACATTTCCTCCTCAGGGATATAAAGTATTCAAATAGGAGATTTCCTGCTCTGAAAGGAAGGTAAGCTGCAAGCAGTAATGGGGTGGTGTGGTGTGGTGGGGGAATGAGAGCATATAAATATCACAGACCAATTTAATCAGCTGGTTTGTGGCTTTCTCTGAGCCATGGCAAATTTGAGGGGTTTTATGGTTTAGAGCACAGGTGGAGAATCTGTGGCCCTACAGACACTGCTGGATTCCGACCCTATCATCCCTAGGGCAATGGCCACCCCATGTAGAATGGAAAAAAGTTTTTCTCCCTCGCAACACTAGAGCTCAGAGACATCCAATGATGCTGAATGTTGGGGGAGATTCAGGACAGACACAGGAAGGGACTTCTTCACACTACACTTTGTTGAAGTATGAAATTTGCACCAAAATTGGCAGTAATGGCCACCAATTTGCATGGTTTTAAAAGTGGATTAGGCACATTTATGGAGGATAAGGCTCACCCTGAAGGCTACGGTCTGCTTCTTCTGTTGGAGGCAGTGTGCTTCTGAATGGCAGTTGCCGGAGGCCACAGGAGGGGAGGGAGGTTGTGAAGCTCAGGTCCTGCTTGTGTGCTTCTGTAGGCATTTGGTTGGATTCTGTGAGCACAGGATACTTAACTAGATCGGCTACTGACCTAATCTAGCAGGGTTGTTGCTCAAAGGGCCATAGGCTCCCCACCCTTGTTTTACGAGATTTTATTATTTACTATTCCTGCATTTCAGGGGGTAGACTAGATGACTCTTGGGGGTCCCTTCCAACTCTATGATTCTACGATGCTCTTATCCCACACTTTGGTCCCAGGAGCTCAGGGCAATGTACAGGTGAAACTCGAAAAATTAGAATATCGTGGAAAGATTCATTTCTTTCAGAAATTCAACTTAAAAAGGTGAAACTAATATATGAGATAGACTCATGACATGCAAAGCGAGATATGTCAAGCCTTTATTTGTTACAATTGTGATGATTATGGCATACAGCTGATGAGAACCCCAAATTAACAATTTCAACTTCGGGGTTTTCATCCGCTGTACGCCATAATCATCACAATTATAAGAAGCAAAGGCTTGACATATATCGCTTTGCATGTCATGAGTCTATCTCATATATTAAACTGCAGTAGCTAATGAAAACAATTGCTTACATAAATGGACTTTTCCACGATATTCTAATTTTTTGAGTTTCACCTGTATGTGGTTTTTCCTCTCAGTCACTCAGAGCTTTCAAAACTTTTCATGTTGGGGACACACTTTTTAGACATGCATAATTTCGCGACACAGTAATTCTGTTTTACTAGCGAACCAGAGATTAAGCTAACCCCTTTCCAACCCCGGGAAGAGCGTGGGGAGCGTTCACGCAACACACCTACACACCGCAGCCGACACATTAATGTGTCGCGGCACACAGTTTGGAAAGCTCTGCAGCCACACTTTAAAGTAGCCCAAGCAGTGTGTGTGTGTATGAGAGAGAGAGAGAGAGCGTGCAAAACAGCATGCTGCTTTGTGAAAACTAGAACATCAAACCTCTTGTGATCTGTCCTCAGCATGAAGCCACAAAGCACAGCTCAGCACCTTGGATAGCTACAAGTGCCCAGCTTGCCCCAACAAAGTTGGAGACTGTCTTACCCTTCCAGATGTGACACATGAATTCTTAAAGAAGGCACAGGGAACCACAGGTCCAGGGCTCACACGTAGCCCTCTGGCCCTCTCGGTTTAGCCCTTAGGTCTTTCCTCAGACTGCATCCCTTTTCTAGGCCACACCATTCACCCACCCCAATTTACACCCACTTTCAGTTAATTTTGCCCCCTTGCATCCTAGTTATGCTTCTTGTTTCCCTGGAGGCGTGCATGTGTGCACTGAAACTTAGGTTGCTATACAAAGGTCAAATTTACGTCCATTGCTCTGTCAGCTTTTGCCTCTAGCTCTGCCTAGAAGTCAAGACATGTGGGTCTTTTTCGTCCAACTAAGTTATGCTCAGAGTAGACCCACTGAAATGGATAGAGCTAAGCTGGTCCTCTCCATAAATTTCAGTGGGTCTACACTGAGAAGGACTAACATTGAACTCACAAGCCATGGACTCCCTTGCCGATTATGACTGACCCATTAGAATGGCAGTTAAGAGTTTTGTGGACTTGTCACAAATTAGACCATTTCTTATGCTTTGCCTCTGAGTGCATCTCTTTAAAATCAGCCATAATCACCAGTAACAGACGCAAAGTGAGGCTGGATGATGTCTGTAGTCTTCCAGGATGCGTGGGAATATCTCCTTGGGAAAGCTCCATTCTTGGCCATTGGAAACAGCATTTCTTGGATACATATGACCAGGCTGGCTACTGTTGCTGCACCATCATTTCATATTTATGCCATTCAAGCATGACAAAATGTGTGCTGGGAAAAGTTTCAAGATGTTAGCAAATTATATCTAGAAGCTGGTGTGGGGGTTGGGTGGAGAACAAGGATTCAGCAATGAATGCAAGGCCTGGTTGTGGTTTTCGGCTATAGGATGCCAGGCGTGGTGATATGTATTCCTGAATGAGATGCCCTTTATGGGTTGGATAAAATCAATAACTCATTCCACACAGGATACAGAATCTCACTCTGCTCATAATGAGTCTCATGCTGACCCAAGACCTCTGCTGGCTCTTGGCTGATGACCATTAAATGAAATTTCTTATTAGCAATTCTTTTTTTCATCAGCGGCCTTCAGTTGGCCATGGATGGGCAAGGGGAAGGTGATTAATGCTGCAGTTGTATACTCCAGCCTTCTTCCAACCTGGTGCCCTCTAGATGTGGGACTGCAACTCCCATCATTCCTGACCAGAGGACATGCTGGCGGGGTTTGATGGGAGCTGTTAGTCCAAAGCATCTTGAAGGCACCATGTTAGAGAAGGCAGCTATACTTGCCTACCTGGGAACAAAGCCCATTGAACCCAATGCAGCTTACTTCTGTATAGGACTGCAGCATAACAGGTTGAGGGGCAGGCACACAGAGAGGGAGACTTCTAGAACCGAAGAGGAAGGGGGAGAGAAGGGTATATCCCAGCCAGATGTCTCTGTGAAGCCCACAAGCAGTACAGGAAGGTAATCGCCAACTTCTGATGTTGCTCCCAGAAGCTACTGCTCAGTGAGTCTGGAGATTATCTGTAGCCATGAGGGCTAGCAACCAGAAGCAGCTTTCTCCTCCATGAATTTGTCAAATCCCATTCTAAACCCTTCTAAGCTAGCAGCTGTCACTGCAAATCCTTCACGAAGTAGTAGAACTTTGGTTTGTACTGAAATCCTCTGCTAACTGGATGACCCTGATCTATAATGGAGGAATGGGGAACCTCAGGCCCAGGCATCAAATGTGGACCTCCAGGACTCTCTATCCGGCCCTTGCCGCCCCCCACAAGCCACACCTCCTCTACATAGGCCACACCCCATACTTGTCTTGTTTCACACCCTTTATGCCCTGGACTCCAATGATGATCCTTGCCTGTTTGGGTGAAAGACAGGGAAGAGTGTATGTACCAAACAGTGTTTTACAAAGGTAAAATTTACATTCACTGCTGTGCCCCCGGCCTCATCCACCCCGGCATGTGCCCAGAGGGAATGTGGATTTCAGGCTGAAAAACTCTACCTTCCCGTTGCTCTCGAGTCATGGAAGAGGACATGCAGGTGGAGGACATAGGTCAATGCACTGGATTTGAACAAAGCCAGAATAACTGAGCTGAATCAAGCCTATATGGGGGGGCGGATCCTGGCTGGGGTTAGAGCCAGGTTGAGGAAAACCTAATTACACATTAGCCCTGCCTCCAAGTAGCTTTGGGGCTGGATCAGGGCTGGGACAGGTTGGCTCGGGTCATTTTGGGGGATAGGGGACTGTACACAGCCCTAGAAGACAGTTGAGATGTTGCAACAATGAGGGGTCTTGTGGCAACTTGCAGACTCACAAATTTATTTTGTTAGGTCTTCCAGGTGCTGCAAGAGCTACGCTTCTGGAGGTGTTCTAAATGTTTTATTTCCAGCTGGATCCGTTCTCCACCTGAATAAGCTACCCAGTGCAATATTACATTTAGGTTTAAAGTGTGGTTAAATATTCACCCCTTCCCCATCTCTGGGTAAATGAGGATTTTTATATGGGTTATCTGACAGTATGGAATCTGTAGCCTCCCGGCCCAAATAATTTTGGAGAATTGCCTGTGTAAACACACAATTAAAAGCAATTTTCCAAGCCTCCTGATTATGTTGATTTTTGTTTTCAGCACACCTGGCTGTACCGACTCCTTCGATTCCATCACTTAGGCAGTAAACAAGTGTGTCCTAGTGAATAATGTGACAGATGCAAATGAAGATGACACATTGCAGCAGCGGTTGGGGGGGGGGGCTGGGAAGCTGCTGCTTTTCAAAACATCCGAAGTGTGGGAAAACCTTCCCCTTGAATCAGAATCTTTTACAAACATTTGAAAACTACCCTATATACAAGGTCCAGTACAGTCCTAAAGTCAGGAATATCTCAGTTCACAGAGTCAGACAATTCAGGGGTCAAGAAAGCCGAGGGCCCAAGGTCGCAAGAAGCAGCAAGGTCTGGTCAGCAAAGACAAATGTTGTTTCCAGCATCTGACTGAGGCTGGAAATGCTGCCGGCGTGGTGTAGTGGTTAAGAGCGGTAGTCTTGTAATCTGGGGAACCGGGTTCGCGTCTCTGCTCCTCCACATGCAGCTGCTGGGTGACCTTGGGCTAGTCACACTTCTCTGAAGTCTCTCAGCCCCACTAACCTCACAGTGTTTGTTGTCGGGGAGGAAGGGAAAGGAGAATGTTAGCCGCTTTGAGACTCCTTCAGGTAGTGATAAAGCGGGGTATCAAATCCAAACTCCTCCTCCTCCTCCTCCTCCTCCTCCTCCTCCTCCCCCTCCTCCTCCTCTTCTTCTTCTGAAAGCTGGAGCCAGCTGGTTCTCATCAGGAGCAAGAAGGCTGGTCAACAGCAGATGGAGTCACTGCACCTTCTGCTCTTTCAGGCTGCTGCTCAGCAGGTGAAGCTGACTCCTGGCCCATGACATTGTCCCTGCCAACACTTGCCTGGGTGCTAATTTTAGACCTCCTAAGAACTCTGCAGCGGAGATGGGGAAACCTGTGGCCTCCAAATGTCACTGGACTCCAACTCCCATCAGCCCCAGTCAGAATGGCCAATGAGGAGGGACAATTGGAGTGGTAGTTCGACCACATCTGGAGGGCCACAGGTTCCCATCCCTGCTCAACAGCAATGCCTCTTAAGCTCCCTTTGCGAGTTACTTGCAAGAAGGGGCAAAGTGTGCAGGAAATGGCCATGGGTCTGTTGTCATTGGACCAACCCCCAGTGACGCTCAGCTCCTTCCATCTTGTCCCTGCTAGTAAGATGTTTGAAATGTGGACAGCCATGCATGTATCCTGTATCCTGGAGAAAAATCTGACATGGTGGAGGGTACCTTCCTAGGTTGTTCTGGATTCTAGCACATATATTTTGAATCTTCATATCTGATATTTTATAAGGAGGGAGATCATCTATGATGACTGTGCTTCTCTTAACTACCAGCTGGCAAATTGTTCCAGGGAAGACTGGAAGGTCAAGTTAAGAAGGCAAAAGAAGCTTTCATTTTCATTGCCGTTTCCGCTGCCACCCTTTCAAATTGCTGCATTGCTGACCCAGTCGTTGTCCCTTTGCTCTGCTGTGGGAAATGGTGATGATATTATAAGGGTTATGAAAATGTATTTTCCACCTCAGTCTTACAGGTTGGTTAACCTTTATCAAAGAACTCCAGCAGGTGAGCAAGGCACCTTTACTTACCTTGTTGGCACTCTGCTGACTCAACTCTCTGGTCTTCTACAGTACTTAGCTGAAAACCCTGCCAGATTCCACTTAATGAGACCTTTTTATTTCTGTTTGCTAAAAAAACCCCCAAAAAGGTCGGCTTTCCAGGAATGCTGGTGTAGATCATTGGCTGAAAATTGCCAAGGCCCTTTAAGGGCCAGGAATAGTGGCTTAATTTGCTCCATGTTGCCTCTGTGCCAGGGATGGAAGGCTCTGTGGCCTTCCAGATGTCATTGGACTACAACTCCCATCATTCCTGACCACCAGCCATGATGGCTTGGCTTGGGGCTGACAGGAGAAGGAAGCCAACTCCTAAAGGGTCAGAGGTTGCCCATCCTTGCTGTATTGAGGGGTCAGCCAGAAGCATCATTTCTCCTCTGGACTGTCAAGTTGGATAGCCTTACTCTGTTATTCTAGGTTCGTGTCCTGTCTTGTGCTCAGGGCTTATCGTCCTTACTATTCCTAAGCCTGCTCATGATGATATTGGGTGGAATTACAACATCACTCTAATTCAGTTGTTTTGTAGGTGCAAGATATGTTGCCTTCCAGATTTCTGCAGTACCACCGTGTGTCTCAAATGCTGCACTGCGCCTGGAGGCAAGCTTTCCCTCTGTAGAAACTCGATCCTGGCTAAGAACCTTTAACTACTGGCTGCATATAAACCTAAACCCTTCTGGCCTTCTACCCTTAGTGTTACAAGACTCTCACAAAAGCACGTGGTCCAAATCAGTGCGTCAAAAACTTCTCTCCTGCGGTCTCCGCCCACATCAGCTCCTAACGATGGGCCACACTAGGGCAAAGAGCCTAATTGGTCAGTGTCTAAAGGACCTTGAGCAACAAAATAATCTGGCGATTATAAAGAAACGCTGTCCTTGGCACGCCTTCTTTTCCCCTTCCCACTTTGATTCTTTGCCATCTTATTGGCACAAATTAACCATTCCAAAATTTAGACGCGCCTTCACGCTAGCTAGATTGGATGTGCTGCCCTCAGCGGTACCTGAGGGCAGATTTCAAAAGACCCCAATCGAAAAAAGACTCTGCCCCTGCGGAAACGGCAACTTGGAAGCAGTGGATCATGTCCTCCTGTCATGCTCCCTCTATAAAGATCTGAGGTTCGAATTTATTACTCCACTCTTACTCACTATCCCAGGCCGTCCATCTGCGAATACGTTGTTCTTTCTCTTATCTGATCAAAATGAGCTGACAACAACAAACGTTGCTAGATTTATTGAGGGCGCAATGAGATTAAGGGCCACTATTTGAATGACAATCATAACCATTTGATCAATCTTTTAACCTACTATTGTTTTTAATTGTACATTGTGTATCTTTTGTTGCAATGGCTGCTGGCTATGCGAATAAAGTTTTCAGGTCAGGTCATGTTGCCTTCCAGATACAGCAATTTCCCCTCTCCCTTCCCTGCATAGTTTTTTTTGTGGAGGGGGTTCTCCCTACCCTCCAGAGCAGATGTGGGGAAGGGGGGGGGAGCTGCCTTGTGCTTGCAGGTGTCTTCTGAATTTGGCCCATTGAAGATTTATCATCATCATCATTGATATTGTTACTGTTATTTCAGTTCATTATCTGCCCTTCACCATCAGATCCCAGGGCGGGTTACAACAATCTGAAATTCAGTATTAAAAACAGTTCAAAACAAATTTCAGTCACAAGAACAGGTTGGGTCCTGAAAGCATATATCTCAGGTGCCAAAGAGGTGTGTGTCTTCAATCTGTGATGGAAAGTGTGCTGTGGGAAGGGAAGTCCACCACCTAGGAGCTGCCACAGAGAATACCCTCTCCTGGGCCAATCCCCCCCCCCCCGAATTTCTGAGGGCTGGAGGAACTACCAAGAAGGCCTCCTCTGCTGAGCTTAACACCTGAGAGCATCTGTAGAGAAGCGGGCAATCTTTCAGATATTACACATGCATCAAGAAGGGAGATTCCAGCTAAACATCAGGAGGAACTTTCCAACAGTAAGAGCTGTATGACAGTTTCACAGACTCCCTTGGAAGGTGGAGGACTCTCCTTCCTTGGAGGTTTCTAAGCAGAGGTTGGTTGGGCATTTGTCAGGGATGATTTAGCTGCGATTCCTGCAGTGCAAGGGGTTGGACTAGATGACCTTTGGGGGTGTCCCTTTCTGCGATTCTGTGATACCACAGAATCAAGGTACCACTGTGATAATGTTCTATGCTGGCACAGTGGTACCTTGGTTTAAGAACAGCTTAGTTTATGAACAACTCGGATTAAGAACGCTGCAAACCTGGAAGTAGGTGTTTTGGTTTGTGAACTTTGCCTTGGAAGCAGAACATGTTCCACTTCTTGTTGAGCGTGTTCCATTTGTAAATTAATAATAATAATAATAATAATAATAATAATAATAATAATAATAATAAGTTTTTATTTATACCCCGCCCTTCCCAGCCAAAAACCGGGCTCAGGGCAGCTAACACTAATTAAAATCACAGCAAAACATAAAAACAATCAATTTAAAATACAGATTAAAGTACAAATTTAAAAATTCAAAATTAAAACTGCAGTCTCGTTTTCAAATAGCCCACCAATAAAAGAATGAAGCATAACTATCAAACAGAAACCAACCCAAAGGCCAGGTGGAACAGCTCCATCTTGCAGGCCCTGCGGAAAAATGCCAAATCCCGCAGGGCCCTGGTCTCTTGTGATAGACTGTTCCACCAAGTCGGTGCCAATATTGAGAAGGCCCTGGCCCTAGTTGAGGCCAACCTAGCATCTTTGTTGCTCGGGACCTCCAAAAGATTATTATTTGAGGACCTTAAGGTCCTACATGGGACATACCAGGAGAGGCGGTCCCTTAGGTATTGAGTCCCCCGCTGCTATGGGAAAGCACGCCTTGGTTTAAGGACGCTTTGGTTTAAGAACGGACTTCCAGAACAGATTAAGTTTGTAAACCAAGGTACCACTGTACAATAGAACACTGAGGCCAACAGAATAAAATGATGGGATGGGGAGGGTAAAGAAGAAGAGCCCTGCTGGATCAGACCATACTCTATTGACACTAGCATTCTAAATTTGAACCCGGGTCTCCACAGACCTAAGGCAATACCCTTAACTCAGAGCTAGCCAATGTGGTGACCTCTAGGGACTACGGCAGCCGGGATGGCCAACAGATTTGTGGGTGCTGCAGTTTGACAATATCTAGAGGGCACAGCGGTGCCTATCCCCACACCCCACGTTGGCGCCATCGCCACATTTCATCATCTTTCAGTCTTATAAAATAGAACTGTCCTAGGCTTTGGTATGGTTAGCTGCCGGCAGAACAGTGTTGCTAGAAAAAACCCACAAGATTTAAAAGAGGCACCTGCTGAAATGACATTGTCTAAGAGGGAGCCCCCGGCCAATCGATGGGAGCCTATTCTCATTATGGGGCCGGCCTGACTCCTGCTGTTACGGTGATCCACAGTGCCATCAATGTAATGGATTTGCACAGCCGTCTTGCGCAGGGACTTGGGTGCAGAGACAAAGGAGAAGTCTGTATTTCTTGGGTAGCAGGTACTGGCTAGGGAACATTTCTTTATCATTACGACTGGCAGGATTGGAACAGCTACTTGCAACTCCCTCCAACACTGGCCTCGCTGGCTAAGAGTGCAAACCCAGTGTTTGCGGCTTTTAAAATATTCCAGAGTTTTAAGCAGGGAATGTCACAGTCTGGGGCTCATCCAGGAGGGTGTGTGTAGTCAGGCCTTGGCACCTGCTTAAGGCACAGAAGGGAACAACTAGCCCTGGCTCCAAACTCCTGGGCAAGATGCCTTTTTCGGGTCCCATCCCTGAGGGGACCTGCCATCTCCCTACTTCCATCCCCACTGTTCATTTACGTCCCCCTCCTTTCTCCCTCTCTGGCCCCAATCTAGCATACAAGGCAAGTTGAGGGTGCTGATTTACCTCCTCGCTCTTGTCACTGCTTGCCTGCTTAGCCTGGGCAGGTGAACAGGCCAAAACAGCAAGGGGGGGGGGGAGAGCAGGGCTGGGAGGCTCCAGGGGTCAGCCTTGGGCCCCTCACTGGACTGTGAGCACTGGCATTGGCATTGCTTATGGGAAATGGTTGTTGTTGTTGTTCAGTCATTCAGTCGTGTCCGACTCTTCGTGACCCCATGGACCAGAGCATGCCAGGCACGCCTATCCTTCACTGCCTCTCGCAGTTTGGCCAAACTCATGTTGGTAGCTTCGAGAACACTGTCCAACCATCTCATCCTCTGTCGTCCCCTTCTCCTTCTCTTTCCCAACATCAGGGTCTTTTCTAGGGAGTCTTCTCTTCTCATGAGGTGGCCAAAGTACTGGAGCCTCAACTTCAGGATCTGTCCTTCTAGTGAGCTCTCAGGGCTGATTTCTTTGAGAATGGATAGGTTTGATCTTCTTGCAGTCCATGGGACTCTCAAGAGTCTCCTCCAGCACCATAATTCAAAAGCATCAATCCTTCGGCGATCAGCCAATTGGGAAATGGTATTGCAGGTCAAATTAGACCTGTGGGCTGGAGGTTCTCCACCACTGCACTAAATAAATTAGCCGCGAGGGATGGGAAGAATGAATTGTTCATCCTGGCTGAAATATTTCCACTTGAACAAATAAGGTGGTTGGTACCAAAAGAGCTGGCCGCCCCACACTTTTCCATTAACTAAACTAAGGCTTGCTCTTTTTTCTTCCCCCTTTCAGTTGCCTGATTTATCAAGTTGCAACGTTGTCAATTTTCCAATGTGGCTCCAGCGCTCCAAGCCATTGTGTCTATTATATATAGATGCAGGAGGTCCAAAAAGCAATTTAAAGTGTCGCAAGCAGTCAAATGATTTGGGAGGTAACTAATTAGCCATGTCGAAAGAGTGACAATATTTACTTCTCCGCTCACAATAGCACTGAAGAAAGGTTCGCCCTCCCTCCTCCTTTTCTTTTCTTTTCATCTACAGCGATTTACGGCAGCAAAATTAAATGCCTCTTGCGAAAGAGCCCAGTAGTGGACATTCTGCAGTGGCAGTCACACTATAAAGCATAATCTAATCATCTGCTATGCTGGAGTAAATTAAATGCTTGTGGGGAGAGAGGGAGGGAATCAAGGAGAGAAAAAGAACACAGGCGGTCAAGAGTGATATGTTGTAGTGGAAGTCTATTCTGAAGACGTTTTGCTGCCTGAGGTGAAGTTCTAGATCGGGGCGGCCAACCTTTTTGGATCAGGCATATTTGAGGTGTTGAGAAAGTGTTTCAGAAAATGGCTGCCGTGTGGGTGTGGCATAATACAAAATGGCTACTGTGGGTTTTGGCATAAAGGCTGCCACATCTAGAAGAACAGGAAAGGAGACAAGCCCCCTGTGGGATATAAAACGCAGGAGCACTCAAACACAACATTGCTAGAGGGGACATAGAAGGGGAACTCCATGCCAGCCAGTCGGAACTCACTGTTTCTCCTGGGCTGGGATGGACTTCCTCTGTGTAACTGGAGATGGGTGTGGTCTCACCTGGGCAGGTTAACACAAAACCACAGGGACCAGACTCCATCTTTCTCTCTTTTGGACCACGCTCTCAAAGAAGTGAGACCTCTAGGATGCTCTCTTGGCTTCCAGCCAAGAGAACACAAAGGAGCTGCTTTCCCTTATGGAACTGTCTCCTGAGTAAATGTAATTTTACTAAGTTTAAGTCTGCCGTCTGGGATCCAAT
The DNA here is from genome assembly GCF_009819535.1 of Lacerta agilis. NCBI lineage: Eukaryota > Metazoa > Chordata > Lepidosauria > Squamata > Lacertidae > Lacerta > Lacerta agilis. Next base: position 4,891,117 of record NC_046328.1, read on the forward strand.
TGTGAACAGATGATTTCTTGTGAGTAAACTCTTTTTATGCTTTTATAGAAGACTGTGTAATGTCTTATTTTGAGAGGGATTAATGGGGAAAATACCAGGACATTTATTACAGAGGTTTTAACGAACCTGAGCAAGCTTTCTGCTGTGTGTGTGTTTAAAAGGGGAATGAGAACTCTGCTAATTTCTGGGACTTGTAAACACAAGTTGGAATAGGATATCTTAAACAATATATCCTCTCCTGCATCCCAAAACATTCCCACACCCCCAACCTCAGCCCCATCCACCATCAATGAGAAAAATGTGCATTCAACCACTGTAAGCAGATGAAAACATTAGCAGGATTTTAATCTCACTTGTAATGTAACAAATTCTATGGACAATATGGATAGATATAAAATACAGATTACCAAATAATGTGCAGTTGGAAATGTTGACAACAGGACCTATGGAGGGGATGGGGGGAAGTCCCGAGGTTCAGAGTAACCTTTTTATATGGATGTGTATTTGGTATGAGAAGGTGAAGAGCTTCTTAGATGCAAAGTCAAGGCCTGACATTTTAGAGGGTGTCTTTGACAGGGCCAAGGTGCGCCTAACATTTTCTTTCTTTCTTTCTCCTCTCCTGCTTTGGTGCATGGGTGCATGGGTGCTTGTTTTCCCCTTTGTGATTTACAGCTGTCTTATTTTTTATGGTACTTCTTTTAAATGCCTGCTGTTTAAATGTGCTGCTCTTCTGTTTTTATCACGTTCTGTCATTTGATTTGATTGTTGTCGTTTGACTTTAATGGATGCTGTGGAAGCTGCTCTAGTTTCCGTCCGAAGAAGAGTGGGCTATTTGGGAAGGGCTGTAGCTCAGTAGCAGAGCATCTGCTTGGCATGCAGAAGGTCCCAGAATCTCCAGGGAGGGCTGGGAACGTCCCCTGTCTGAAACTCTGGACAGCTGCCGCCAAACTGTATTGACCAAACTGAGCTTTTTCAACAGTCCTAACTTGGTGGGTATAAGATAACTCCCTATACTTCTTAAAAGTTGTTGAAAACGTGAACAATCTACACTTGTCTTTGTTGTGTAAGAACTTATGGACTTTGGCTACTGCAGGAAAGATTAACACATAAATTGTTTGCCAGTGTGGTGTAGTGGTTAAGAGCGGTAGACTCATAATCTGGTGAACTAGGTTCGCGTCTCCACTCCTCCACATGCAGCTGCTGGGTGACCTTGGGCTAGTCACACTTCTCTGAAGTCTCTCAGCCCCACTCACCTCACAGAGTGTTTGTTGTGGGGGGAGGAAGGGAAAGGAGAATGTTAGCCGCTTTGAGACTCCTTCGGGTAGTGATAAAGCGGGATATCAAATACAAACTCCTCCTCCTCCTCCTCCTCCTCCTCCTCCTCTTCTTCTTCTTCTTCTTCTTCTTCTTCTTCTTCTTCTTCTTCTTCTTCTTCTTTTATGTCATGTGGGATTTTACTTCTTATGCTTCGGACCTAGATGCACAAACATTGTTTTTTTTTTTTTGCTTTGTTCTTGATTTTATTATGTATTTTGTGTTTTATAATGTATTTTTATTTATATTGGTCTGTTTACAATTTCCTCGTTGTGCTATTCTTCGTTTTGTATATGGTATGATGTGGAATGTCTTTATTTATTACATTTATATCCCACTGTTCCTCCAGGGAGCTCAAGGTGGTCAACATATTTTATCCTTGCAACAACCCTGTGAGGTAGAAACAAAATAGAAAATTCTTTCCAGTAACACCTTAGAGACCCTGTGAGTTAGGTTAGGCAGAGAGTGAGTCTCTGGCCCAAGGTCACCCAGTGAGATTCATGGCTGAGTAGGAATTTGAACCCTGGTCTCCCAGGTCCTAGTCTGGCTCCCTAACCACTACACTGGCTTTCTATGCCATACCCTACTACTGCACCTTTGGATTGTGATATTACAATAATAAAAACATTTAATTAAAAAAATTAAAAAGTTAAAAATTTGAAGAGGTGTGGATAACTCACAAAAGGTTGTTTGTAGACATGACGGCAGCACAGCTCTCATTGACGCTGCAAATATAAGAATAAACCTCCAGGGCACAGTGTAATTATTTACTTTGCTAAATAACACAGAGTGGCTATGGTTTAATTACTGTAGTTTAGCAATGAAATAGAATTGCTGCTACGATGTTAGCATCAGCGCCTAGCTTTTAATGAGCCTTTGCAAACACTCACTTTTACAATATTAGCTAATGTGCCTTTTGTTTTTAAATCATCTTTTCGAAATTTGCTGGGTCACCAAGGACGACGAGCCTTTCTCAAGCAGCATGACTGAAACAGTTGGGAAAGTCTACATGATGCCTTCTCTCTCTCTCTCTCCAGCCTCTGCCTTTTTTCTCTAAAAGATGCAAACCAACAAGGCATTAAATAGTGAAATTGTACTACAACAAGGCAGACAGGGGTGTTTCAGCCTCTTTTCCCTATGTTGAGATCATTTATTAGCTGGTGGGGGCAACAGACTAACATATATGGGGCACAGAAAAAAGCAAAGTGGCAGAAAAGTCGGGGGATTTTGTTATATATATATATACATATATGAATGAAATAGAGGCTATTACTAAGCAGGCTCAGGGAAGGACCCCCCAATAAGCCCCTTGGGGCCTGTTTGTGGAGAAAAATGGGGTCCTTAAATCTAAAGAGCTGCTTCAGCGCTTGCTGACTGCTCTGCTGGCATTAATTGCCAGGGAACAGAAAAAGAAATCTTGAGGGCCTATCTCTAGACAAATGGCAGCTTGCCGTGTCTGACAGCTTGTATTTGTGGAAGAGCTGACACATAGACTGAGGCCAGCACGTGGTCAAAGGAAGACGCACTCATTTGTTGGGACATGCTGTGGCTTTATTGATGACACAAGTTGCAGAGAGAGTGGAAGACCTGTGGACACTGTGAACTTCACCCTCTCCTTCACCCTCCTCCAGTGTGGTGTAGTGGTTAAGAGCGGTAGACTCGTAATCTGGGGAACCGGGTTCGCGTCCCCGCTCCTCCACATGCAACTGCTGGGTGACCTTGGGCTAAGTCACACTTCCCTGAAGTCTCTCAGCCCCACTCACCTCACAGAGTGTTTGTTGTGGGGGAGGAAGGGAAAGGAGAATGTTAGCCGCTTTGAGACTCCTTTGGGTAGTGATAAGCGGGATATCAAATCCAAACTCTTCTACTCTTCTTACCATTTGCAGAGCTCTTCTTTATACTTGCCTGGTTCACCTAGGCCACGTTCATGCCACACATTTAAAGCAGTATCATACCACTTTAAACAGGCATGGCTCCCCCCAAAGAATTCTAGGAGCTGTAGTTTTTAAAGGATGCTGAGAGTTGATAGGTAAAGGGTAAAGGGACCCCTGACCATTAGGTCCAGTCGTGTCTGACTTTGGGGTTGCGGCGCTCATCTCGCGTTACTGGCCGAGGGAGCCGGCGTACAGCTTCCGGGTCATGTGGCCAGCATGACTAAGCTGCTTCTGGTGAACCAGAGCAGCGCATGGAAACGCCGTTTACCTTCCCGCCGGAGCGGTACCTATTTATCTACTTGCACTTTGACGTGCTTTTGAACTGCTAGGTGGGCAGGAGCAGGGACCGAGCAACGGGAGCTCAACCCGTCGCGGGGATTCGAACCGCCAACCATCTGATCACCAAGCCCTAGGCTCTGTGGTTTAACCCACAGCGCCACCCGCGTCCCACTTGATAAGTGACCCTTATTCCCCTCGCAGAGCTACAGTTCTCCAGGATTGTAAGACGGCCCTGAGTTACCATATTTTTCTGTGTATAACACGCCCCCATGTATAGCACGACCCCTGTTTTTGGGGACTCCGAATAAAGAAATCCCCCATATGCACTATCGGTGTATAAGATGACCCCCAATTTTAAACTTGAAAAAATAGGGGGGAAATATAGTCTTATACACGGAAAAATATGGTAAGTTAGGATGTACAGTTCAGTAACAAAGGTTATGGGCAAAGTTGTGTGACGTGTCTCTGTGTGTGCTGAATCTGGAACCAGGCCATACCCTACAATATTTCTCTGATGAAAATAGGTACAATGCTGTTTTTCTAGAAAAAGAGGTGCTGGAACTCACCATGAACACCTCCTTCGTTCAAGCAGTGCCTCCCACCTGAGAAGTGCTGGAACTGAGTTCCGGTGAGTTTTGGCTGGGAAAAAAAAGCCCTGGAGATGTCCTATTCCATACCTTGCAACATTTCTCTGATGAAAATAGAGACGTCCTAAGGGAAAGTGGGACATTCTGGGATTGAATCAGAAACCGGGATAGCTTCTGTAAATCCAGGAAATTCCCTGGAAAATAGGGATACTTGGAGGGTCTGCCAGGCAGTTCTGGAATCCAGACAGTTCCGAAACCTGCTGCCATTTATTTTAAAGAGCCAGGTTTCTTGATCTCAGGACTATAGGGAAAGGCCTGCATTGTGTATGTACAATTTATATTAAAATAGTTGCCCTTCCTTCCTTCCTTCCTTCCTTCCTTCCTTCCTTCCTTCCTTCCTTTCAAAACACAACTTTCAAAAGTGGGGTTATATCCAAGACTAGAGTAGGTGCATGGACAACAAATCCAAGAATTTGATGGAAATGAAATTCTCTGCCTTGTTTTGTTTTCGTGTTTCCCGATGGAAGCGAGGGGAGGGCGGACGTCCCATTAGGTTTCCTAACAGTCACTTTGTTGATAAATGACCTTATCAAAAGCCCTGTCATAGCAAAATAAATTAATTTAATTGCCATGGCTAAACAAAATGGCCCATTTTCCCCAGTTAGGAAAAAAAACCAAAGGCAATGCGATCTAATCACGTTGCCCTTATTTGTAGTTCTGATATGTAAATTAAATGCATTAAGTGAACAGCAAAATGATTCATAGCTTCCCTAGACAGAGTATAATAAATGTGCTCCCTCTCCCTTTGGTTAAGAAAAACTGATATAATTAGGAAGCAGATAATGTTTCCTTTCTTCTCTCTCTCCCCAAGATCCCCTCCCCCATTTCTGTGAAATGAACAAGCCACAGGAGGCCCCTTCTTCATAATAATTAAAGTTGCGGAATAAGCTTTTTATTATCATAAGTATCAGATTTGATAGATGTAGTTTTAATTTAGAGTAAACATCTGCGTTACTTTATTGCACTAGGAAGGAGGGATCTCTTAAGGGAATGAGTGTGCCGTGGTGCTTGTGGGATCTTTCGAGGCTGAAATCCTCTTAACTTGGGAGAAATCCTATTGAATATGGTGACATGGGAGCTACTTCTGAGGAAGCCTGCACAGGATCAGACGGCAAGGAGGCTGGGATAATCAAATGTTTAATATTCAGCCAATGTTTGGAATCCCCAAAGTTTACCTTTTTTTTTTAGGGCTTTCTCTTGCAAAAGAGAATAGGACTGTTGCATCCCCTCTATTGCATTTTGGGGGATGGGGTTGAATTTTTAGAGGGTGGAGCACAAAACTTGTCTGCTGCTCCAGAGAAGCGGACACGGGGCAATGGATTCAAACTACAAGAAAGAAGGTTCCACCTAAACACTAGGAAGAACTTCCCGACAGTAAGAGCTGTTTGGCAGTGGAATTTGCTGCCAAGGAGTGTGGTGGAGTCTCCTTCTTTAAGCGGAGGCTTGACAGCCATCTGTCAGGAATGCTTTGATGGTGTTTCCTGCTTGGCAGGGGGTTGGACTGGATGGCCCTTGTGGTCTCTTCCAACTCTAGGATTCTATGAGTCTATGACTACTGCTGCTCAAATTGTCCATATTCAGACCATACGTTTAAACCCGTTATCACACTGCTCTGAAATGTCCTGTCTTCCTCAGAGAATCCTGGGAGCTGTAGTTTGATAAAGGTGCTGAGAGTTGTTAGGAGACCCCTATTCCCTTCCAGGAGCTACACTTCCCAGAATGGTTTAACAACAACAACAACAACAACAACAACAACAACAACAACAACAACTTATTTATACCCTGCCCATCTGGCTGGGTTTCCCAGCCACTCTGGGTGGCTCCCAACAAATTATTAAAAATACAATAAAACATCAAAAATTTTCCTAAAAAGGGCTGCCTTCAGATGTCTTCTAAAAGTCAGGTAGTTGCTTATCTCCTTGACATCTGATGGGAGGGCGTTTCACAGGGCGGGTGCCACTACCGAGAAGGCCCTCTGCCTGGTTCCCTGTAACCTCACCTCTCGCAGTGAGGGAACCGCCAGAAGGCCCTTGGCGCTGGACCTCAATGTCCGGGCAGAACGATGGGGGTGGAGACGCTCCTTCAGGTATACAGGGCTGAGGCCTTTAAGGCCTTTAAAGGTCAGCACCAACACTTTGAATTGTGCTCGGAAATACACTGGGAGCCAATCAATCCCTCTTCACAGACAATTCTGGGAATTATAGCTCCTGGAGGGGTCTTGTAACAGCTCTCAGTGCACCCAGGAACTTCAGGGCGGTGTACAGCAGTGGGTACCCTACAACCGAACAGCTTCGATTGGCTTCCTTCGAAGAATCCTGGGAGCTACAGTTTGTTAAGGGAGTTGCTAGGAGACCTCTATTCCCTTCCCAGAGTTCCTTGAGATGAGGGATTGATTGTTAAACTACTCTGGGAATTGTAGCTCTGAGAATAGGGGTCTCGTAACAATTCTCAGTACTCTTAATGTCCTACAGCCCCCAGGATTCTTTGGTTGTTTAAAGTGGTGTCAAGGTGATTTAAACGTATGGCGGCCCACCTGATCTCAGGTGTGGCTGCAGCATGCAAACACTTAAAGGGCTGCCCTTTCCACGCCAAGGGGCTTACAGCTTCCATCAGAGATCCTTCTTTGTGCTCCCCACCTGAGGGAGCTTCATTGAAGATCTTCAAGCAATAAGAAGTCACAGGAATCTTGCGGACTCCTGTATATTGGATAATGAATAAATGCATTAATGTAATGAAAAAATAGATGTTTTAATGTATTTTTAATATGTTTTAATGTTTTAATCTTTTGTTGGAAGCTGCCCAGAGTGGCCGGGGAAACCAGATGGGTGGGGTATAAATAAATTATTATTATTATTACGGTATTATTATTATTATTATTATTATTATTATTATTATTATGCTGCAGGGCAGCAGCTGGAGATTTTTTTGTGTCCATGATATGGCAGTTTGTGCCAGTACTTGGGTTCTTCAAACAAGGGCAAATGATGTTGCTGGATCTTAATAATAATAAATAATAAATTAAAAAGGAAAGAAATGAAAGAGAGGTGAGAACTCTATAAACGAACAGTTGCATATATGTTGCTCTTCAAAACCCAGAATTCAACCCTTTCCATAAAGCTTTATGGAGCATTTAGTTCAAGTTAATGGTAGAGAAATAATGACAGGGCTGAAGGCATTGTTTGTGCCCTTTTGGAACATGATAAAATTTAACGCCACTGTTATCCCTGCAATCTGAATTCATTATTTACGAAGTCCAGGAAAATATGGTGGACCTCTGCAGGATGATTTTAAAATCAAACCGTATCTGAAGTGTGCTCGCTCAATGTCATTTGAGGTGACGTGTTTATGTCTGTCCACCTGCTAATGTGTTTGTGCACATGTGTGTTGGGGGGGGGGGGAGTCAAGAGCATGAGCTGTGAGCCACAACATCCCTGACTCAAGCTGCATTTTAGCCACTACTGCTCGCTTGGTGGCCTCAAATTAGTTGTCGTTCTGTCAGCCTCAGTCTTTCCAACTGCAAGATGGAAATAATCAGGGATACTTTTCTCTCTCTTCCAAATCTTAGCAGCCAGTGAGATTTTCTAGGAGCCTGAATGGAGGGCAGAACTGAAACCAGGCTTCACCTGAATTGGTGCTCACACTTGGTGTGTGTGTGTGTGTCAGAAATACTAACTAATACATGGTGGTGGTTCACATTATGGGATGCCATAGGAGACTTGAAAAACAAGCTATCTAAATGTGGTTTACCGGGTATATTTTTTTAGCTCATTGGAGTGAGGGAGAAAGCCGTTATGTCACAGGAGACGGGTCCATTTGGGTGGATGGGGCCATCAGACCTCAACCTCCCCTGAGAAAACCCTCGCTTTCCTTCTTTTTTACTTGCATCCTGTCAGCTTCTTTCTCCTTCATCTCAGGGTTCTCACTGCAGAACTCAGCACAGAGGGCTCTGCGTTGGCTCCCCACTTGTGGAATGCTCTCCCCAGGGAGGCTTGCTTGGTGCCTTCATGACATATCTTTAGATTCCAGATGAAAACATTCCTCTTCTCCTAGGCCTTTGGCTAATTAAACAATTGATGGCTTTTCAAAGTGTGTAAGGTAAAGGTAAAGGGACCCCTGACCATTAGGTCCAGTCGCGGACAACTCTGGGGTTGCGGCGCTCATCTTGCTTTACTGGCAGAGGGAGCCGGCGTACAACTTCCGGGTCATGTGGCCAGCATGACTAAGCCACTTCTGGCGAACCAGAGCAGCGCATGGAAACACTGTTTACCTTCCTGCCGGAGTGGTAACTATTTATCTACTTGCACTTTCGAACTGCTTGGTTGGCAGGAGCTGGGACAGAGCAACAGGAGCTCACCCCGTTGCGGGGATTCGAACCGCTGACCTTCTGATTGGCAAGCCCTGGGCCACCCATGTCCTTTTCAAAGTGTGTATGGAGGGGTTATTGTTATTGTTTGTTACAATGCTATGTAATTTTGTGTTTTTATATTGTAAAACAAACCTGCGATTCTCGGATGAAGGTGGTATCCTGCAGACCAGATGCTGGAAACTGACACCCTCCTGTTCTTAGGTTCTGCTTGACGGTTTCCCATAAGGCATGCCTGTGAGAAAAGCATGCTGGAGCATATGGGCTCTTGGCCTGATACAGCAGGGCCCTTCTTGTGTTTTTAAGGTCCCAGATGTCATCCCTGGCATGACATGACTAGTTAAAAGGTCCTCTCAGACCCTGATAGTCTGCTACCTGTTGAAGTGGACGATGTTGAGCGAGAAAGAAAAAGCCCTTGGCCTCATTTCATCCAGGTGGCAAAGAGGGAAAGGGGGTGTCCAAGAGAGAGAGAAGAAAGGAAGGAAGAAAGAAAGAAAGAAAGATGGAGAGTTGTGGCAGAGAGAGGAGTTGCTGTTGCTGCTGCTGCTGCTGAGAGGAGAGTGGCAGAGAGAGAAAGAGAAAGAAATCTGTGGCAGGGACAGAGGGTGATGCCAGACCCATCCCCCCCCCCCGGCACTGCCCCTCACCTGGATGTGCCTCCTGACAGATTATGCCAAAGAAATTGCACTTCTCAACAGGAAAGAAGGTCCTCTGCCCCAGTCAGATGTTCTTAAAGGTAAAGGTAAAGGGACCCCTGAGCATTAGGTCCAGTCGTGTCCGACTCTGGGGTTGCGGCGCTCATCTCGCATTAATGGCCGAGGGAGCTGGCGTACAGCTTCCGGGTCATGTGGCCAGCATGACAAAGCTGCTTCTGGCAAACCAGAGCAGCGCACGGAAACGCCGTTTACCCTCCCGCCGGAGCGGTACCTATTTATCTACTTGCACTTTGACGTGCTTTCGAACTGCTAGGTGGGCAGGAGCTGGGACCGAGCAACGGGAGCTCACCCCATCGCGGGGATTCGAACTGCCGACCTTCTGATCAGCAAGCCCTAGGCTCTGTGGTTTAACCCACAGCGCCACCCGCATCCCCAGATGTTCTTAGGTCCAGGAAAAATGCTCTGTTGTGTGCCTTTGGACCATATCCTCAGGACCATAGCAATGTAGGTGTTTCCAGACTGGTGGTTGATTTTTTTTTGGGGGGGGGGACAAAAACAAAAAAAATTCAGCTCCCCTCGTGGAACATGAGTTTGCCCTAGCGCACACACTTTCAGAAGCGCTCCCCTGTCAGCCCTGTGAAATTCTGTAGATATGATGCTTCAATTTGTAAAAGTAGGGTAATTTGCCTGCCCCCCCATTCCCTTGTGACGTTTATACATTCTTCACCACCCCCTTCCTCTCATTCATTTGGTTTACTCAACCATTTCTTTCCACATTTAGCTCTGAAGGGCTCCTTGATAAGCTCGCGGCTTTGCTTAAGTAAACTGCTGTGTAGTTTATTTTCTTTTCTCTTCCCCCCCCCCCTTACTCTCTGCACTTGATGTGTCTTTGGCAATAAATAAAAACCAGCATCATGGAGCTCAGGGCGCCACGGGAGCCGTGGCCCAATTTCACCGCCGCTTAATTTAGATCGCCAGAAAACACAGCCGGCTTGTGTTGCGTGTCGAGAGGCCCTGCCTATCCAATTTGGGGGGCCGAATTTCCACTTTCTGCCTAATGGGGAACAGGTGATTGTTTTGTTTAGCCTAAGCAAAAGAAAATAAATCCAATGTAATCTGCGTTACCACATAGCCGGGACACCTCCTTTGTGGCCCCAGCTAAGTCTGCTTTTACTTTTAGCCAAGCGATGAACAATGCTCCGAACTATGGACATAAGAAAGTAAGAATCTTACGATTAACCATCTGGTTAATATCCTGTGCATACAATGGCCAGCTAGGTGCAGGTGGCAAGTCCAAAAGCAGGAGCTGAGTTCAGCAGCACTGCCTCCAATTCTCAGCAACTGCATTCAGAAATGTATTGCCTCCGACTGGATCCAAAGCATAACCATCTTGGCTAGCAGCCATTGACAGCCTCACCCTCCATGGAATTGTTTAATCCATTTTTAAGGCTACCCGAATTGGGGTTCATCACTGCTTCTTGCAGAAGCGAACCCCATAGTTTCACTATGCACGGTATGAAGAAGTACTTTCTTTTGTCAGTCCTGAATATTCCAACATTCACCTGTCCCTAAGTTCCAGTGTCATGAGAGAGAGGGTGTGTGTGTGTGTGTGTGTGTGTGTGTGTGTGTATCTCCATGGCTGAACTGGATATTTTTAAAATAATTGCTTTGAAATGGGCACATCAGATGTGGCCAAATGAGTAATATTTACCGTATATACCCGAGTATAAGCCGACCCGAATATAAACCGAGACACCTAATTTTCCTACAAAAACCTGGGAAAGCTTATTGACTCGAGTATAAGCCGGTTCACCTTTGCCGCTGTGGAAGAGGAGGAGGAACGAGCAGCCCGAAAGCAGCCCTTTGGGCTGCTCCTTCCTCTTCCTCCTTTGCCAAGTTTGCATTTATGCGAGCAGTTCAGGAATGGACCAAGCTGCCTGGGGAGAGTAAAGAACCACCGTTCTTGTACGCTTCTTAAGGAATGGTTGACTGGGGAGAGTGGGTGGCGGCACAAGCGGAGAGAAAGGGCTTCTTTCTTGCCGCCCCCACCGCCCGCCTCACTCAAGTATAAGCCGAGGGCAGCTTTTTCAGCACAAAAAATGTGCTGAAAAACTAGGCTTATACTCAAGTATATACGGTATTTGTTTTGTTTATATCCCACATTTTGTTCAAGGAAATCAAGGTGGTATGCCTAGTTCTACCCCTCCACCTGTTATCCTCAGAACAACCCAGTGAGGTAGGTTAGACTGAGAGTTTCAAGGTCACCCAGTGAGTTTCATTATTCAGTGGGGTTTTGAACCCTGCTCTCACAATACCCTGCTCCAACCCTCTAAGCATCCTGATAAAAAATACATAGTTGCAGCTGAACTTTTGCATGGTTGCGAACCTCTCTGATTTCCCTTACTGCAGGTTTCCCCGCTGCTACTAAATCTGGTTGGTTGTGGTAGAATCATAGAATTGTAGAATTGGAAAGGACCTCAAGGGTCATCTAGCCAAACCCCCTGCATTGCAGGAATCCCAACATGCTTAGCATTGCAAATGTGCCAGCAGTTTTATTGTTGCACCATTAGGTGATAGATTCATCTGTGACATCATGCCCTATGTAACGTTATCACGCGGCTGGCCAAATCACATGGGTCGCTGCAGCCAATCACTGTGGATACAGTGGAGGGCTAATGAGGGTGAGGGCAGTGAAGGGAAAGTGGGAAAGGGAAAGGGAGGCCAATGAACAGCAGCCACTAAGGTGAGAAAAGGATGTTTGTGAACCAACCAACCAGTTCTACCACTTAGCAAAACAGGGAGATGAGAGGTAGGGTTTGAGACCCAGCCGTGGCTGCAATCTCCACAAAACAGAGGCAATAGCAGAGGAATAGGGGCTGGATGCTGTGCCTCTTCTGGGTCTTGTGGGCAGTTGGGAAAGCATTCCTTTGCAGCGGCGGGTACAGCAAATGGAGCCATAATGTAGCATCCAAGACAGCTGGGGCGTGAAGCTGGATAAATGAAATGGAAGAGGAATCCAGGGTCTTCTGTTCCTTTGTTTACTCCTTGAACCGTAGACCGCTATTCCTCCTTATATTCATAGCCCTGAACACAGTTGATACCAAATTTGGGAATGGTTGTCAGAAGATGAACTTCTCCAATTCAGAACCCCACATCTCAAGAACTAAACCTCTCTAAAGTTCACGCCCAGATCATAAACAGGTTTACTGCTGTCACCATCAAAACCTCTCTCCCTGCTAGTCCTTGCCTTGCATCCTCACGGGCAACTTTCCTAGGCAAATCTGTCACTTCTCAAGCTTCCCAGTCCAATTCATTCAGCAGGGAAGCATAGGAAACTGCAACTCCCGCGCATCCCAGTGGGAGACAATTTTTAAATATGGGACTTGTAAGCAGTGGCATAGGGAGCTGCTTTGCCACCCGGGGCGGCAAATGCAGGGGCACCCCCTGGGGGTGGGGCACCGCTCCCTAGCGTGCGCATGCCCTGACATCACAACGCATGCGCCATGATGTCATGGCGCGCGGGCAGCATCCCAGATGGACTGCGCATGTGCGGACATGCGCAGTCCATCCAATATGGCGGGCGCGAGCTGCTGGCACCCCTTCCAACTGTGCGGCAGCGTGGCAACTTTTAAGGCTACAGTGCGCAAACAGCCTTAAAAGTTACCACGCTGCACGTGCGCCGGCTTTGGAGGCGCCGATCACAGGGGCAGGGCCCTGCCCCGAGTGTCACCCCCCAGGGCGGCACAAGGGGCGGAGCGCCCCCTACGCCCCTCTCGCTCCGCCCCTGCTTGTAAGGCCCCTTATGTCCCCAGAAGTCTTAACTTTGTGAAGTGGGGATGGAGAGCTGTTACCTGAGTGCAACCCCAGGGCTTGGTTTGCTTGAGCTCTCTTGGAAAAACATGGCTTTTTCTGAGAAATCTCTGCCCCCTGGTGCATCGTGCTCAAGGCTAACCATACACCACATGGATGTGGAGGGTGGGCACCTTTGACAGAACTGTAGTAGAGGGAGAAGTGTGCTGGTCTACCTTATTGGCTTGTTATACATTTTTTTGGGGGGGGGATCAAGCTCGTTATATGGTGTTAGTCAGGGAGGTGGGTCACATCCATCACTATTGATCAGTGTACAGTAGCAGCACGTGTTGAAATTATAGCGACCAGAAGTGTTTTGGAACAAACAAACACACACACACACACACACACGGTTTTCAGCCGAGTAGTAGTATTGAGTTATTGCAGAGAGAGGGAAAAAAGCAAAAACTAATCCATTCCCTGCTCCCACCCCATCTCCCACCGTTGTTCACTGCAGCAATTGGAACAGTTTCTTGGTTCCTAAACATTGACATTCCATTTATTTTAGCTTTCAATCACTGTTTTCAAAATGTATATCCAGGTCAGGAATCCTATTTTCTCAGTAATGCCCAGGGACATACACTGGCGCGCAGGAAGCGTGCGTTGCAGATTACATAAATGGAACCCAAGTGTAATCTTTCTTTGTGTCACTGACAACACATTCTTGACATGAGCTGGTAGCCAGGGATTCTTTATGAGCTTATATCTCAATAGCTTCTTTTAAAGCCCTTATTTTAGATGGGAGAGCAAGGCGCAGGGCGGGGGGGGGGGGGAGAGGGGGAGCCAGGCGATAAATAAAGAGGTTGTGAGTTTGTGTCGCTTAAGGAATGAGCGGCTGGGGAGAAGTGCAAATTTAGGAGACAAAGGGTCATATTACTGGTAAATAGGAGCTTCATCTAAATGTACTGATTTATTTGCAAGTAGCAAATAGGTTTGGGCGTTCAGGTCTCTCAAAGCTATTAGAACTTTGAAATGGTCTTGGCTCGGTGAGTTTGCTTTCAAGGGGATCTTCTTAAGGGAAATGAAATAGCGGAGGCAGAGGCTCTGGGTTGTTATCTGCTTTCCCTGTTGTGACCTTGGCTCTCTGTTTTATATATATATATATAAAAGATGGGCTGATGCTTCCCAGGCAATTAATAGTTTCAATATAATATCCAGGAAGAAATTCTTGTCATTATCTGGGCACGAGGTTATATTCCATCTCCAGCATGTTGATGGAGCAGAACTGTAGCTCTCAAATGTTCCCTGGAGGTGCTGTGGGTGAGCAGCTCCCATGTCTGAGGAATTGGCCTATTGCCTGACTTGGATGGGGTTGTGCTGGCTCTGAAAGAGCAGGTTCATAGTTTGGGCTGCCTCTGGATTTACGGTAGCTCTGTCACAGGAAGCTCAGGTAGCCTCTGTGGCTGGAAGCACCTTGTACCAACTGTGACTAGTTTGGTAGCTGGGGCAATTCCTGGACCGAGTGAGCCTGGCCACAGCAGTTCATAACTGTTTTCTGTACATAATATTATATACCATACGAGTATTATTTAAAGTATTATATCCTGTTTATCTGATTTAAGAACATTATCTATACAGGTGAAACTCAAAAAAAGTAGAATATTGTGGCAAGGTTCATTTCTTTCAGTAATTCAACTTAAAAGGTGAAACTAATATATGAGATAGACTCACGACATGTAAAGCGAGATATGCAAAGCCTTTATTTGTTATAATTGTGATGATTATGGCGTACAGCTGAAGAGAACCCCAAATTAACAATTTCAGCTTTGGGGTTTTCATCAGCTGTGCGCCATAATCATCACAATTATAACAAACAAAGGCTTGACATATCTCGCTTTGCATGTCATGAGTCTATCTCATATATTAAACTCCAGTAGCTAATGAAAACAATTGCTTACATAAATGGACTTTTCCACAATATTCTAATTGTTTGATATTCACCTGTGCATCATGCATTACTGTACACACTCATGAATATTCACTAATCACTACCCTTCATAATCTTATATTCAGACATTACCTGAAATATTTCTCTTCAATACGGAAGTGTATTTTATTTATTGACCTGGCTTCTCACGTGAGAATCATCAACGCCTGTATGTACGGCCCCTCTCCCTAGTTTCACGTCCATAACTTGAGGTTGTACCACTTTCTCACCTTTTCCAAAGCCTCTGGTTAATGGGTTAGTTACCCTCATACCCTTGCTCATAGCATAACTGGTTTCCCTAGCGGCTGGTATTTTTTATTTCTGGTATTTTTTATTTCTCTTTCCCTTCTCATCTCAAGTGCTCCTACCAATCCGATTTCTAGCCCTGTAGTCACAGTGCAATGGTCTTCGCGCAAGCTTCCTATATGGTTACTTCAAGACTGGATTACAGCAATGCGCTCTATGTGGGGCTCCCTGCGTGCTTGATCTGTAAGCTGCAGTTAGTGCCGAATGCTGCAGCATAATTGCTGACAGGAGTGACACTTTTGCTCAGACATCTGCGCCATTTGACAATTTGCTACTGGGCCAGGTTCAAGGTGTTACTATTAAAATATAAAGCCTTAGCAACTTGGGAGCAGTTTACCTGCAGGACAGCCTTACCCCTCATGTGCTCACTGAACTGCTTTGACTTTAGGGACTGGCACTACTACAGGTACCTGTTCTGTATTTGTAAGAACTTGATCATTTAGTGTGGCAGCACCAACATTTTTGGAACTCCCTGCCTATTGAAATCAAACAGGCGCCTTCCATATTTAGACAAGCCTACCCAGGTGCATTAAGGGACGCTGGTGGCGCTGTGGGTTAAACTACAGAGACTAGGGCTTGCAGATCAGAAGGTCGGCGGGGTGAGCTCCCATTGCTCGGTCCCAGCTCCTGCCCACCTAGCAGTTCGAAAGCACGTCAAAGTGCAAGTAGATAAATAGTTACCGCTCCGACGGGATGGTAAATGGCATTTCCGTGTGCTGCTCTGGTTCACCAGAAGTGGCTTAGTCATGCTGGCCACATGACCCGGAAGCTGTACACCGGCTCCCTCGGCCAGTAATGCGAGATGAGCGCCGCAACTCCAGAGTCGGACACGACTGGACCTAATGGTCAGGGGTCCCTTTACCTTGGGAAACACTGGTATATGTGCCTACCACACGTAATGGCTTATGGCAGCTTGGCTAGCAACCTTTATTCTTGCTGCAGTAACCATTACGCTTGGGAGATGAGCAGCAGAGATTCAGGATATATATCCTTTACCATGCTTCACCCAGTATGCATAACAACTGCCTAGGGTTACATTTGGCAATAATGTAATGCTGTTGTTTGTGTTATTAATTAAGTTTCCTTCAACGTTTCCACTATAAACCCTCTTTGTAAAAGTGGCTGTAAAAATTCGCTCTAGATTAAAACTTGGCATATAAGACCTTCCACCTGGGAGAGTTAATATTTCTTCCATACTCTGTTACTAACTGTAAGAAGGTTTCAAGCAGCTCACATCATGGAAGAGAAGCAGTCATGGGTAAAAATATCAATCTTTATGGATGTGTTCGGAGGCAATCCGAAGTCTCCTAAGCTGGAGTTGAGCTCCGATAAAATCAATGGGCGGTATTCAGCTAAGTGCTACTCAGAGTAGACCCATTGAAGTTAATGGGCATGACTGACTTAGGTTCATTAATTTCAGTAGGTCTACTTTGATGAATACAGCTCAATCGGGCTGGCTCACAAGCAAAACTGTTCCTCATTCAGTGACTTGGGACTTAGCTACATTAGTAAAGAAACAGCAATCTGAATGTGCTTTAAACATGCAACACCAGATGGCGCCAGAGAGCAGGAAATTTTAAAATGCGCTTTTCCAAAGAGATTATTTTCTTTTGTTATAACGATCTGGTTTCTGACATTTTATAGTGCTTTCCCCCCTGTGTCTAGATCCACCCTTGGGCTGCATTCACACTGAAGATTATTCTGTTTTCCCGATGTTTCCCGGTTAATTTTCACATTACATTTGAGCTTTCACATGACATATGCACTGCTTCCAGAAATATAGCATAAGATATTATTACAAGTTTAGTGCTCATTTCTGTGTTAGTTTCATGGCTGATGGGAGCTGGAGTCAGCAACATTTGGAGGTCTAGACATCACCCTCTATAGGAGTGGGATGGAAATTCAGTTCAGTTTGCATTTAATGCAAAGTTATCTATTTTACATTGCCCAGAACAATACACAAATCAAAATACAGCCATCCTTCGAAAACCACACTTCTCTGAATTTTGCATTGCAATTCTCCAGCCAGGTCATGTGTACAGAAAGGCATACGTGTGTGTGTGTGTGTGTGTGTGGTGGCATTAAAATGTGTTACATTAGTAAAAACTGTATACAAGCATGTATTTATTAGGAGAAAGAGACTGATGAATTTTCATGAGGACTTTCAAAGCACATAAATTGCAAATTGATGTGGAAATGTGGGGAACTGAACTTAAGACTGGAAATGAGAAACTGAAATTGACAGGTTCACCCATCCCTACTCTGCCGTAGATTGAATTATTCTAATGGCAATCCTTTTCAATAGAACCTGTTCACAACTAGTGAACTGAATTCCTACTTTCTCTAAAATGCATATATTAGTGAAAACAACATTAAAATGCATTATATCGGGGAAAATGCTCCCTCTAATGCGTATAAAATGTTTATATTAGGATAAATTATTGGATGAATTTTGAAGAGTATTTTTTTAATATAAAAATGAAAAGTGATGCAGAAATATTGAGGGATAAACTTAAGCTTGGGGTGGGAGGTGGGGAATGAGAAACAGAGAGAAACAAAAATTGACAAATTTGCTTATCCTTACTCAGGATTCTACAGCCACATTTTGCTACGGTTGGCAACTGTGGGCTGTGTTCAACTAGTCCTGCTCAGAGTTAAGGTAGCCATGCTTATGATTTCAGTAAGTCTACTCTGAGTAGGACTAGCATTGAACACCTCCCCTTCAGGTGTGCATGCCATGGCACGTTGGAGTGTCCTCAGTACCTCGGATGCTGTCGAGATTGCATGAAAATTAGCCACTTTTTTGGAGGGTGTCAGAGAAGGTCTTTTCAGGAAACTGAATGGACATCTGCTGTGGGATGATTGCATTGTTTCTGCCTCAGAAGTCTTGCAAAGCGCATTCTGTTCTTGATGGAAGACTGTACATTTCCCCCTTTGCTCAGCCTATGTGTGAAATATCAGCTTGAAACAGGAACCTGAAATAAGTGCCTCTCCTCCCTCTCCATCACACAGAGGAGCAATTTGTGCCTGCGGCAATTCTGGTGCCTCTTGGGCACTGGGCATTTTTGTTAAGGAGTTTGAAATGCCACCGTTTGTACTCGTTTGGAGAAACAAAGCTCACCTTGGCTTTAATAGATGGCAATTGGTTAGCAGCAGAAGGCTCTGTAACGGTAGGAACAGTTTGTAACAAATGTGAAGGGACCAAGCAGTCATAGCAGATATACCTAATCTACCTTCCTTGGAACACAGCTTAACTCTTATTCAGGGCCAGTCCAAGACGTTTTGCTAACTGAGGCCAGGAACCAGCTCTACTGTTAGACAGAATGAGGTGGCCACTGTCTCAGAAAGTTGCTTTTGGATGAATGGTTTGTAAATTACTCAGAACCTGAGAAGCTGCCTTATACTGAATCAGGGCATTCATCTACAGGTGAAACTTGAAAAATTAGAGTATCATGGAAAAGTCCATTTATGTAAGCAATTGTTTTCATTAGCTGCTGGAGTTTAATATATGAGATAGACTCATGACATGCAAAGCGAGATATGTCAAGCCTTTGCTTGTTTTAATTGTGATGATTATGGCGCACAGCTGATGAAAACCCCAAAGTTGAAATTGTTAATTTGGGGTTCTCATCAGCTGTACGCCACAATCATCACAATTATAACAAATAAAGGCTTGACATATCTCGCTTTGCATGTCATGAGTCTATCTCATATATTAGTTTCACCTTTTAAGTTGAATTACTGAAATAATTACTGAAAGACTCTTGAGAGTCCCATGGACTGCAAGAAGATCAAACCTATCCATTCTCAAGGAAATCGGCCCTGAGTGCTCACTAGAAGGACAGATCCTGAAGTTGAGGCTCCAGTACTTTGGCCACCTCATGAGAAGAGAAGACTCCCTGGAAAAGACCCTGATGTTGGGAAAGATGGAGGGCACAAGGAGAAGGGGACGACAGAGGATGAGATGGTTGGACAGTGTTCTCGAAGCTACTAGCATGAGTTAGGCCAAACTGCGGGAGGCAGTGAAGGATAGGCGTGCCTGGCGTGCTCTGGTCCATGGGGTCACGAAGGGTCGGACACGACTGAACGACTGAACAACAACAACAACTGAAAGAAATGAACCTTTCCACGATACTCCAATTTTTCGAGTTTCACCTGTACTTAGCTTAGTATTGTCTGGACTGACTGGCAATGACTTTTCAGGATTTCAGAGACAGGACTTTTCCAGCCCTATTTGAAGGTGCTGGGAATTGACCCTGGGGCTTTCTGCATAAAAAGCAAATGCTGTACCACAGGGCTGTGCTATGGTCCTTAGTCCCCGGATGCCCAGGAAACTGCCCTAAATCTAATCAAAGCACCAGTCCATTTAGCTCAGCATTGTCTTCATGGGGCTGATGGGAATTGTGATCTAAAAGATCTGGATGATACCCAGTTGGTGAAAGCTGATTTAGCCGCTTTAAATACAACAGGAAAGACTGGAGATTGAACATTCAGCACCTTAGATACATATTGTGTCAAGAACACGACAATGTAAATGGTGTTTACATCAACAAAGAGAATCTGTGTGTTGCATTTGTTTTCCTTTTGTTTTCCTTTTGTTTGTGTATGTGTTGCATTTCTGCTAGTGGGAATTTCTTTGCTGAATGTTCCTCCACGTCATCAAGCCGATTGGCTGAGCTGGGAGAAGGGGGTGAGGAGGAGAAAAAGATCACAATAAAAATAGGGAAGAAAGGAAAACACACATTCAAGCTGACTGGTGAATTGCTGTATTATTTTTATATTGAAAAAGAGTCAACTCTCATTGGTTTGTATTAGCAGTGGATTCGACATCAAGAGTTATGGAATAGCATTTCTGTTGAGAGATGACGGGTGCCCACAGTCAGCACTTTCTGGAAACAATTGAAGACGTTTTTGTTCAGACAGGTTTTCCCAGCTGGATCAATGGGTTTTTGCCACAAGCGCCCGTTCTGTAGGGTTTTAGTTTTGCTTTAGATGCGTCTGCCATTTTAAAATCATCTGTGTTTGTGGTTTTTATTGCATTTTATTGCATTTTATTGTCTTTGTGCGGTTGAGGCCATTGTAATAATAATAGCTAGATTTCAAACTGCATGGCAGGCTGCAGAGATAGTGGTTGCGCTTTGATTTGTTAACCGTGGGGGAAATCTTATTTATTTCTTATTTACTATTACATTTATTTCCCAACTTTCCATGGTTCCCCTCCTTCTCCATTTCAAAAGTAGGGGAGAGGGATGGGAGACTGGGAACCAACATTCTCCAGAGGGAAAAACTGCCCCCCCACTGTTGTCTGTTTATAGCTTATCCGAGTCTGACAGGTGATGTGCATGCATGTGGATGTGGGGTGTGTGAAAATATGTCTTATGAAAATGCGGCCCAAGAGAATAAAATTAAATCAGACCAAGTGTTGCAGTGCCACGTCAACATGCCAGCCTTAACCAGGGATACTCCATTCTGTTTCCTCAAAGCCAGTCAACCTGCTCTGTCCTCACTAGTCGAGGTTTCCCCCTCCTAAAGACAGATTGCGCTTCTGCAAAACTTGGGTCCCCCCCCTGAGTCTGCCGACAGCTCCCTCGTGGGTGGGTGCTACTGTTTTGGCTACATAAGGACCGGTGCTCAGGGAATTGCAACCGCATGGAAATGCTATTAAGATCCTCACACCTCTGCTGGTGTAACGCCAGCTCCAATGTTCGGCTTCAATTATTCACTTGTTTCAGCTTGCCCGTCAATACAGAACTCAAGGCAGCTTAGGCTGTGTTGTCAAGGCACATTTGGGGCACAGTCTTTCACTCAAAGGATTCTGGGCACTGTAGTTCGCTGGGAATTTTAACTCCGTGAAGGGGAAACGACAGTGCCCAGAATTCTCTGAGGGAAATGCCTAATCTGTCGTAAGTCTCCTTCTCTCCCAGGTTCTTCCCAAGTACTCTGAGACTACACTGATGTGCCTGCCTTTGCTCCTCCCACTTCATACCTCTCTTGGTCTTGGGAGACCAGAGGGGAGGGGAGCTTGTCGCAGCAGGAGGGGGAGACCCCCATGTCTCTTCACCAGCTGGACTTCTCTCTACCTCAAATGCAAGTGCCTCCAGGTCAAGTCTAAAGCTCTCCAGCATCCCATACCACACTGCCTCTGTGTTTGAGAAACAAATGGCATCAAAGCTCATGGCAGTTTGTTAAGAAGTGTGGGAAGAGATCCTACTCCCTCCTGAGTTAGTGACAGCTGTGGAGAGAAGTTGGTGTGCCTATTTTTGGCCTCAGCATTTTGGCATCTCTTCAAAGCTTCTGTTCCTGTTGGCCTCTCCCCTTCTGAACAGCCCCTTTCTGAGCTGGTACCGAAAGGCAGAGGGACCACAGCTGAATGCAAGGGCCGGATCCTTACCCTCCCCACTGAACCAACTTTGACAGGTTCATGTCATCATGATGTCATCATGGCATCATGCAATGACTTCAAAGCAGCTCCTCTCAGCCCCAACGGGGAACTACCTGGTGCAGGCGATCCCAGCCACCATTTTACCTGCCCCACATCTGGCCTCTGCTGTTAGGCCACTGGGCGTGGTTTGGGAACAATGGCCCCACAACCCAAATTAGGGTTGGGCTTATTTGGGCAGAGGGCTTATTTGGGCAGAGGTTCCTCACTGCTGCCTTAGTGGTGACGTGCCTGCTTTTCTTACTGATGGCCTTGAGTTCACTCCTAGGAGTTGAGCACCTTTCTCTCCCCCCGCCATTAAATATTTGAGGGGGCTGTCCCCACCCCAGTTGATGCCCATTGCCATTCAAATGGTTGTGTTAGCATTTGTCTTACCTGCCCCCCCAATGTTTTATTCAAGTTGGCTCGCCTGGTCTCTGTCATCTCCAGTTAAAAAGACACAGTAGCAGGCAGTAGGAGAACCCTTTCTCTGCTGAGACCCTGGAGATGCTGACAGAGAGAGATGGACACCTAGCCTGAACTGATACCTGAACTGATACCGCAGCCTCCCTGGTTGTTGTGTAAGGTACCTCAAGCAAGGTGGCAGCTGTTGCTCTGGCTGAAGCCCTCTCTGCTACTTCCTCCCGAGCCTGCCTTTGCTAGGTGAGAGCATAAAGCTGGCCTCCTTCCCTCTTTCCGCCCCAACACGATCATAAACTGTACAACTGCAGTCACTTTGTGCTTTCCCGTTCGGGGCCAGTGGAGAAAATCCGGGGGAGGGTTGGCAGCTTTGATCCTTTCTCAGGGAGAGATTGAGTCATCAATCACAAGTGACACCTGCAACAAAATGTTGCAGCGTGAGTGCTGCTGCTCAGGGTGCCAGCCAGCCAGCCATTTCCTCTTTTGGGACATTACACAACATTCCCTCTTTGCGCTGCACCTCTGTAGCAGTCAGCCAACGTCCTGTAACTACTGACAATGCTCAACCCTCGTTGTTCTGTTTCCCTCCACTTTAGGGTTATATATGTCTGCAAAGTTTGGAGTTCCTCCAGGTCTGCCAATACATCCTTCTTGTGTGCGCATGCTGTCATTTTGGTTACATAAGAGTACACACTCTGAGAATGAATTTATAACAGGGGTGAGGAGCCAGTAGACCTCCATATCTTGTTGGATTCCAACCCCAATCTGCCCTGGCTCCCAACCAAATCCAATGGTGGGTGCATTTTCTTGTAAGTAAAGAAGGAACTTTTCTAATAGTGTGATGTAGCAACAGCAGCAGCAAAAACAAAACAAAACAAAAACAAAAACAAAAACAAAAAGCTAATGTAATTCTAGGCTGAAGTCATAGTACTGCTTTGTTCTGCTTTGTAAACCCTACACAAATCCAGAGTGGAGTCCCTAAGACAGTTGGATAGCGCCTTGTACATCTCCTTCCGGCAACTCCTGCAGCCAAGCTGGTGCCAAACATTTTGCTCTGCTTTCTTTTGGACCACCTCAGTGAGTCAGAGATGGGGTTTCTGTCGTCTGGGTAGCCCAGGACCTCCAGACACACTGCCCAGGCAATTTGGTGCTGCTAGCACAGCAAAAACAGCACAGGAGGAAGCAGTTATGGATTACTGGTCTCTGCAGCCACAGCAGGCACTGTGGTTTGACTTCACCCCAGAGGCGAACTCCATTGTCTCTTGAGACAGACGGAGGCCAACAAGATTTCTGCCTTGTGAGGACAAAATGGGGAAGTGGGGGACGACGACTATGCATACCACCCTGAGGTCCTTGGAGAAAAGGTGGGGAACAAATCTATATATATATAAAATGTTCCCATTGCGTGTACGCCGGAAACCTATGTTCTCCGTAACCGCTGCACCAAACAGCATCAAATTAGGACAAAGCGTAACTTGACCATCAAGGAAGGATCTGGCATAATAAAAATGAAAAAAACAAAACACCTGGCATACCTAAAATAAAGGATAAAGGGGGGGAAAGTGACGCGCCTATTATACCTCACCAGCAAAAGGAATTAAGACTCCAAAAGCATCCAATAGAGAGGCGGATTGCCTGCTGACGTCATCAGACCTGCTAATTTTGGGACTGGGGTGGGGGAGAATGCTCTTTTTAATGGCTTAGAGCATGGGGCCAGTTAATTGTGAGGAGGGGGGTCTTTGTGTGTCGGGGGTGCGCTTTTACAGCAAAAAAACCACAGCAAGGCCCGCAGTAGGCCTCCATAAGGTGCCAAGTGCCCTCACTTAAAATGGCCGCTGCACACTCACAGGCATTTTAAAATTTCCCAAGTGCCCTCACCTAAAATGGCCGCCGCAGCTTCGCATGTTCAACACACACAGTCCCAAGTGATCAATACCACCGGCCAATGTGTTCTTTTATGTAAAATGCATCTATGGGTTATTTATGGGGCATAGGAATTCACATGGTCTGAGGGACAGAAGCAAAAAACCCCACAGCAATGCATGGCTGGGCCAGCTAGTGTAATAATAACAATAATAATGACCAGATGCCCATGGGAAATCAACAAGAAGAACGTGAGTGCAACAGCACTCTTTCTTCCTGTGATTTCCAGGAAATGGTGCTGAGATGCATACAGCCTCTGGCCCCAGAACATAGCCATCAGGGCTAGTAGCTACTGATAGGCCTTTATCCTTCATGGTTTTGTCTAATAAATCCTTTGAAGCCATCCACGTTGGTGGCCAATGCTGCCTCTTGTCCCCCAGTTCAGCTCTGAGAGCCAGATTAAATGCTGATGTTGAGTGCTGCATCTCAGCTGCACCTAAATCCGGCCGCATGGAGCTGTGTGGGGAAAGAGAGGTAAGCGCACAATGAATGGGCGACCGTATTGCAAATGAGATGTATAAACTAATACAATGAAAACGAAACAAAGCAGAAACAAATGATACAGCCGAGGCAATCATGTAATGCTGATGTAGACTTTTAAATCCCTCCCTCACCCCCAGAGTGTGGTTTTCAGTACGGTGAATGTTATTATAAAGCCAGGGTGCCGATTTGAATGCTACATTCTGTAAACATTTGGATTAATTGTTATTGCTAATAATAATCAATTTGTATGCAAACTGGCATGCAGGGAATATGCGCAGCGGCGCCTGCCTTGGAAATTGTCATCAGCAAATGGGCTCGTAAAAGCTTAGTTTAAATTTGAAGGGAATATTAGGGAATTACTGTTCTTACTTACTTGCTTCGTAGATTATGCAATTTGTTTACGTCTGTGAGTTATTTCCCCTCTGCAATTAGAGGTCTCCCTTGTTTCTTTTGCTCTGTGTGCTGCTGCTTCTGTTAGCTCAGGGTTTGTGAACTGCTGGCCCATGAGCCAAATTTGGCCAGCAAGGCTGCCACTTAGGCCGGGGGGGGGCATTTCCCAGAAACCACACTCACACCTCACACCATATGTGATGCCAGGCATGTAGTCACCCACACAACTACGAAGGAACAATCGGGAGCTTAAAAGGAACTCCCTTTTGCTCCAGGATCACAAAACCGTTTGCATTTAGACCTTTGCTTTAGCTGTGGTTTCGATGGAAACTTTGGCAGGTGGGCGGGGCGATCCACCTGTCAATCATCCAATGTTTGTACAGATGGCAAAATTCAGAGAAGGGGGCAATTTGTTAACAGTATTCTGATCTGCATGTCACTCTGGGAGCTGTGTATTAAGTTGGTTCACTTTGCAACACGGGCCAATCAAAATTCTCTTCCATCCTTGGATAAGGTCTGTTTACTAACACACCTGCTTCAGAAGCTAGCACAGGACTTTGTTATTGTAGAAGAAATGAATGTAGGGGGTGGCAGGTGTAAATAACTCTCTTGCAAAGGTATTACAAGCAGCAAGCCTTAGTTTAAGAATAGGCCCTGTAATAAAATTCTGCATTATACCCACAGCCCCTTCATGAGTGCTCCTGGTCAGGGCTTCAGCTAACCAGTCATAGCTTCCCCTGGGTAACTAGGCTCAGGCACACCAGTTCACTCTTCTGCTTTCTATTTTTCTTTACTTGTCCCTTGCCTAGAAAGCATGGGTCTGAGCAGTTTTCTGCCTGTCCCATTCTTCCTGGGCACGGGTCCAAGCAGTTTCCAAGCCACACCACTTTCCCCCTGAAAACCTGCTCTTTAGCGCTAAATCGGAGCAAATGTCAGTCCGGAGAAAAACCAATTGATGTTTGCCCTGATTCAGCGGTAAACAGCTGTGATGAGCTCTCACATTTAACATCTCATGGCTTGGGGCGAGTAGTGAGCAAGCTCAATTATTCGGCTGCTCAGTGAGTAGTAGTGAGCATTTTCTGTCTCGTGCTAGTAATGGGTGAGTTTTAACGTTGCACAACAGAGGAATCCAACAGAACAGTTGCACTAGCTGAAACTCATTGTGCAACAGAATCCACAGTCAGCAACTTGCTTGTGCCTTCTCTCATCTGACAATGTTCCATTGGTGGAAAACATTTTGCCACCAGAACAAATATACTACGAAGTGCCTTTAACATGGCATTACATGTTTAGGGAAGCTTTTAATGACTATTGTATTTTAATATTTTGTTGGAAGCCACGCAGAGTGGCTGGGGAAACCCAGCCCGATGGGCGGGGTATGTATGTATGAATGAATGAATAAATAAATAAATACAACCCAGTTTCCCTGTTTTCATCTATGCAGTGGTTGTTGTTGTTGTTGTTCAGTCGTGTCCGACTCTTCATGACCCCATGGACCAGAGCACGCCAGGCACGCCTATCCTTCATTGCCTCTCGCAGTTTGGTCAAACTCATGTTAGTAGCTTCGAGAACACTGTCCAACCATCTCATCCTCTGTCGTCCCCTTCTCCTTGTGCCCTCCATCTTTCCCAACATCAGCGGCTTTTCCACTGAGTCTTCTCTTCTTGCTTCAAGAGCACTGTCCAACCATCTCATCCTCTGTCGTCCCCTTCTGCTTGTGCCCTCCATCTTTCCCAACATCAGGGTCTTTTCTAGGGAGTCTTCTCTTCTCGCTTCGAGAACACTGTCCAACCATCTCATCCTCTGTCGTCCCCTTCTCCTTGTGCCCTCCATCTTTCCCAACATCAGGGTCTTTTATGCAGTGGTAGAAGGTGTGAAATATAGTGTGTGTGTGTGTGTGTGTGCTAACACATCTGGACCTGTATTAGGAGGAACAAGTAGGTCTTTCCACCATTTTATCAATATACAGTATGTGCCCAGATTCAGGGACATTGTTAATGCAACCTTTCTTCCTGGAAGACATTCTTCTCATCATTCCATCTCATTACTCTCCCCTTCAGTTGCGGAAGAGAAAAGCAGTTGCATAATTAATCTTGATCTCACTTAATCATCTTAAGAAACACAATCTCAGCCCTGATACAGACAACGAGTCCATGATCTTCATCGCAACTTTGGAGAGCATTGGTCCCACACTAAGGAAGCAATATTGTTGCGCAGCAAGGCCGGGCCCAACCAGGGTGAAAGACAAGGAAAGGCTTAGGATGGGTGGAGGACAGGGGTCGGCAAGGTTTACCAGGCATGTGCTGGATCACTCCCGCGGAGATTCTCCGTTGGCTGGACCGGCGTAGCGTGACACCGGAAATCGCGTCTGCGCATGTCCACAGTGCTGGAAATTGCTTCTGCGCATGCCCAGATGCTGAAAATTGCGCCTGCGCAGAAGCGATTTTTGGCGTCTGGGTATGCGCACATGCGATTTCCAGAGCTGTGGAAGAGAGTCCCCGTGCCGCATTGTGCCAATTTAGCGCAGCGCATGGGGATTCACCGAGTGGGCGGCTCGGTTTGGGGGGCGGCTCATGGGTCGCTTCCAGCCCATGGGCCTTAGGTTGCCGACCTTTGGGCTATGCTCTGCGGAACATAGAGCTCTGAAATCACTCCGGGAAGGAAAAAGTGGAAACCAAGTTCTTATATAGTAATAGCAACAGCAGCAGCAGCAGCAGCCGCCGCCTAATTGTTAGCACCACCTGTGTTGCAAGATGCTACTCTTCTGCTGGAACTCATCATGAACTTCTCTTAGAATAACAAAATAAAATAAAAAATTCTTTCCAGTAGCACCTTAGAGACCAACTAAGTTTGTTCTTGGTATGAGCTTTTGTGTGCATGCACACTTCTTCAGATATCTCTTAGAATGGCATTGGTGCCCACTAGAGGCTGTAAATGGTCCTGTGATCTTCAGATGAAGGGTGATATATAAAATAAATAAAGAAACCCAGCATGGCTCCCCTTGTGTTCTTTTCACCATCCCCTGGAAATCATGCTCCCATCTCTGAGCCTTAGCTAACTGGCCAAAGGGGAGGACAGATCATCCAGAAGCCATATATGCTGCCGTTGCTGCTGTGAGTGTCTGGGAAGACCGCTCCCTCCCCTGGCCAACTCCATCGGGCCTAGGAGGCGGGCCTACACTCACCAACACAGCTTAAGAGGTGCCGAGAAGGGCAGCCTCGGCTCTTGCTCTGTAAATTACTATTGTTTGTATAATATATTTTACATTGTAATGTAGCCAAAGCAAATTTCAAGTACCGTATATTGAAAAATGTACTTGGCCAATAAATTATTATTCTATTCTATTCTATTCTATTCTATTCTATTCTATTCTATTTACAGGGTTGCCCCACCTGAAAATATATAGTCCTTATTTTCACAGTAGGGGTGGAACATTGCCTCTAATTTCACCAAGGGGGCGGATATCAAATGTATGGGAACACTATGTTACGGGTTACTTCTTAGCAATCGGGGGGGGGGGGGGGAGAAAGAATCAGGATGGTCTCTTGTACCGATTCCAGCGTAATTAAGAGGAAAATGAGTGCTGGCTTAATTGCGATTAGGCGATTAAAAAGACAGAAAACACCATGTTCCTCATCAACCAAGCTCCGCAATGCATATGCATAGCAAATGATTACATGTCTGTCTTTCTCCCTCTCCCTCCCCCCCAACAGAACAATATATTAAAGGGGAGGGGGGAAAGGGGCTGCATGTAATTTTAAAAGGAGCCAATTTACCCCGGCATACAGTTTGCGGCTCTGTCACTCGTTAATCACTCTGTTAAACATAATAGCCATTCTTGTCTCGAGGCCGTTAATCATGTTGTGAATGCACTTATCAGTGCGTATTAGAAATACAATACAAGACTTTCCGACACAGGGATGGATGCAATTACTGCAATCAGGGTACATTTAGCTATTGTCTTATCATGCTGTGGTGGTGGTTTTTCAGCCTTTAGAAAAAGGAAAGGGGGGGTGGAACCTAACCCTGCACACAAAGAATTTAAATAGGAAGGGGAACTCTCCCCAATGCCTGTTAGCACAATGAAGCTGCTGACCTTCCTGTGGGGACTTTGGACAGTGGGGGCTGGGGAGGGGAGGGCATGGGCTGAGGTTGGTTAAACAGAGGCCAGGGGTGCACATCGGAAGGGCAGGACTCTTCATGGCTGGCAGAAAGCACCGGCTGGGTAGGAGGGGCCATGGCTCAGTGGCAGAGAACCTGCTTTGCATTCTAGGGGTCGCCGGTTCAATCCTTGGTATCTCCTGCAATAGAAACTAGGAAAGACCTCTGGTTTTGTATAAGGGTCATGGACTGGCTTGATGCAGAAGAGTGGTGGGAGGCAGCAGCTGGGAAACCCCCCAATGGAACCCCCAGAGGAAGAAGGCTCAGAGCCAGGGGTGTATGTGCTGGGATGACGATGCCTGGGCAGAGGGAGAAGAGGGAGCAGACTGAGAAGAGGAGCCTCTGGAGAGGATGGGAAGCAGGCCGCTGAAGAAGCCAGGGTGTCTTCCCCTCCTGCTGCGACCAGTTCACCGCCCCTTGGTCTTCTAGAACAGGGGTGGCCAACTCCCAAGAGACTGTGATCTACTCACAGAGTTAAAAACTGACAGTGATCTACCCCCTTTTGGTGGGTTCAGGTCAAAGTTGTTGAGCTTCTTTAGGGAGGAGGAAAGCAACATTGAGCTTTTTTTTAGGAAGGAAAGCCCTGTTTTTGGTGCTTTAGGCCATTTTAGGGGTGCAGGACAAAGATGTTGAGTTTTTTTAGGGGAGACAAAGTTTTTTAGCTTCTTTGGGGGAGCCACTGATCTACCGGTGATCTACCACAGATGTCCAGTGATCTACCAGTAGATCACGATCTACCTGTTGGACATGCCTGTTCTAGAACATGCAGAGAAATGAAGAGGGCGGAGCAAAGAGAGACAAGATGAAGGAGCCTTAGGCTGCTCAGAAAGGACCCTGGAGAGGAGTCTTACAGAGCGGTGGGAAGGTGGGGATCGTCAGTCCTCGTAACTGCCTCATTAGGGCAAGACCTACTGGAAAGGGTTGCTGTGATCACTAGGCCTGAGCTGCCTTGGTTTCTTTGAATAAAGATTTAACTTCACTGACGCCAGGTGTTTTATTGCTGACCTGCTCCTGACTCCAGCTCCTGACAATAAGGCATTCTAAAACCATGACTGCTGCTGACATTGCAGGATTTCCCTGCTACCAACTAAATTGCCGATGCTTCCATCAATGTGGAAGAGCTGCAGATCAGTGGTAGAGGACCTGCTTACATTCGGGGGGGGGGGAGTGGTCCCAGGTTCAATCCCTGGCACCTCCGGGTAGGTCTGAGAATGTCTCCTATCTGAAACCCTCTGGAGTCATTGCCAATCAGAGGACACCATACTGAGCTAGATGGACCCAAGGGTCTCAGCTTGAGGCAGCTTCCTGTGCTTGTCTTTACATTCTGTGTCTGGGCTGAGTTTGGGGGCTTGCTTGGTCCAAAGAGCAGGTGTGGTGGCAAGCTTGCCCTGGCCTGCTTCAGTGGGCTCCTCTGTACAAAACAAACTTGTGAAAAAATGCACACACATAGAAAACTAGGGGCCTGGGGGAAGGGTCTAGCCTAGCCTTGTTCAGCTTTTACACACAAGGGGTTTTTGTTCCACCTCAGCCTGAAGTGGTATGAATGAGAAATAGGTCTCCCACCTCATCCACCATGTGAGAACTAGGGTGGGGTTAAATAGGTTTGGTTAGACGCAGTGTTTCTCAAACTTGGGTCCCCTGCTGTTGTTGGACTACAACTCCCACCATCTCTGACCACTGGTCCTGATAGCTAGGGATGATGGGAGTTGTAGCCCTACAACAGCTGGGGACCCAAGTGTGAGAAACGCTGGGGGCAGTAAGACAACATTCTTCCTTACGCCACTGAGGCAGCTCCAATCTACTCCTTCTTCTCTGCTGTACATGAGCAGGGGCAAATCAGCCGCTCTACTCCAGAGGAGTTTTCTTTCAGCCTGAGAGCCACATTCCCCTGTGGGGGAGCCTTGTGGGGTCACATGCCAGTGGTGGGTGAGGCCATGTGCAGCAGTGGTGCAGCAATAAAGTAGCAAGGCCAGATAGAGATACCTAGAATGCTTTGTTTTGTCTCCTAGGCCTGAGGTTCCCTAGCCCCACTGTAAGGAAAAGCATGATAACTCAGTGGTTGAGCACCTAGTTTAAATGCAGAGGAGTCCAGCTTTGATCCCTGGCATCTCTAGATAGGGCCGGGAATGATATTGTTGTTGTTGTTCAGTCGTTCAGTCATGTCCGACTCTTCATGACCCCATGGACCAGAGCACGCCAGGCACCCCTGTCTTTCACTGCCTCCCGCAGTTTGGCCAAACTCATGCCAGTCGCTTTGAGAACACTGTCCAACCATCTCATCCTCGGTCGCTTCTCCTTGTGCCCTCCATGTTTCCCAACATCAGGGTCTTTTCCAGGGAGTCTTCTCTTCTCATGAGGTGGCCAAAGTACTGGAGCCTCAACTTCAGGATCTGTCCTTCTAGTGAGCACTCAGGGCTGATTTCTTTAAGGATGGATAAGTTTGATCTTTTTGCAGTCCATGGGACTCTCAAGAGTCTCTTCCAGCACCATAATTCAAAAGCATCAATTCTTCGGTGAGCAGTCTTCTTTATGGTCCAGCTCTCACTTCCATACATTACTACTGGAAAAAACATAGCTTTAACTATATGGACATTTGTCGGCAAGGTGATGTCTCTGCTTTTGAAGATGCTGTCTAGGTTTGTCACTGCTTTCCTCCCAAGAAGCAGGCGTCTTCTAATTTTGTGACTGCTGTCATCATCTGCAGTGATCATTGGGCCCAAGAAAGTAAAATCTCTCACTGGGAATGATATTACCGGTAGATAGAGCAATTGTCTGATTCCTTATAAGCACCTTCCAGTGTTCCTATTTATTATATTTTAACGTGGGTATTTATGTGGGGAGGAGCTGTAGCTTGATGGCAAAGCTTTGCATGCAGAATGTCTGAGGTTCAATCCTTGGCATCTCTATGTAGGGCTGGGAAAAGTTCCTGTCTCAAATCTCAGGAGTAGCTGCCAGCCAGTGTGGGTAATATTGATCTGGGGGGACCACTGAGGCTCTTAGAACACTCAGAAATGCTATACAGCTGCCAGTGTTGTTGATATTCTTCTTCTTCTTTATTATCTGAGGAGTTCCCCACAAGCTTTCTGTACTGTATCTGCTAACAAGATATAGTTAACATTGTGAGTTGCTGGTACGGTTAAAAAACAACCCCTAAAACTTTATTAACCGTTTAAAATTTGGCCACAATTTTTAATGCCAAACTTTTTTTTAAATAAAAAAAACCAACTTCCTTTTAGTAAAAGAAAGCCATTGATATGATTTCTCTCTCAGTGTTGGCTGTCCTTAACCTCATGCTTTCTTTCTAATTGGATCATTTATTAGATTTCCCAAGCAAGCTCCTATTCAGGACTTTCTCTCTCTTAAAAAAAAGTCCTAAATTGTAGCAAGGAAACAGAAAAACCCTGCTTTCATTTAAATGTTCTTAGAAGCAGCATTTCTGTGAAAAAGTAGAACTTGGGGTGGGGGGGGAGGGAGATCTGGATTCTAAAAAATTCTACTGTGACAAGTCTTTTGTTAATAGGAATAAATTAATCCATTTATTATCGCTGAGCAGAAACCACTTGCCCCATTTTGTGGGTGATATCTGATGTTCCACCCAAGCATATACAATGTTAGTAATATTCATAGTTTTAGACCCTTTGAGTTCAATAGTCCATGGGTCTAACCCAAGTATGACTTAAGACTGCAATCCTTACCCCTCTTCTTGGAAGTAAGCTCCACTGAATTCAGTGGGACTGCCTTTTGAGTAGACACGGTTAGTTGGCTATCAGACTATATTTTGTGCGGTTGTGTAAAGCAGGGTAGGGAGCCTGTGATCCTCCAGATGTAGTTGGACTACAACTCCCATAATTCCTGGTTATTGCTTGGGCTGCCTGGGGCTGATGGGAGTTGGAGTCCAATAACATGTTCCCCACCAATGGCATTAAGAGGTGTCTCTTGTTTGGCACTATTTTTGGCGCTCCTGAGCATATTTGCATAATTTGGTGGCTGTTTTTGGCACCCACCAGCTCCTTTGTAGTCCTTGGCTCTCTGTCCCCACCCTGTCTTGTAATCCTATTGGCTGTGGCTCCCTACATGACATTTGTCCGTGGTATCACTCCACTATATGTGACAGAATGTTGCGATGGTCACTCATGATCATATGGCTCACCACAGCCAATCGGATTAAAATGAGCTACGTGGGGAGATAAAGAGCCAGTGTGGTTTGGTGAAGCTCACTGGGTGACCTCGGACCAGTCGCTGCCTCTCAGCCTAATCTGCCTCACATGACTGTTGTGCGGATTAAATGAGGATGGGGAGAACCATGTATGCCATCCAGAACTCCTTGGAAAAATAGGTGGGATATATATGCAATTTTTTAAAAGGATAGGGCTGAAGGCAGTGAGAGTGAAGATGGAAGAACGTACCATTGAAATGAAGGACGATGAAAGGACATCCAACAGGGTCAAAAGAAGGGATCTTATCCAAATAAATTCTAGTCAGAGTAGACCCACAGAAATTAACAGACCTAAGTTATTCTTGTCTACTCTGAGTAGGTCTAGCATTGGATACAGTGCATAGGAAATATTTGGCAACATCGGTGTCCCCACCCCCCATCATCAGCAACAAATGTTCTCCCTTCCAAGCATCATCAAATACAGCCCCAGGAGCTGCACCAGGATGAATCTGGTCCCTGTGTATCCTTCTTAAGAGAAACGCTTGCTCAAACAGTATCCAAGGCCTCTTTGGCACCAAGAACAGACTTCCCCATGCTGGAAGAAGGAAATAAAAATAATTGAAGCAATTGTCTTAGTTGTCTCCCGGGTTGTCACAATGATGTGGATAAAATCAAATAAACGGGAAGTTATTGTGAGTTGTTAGCAGGAGAAACAGTTGTGAATTGGCAGAGCAAACCAGCCCAGGCGCTTAAGATGTTTTCTCATTATCCGGATTTATTGTTTTCAGGAGCAGAGCGGGGTGTGTGTGTGTGGGAAGTTGGCTAAGCAAAAATAAGGTGAATAATGCCTGGTCTGGGGGATGTTTAGTTTGGAACAAAAATACCAATTTTAGTGTGTGTTTTTGCTGTGGTACAGCTGGGAATTGTGGCGTCACTTTGCCTCTTAGCTGTGGTGGATTATGCTGCGGCATAAAGAACGTTGAGCTCTCAGCACTGGAAGTGCCATGCACAGTGATTTTTAGATGGGAGGTGCATAGCATGAAGAAGAAGAAGAAGAAGAAGATAAAAGTATGGACCACCCATGTATTTTCAAAAACCATGTTGGGCATGGTAATGGTGAAGCTGCATTTTGCCCCCAACCGAGTTCTGCACCCTGAAAACGAACAGAGGAAAATTGGGGTGATTTGGACCTCCTTTGAGAATGCAGTACTAACAACTAGCACAGTCAGAAACCTTGAATGCCCCCAGTTCCCTGTAACATATTCATTTCTTTTGCTGGTGCTTTAGAGCTTTTGTGACCTTCAGCTCTTGAATATACAGCCTTGTAGATTTGCTGTTCTTTTCATAAACTGCCAACTGCTATTCGGCAGATTTGCAATTGACATCTTTGTCAGATACCTCTCCATGCCTCTCACTTATTTTGTTTATTAAAGGTAAATATTAACGAGGCAGGTCTTATTTGCGTTCAGCATAATGCTTGTAAAATAACACTCCTTTGAGTTTAATCACCATAACAATTTAATACCAATATTACCTCTGAAACAAAAGTAGCTTGCTAACATACATGGTGCAGTGACAGCTGATAGTTGTTTTTCCCCTTCAGTGCCTTAGATCGCAACTGTGCTAGATTATTGTGGGTAAATTAGAGGCTGGTCAAATTAAAAGCAGAGTCTTACACTCGGAATAAGCATGCAAGGCATGCAGTTCTGCTGGGACTGTACCGCTTCAGAGGGTTGTATGTATGAATGCTCTTTCATTTAAAAACTCCCATAGCTTAGACAACTAGAACTATGTGGGGCTACCTTTGAAGGTGACCCGCAAACTGCAATTAATCCAGAATGTGGCAGCTAGACTGGTGACTGGGAGTGGCCGCCGGGACCATATAACACCAGTCCTGGGAGATCTACATTGGCTCCCAGTGCGTTTCCGAGCACAATTCGAAGTGTTGGTGCTGACCTTTAAAGCCCTAAACGGCCTCGGTCCGGTATACCTGAAGGAGCGTCTCCACCCCATCGTTCAGCCCGGACACTGAGATCCAGCGCCGAGGGCCTTCTGGCGGTTCCCTCACTGCGAGAAGCAAAGCTACAGGGAACCAGGCAGAGGGCCTTCTCAGTAGTGGCTCCCGCCCTGTGGAACGCCCTCCCATCAGAGGTCAAGGAGATAAACAACTATCTGACATTCAGAAAATACCTGAAGGCAGCCCTTTTTAGGGAAGTTTTTAATGTGTGATATTTTTGTATTTGATTTCTGTTGGAAGCCGCCCAGAGTGGCTGGGGAAATCCAGCCAGATGGGCGTGGTACAAATAATAATAATAATAATAATAATAATAATAATAATAATAATAATAATCTCACTATCCAGCTCAACCTTTTCCTGAAATGCTAGTTTCTTATAGTTTGTCTTAATTTACTCTGAGCAAATTACTGTTTTTTGTGTGATTTTTTTTATAAAAAAAGTAATCTCACATCTTTGACTTCTCTGCTCCTGTTTTAGTCTCCTCTGGCATTTTCAAGCTCTACTCTTCGTTCATCCTAGAGCATTTGAAAAGTATCTGCCCCAGAGAAGAAGACAGTGCCCAGCAGATGATATTGGAGTACTACTCCCATTAGCTCCAGCCAAGAGTCGGGGATGATGGGTGTTGTAGCCCAATCATATCTGGAGACCACACAGTTGGCTACCCCTTTCTACCCTCTCTTCCCAGTTCTTAGTTCTGAGGGAAGGGCTACTGTTTTTGTCTCAAGCATTCACCTAGTCCAGAGAAGATCTTCAACCCCTTTTAAAGCCAAGGTCACCACAAAATACCATTACATAAAATGATAGGAACAAAATGAAATATTGTTAAAGCAGAAAAACCTAGAATCATGGATTTGCAAAGGGACCCCAAGGGTCATCTTTCTAGTACAACCCCCTGCAATGTAGGAAACTCAGCTAAAGCATCCATGACAGATGGCCATCCAACCTCTGCTTAAAAACCTCGAAGGAAGGAGAGACCAGGACCTCCTGAGGGAGATCCATCTTCCAAGTATTATAAAAAGTAAACAACACTTATTTGATCCCAGTTATTTGACACATAGGGGGAAACCTGCAGATACAGTCCAAAGGGCAAACAGGGAATTCTGTATACAGGTGAAACTCGAAAAATTAGAATATTGTGGAAAGGTTCATTTCTTTCAGTAATTCAACTTAAAAGGTGAAACTAATATATGAGATAGACTCATGACATGCAAAGCCAGATATGTCAAGCCTTTATTTGTTATAATTGTGGTGATTATGCCATACAGCTGATGAGAACCCCAAATTAACAATTTCAACTTTGGGGTTTTCATCAGCTGTATGCCATAATCATCACAATTATAACAAGCAAAGGCTTGACATATCTCGCTTTGCATGTCATGAGTCTATCTCATATATTAGTTTCACCTTTTAAGTTGAATTACTGAAAGAAATGAACCTTTCCACAATATTTCATATACTGTATTAAACTGCAGTAGCTAATGAAAACAATTGCTTACATAAATGGACTTTTCCACGATATTCTAATTTTTCGAGTTTCACCTGCATATGGGAGAATTTTAAAAGCACGTGGTCCTTACTCACCTGGTGCAAAAAGATCTTGTCATCCGGTGGAGCCCTGGCTGCCTAGATAAAACCCCAAACCCCAACTTGGTGTAAGGCCCATTGAACTCAGTGCATCTTTCTTCTGAGTAGATACTTTGTTATTTACTAGATGCAAGTCAGCAGTACCAGATGACCTCGCTCAGCTAGGCGCTGGGGTGGATTTCACCCAGCGGCTTGCAGAGCTGGGCAGATGCTGCCGACAGGCCTTGTGCCCCTTAGCAACATCTGAAGGCCTTGATTGACTAGGCACTGGGGTGGATTGCACCTTGCACCTTCCAGAGTCAGGCCCAGACTGCCACCGGGCCCAACACTGGCAGCAACAACAAGCAGCTCTGGCTCTCCCAGGCAAACCCATTGCTGCCCCACCCCCTCATTTACCAGACCTGAGGGTTCTGAATTGCGGGCTCTACTGGTGCCAGCTTCTGCCCACCTAGCAGTTCGAATGCACGTCAAAGTGCAAGTAGATAATTAGGTACCGCTCCAGCGGGAAGCTAAATGGCGTTTCAGTGCACTGCTCTGGTTCACTATAAGCGGCTTAGTCATGCTGGCCACATGACCCAGAAAAACTGTCTGTGGACAAACACCAGCTCCCTCGGCCTAAAGAGCGACATGAGCACGCAACTCCAGAGTCATCTGCGACTGGACCTTTTACTGGTCAAAATGGGAGTCTCAGCGATTGTCCTCTCCCACCGGAAACAAACCAGGACTGCTCCACGAAAATGCACATGCAAAAACAAGTGCTCTGCCCTGGTATGCTGCCCCCTTCTTCACTTCTCACTTCCCTCTGTGGCCCCTAGCCTCTTGCTGTGCCCCCCCAATCTACACATTTTTCACATGTGCCCCCCTTGGAATACACCCCCCTTGGGAGACACTGATCTAGAATGATTACCCTTGCAGCAAACACTTACAGTGAGCTGCCCATGGTACTGAACTGTTCTACTCTTTCCAGTGTTGCAGGGGTGGGGAATATGCGGCCCTCCAGGCAACTCTCATCTGCAGACACAAAGGTCCAGGATGAGGGCAGTTGTTATAGTCCAGCAACGTCTCCAGGGCTATATGTTCTCCACTCTGGCAGTACTCTTCCCATGAGGACTTTCAGCCTTTTTACTTCAAAATATTTCTAAGGATACCAGGGGAGTGCACAAATAAGCATGAATAACATTGTTCATACGCTGTATCTAATAAATAATATATAAAATTGTAAGTATGTTGTCACACTACAGTTTGCATGGCTGTCAATAGGTGGCGCTGCAAACTAGTGTGAGGACAAATTTATCAGGAGGCCAGTGAGAAA
This sequence comes from Lacerta agilis, assembly GCF_009819535.1. NCBI lineage: Eukaryota > Metazoa > Chordata > Lepidosauria > Squamata > Lacertidae > Lacerta > Lacerta agilis. The sequence goes on from NC_046328.1 coordinate 4,929,256, forward strand.
ACAAGTGGGTGGCTGGATGGCACATGCCAGTGAGAGAGCGGGTGGCAGAAGCTTGCAAAGGAGTAGCTTGCACAGACCACAGCGGCCATTGAGAGGGTGGCAAGGTGTGTAGCCAAGGCTGGTAAGACAGTGGTGAGGCAGGGAAGTTGGAACGCCCAACTGCTCTCTGAAGCAGTGAACCCCTTCTTAAGACATCACGAAGCAATGTTATAAGGGCGAGATGCTGCTTCAGAGAATGGCTTGTCTGGGTGGGTTTGGAGTGAGCTGTTAAGAGGAGGGAGGTGGGGGGTTGGTGAGGTGTAAGGGACATAAGCAGGGCTGGTGTGCAATGCAAGCAGGAGCAGGAGCCCCAAGTATGTGCAATAAAAAGCAACCTTCATAACAAGCGCAGCAAACTGAGAGAAACTGTCAAAAAACCAAAACAATTGACAGAGTAGAACTAAAGCAGCCCAAGAATTTTAAATGACTAGACCTGGGGTCACCAATGTGGTGCAACCAATCAGTTTGTCAGTATCTCATATGGTGTTTGTGAAAGGCCCCTTCAAAAATCTGAAATGAATAATAAAAAAAGTTTGCTCTTCCTGTTGAGTTGCGGTTTTAACCATTGAGGCTCCCATCCTGTGTGTGTGTGTGTGTGTGTGTGTGTGTGTGTGTGTGTGTATACACAAATGTGCATAGGGTGTGTGTGCCAAACTGGGTTTTGACCTGGGTGAAAAAAGCCTAGTTTCGCCCCTGCACACTCAAGGTAGTTTACAACTTAAATTTTTTAACATAATTACAGACCTAACAAAGGTACTCATAAACAATAAACAAAACATCAAAAAATACACATCCAAATTGAACACTCTTCACATAAATTATAATATCTAAAAATAAAGCTACAAATTAATATCAATAACTCCAACAACCCCCTACCCAACAAAATCTCCCAAACAACACCCCAGCCCAAGAGTTTGTTCAGCATCCTCAGCTTTTGTAGCTGGAGTCAGTCCGGGCTTTGCCCTCCAAGGCCACGTGGGAAAAGGCCTGCAAGGCAGAGAGCAGGACCTCCAGGATTCACAGCCAAGATGTGACTGGCACCCACATGGCACTCTCAAAATTCCAAGGGTGCCCATTGTCCCCAATGGGTTAGTGACATCTGGCATAGGCAAACAAGAGTCTCAACCTGGTGCCAGAAAGGGTGCAATGATGACACCAGTCTGTAAATGGTGCCTTGTGCCTAATCTCCCATCATGGTATGAACCTGGAAGTCTTCTTCTCAACCCTCTGCTCCTTAGTGAGCACCTTCTCTACAACTTGCTCTCCTGCCTGCTATGGTGATGGTGTAGAATAGAATAGAATTTTATTTACGGCCATAGGCCAATACAAGTAAAAACACACATAGATAACAACTTGTGCAAGTGGGAACAACAGCCGCTAAAACACCACAATAACAATAAAATACAATAAAATAGAATGGCATACTACGCCTTAGCTAGCTTGTAGTGCTCCTTGGCGTCGCTTTTGGGTAAGGACAGCGACCAGGAACCTTGCCACTTTCAGGGTCGTATGAGTATCCTTATCCTGCAAGATTTGGGCGAGGTGGAATTCTGGTGGGGTGCCCTCTAGTTTCTGTATGATTGATCCCAACAAATTTGCCCGTGGCACATTGAACAAGGGGCAAGTGAACATAATGTGCTGGAGAGACTCCAGTGTCTCCTTATCACATTCGCACATGGCGGAGGCTTGGCCCTTTGAGAATCTATGTCTCAGGACGTTGGAGGGAAAAACGTTGAACCTCGCTTTGGTGAAATGGTGATGGTGTACGTAAAGTTTGGTTGGCAATGACACCCTGTGTCAAACGGAAATGTCTTATCTCCTGCCGTGCTCTGAGCCTGCAGATCTTCTTCTCAAACCCTCCATTCCTTGCTTGGCAACTTCCCTGCAACTTACTCTCCTATGATGGTGTAAGCAAAAATGGCAAACAATTGGGCCACAGGTCCCAAAGCCAGAGCCCCCATTGAAATGCAAACATTATGACAGAAAAATCCCCACGGGAATTAAACGCCACCCGAGTAGTTTCCGCATCAGTCTTCGATGACACTGGAGTAATTTAAATTTGTGACACAGTTCAATGTCATGTCAAAGGCTTAAAAAAACTTTGCAGAAAGTCGCCCCCCCCCAAAGAAAGCGCCATTACAACAAAACATAGGATTCCATGACTAGGCTTTGTTCAGTGGACCTACTCACTTAAGACTGCGGGGAAGCAATAAAACTAAGTGGTGCTTTTTATTATTTCTGTCCCCCACCCCCTTCACCAGAAAGAAATATGTCTAATGAATGTCTCATGTCTGAAACACTGGGCTGGATTCATCAAAGGGAGTCAGTAATTACCAAATTGAGAGAATCATGAATTGCTTTTCTAAATTTGAAAAGCACATCAAGAATAGATCAGGAGCAGGCAAAATTAATAGTTACGAACTCATTTCCATAGAAATGGACTTATTAGCAAGCTTGCCAGCTGCCTAAAATTATAAGGTCTTTTCCTTCTGCTTGCAGGAAATAACCATGGTTTTTTCTTTTTCTTTTTTTAAATAAAAACCCAAATCAAATATTTTTCTCCCCTTCTTTCAAAATTCCACTGAAACTTGAATTTTGCTAAGTTTGCAGAAGGTGGGGAATATCTCTGTTATTGGGCAAAATGAAAAGAAAATGGTGGAGGAAGAAAGCACCAGAAAGAGAGGAGGAGTTTATGCAAGATTGAAGTTTTGTCTTCCTTCAGAAGGAACGTGGTGTGAGGCGCAGAATCACTGGTACAGGGTTTGTTCTAACAGGGTTGAAGACTGTGATGTTCTTACCATTTCTTATGACAGCTAATCTGTAGTCAAGTTCCAGCCTGAACAGGAAGTTCTTGTCGAGGAGAGCCAATGGCCAGCATGCATGAGCAGTCACTAGATTACCTTTCCTTCCTGTTTGTTTGTTTGTTTAGAATATTTATAAGCCATTCTTTGGCAATGCCTTCACTGAATCTTGAAATAACCTAATTAAAGCCAGCATTTGAAATGGTAAATTCAGGCCAGGGGTCAGCTGCAGCCCTGCAGCCCTCTGGTTTGCCACTGTGAAAAAAGGGTGCTGGACTAGACTTGCTGCTGGCCAGATCTAGCAGGCTGATCTTATGCTCCTATCACAGCTGTGCATCTTGACTTCTTTGCAGTTATGGATGTTGAGGTACTAAAGGGGAATGAGTCCGAGCATGTGCCAGGCATGCATCCAGTGGCTGCACCGCCCCCCCCAAAAGGAATGGACAGATACCCACTCAATACCCGCTCCCTGCCTTGATTGCCTTTCCACCTGACCTGGGAGGGCAAGGACCTGATTGACTCCAACTACAAAAGCTGAGGCTGCTGAAGAGGCCAGAGGCCACCTTGGCTGTGATTGCTGGAAGACCTGGTCCTTGCCTTGCTGGACTTTTCCCCACCTGGCCTGGGAGGGAGGGGCTCTGTCTGATTGACTGACTCCAGCTACGAAAGCTGAGGCTGCTCAACAGACTCTTGGGTTGGGGTATTGTTTAGGGGTTTTTCTTGGGCTTTTTGTTGCTGTTATTGATATTATTATTGTTTGATCTTTACTTTTAGATATTATGAGTTATGGGAAGACTGCTCACTTTGGTTGTACACCTGTTGGTGTGTTTTATTTATTGTTTATGGCTACTGTTGTTATGTTCATAATTATGTAAATCTTTTCATGTTGTAAACTGCCTTGAGCATGTCCCCCCCCCCCCACTATGGAAAGGCAGCATGATGATGGTGATGATGATCTTACATTTCGAGAAGTGCAAATCAGGAAGGTTCTCTCCCCGAATCTCTCCCTGATCCCTGTATTGGGCTCCTGCCTCCCCACACCTTCCAGGCTGGTCACTCATGTTCACTTTCTGCATTGCGTGTTCTGTAATGGGACCCTGCTGGTTTCAGCAGCTTCTTCAGTGTGCCATTACTTGCCTGCCCTGAAGAGTGGAACTAAGCTGAAGGGTGCTGCAATGGAACTGCAAGGCCATTTGCAAAGCTAAGCAGGGCCTGGTCTGGTTTCAAAACTGGATGGGGGAACCACGTGTTGAGATTCCTGCATTGCATGGGGTTGGACTAGATGACCATTGGGGTCCCTTCCAACTCTACAGTTCTATTACTCTGTGAGTTGGACAAGTTCCCCCAGCCTTTCCTGAAGGTCCCTTGCAAACTTGGGGATTTTGCTGAGTTCCTGAATGTGCTGATGACAGACACAACTTGGAACTGACAGTTAATAACCTTTCGTGCCAGGGAAGGAAGTACCGATCAGTCTTCGTACTCTAGGAAAGGCTCGGGGTCAATGGGGTGAGTGTTAGAACAAAGACTCCCGGGACGGCAAAAGGGCTGTGGGCCACGCGAGAGGTGAAATAAAATAAAATTAATTCACTTTGGAAAGTTTTCGTGCTGTGGCTCATTATAACTACGACCTGGGAAGAGGCACGGAACAAGGGCCACAGGTTGATTGCAGCATTCTCCGTGGGGGATTCTGTGTTCCAGATACTGCCAGGCTTGGGCCAAATGATCTGTCTGTGAGATAGAGGGATAAAATCAAACGTTCAAAGAGTGGCAGAAGTGTCACAATCTGTTCACAGGGCTCAATGACGGCCAACGTGTAAAGCATTTTCAGTGGCTGGTAAGCTCACTTTGTAAGAAGTTTTCTCTGGGGGATGGATATATATATATATATATATATATATATATATATATATATATATACACACATATATAGTAGTCTCAGACATGAAACCTAATTAGAACAGAACTGCTCTGACAGGTGAGTACAGCTGTTTCTGCAGCGCCACTAAAAAAAGTAGATTAAGACGACACAAGCACCTTGTGTTGGTTCCCCCCCCCCTTTTTTTGCAAATGCCTTCCCTGCTTGCTGTATGCAAATTGTCTGCAGGGGAAAGGAAAGAAGGGCATCACCAGTCCTTAAATTTAAAGCTGCCTTCATTGGAAGTGTGCAGCCTTCACCCTTTTGCTCATCTAGAGTCAGACCTGCCCCAGCATCAGGATTATACAAAAAGCTTTCCTTCTAGAACTTCGTCCCATCCTACTCCCTTTAGTATCCTATGGTAGGGAAAGATAAGGTGGCGCCCTCCAGATTTTGCTGGACCCTAGTTCCCATCATCCTTGACCATTGGCTATGCTGGCTGGGGATGATGGGAGTTGTGGTCCAACAGCACTTAGAGGATCACAGTTTCCTGCCTATTACACACTCTAGCTGTTCCAGCCTCCCCCAGGGGTTGTTAGACACTAACTCCCATCATCCCTGGTGGACTCCAAGAATCCAGTTTGGAGAAAGATATGTAACACTGGCATGGATGCCAACAAACCTAGACAGCATCTTAAAAAGCAGAGACATCACCTTGCTGACAAAGGTCCGTATAGTTAAAGCTATGGTTTTCCCAGTAGTGATGTATGGAAGTGAGAGCTGGACCATAAAGAAGAATGGATGGTTTTGAATTATGGTGCTGGAAGAGACTCTTGATAGTCCCATGGACTGCAAGAAGATCAAATTAACCATTCTGAAGGAAATCAGCCCTGAGTGCTCACTGGAAGGACAGATACTGAAGCTGAGGCTCCAGTACTTTGGCCACCTCAGGAGAAGAGAAGACTCCCTGGAAAAGACCCTGGTGTTGGGAAAAATGGAGGGCGCAAGGAGAAGGGGACGACAGAGGATGAGATGGTTGGACAGTGTTCTCGAAGCTTCCAACATGAGTTTGACCAAACTGTGGGAGGCAGTGGAAGACAGGAGTGCCTGGTGTGCTCTGGTCCATGGGGTCACGAAGAGTCGGACATGACTGAATGAGTAAACAACACAATGGATGCTGACTCTTGCAAAGATTACTCAAGGGTGCATAGGTTAAACTACTGGAGCACAGCCTGTGGCTCTTCTGTGCAACTCGGCACAGAGCCTCAGAGACACTGCAGGGGCACCACTGAAATTTAAGACCCCAAGGTTATGATAAGGAGGTATTAATTACCCAGTATTGTTTTTTAGTTATACTGTCATACCATACCTTCCAAAGCCTCAGGAGCTCTGGAAAACTGTGTTTCCTAGGGATTCTGGTGCTCAGAATTCTACCTTGGGCATTATCACTGGGCGTAATGTGGCCAGTTTATCGGCGTTGGACAGTGACAGGGAACGTGTGGCCATCCAAATATGGTTGGATTTCCAGCTCCTATCAGCCCCAGCCTCTCTCTGGGCAATTGTCAGGGATGATGGGTTTTTTTTTTTTTTAGGGAGACTGTGGTGCATCATTGTGTAATGTTGCACAGAGAAAGCTTGGTTGGGGTAGGGATGGTGGCCAGAACTGGTGGTTGCAAGGAGCTCCCACTGTGAAAAACAGGTGGCTGCAGTGAAAGGGGTGAGTAATGTCATTCTCCTTTTGACCCCCTCCAAATTTGCCTGTGAGTTCTCCTAGGAGAAAGCTTGTTGTCTCACTCCGATAAATAGGAACAATTAGAACATTTGAAGGTGTACTCTCCTGAGAAGGGGGCATGTTGGCTGATTCAGGTGGTCTGACAACAACAAGCATATCTAAGCCCTCTAATACAGGGGTCAACAATTTTTTTTTAGCCACAGGCTGCTCCACAGTCCCTCAGACCTTGTGGCGGGCCAGAGAAGTGGCACGGGGGGGGGGGAGCTGGAAAAAGAGGCGAGGGGGGCAAATAGTCCTCCTCCCCACTCCCACCCCCCAGCAGCTGCACTTACCTTCCCAGGGGCTGCCACTGCTGCCACAACCACCGCCACTGCTACTTCTCGTGGGTAGGCAGAGTGAGCTTTTCTGCTCTGCCCTCTGGCCCACAGGAGCACCAGGGTGGTGGTGGTGGGAAGATGAGTGGCACAAAAGGGCTGGCTCTGGAGAGGGGCTGCTTAAAATAGCGCTCAGCCAGCTCAGCCGAGCCCCCTTCCTCCTCTAGGCAGGGCAGGGAGAAGCCAGGAGGAGGGAGGGAGGAGGCACTGCTGCGGTGTGTGTGAGGGAGAGGGTGGGGGATGGAATGGTGCAGGGGGAAAATGGCGCAGCCCGAACGAACAGAATCCCCACACCGATCCACGGACAGTCCACAGACTGGATCCTGAAGGCAATTGGACCTGATCTGGCCCGCGGACCTTAGTTTGCCGACCCCTGCTCTAATACGATTGCCAAAGGGGCCCCCTGCAACGATTTAAGGAATCTCAGTCTTTTTTTCTGTCCAAATATGAAACACTTATGTAATATGTTTAAAAAAAATGATCCAATTTCAAATTCTCAGTAACACCGCCTTTTAATTTTTCAGGGCGAATGTCTCTTCTTACGAGATCTTTCAGATGGATTTTGAGATAGACAACAGTAGTGGCCTGGTGGGGGCCCAGCAAATCACCTGGCAGGTGGAATACCCCCGAGATGAGTCTGTGAGCGAGCTGGTGGTCTCCGAGATCTTTGTCAGCCAAGCGACTTTTGCAGGAATTGTTCCACTTGCGATGGTAAGAATCTACCTCCTCCTTTGTTATATTATTCTGTTTCATGTTTCATTCTGTTTCTATAGATGTGGGAATTGGGGAAGGAGAGAAATATTTCCTGAAAAATGCTTTGGTTGTTAGAATGCTCACCTTTCCCAGTCCCGTTTATTGTCATCTATTTTTCATTTGGCATCATTCTTTGCCTCCTGGTATTTGCATCTCCCTCTTCCATGGATGATCCCAGCCAATCAGCAATCGCACAGCTGAACGGGATGACATCACAATGATACATAGGCAATCAGATTTAGCCAAGTGAGGAAACCAAGCCCATCTGAGAGAAAGGGGAAGAGAAAATGGTGTGAATAGGTGACATTTTTGGAGGAAAAGATTGTGGGTATTTACAGACAAAACCAAAAGTGCTTCTGAAAAGCAGCAGTCTTTGGGTTCAGCCTTATGAATCCATAATGTTTGTTAAAGGCAACTGGACCTGCTAATTTGCATCTGCAGTAGAAAGGTCTCAATGCATAAACTACATTTCAATAAGGTATTTTATTTACCTGATGTCTAGTAACAGCTCCTTGGAAACCATTAGAGTCTATTGTGTGATTTCAACCCCCCCCCCCTTTATAGGGATTATGGGCCCAGTACATGATAATCACTCCTCTGGAGCTGTTGCATTCCATTGTGTTACTGGAATCTCCATGCATCCACACAGCGGTGATAGGCTACAATTATCTGTGGCATTTTCATTTAAATTAATTAGCTGGCTCATGCTGGAAACTTTATTTGTAAAACCAAACAAAGTGAACCATTGGTGGGGAGGGCCTGAATTCTCTCCACTTCCCAGACCTTAGCATTTGCTAGTCTTCCATCACAGTCTTGTGGTGTTTTTAATAAAAGAAGTAAATTCAAAGGTCTTGGTGGGCACAAAGTGGAGTTCCATTTTAGCCCCTGTCCCATATGTACATGTGAAAAAGAGTCCATGGGATCAGACCAACATCCTGTTATAGTCAGCTGGATGCTTCCATAAGTAGGGTGCCTGCAGTTTGTTCCCCTGGTATTTATTACTCTGAAGTAAGGATGGACAGACCCATTGACGTCTGGTCCATCTCAGTTCTACATGGGGGCAGGACTCAAGTTGTGGTGACTGATGCTATGAAGCAGAATTCACCCAGTGTTGGGTTGTTCACCCACTAATATGAGGCGTAGCTCAGTCAGTAGGGCATGGGACTTCTAATCTTAGGGTCATGGGTTCGAGGCCCATGTTGGGCCTTGCAGGGGGTGGACTAGTAGATGATCCTCATGGTCCCAACCCTGTGATTCCATGATGCCCATTGGGACTGGTAGGGTAGAAGGCAGGGAGCCCAAACAGGAGGCAGAACCAGAGCTAATGTCAGGTAGAGGCTTTGTACTTCCTTTGTTCCAAGCTAATATATGATACGGGAGAGCCTGGCTTCTCTCTTTGATGTTGGCTTTGGCTCAAAGTTTCTGGACTCCCAAACCAGAAAATCTACTGCTATTCTTCAGTGTTCCTTTTAAAATGTCTCTGGTCCTCTTGACACAACTAGAAAACTTGCGTCATTGCCGGAGTTGGGCTTGGTTACAATTCAGAGTAAGTCCCAGTAAGCCCTGATGCTGTGATGGACCCATGTAGGAGTAACCAGCGCCTCAGAGAGGGCATCTGTTATGGGGATAGCTTTGCTGGCGCCTCCCGTGTGCAGGACGAAATCAACCTCACACGGGATGCCAGTTTGCAAGGGAAGGCAGCCTGCGGACGGGACGGACGGTAATTCCGGAGCCTGCTCACACCGTGCCGTGAATAAAGAAGAACCGCTGGCTGTAACCTGAAGGACTTGAGTTCTGTGAGTTCGATGAAGGTTGCCTCGTAGAAAATGATTGCGAGCGTCTGTCTGGTCCAAAAAACTCCGAAGAGGAAAATAAAGCTAAAGGTGGCCAAAAACTGAGCGGCCAAATAAAAGGTTTTTAAAGCAAAATCAGAAATAAAACTAAGAAGACTGCAATCTGGAGGGTAACGGCTTTAGCTGGCCTGCGTGGCTGGATGGTTTCTCTTTCTCTTTGCCTAGGCTTGTCACGCAACATTCTCTCTGGGCTTTCCGTGCGTTCTCCACACCACAAACGGGGAGCGACAGCTTTTATTGAATGAACAACCAACGTCATAATCGATACACAAACCAATCACAACACTGTTGCTGCCCTAATTTGGGTGGGAAGCAGATTAACTGACCATTACCAAGTTTAAACACTGGAGCCAATGAACTCTGCGGAAGGATCTCAGCAGTAAATCGCCTGCTGGATCTTGCTTTCACTTTCCCTTCCAGAGTGGAAGGACACAGTAAACATAAGCATAAATAATCCTAAATAAAACATATTTCCCAAACGTATTCCCACAGACCCATCTGATGGCAATAGCTCTGTTAAGGATCTTTGAGCTGGGATCATCTCTTTTAAAAGTCAGACAGCCCCAGAATTCAATGAAACCAATGGGGTGACCTCATTGGGGAGGAAGAGGAATGATTTTGCTGCTGTTGTTGGCATCCATCTGTCTTGGGAGACAATGGAGATGAGTGCACTTCTGGGAGTGAATTTAAACTGCTGGAAGGTTGCAGCGTCTGCTGTGGCTGTAGACACTGACACAGGAAAGACATGTTTTGTTGCAGCCGGGGCAGATGAAGGCATCTGGTTGTGCTGCTGCAGATGCACCATGGCATTTCTTCTAACTGTGCTCCTCCCAGACCCAGCATTCATTCCTCCTCTGATCACTGTTATGGGTGCACAGGGGCATAGCAAGGGGGGCGTATCGCCCCATGTTCCATAATGGAGGGGGTGACAAATTATCAAGGAACAATTACTGCCGTACTAGGGCAGTTCATAAAAAACTTTTTTTAAAAAATGCCTGCTCCAAAGGTCTTATCTTACTATACTAGGGATTATATAGCTATATGTGAAATTTCATGCATATCGGTTAATATCTTGACCCTCCTCCACCAAAATAGCTGTTTTCCTATGTCGTGAAGGCTGAAATTTCAGTTCAGTGGAGCACTTACTGTTCCCAACCCTAACCCTGTGGAAAGCCATCTAATTAGATAGACTTTAATTTGATTTTGAGATGTTTTAGGAGGTAATTTAATTATTGTTTGATTTTATACCAATGTTATGTATCTGATGTTAGCCACCCTGAGCCCGACTTCAGCCGGGGAGGGCGGGATATAAATAAGTTTTATTATTATTATTACTTGTTATTATTCCTTTGTAAGAAAATACGAAATAACGTAAAACCATTTTTGCAGGGGGGGGAATCAATGGGGGGGGTGACAAAAAAAATTCCGCACCGGGTACCACCTGACCTTCCCATGCCTCTGTGGATGCAGAACCTGACTGCCTGTCTCCAGGCACTGCGGTCATCTGCAAGGGATTCCCACAAAGCAGGGTTGGTGTTGCCAGCCTTCATGTCATGTTTGCAGACATCTTTGTAACGCAGAGTTGGTCTGCCAATGGGTGTGGTGCCTGAAGCCAGCTCCCCATAGAGCACGTCCTTGGGGAGGAATGATAACACACAGGATTTATTTGCCACACCAGCTAATTAATTCATTATCAAATAAAGTATCCCTCCTTTTCCTGAAGGAGCTCGAGGTGGCATAACATGACTCTCCCTGGCATTCTCACAACAACCTTGAGAGGTAGTCTAGGCTGAAAGTTCCCATTCAGGCAAATGAGAGGCATTATCTAAGTTCAAGGAAACATCCCAGCTAAGCAAATAGAGTCAAAGATGGTGCAAAGCAAGGTGGATGCAGTTGGGGGGTGGTGTGGATGGACTGGGGAGAGGGTGTGCAGCAGGAGCTGGTCTCAAGAACTAGGGGCTTGGAGGGCCACATCCAGCCTCCAGCCAGGAGGCCAACAGTAGGTGGAGCAAAAGCCAATGTCAGACAATCAACTAATTTTATCTCCATCCTCCTTCCTGTTGAGTTCTATAAAGACAACTTTGGGTCTAAGGAATAAGGAAGGTAATAGCCGGTGCTACCCCTTGGACCAGTTGCTAGGCAACAAGACGAGCAGATGGGGACTGGCTGAGAACAGGCCAGGGTTGGCTGTGCAGTGCCCCCATTCACTCTAGGGGCTCCCACTGGCCTCCAGGCCTGAAGTTTGCTGCACCTGAATAAGGCTTCCCTTCTCAATTAGTTCTAGTGTTTCTCGACAAATTGCTGCTTCCTAGATATGGCTCGGTTCCTTCTGCTCGCAAGCCTGCTTGAGTCGGTAGCCTTAGGCAATGAGAAGCTGAGCGAGACAGCCCTGGTGAGGAGCAACATCTTGTGTTTGCATATCTTTCCTCATGTTTGCCAACCTGGAGTGTTTGTTAGCACAGCAGGCATGGAGCCTGGGCTGCATCCCACCAGAGCAGGAACAGAATGTCACTGCACCATGAGAAGAGCCCTGCTGGATCAGGCCAGATGCCCCCCAGTCCAGAACTCTGGTCTCACCCTGGCCAGCCAGGTGCCTGTTGGAAGCCTGCAAGCAGGACCTGAGTGCAACAGCACTCTTCCCAATTGTGATTCTCAGCAACTTGCATTCAGAGGCAGATGACCACGCTGGGAGCTGTAGTTTGATGAAGATGCTGGGAGTTGTTAAGAGATGTCCCCAACTCTACCTCTCGTCTAAATCAGAACCAGTGACGGTAGCAAATGTCCCATGAGAGGGTCTGGAGGTGGTTGGAGGATGGATGACAGCTAACAAATTGAGGTTGAATCCTGACAGGGCAGAAGTATTGTTTCTGGGGGACAGAGAGTGGGCAGGTGTGGGGGACGCCATGGTCCTGAATGGGGTAACTGTGCCCCTGAAGGACCAGGTGTGCAACATGGGAGTCATTCTGGACTCACAGCTGTCCATGGAGGCACAGGTCAATTCTGTCTCCAGAGCAGCTGTCTACCAGCTCCATCTGGTTTGCCGGCTGAGACCCTACCTGCCTGGGCACTCTCACCAGAGTGGTACATGTGCTGGTTATCTCCTGCTTGGACTACTGCAATGCGCTGTATGCGGGGCTATCTTTGAAGGTGACTCGGAAGCTACAACTAATCCAGAATGCGGCACCTAGACTGGTGACTAGGAGTGGCCACTGGGACCACATAACACCCGTCCTGAAAGACCTACATTGGCTCCCATTATGTGTCTACGCACAATTCAAAGTGTTGCTGCCGCTGATTATTATTATTATTATTATTATTATTATTACTACTACTCAGAGTTCCCTGAGCGGAAGGATTGATTGTTAAACCAATTTGGGAATTGTAGCTCAGTGAAGGCTATAGTGATCTCCTAACAACTCTCAGCACCCTAAGCAAACTACAGTTCCCAGAATCCTCTGGGGGGAACCGTGGCTGTTTAAAGTGGTATCTTAGTGCTTTAAATGTATGGTGTGAATGTGGTCTAAGGTAGACTACAGTAAACCCATTAAAATAATGGGCCTGAGTTCATCATGTCCATTATTTTCAATGTGTCTACTCTGAGTAGGGCTAATTTTGGCTTCAATCCAAGATCCTCCTCCCATTGGCAGCCTGCCAAATGCTCACATTAACTGAGTTGGAAATTGGCTCCTTATATCAGATGGTGACAATGAGGGTAGTTTATTTTGTAGCTGTAAATCACATCATGTTCTGTGGAGTGTAGCTTATCTCCAGCAAAAGGGACAAGAGAGAGGGTGAGAGAAAAGCAATTGGGAGAACATCACATCTTCTGCTCTTGCGCGATAAGCTCTGGGTGGCTCTGTAATCTTTCATAGACACTGGAAGCTCTAGAAAATGTCCATCAGCCTTATTCCTACACGGGTTGCCCATCTGCTACTGAGCTAGGTTCAAGGTTCTTGTATTACCGGTACTATACAAAGTCCTAAACAACTTGGGGTCAGGATACCTTCAGGACCACCTGAGCCCTTAAATCCCAGCTCAGTCACTGGGATCATCTGGAGGAGTGCTGCTAGTTGTCCCCCCCCCCCCAGTCCCCTGCATTTCAGAAGACTTACCTTCAACTAGAAGGTGAGCATTTAGTGCCAGCAGATCCATGCTGTGAAATCCTTTCTCAGAAGAGATTTGGCAGGTACCCTCCCAGAATTCAGTGCATTCAGTCTAGAGATGTGCAAGTCCTGCACGTTGCCTGAATTCCGACTCCCACTTCATCCCACAAATGCAGCAAATTATACATTGCTTTGGTGTTTAGTGGAGTTGCCAGGGATTCAGCCTGGGGCCTTTTGCATGCAAAGCATGTACTCAGTTGCTGAGTTATGAACCTTCTCCCAAAGATGAAGTAAATGCTAGTCTTCATGGTTCTGAATAAAGAGCTGAATTAAATAAGTGTGTGTCTTCTGCTGAGTCTGATTAGCATGGTGTTGGTCTGTACCAGCCTCTCACAACCTGCTGAAACTGAATGTTGAGAGATTCAGGACAGACAGAAGAAAGTCCTTCATCATGCAGCATATAGTTAAGCTATGAAACGCTCTCTCACAGACATAGGGCAATCAAAGTTTTCAATAAATTTGCTGTACTATTATATAAAGGCTCAATATGGTTAAATTGACAAGTAAAAGGTTAAGGGTCAGATGAGGAGAAGGATTATGGTTGTGTTTCTTCCAAAAGGTTGGCCATTCCAACTCTAGACAACAGCAGCAGAAAGATAAATATTCTTCTTCTTCTTTCAATAATGGTTTCCCCTGTGCGTTAGCCTTTTTATGAAAACAGTCCTCCAAAAAAGAATAAGGGGGAAATGTTGTAGCAAGTCTTGTTCATCATACTGGCAAAGTTCCTGGTTGCTTGGATACAATCTGGGTCGCTGAGGGTTTCATTCTCATGGTGAAGATGGGTAATATCGTTTCAGTTGGTTCTATCCTGTTGCTGCTATTGCCGGGGGAACGCTGCGTCTTACATAACATAAACTTAAAGAAGAAGCCTGGACTGCAAACTGGAGTCTTCTCATAAGAGTTTGGACACCTAGAAATGTAAAGTATGAATATGACACAGTTGTGTTGATAAACAGGCGTGATGTAGAGCAGTTGTGAACAGACTTATTGGGTCTATTTTTGTTTATTTATTGGAACCCTAATATCCACCCATCACACAGGCCAAGGCGAACCTTAAATCACTTTTCAGACTGTCCACCTGTCCTCGGTGAGATTGCTGTCCTCTTTCCCCCATTACAAGAGGATTCTCCTTTGCTTCACCAATTCTGCCCCACGCCCAACTACCGTGTTTCTCCTAAAATAAGACACCGTCTTATATTTTTTTTCGCTCAACAAAACACAGTATGGCTTATTTTCAGGGGATGTCTTATTTTAACCGTGTCACATCGGTACGCTGCATAGCCACGCCTCTCCAGGCTGTTTTAATGGGAGGTACCACGTCACTATGGCTTATTTTCGGGGTATGGCTTATTTTTGGGGAACGGCTTATATTTCGCAAATGCATAGAAATCCTGCTATGGCTTATTTTATGGCTATGTCTTATTTTAGGAGAAACAGGGTAGCTTTGAGGAACCAAGCTCGCCTACGAGCCTGTGGGAGCTTTCCATCGCAACATTTGAAAGACATACCGGTACATTTTAGGCCACTAATCCCTTGCAAGCAACGTTTAGCCTCCGGTCTTCAACACATAAGCTGCAAACTCAACCCTTCTTCTCTACAGCCTCTAAAGGGAAATCAGGGGAGATGATGATGGTAACAGATGCAGAATAGTGGCTGAGTGGTGGTAGAACCAGATGTTTTGGAGGGTGGAACCATTTACCTGTTGCATCCTGTGAACCATACTCTGGAATAGCCTTCATATATAAATGCACAGTTACTATAGGTACTGTATATACTTGAGTATAAGCCTAGTTTTTCAGCACATTTTTTGTGCTGAAAAAGCTGCCCTCGGTTTATACTTGAGTGATGCGGGCGGTGGGGGGCAGCGAGAAAGAAGCCATTTCTCTCTGCTCGTGCCGCCACCCGCTCTCCCCAGTTAACCATTCCTTAAGAAGCGTACAAGAATGGCGGTTCTTTACTCTCCCCAGGCAGCTTGTTCCATTCCTGAACTGCTTGCATAAATGCAAACTTGGCAAAGGAGGAAGAGGAAGGAGCAGCCCAAAGGGCTGCTTTCGGGCTGCTCGTTCCTCCTCCTCCTCCACAGCGGCAAAGGTGAACCGGCTTATACTTGAGTCAATAAGCTTTCCCAGGTTTTTGTAGGAAAATTAGGTGCCTCGGTTTATATTTGGGTCGGCTTATACTCGGGTATATACGGTAACTAATCTCCCTATCCCTCTGGCTCTCCCTCTTCTTCTTTTCCATCCTCCTCTTTCAATTTAGATTCCACTCTTTCTCCCAAACGAGCTTAGGGCAGCGAATATATCCAGAATAAAACTTTTTTTCCCTTTAAACAAAGTCTTCTAAAAACAGTTTAAAACATTCTCTCATTCATTGATCTCAGGGTTGCCAGAAACGATGTCTTTCAACTATCAAATGCCTGGGCAAACAGGAATGTTTCCAAATTCCTCCTGGAAGTTAATAATGGTGGAGGCAGACACACTTCACTAAGGAGGGTATTCCACAAATGGGGAACTGCCACTGAAAAGGCCTTGTTATGGATCAATGCAAACCAGGGAGCTTCTAGCAGTGACACCACCAAGAAGGCCACACCTGCTGATCAGAGTTTGAGATGGTGGATGCTGGGAAAGGCACTCTTTTAGTTACTTGGGAGACCCCAAGCTGTTTAGGGCTTTATATGCTTGTCAGGACACAGGTGGCGCTGTGGGTTAAACCACTGAGCCTAGGGCTTGCCGATCAGAAGGTCGGCGGTTCGAATCCCTGCAACGGGGTGAGCTCCCGTTGCTTGGTCCCTGCTCCTGCCAACCTAGCAGTTCGAAAGCACGCCAAAAAGTGCAAGTAGATAAATAGATACCGCTCTGGCGGGAAGGTAAACGGCATTTCCATGCTCTGCTCTGGTTCGCCAGAAGCGGCTAAGTCATGCTGGCCACATGACCCGGAAGCTGCACGTTGGCACCCTTGGCCAATAAAGTGAGATGAGCACCGCAACCCCAGAGTCGTCCACGACTGGACCTAACAGTCAGGGGTCCCTTTACCTTTACCTTTTATGCTTGTCGTAATACCTTGAATTGGGCCTGGAATTTGGAGGCCAGGGTGGGTGGAGGAGGAAAGGAAAAGCTTTTGTTGTCCCTATTGTTAAACAAGAAGGACTGGTAACCTGGTCTACTGCCAGTTGTCTACTGCTCTGCTTTTGCCTCAAGCAAAATTCAAAGTGACTCTTGCTATTCACCCTCAGGCACAACACCTGAGGAATTCCGAGGGAAGACAAAATGGATTTGGTAAGAATGGCAACCTGTCTTAGAGAACAGCAGAGGAATGAACTGCATCCCTCATTGGTCGGTCGATTTTGCATCAAGCAAATTTAGAATGGGATTGCCACATTCTCTTTCAGTGGCAACATCTGCAAAACAAAATTGAGGCGCCACAAAGAGTTTAAGTAAATAATAACAGAATTTTTGAGTGTGGGGCAAGGAGGGCCTTGGGTTTGCTGCCTCTGTCTTAAAGGCAAGTTTGCAGGTTCCTATACAGTAGAGAGCAGTGTCCATTGGGACTGGTGTGGAGGAAGGCAGGGAGACCAACAGTAGGTGGAGCCAGAGCCAGGTACAGGTAGAACTAACCCCCCCCCCCAGTTAGTCATAAGTAAGAAATCAGCAGAGTTTGGTGGGGCAGAGCCTGCTTTGTCCTTATGGACCAGCTTCCACTGAATTAATTGTTGGTATCCATCTGTCTCGAGAGACAATGGAGTGAGCTTCCGGAGGTGAAGTCAAACTGCTGCATTAGCAGCAATGAATTGACCTCTCCAGGGCTCAAGCCTAAACAATGTGTCTGGAGGTCCTGGGCTGCCCAGATGTCAAGACTCCCCTCTCGGCCTCACTGATGAGGTCCAGAGGAAAGCAGAGCAATATGTTTGGCACCAGCTTGGCTGCAGGAGTTGCTGGAAGGAGGGGTACAAGGTGCCAGCCAACCGCCTTGGGACTCCACTCCGGGTTAGTGTATGGTTTACTTCGGAGCCTTTTCTTCTCCCAAAGGTATCTCAGTGAAGGTTGAGGATCAGAGTTTTCCTTCTCCTAGATGGGCTACCTTCCAGGTGAACGAGCTCCACCTGCCCCTCACTTCCTCTGCAGCACGTGTAGAAACTGCCTTCCTGACCATTGGACCCACTCTTGGTCTCTTCTGCTCAACCCATTGAAGCCTGTCTTCACATGCAAGGGAAGTCCCCTAACTCACTGAGGGTTTGAGACCCATCGGCTACCCTCACCTGGTTTAGTTGTCCAGCTGAAGCCGTTCCCAGGGTGTGGCCACTGTCGCATGCTGGCAGCTTCTAGGAGCGCCAGGTGAGAGCTGAGTGCAGGGTGAGGACCAAAGAAGGACAAACTACCCCAGAAGGAGCACATTGTGGAAAATGCGTCTCCTTGGACAGCCACCAAGATGCATGGGTCTTTAGTTTCCCAGAATGCACTGCAGAAAGAAGTTTGTGCCAAGACTGTTAAAAGGGAAAGCATGTGCAACAGTGCCTCATGAACAGTGCTGCGTAAATGTCCTGCAGGCCCATTGACCCATGCAATGAGACATTTGTTCTGCTGGGTTTCTGTTCACAAAATGAGCAATAGGACGACACATTCTGAGCACGGATATCAATGGGGGAGAGAGAACCTGGCATCCTTTATGAGTTCCTAGGTCTGGAAATTGGGCTTATTATCTACACATTTAATTATCTTCCCTGTGATGCTGAAAGACAAGTCCTTTGGCTAAGTAATAATCCATACTGCACCCAACGGCTTCCTTTCCCGTTAAGATGAGTGGAGGAATAACTATTTTTTAAAGTGTTTCTGACACCCCGCGTCCCCCGCCTCACTTGCTCATTTTATTAAGTCGCAGTGAAAATGAATCGCCCTTCCATTCTTGGACTGTCAGCCGCCCATGTTGATCTGCACACCAGATGTTGAAAAGAATCAATTATGAGAGACATTTTGCTGCCAAGGAAAAAACAAAGTTCCCTGGGCGTGTGGCAACTGACATTTTCATCTGGCGCTTGGGATGTTGTGCCAGGAAATTGTCCCCTAAACAGTTGGCACCCAACGGCCCTTGCTGTCTAAATGAGCACGACCAACGTGCTCATGACAGTCAGGCACAGCTTCAGAAAGGCTTTCAAGAAAACCAACAGCTTGCAGGAAAGCAGATTGCATACCAGGTGTCATGCCCCCCACTGGAGGAATCCTCTTCAGAAAACCACCTGGAGCTCCCCAAGGCATAGGAGCCAACTTCTAGGGGCTGAGGGGGTTTCATCCCCCCCCAATAAAATATTTGAGGGGGTTGGGCCCTCCCCAAAGTTGATGGGCATTGCCATTCAAGTGGTGTGCAAGCACCGTGTCATGTAACCGATTAAGCGGGCTTAATTGAGAGCCCCCCCCCCATATTTTATTCAAGTTTGCACCGCTGCCCCAAGGTAAGCATGATAGAGGAACAGCCCACATCAAGGGACCGTAAGGAAGAGCAGTGGGATCTGGGGCCTTTAGGAGCCATGGCAATTGTGGATTCACTTCCTCCAGGAGCCTGATTGGCTGCTCTTGCAGGCCAATCAGGTCGCTGATTCACTTCCACCTGGAGCTGGATTGGGTGGCTCCTGATGACCAATCAGACTGCTGCATTCTGGATCCTATTGTTCTAGGATTCAGCTCAGTAAATAACAGCAATCATGGAATCAGGCCCCAAGTATACTATACAATTTAAAGCAGCTTCATATTTAAACAGTGATACTTCCCTAGTCCCCTCACAGAGCTACAATTCCCAGAGTTCCCTGTGAAGAGGGATTGATTGTTAAACCAGTTTGGGAACTGTAGCTCAGTGAGGGCTATAGGGACTCCCCAACAACTCTCAGCACCCTAAGCAAACTACAGCTCCCAGCATCCTCTGGGGGAAGCCATGTCTGTTTAAAGTGGTATCTAAGTGCTTTAAATGTATGGTGTGGATGTGGTCCAAGGTAGAATAGAGTAAATCCATTGAAATTAAGGAATGGCAGCTCCAGGGGTTCTTTGGGGGAACCCATTACTGTTTAAATATATAGTGCAGATGGGACCTCAGAAGTTGTATCTGAACGGTCATCGAGTCGTAGAGAGCACAACCACATAAAGGGGTGGGAACAAAATAAAAAATAAAAAATAAATCCTTCCAGTAGCACCTTAGAGACCAACTAAGTTTGTTCTTGGTATGAGCTTTCGTGTGCATGCACACTTCTTCAGATACACTTACACAGAAGTCACCAGACCCTTATATCTAGTGAGAGGGTGGGGAGGGGTATTACTCAGAAGGGTGGTGGGAATGGGTAATTGGCTGATAGGTGTGGAAACCCTGATGACGACTGTTAACGACTGCAATTGGTCTTACAGGAAAAAGCAAGGGGTGAGATGGCTAAAAATAGCTTTGTCATGTGTAATGAGATAAGAATCCAATAAAGGGGTGGGGTCAGTTGGCTGCCAGACCCCAGATCATCTGCCTGAGGAACAAGGACTCTTCAGAAGCTGTTAAGGCATACTCATAGTAAGCTACTCCTTACAAACCCTGAGGCAACCCAGATGGCCTGCAGCTGTGTCCTCAAGGTGGGTCTCCGGTTCCAAAGTCTTCCGTTCCAGGCACAGAGTGCAAGACGGATGCTTTTGCACCAGCTCCCTGACTTTTGAATCCCTGCCTACCTAGCTGGCCCGTGGACACCCTCATGTTTGCTTCTTGACCTTGCTTCGGAGAGATTCCAGGCCCTGCTTATTTTGCTGCTCCTAAATTAGTCAATTCTGAGCTTGCATGTAAGCCCAGGAGAGGATACCAGGGTTGTGTTTTTCCCCCCAGAAAGTGCAGAGTGCAGTCCATCAGTGATAATTTGTGGACTGAAAAGGAGGACACCTGGCCAGTTTGAAAGGAAGCAAAAACACCCCGACAAAACCCTGTACCTGATCCTGGAAAAAATTCTCTAAAATTCTCTCTCCCTTTTGATAATTCTAGAACGTAATTCCCCCCACCCCCACCCCCCCAGTAATTAATGGAGAATGGTAAGAGGATAAATAAATGTGGGAGGAGTTCTTGGCACAACACTATCCACTGGTTCGAGGCCTTTTGTAACTTTGAGTCCTAACAAGGAACTCAACGGAACAACCATAGCAATAAAGTTAGCCACCGAAGTGTTAACAACAGCATGTTGGCTGCCAGCCACGGAATGCACACAATCACCAATCATTTCATGCTTAAAGTGCTTCGTGTATATTCTTTAGTGTGTGGCCTTGTGTGTGATCAATTCCAATGGGAATCCTAATTTTGCGGCCTAGCAATTATCCCATTGACTACAATGATAATCTGTCTCCTGTGATAGTAGGAGTACCTTTTTCATTTTGAAGTTGTTAAATCAATCCCAAACAACTCACACGGGAACTGCTGTGTTGGGGGTGGGGGTTGGATGAACTCGAAAAGCTGCAAATCTCCACAAGTTTTCTTTTCTGGCTTAACAGATACATTATTGTGGAATTTGGGGGAAAGCATCAGATCGGCGTTTTTAGAACCGAAAAGCGGAGCATGAATCATTCAGGAATGGAAAGAACGGAGGAGAAAGGGTTCATTACCATGTAATTGCCAAACAAGATGTGTTCAGGACAGATTAGTGAGTTGTCAGAGTTTCTGGCACACATGGAGCATTTTCAAGTGCAGAATGTTACAGGCGGAAAATCTTCTTTCTCTTTTTAACTTCGGGGTAAGGTGGCCGTGGTGGGGTTGGGAAGGCTAGCTGAACTTGGTGGAAATGTATCTGAACTAGAACCAAAGGTTTGTGTGGGAACCTCAAAGGGCATCTGGTCCAATCCCTAGCCAATATAGGGAACCTGCTGCTACGGCATCCCCAATAGGTTGGCCATCTGATTTCTGCTTTAAAAATTCAAATGAAGTAGAGGCCACTGCCTTCTTTGGCACCTGCAGCAGCACAGCCAGACACCTTTATCTGCCCCGGCTGCAACAAAACATGTCTCTCCCGTATTGGTCTCTACAGTCACAGCAGGTACTGTAACCTTCCAACAGTTTGACTTCACCCACGAAAGTGCACTCCTACTTTGTCTCCCGAGACAGACAGATGACAACATACACCATATCACGCAACTGCCCTCGTTTGAGTAGCACACCCTGGATTTACAGAAGCTGCCCAGGTTTCTGATGCCAATCACGGATGTCCCGTTTCGGCTCCATCTGCCTCCGCTTCCACCTCCTCTGCCTCCACTGTGGCCTCTACTGCAGCGGCCACTGCCTCTGCCGCAGCTGCCAATGTACTTCCGGAAGCTGGCGCCGCACTCGCCTGGGAACCAAAATAATGTTGCACTCTACTGTTCCTCTGGCATCACTTTGGGAAGAACATGTGTATGGGGTGTGTGTGTTTATGTATGTGCATGCACACACGTGTGTGAGTGTGGTGGCGGGCAGCAGGTAAGCAAGGGCACTCCATGGTAAGATGGGGGGAATGTGGTGTCGGCGGGGGGAGGTTGGTTTGGTGTTGCTGGACTCTAATTCTCATTGGTTTATGTTCCAGCTGACCACCCCTTTTCTCAGGGAAGTGGAAGCTCTGGTCCTCAATGTGATGCTGGACTCCGAATCCCATCAGCCCCAGCTAACAGAGGCAATTGTCAGGGGTGATGGCAGTTGGAATCCAGCAAACATCTGGATGGCCACAGATTTCCCACCTTTATCTTACGAGAAAAATCCCTTAGGGGAACCAATCCAACCCATGGTCCAGCAGATCACCTGCTTTCTTGGGGTGTAGAACCTGTTGCCCTCCAGGTGATGTTGGACTCCAACTCCCAGCAGCCCAGATGGCAGGATCAGTGATCAGGGATGGTGGGAGTTGGAGTCTAGCAACATTTGGAGGGTCACAGGTTTCCCCACCTTTGCTTTATCAGGAGACTTGAAAGTCCTTTGTTCTCAAATTGCAGCGCATGGCGGGATTCTATCCCTTCCTCTCCACAATTCTTCCTTGCATGACAACAGGACTGTAGTTTTCAGTCTGTCATCGTCTTTAAAGTGTTTCTCAAAAGCTATCCAACAGTATCTCACCAACCTAGTCAGCCCCTGAGACTGATGTGTGTTCATGTGGCTATTTTTTCTTTCTTTTTGTATATGTTGGCCACATTTAATCTCTGCTTTTAAAAACCATGATTTTCACCCTAAGAGAACAACCTTTCAATTGATTAACAGTTGACTAATGTTGTGAATCACTTAGAACCACGTGTGTGTGTGTGTGTTCCAGTCAGGTTTCTTTTAAATGGGGGATTGAATAATGGTGTCCCCAGTTGCCGGATGGCTGAAATGCTGACAAGGAACACCCAGGAAAAATGGCCTTAAAAAGCACTGAGTCCTTTAACTCAAGCTTGAGAGGGGGAAATTGCTGAGTGCATCACTTTAGGCATATTTGGACAGGATTGGACAAAGCACTTTCAGGTACTGCCAACTCGAGGCGTATTGAAGCTCTTGGGGGAATCAGAATGCAAGCCTCAGTTTTAGAAGCAGGGGCAACCCCTATAGGAATGTGACCATTGTTCCGTGCCCACAGTTCAAGAACCCTGAAGCCTACTCCTGCAAGAGATGCCAGAGATGTTTTGAACTGTAGACCTGCACCAGTGGTTGGGAACCTCTGGGCGATGGGCCAAACCTGGCCTGCCAAGGGGATCCAAGTTGGCCCACGAGACCTTTACCCTCACTTCAGGATTTAGGGTGTGGGTTGCATTGATATTTCATGCTAAGACAAAGTCCCCCACCCCACCCCACTGTCTGAGCAGGGCTTTTGATGCAAACCCATTCCTGATTCAGGAATAGTGTGTGCGCACACTGAGATTTTAGTGATGCCTTTCGAGGTGCTTTGCTGTCCTGACTTTGGGACTTCAAAGCACCTTTCACCTGATGCCATTGTGATATCAGATGATTGACAGCTGGGGAAGTAGACACCACTCCCATCAGACGGATAGATGCAGAAGCTGGGGAACCTGTGGCCCTCCCTATCTTGTTGGACTCCAACTATCATCAGTTCCAACCAGCATGGCAAAGGGTCAGGGATTATTCAAGTTGCAGTCCAGCAACATCTGGAGGACAGCAGGATCCCCCTCCCTGCTCTGTGCAACCTCCCCTTTCCAGATGAGAGGATCCATCCACCAGCTGGGAAAGAAGTTTCCTAGGCATTCAAAGCATAGTTTATAATGCTCACCTTCTATTTGAAGCAACCATTAGGAGCCCTTGAGGTTCATATTTCACAACCCAGGTGTATTCGTCTTGGCAAATTCTGCAGCAAAAGAATTTTTATATTTGTTAGCCACTGTAGTATGGCACCTTTTGAACTTTTGTTAATTAGCAGTACTGGCATTCTGTTAAATCAGGGGTGGGGCACCTTTTCCAGCTTGAGGGCCACATTACCTTTGGAGGGCCACATACATTTGGTGGGCACCTGAAAAAACAAATGTAAATTTTACCTTTGTACTATAGGTTAGTTTCTATGGCCCCTCTCTGTCCTCCAACCAGCCAACCAAGTCAGGGTACCCACCTTGCCCTAGTGACCAGCCTCCTCTGCTCTCAGGCCTCTGTCTGCTGCCCTTCCTGATCTGCCACCCGAGCCAATGGCTCAGCATAGCTCATGGTAGAGCCAGCCCTGGTGGTTCTATTACAGCACCTTCACATTTATGAAAAGCTAGCATATGCCCACCGCATACCTTGCATTTCTTTTCTTTTGGGGTGCAATGGGGGGGGGGGAGAGAATCTTGCGCGAGGGTAACCTTACAAAGTAGAGTTTGCAATTGTTTGGTGGGGAAAACAACCAGCACCTGATCGAGGTCGCACTCGGAGCGTTTTTCTAAGAGCGATGTGACATGACAAATTTTGAGAGGCTCTATCATTGCCATTAATATTTATAAAGTGCTTGAGAAATCAGCCAGCGCGCATCCATCAGGGCTTGTTTTGGCAGAACTGTACTGTGTTGCCTGATCAACAAAGGATGGATTTTCTGTGGCATTTTTTGGCCGGCTTGGGTCACTCATCCTGTCATCTCATTCAGTGCCCCTGCCCCCCCCCCCCCGGCAGTTTTGTAATGTGTGAAAGGGGGCGTGGGTGTGTTTTCTACTGTCAGCAAACAATTGGGCTGGCAACGTGCTCGCTGGAGTTCCAAGCCAATATTCTCTCAACACCCTCTCAGCATTTACAGGACTAGGCTGTGAATCAGGAATTACCCAGTGTGAATGCCACCTTTGCCATGAAGTAGTAGTAGCTGTTGTGGTGGTGGTGAAGCATTTTTATTCCACTCTTCAGTCGGAAGCACACCCCTCCCAAACAGGCTTACAAATATTAGGGAGAAGACAGTCTCTGTCCTCAGGCTCACGATTTAAAAGACACAACACGAAAGGAAAAGGGTTTGGGAGGAAGGAGGGAAATGCAAGCTTGGGCCCTGATTCTTAGTTACAGAGAAACTTGTAGTGAAAGTCAGGGATGGAAGATTTGGAGAGGAGCCAAAGGTCTTTCCTTTGTGCTGATGAAGAAGCCCTTCCACCCCATCTCTTTCCTCTCTCTCTCTCTCTCTCTCTCTCTCTCTCTCTCTCACACACACACACACACACACAAATCCTAGTGGAATGTCTTCTGTGAATGACAGCTGAAAGAGGGTCTGTTATGTACTGAGCTTGGATCCTAGAACAATAGGCAGGTAGGATCCTAGAAGGCAGCAACCTAATTGGTTTGCAAGAGCAGCCCAATCAGGCTCCAGGAGGAAGTGAATCAGCCAATCACACGGGACACATTGTGTAAATAATGTATATATAGAATCCTAGAGTTGGAAGAGACCACAAGGGCCATCCAGTCCAACCCCCTGCCAAGCAGGAAACACCATCAAAGCATTCCTGACAGATGGCTGTCAAGCCTCCGCTTAAAGACCTCCAAAGAAGGAGACTCCACCACACTCCTTGGCAGCAAATTCCACTGTCCATCAGCTCTTACTGTCAGGAAGTATAGCCAGAGGTTTGGGGGGGAAAGTACTCACTTACTGTTTACCATGAGCAGAAATAAAGAGCATGAAATCAACACTCAACTCTGAGTATATTTCAGGGTCCCTGGCTGTGTGTGGGACCAGATGCAAAAGTGGGAACCAGAGCTGGTGGAGTGAGGGGAACCTTTGCTTTCCATCCTGACTTCCATCTCTTGGGGATAAGGAGAAGGGATGTCAGTTCTCTCCCCACCCCACCCTACTTTCTTCCCAAGTGGATACCCTCAGCAAAAGCTTTGGAGAGTTTGGAACTGAATTTGGAGGGAGAACCAGAGGCAGCAGTGACTGAACAGGAGCCAGGATGCAGCCTTGTTGCCTAGAACCAGGTGCCACCTTTTAAGATGGGAACAGACCACTCCCCACAAGGAGTGCATGTTTAAAGTTCCAAAATTTTCACAAGGCGAGAGAGTCTTACGAGTGGGAATGCCACGCCTCACCTTTAAAAGCTTGGTGGGTGAGGTATGGAAACTTCTTGGGACATCTTAGTTGCTTTTGCCCAGCTCTGAACTCCTTTCCCTGCTCCTGAACTCCTGAGGATGGTTTGTGCTGCTCAGCCTGTACTGAGCCTGAATAAAGGTCTATTGCAATAGAGAGCCTTTGTGTGTGTGTGTTTTAGGGTGGGGGCCAGGAAAAGTTACAAAATCTCACACATCCCTCTCCACCCTACACCCAGGCCAGCAAGAGGGATTAGCAGCATTCAAGGAAACATCCCAGCCAAGCAAAACACACACAAAGAGGATGCAGAATAGGGCTGGTAAGGATTTCAAACTAGCGAGAGGGGATGTGACCGAGTAGCCGGTTTTGCCCGAGGGCAGTCCTGGGGGCCATATAGAGAGGTCTGGCCATATTTGGTGTCTGGGCCACCCCTGGTATAGTGTATCAGGATAAAAATGCACGACTTTGGAGCCATGTGCAAACTGAACACAGAAAAATGGAAGGATGGAAGCCAAGGTTTCCATAAAGTATAATAAAAATTGGCACTTATAATAGCTGTACTGCTGGGCAGGTTGTATTTCACAGTGTCTTTGTGAGCCCATGACATCGGGCTGTGCTATCTGTGTAAATTTCCTAGCCAAAGTGCTGGGATGTGTGTGTGTGTGGGGGGGGCATGTTGTGTACGAAGATCAGAAATGCAAACGTTTCCATCTCTGCCGCAGAGCAACCACTTATCTGTGACACTAATTTCACAGCAAGAAGATCTCCCAAGTAAAAAGCCGTTACTCACCGCCAAGCAGGCTAATGATGCCCTTCCATCCATGCTTCCCATGTCTTTAGAGAGAAATTAGCAGGGAGGGCAATGGGATGCTGGAGTGATGGAGCCCCATGGCATCTTTGTCCCCGCAAAGCTGGCACTCTGCTGCCATACTCCTCATTCCAAATGTAAAGCTTTCCTTTTTTAAGCTCTTGATGGGAGCAGGGAGCTCAGGCGACTTGTTTACAAGGCAGCGAAAGAAGAAGAAGAAGAAGAAGAAGAAGAAGAAGAAGAAGAAGAAGAAGAAGAGTTTGGATTTGATATCCCGCTTTATCACTACCCGAAGGAGTCTCAAAGCGGCTCACATTCTCCTTTCCCTTCCCCCCCCCACAACAAACACTCTGTGAGGTGAGTGGGGCTGAGAGACTTCAGAGAAGTGTGACTAGCCCAAGGTCACCCAGCAGCTGCATGTGGAGGAGCGGAGACGCGAACCCGGTTCACCAGATTACGAGTCTACTGCTCTTAACCACTACACCATGCTGGCAGAAGGAATGCCTTGGACAGAAGTGCACCTGAAAGTTGGGTTCACACACATAGCATTATACAGTTGGAAGAGTTAACCCAAGGGTCATCTAGTCCAATCTTCTGCAATGCAGGAATCACAGCTAAGGAATCAATTGCAGATGGCCATCCAACCTCTATTTAGAAGCCTCTAGAGTCTAACGAAGGACAACCCACCAGGTTCCAAGGTAGTCCATTCCACTCTCAAACAGGCCTTACCACCAGAAAGTTCTTCCTAATGTTTAGTCAGAATCTGCTTTCTTGTCATTTCAGTCCATTGGTTCAGGTCCTACCTTCTGGAGCAGCAAAAGAACGAGCTTGCTCTATCTTCCATGTGACAGCCCTTCAGAGAATTGAAGATGGCTGTCATATTTCCACCCAGTCTCCTCTTTTTCAGGCTAAACATACCTAGCTCCCTCAGCCATTCCTCACAAGGCCCGGTTTCCAAACCCTTGATCATCTTGGTCACAGAAACATAGAATCATAGAATCTTAGACTTGGGAGGGGTCCCAAGGGTCATCTAGTCCAACCTCCTGGAATTCAGGAATCTCAGCTGAAGCATCAATGACATGACCATTTAACCTCTGCAAGGAAAGAGGAGAGCGATCCCTGTAGAGGCTTGGGAGGCTTGGGAGGGAAGCTGCCCGCCCGCCAGCCATATGAGATACTTGGAGAAAAGGGTGAGATAGAAATGCAATAAATAAATAAACTTAAGTTTCAGGCTTTAATAAACAAATCTGTAAAATATTTGCAAATGCCATTGCATGTACACATTTTATGTCTGGGCAGTTAGGGAAGAAGCCTTCTCCCTCATTTGCTAGATTTTTGGGTGTGGGGACTTCTCGTTGTGGCAGAGCATCTTGGCACGCCACCCCCCCCCCTACTTGCATTCTGAATATCTTCTTTCTTTAAAAAAAATAGAGTTATAGCCAAATCCCTGAATGCCAAGGACCACCCAAAGGAGAAAACTCACGGAATGACACATAAACTTGTCCTTCTTAACGATTAGCCAGCAATTGGCTTCCATTGTGTTTATAATATTTCTCTTCCCTCCCTTTGGACCACTTACTGTAGTTTTATTGCCAATCAGCTTAGCGTTCTGGTTGTGTGGTGCCGCTTGAGAGGGCAATAATTCGAACCGAAGCCCTCATCAAAAGGGCATTATTTGTAAAACAGAGAAGAAATTTCAGATATCGCAACATTTTTGTTAATTAAATCTGTCAGGGACGTAACGGAGACGAGAGTGTTCTTTTTTTAAAATGACAATCTTGCCCTTTCTGCCGTTCTTCCAGGAGCTGCAGTGTGTAAGCCTCATTAGTGTGAGTTAATTGTCAACCCCAGGTTTGGAAGAGAGATTGGAAGTGGAAGCACTCCTGCATGAAATCATGCTCAGGTGCAGACTTGCACATGCATGAGTTGCCCAGTCTCGTCTCAGCCCAGAACTGGGCCTGGAGGACTGAAGCGAGTCAGATGCCGTTGACTCACACTGGGGCAACCTATCTGTGGGGTAGGCATGGGAGGGCAGTTCCATACTGATGATTTAGATATTGAACTTATTTGTTGAATTAACATTTTACGTCTTTCTTTTAAGCCAGTACCACGTCATTGTTAAGATTGTTGGACTCATACTCATTCTTTTTTTTTTTTTAAGTCCTCATGAAAATTCATCAACATCTATGTTATTAATTGCTTTGGTGTACCTTATGGAAAGTAGTTCAAAAATAAAAATAAAATAGTCTGATTTATCCCAATGTACAAATTTTTTTTTGCACGCAATTTTCCCCAATGAACAAAAACATCCTTGCAAAGCAAACTTCCCTAGGCCACTTCCGCCTTAAGGAGGAGGTGGTGTTGCAGGCTCTCACACCCCCCCCCAACGTGCGCAGGGGGTGGGTAGGCAGCCCTGCACAGCTGGGGGATTCCCGGCTGCATCACTGGCCAGGCTGACCAATCCGGTTGGTCTGGGGGTGTGGCCTGCCCCATAAATGCAGGACACAGCTGGAAGATCTCTCTCTTTCCTGCTTCCAGCTGCTCCGGTTTTCCCAACCACCAGCCCTTCACGGTTTCTTTTCCAACCTTGCTATGGACTTCGGTTGGTTGCCGTTGAGGGGCCTGGTAGGAATTTTTCCACTTGGCAAAGTGGCACCAGCCACTTGGTTTTCACCTACCTCGTAGCAAATTGTCACAACTTTTAAGGTTTGGCTGTTAGGCATTGGAATATTTCTGGAGAAGAGAAGAGGGGAGGTAGCGCCATCACCTGTCGCCCATATCGAAGGGTATTCCATTAAAGGATTACGGGGGGGGGGGCGTGGCCCTGTACGAAGCCTAGGGAGGTTAGGGCCTAAGGCACGTCTCCTATCGGTGACCCCCCAGGGGAGCTCCTAGTTGATGTGCTTCAGCAGGACTCCCCCTACTGGTGGTTAACCCTTCCTGGACTCCTTGCAGACGGGCTGGAGTCAGATATGGTTGGTTAGATACAATGCCTAAGCCAATACCGCTCACCATCTGTAACCGATAAAGTTGTGGCCTTTTTAGCCTATTAACCTTAAATATTTGAGTCATGTGTCTTTATTCTACCGGGGGGTGGGACCTTGCCACGCAATACAATTTCCCTCCATGCATAAAGTCGTGGGGATAGCCAGCAAATGGGACGACCAGTAATCCCGGAGTTCCTGCTCCCACTGCGTCGTGAAAGGGTCCGCTGGTTATGATCTGAAGGTAGTTGTCGGTGAGTTCTGAAGGTTACTGAAGGTTTCCGAAGGTTTTCTGCAGGTATCTGAAGGTTCTGGAGATTCCGGAGGTCTCCGGATAGAAAGATAGGCTAAGCTAGGTAGCGGCCAAAAGTTAGAAGGCCAAATAAACGCTTTTGAAATAAAAGAAATAAAAACTAAGAGACTGCAGTCAATGGTGAAGAAGCTCTCAACTGCTCTGTGCGGCTGGTTTTGCTTTCGGTTTCTCTCTGGCTTGTCTCGCACTGATGTTCTCTCTGGCTTGTCTCGCGCGTTCTCCACACACGCTACAGAGAGCGGAGGCTATTTATTAAGAAATCAAACATTGTCATAACATTTACATGAACCAATCACAACCTTGTCTCTAAGCTAGTTTCTGGGCGGGAAACTATCAACTGACCGTTACATTGGCTAAATTGGCACGCTTTGCCCAAACGCGGAGGGATCCATGCAGCAAACTCTCTGCTGGATCCTTTGCCCTTCCTTCCTAGCGCGGAAGGTTACCTTAAAACAAACAGGTGCAGGAGCACCTTAAAAACGTATTCCCACATTAAGTACTTTTGTATATGTGTTTGTTTTGTTTGCACGTTACTTGGCTTATATGGCTGGAGAACTGCAATGCAAAATTCGTAGAAGTGGCAATTTCCAAGGATGGCTGTGTTTCAGCTTCTGTATTGTTTCAGAATGTGCAAATTAAAGAGGCTCACCTTTAAATGCGAACCAAATCGAATTTCTCCCCTGATCCCTCTCGCATTGTTTTTGCTGTGTTAGCAGCACCAAAAGCACCACTCCAGACCACAAGCCTGGGCAGTGTGTATGGAGGTCACCTGGGCTGCCCAGATGACAGGACCTCCATCTTGGCCTCGCTGGTGTGGTCCAAAGGAAAGCCGAACCAGCTTGGCTTTCAAGTTACAAGAAAGGAGATTCTGACCAAACACAAGAGGTGGTGGACTCTCCTTCCTTGGAGGTTTCTAAGCAGAGGTTGGATGGCCGTCTGTCAGGGATGATCTAGTTGAGATTCCTGCATTGCAGGGGGTTGGACTTGATGACCCTTGAGTTCCTTTGCCAGCTCTATTATTCTAATAGAATACATATGTGTTAGTATTGGTGGAAACTAGCCTTCTGTACCACGATAAAACTTGCGTTTGTTTCTCTGCTCACCTTTCCTTCTGGCCTCACCCACCACAGGCATGTGGCCCTTGGAAGGTTGCCCGGAATGAAATGTGGCCCTTGGACTGAAATAAGTCCCTCGCCCTTAGTTTAGGAGAGCAAGGAGCAGGAGCAGGTTTGCAAACCGAGGCAACAAATTTGGGAAAGAAGCATGCTTGGCAAAATTCCACCCTCCTTCCTGCCACTTGTCAAATTTGATGGGTTGTGTTCTGGTAGATAAATAATTGCGATGCGTGCCACTTTTCACCATGGCTGCACATAAACAAAAAGGCATGCTTCTTGTTGTTTTTTTTGTTATTATTTTTTTTAGGAGACTCAGAATGCCCTCTGACAGGTGGTGCTGAAACTTGTATAATTAATACCATAAATGCTGTAATAAATTTCGGCAGCAGGACTAGGTTGTGTGCAAAGCACGGAATAATGGGCTGTAATAAATTCGTCATTGGAATACCTGTTGAAGGGTGGCACAGCAAAAGGGGGGGGCGGTTGGGAGGGGGTTAGCAGCACCAAGTCAGATGCCTCCAAATTGCTTCTCTGGAAAGCGGAAGATTTTCATATCAAAAGAACGAGCGGATGGCGGGTGCAGGTAGCTGGCAAGGCAGCCTCAAATGTGGGGTGGTAAGATGCTGTTGCTCACCCTGACTTCTGCTTCTGTTGATTTCGGGGTCGCCCTTCAGGATGTGTTGTCGTTGACAGCATGAGTGGGGAATCTCAGGCCTGGGGGCCGAATGCGATCTGGGCCTTGGGATTCTTGCCAGGCTACTTTGTCTCCCCAGGCCACACCCCTTTTCAGCCCATTGGTTGCCCTTTGTCTTGCTGGAATGTGTGATTGAGCCCTGATAAAGCCTCTTACTTACCTGGCTGGAGAGATGCGTGTGTAGAAAATTCAGGCTTCTGCAGATGGAATGCATCATATGGAACCAAAGTAAGAGTTGTATCTCTTGGTCTGCCTACCTTGGCCTCCGGCCCTGCCCAGCATTGTTACGAAGTCCTGGGAAAGTTGCCCAAGAAGGGAACCAGTCACAGGCGTCACATCTGGAGGACACTAAGTGAGCCAGCATACTACAGTGGTTAGAGTGTCAGATTGTAGATGCTTGTATGGCCTCTTAATGAAAAGTAGGTTCATTAATGAAGGTAAATAAAAGTAAGGCCCCCGACGCTTTTCTTCTTCTTCTTCTTCTTCTTCTTCTTCTTCTTCTTCTTCTTCCTCCTCCTCCTCCTCCTCCTCCCCCTCTTCTTCATCTTCTTCTTCCTCCTCTTCTTCTTCCTCCTCTTCTTCATCTTCTTCTTCCTCCTCCTCCTTTTCTTCCTCCTCCTCCACCTCTTCTTCATCTTCTTCTTCTTCCTCCTCTTCCTTCTCCTCCTCTTCTTCATCTTCTTCTTTTTTTTTTTCTAAACAGAATTTATTAGCATTTTCATAATATAACACAAACCCAACCCCACACCTACAAATACAAAACAAATACAAATACACATAATGTCAGGATTCTTCTTCTTATCTATATACCTTGCAAAAAAAAAATTTCTAGTTCTGAATCTTGACTTTTGACTTCCCCCGCCTATACACCTTCGGTTTTAAATCAATATACTATTTCCTTAACAACTTTTCTCTGTAAAAAATTTAACTTTACTTAAAAGAAAAAACACAATTGTCTTAATCTTTGCATTATAACCTAGATCTTAACCAAGTATTCTTATAGCTAAACTTATTTCTTCTATCCTTTATCATGCTGCTTTTAACTTAAGATTCAATATCTCCTTACTTATTTAAAATAAACTTGTAATTAACAGACTTCACACTCCGATTTCGGATACCATGGCAGACCATTTGGATTATACATTTAATATTTCAACCCACTCCCCCTCTGTCCATTGTCTTTTTCTGTCTTTCACCAGAACCAAATCTCCAATTGTCTTCCTCTAAGTGTCCACAGGTCCAGGCTGCATCCACAACAAACCCCGCATCGAGCCTCAGGGTGTTCCTCCCCTCCATTCTGGGTTTCTCCGTTTCTTTTTCTTCTTCTTCTTCTTCTTGTAAAAATCTTAATTCCTTGTCCCTTGCCCCCGAGCTGCCACCTCGGAGTCTGGATATTGTAAATTTTCCCGTTCCAGGGCTGCCACCCCCAGAAACCGGCCCCCCTTCCTTTCGGAGTTGCCCAGCCATCTCAAACCATCCTTCAAGCGCCTCTCCCAGCTCTTTGCCAAAGTTTGTTTCCATTGTGTAGACCTTTTGAAAAGCCTCTTCTGTGGAAAGTAAGTTCTTTTCATTTATAATTCCACTCAAAATTTGTAGTTTTCGATTAAGCAGTTCCAGTTGCAAGACAGTAAGCATTTCCTCATCCTCCAAACCAGAGCTCGATACCAGTGCAAGCGCAAAGTCCAGCATTTTAGGAGGGAGGGTGAGTATCAAGTTTCAGTTCCTGTCTCTTCCTTTCTTTGTTTCAGTTTTTTCCCACGAAAGTCCAAGTCGTCGCCATTTCTCCGATGCCGGAGTATAAAGACCAAAACTTCAAATGGAGATATTTTTTCCCCAGTTAACCCCCGAAGGGAAATCTCAACAGTCTCAGTTTTCAAATTCCAAATACTTTCTATCGATTGTTGTAGCAGCAGTCACTTAAAGAGTTAATTCCTTTCATCTCCCGAAGGGAGGGAGGCGGGCTGCCTTTCTTCTTTCCCCCAGATCGTTCCAGGAATACAAAGAGTCAATCAATTACTCACCGCCTCTGGGTTCTTAACAGCTCATTAAGGACAGGTAGAACTTAGACGCTCATCACAGGCTTTGTCGCCGCATTTACATCCCGGTTGGGGCATGTCCCCTATAGCCCGGCTCCGTCGTCCCTTCACCCCCACTCCCCCTTTACAGGGGGAGCGGGGGAAGGGTTCGGAGCCACAACGGGCACAGCCGGGGAGCCCAGGGTGCGGGACGCTCTTCCCGCACCCCAACCGGAGCCCCGCTTTGCGGTAGCAGGGCTCCTAACCCCCGGGATGGACTGGGTGCTTCGCAGCCGAAGCAGCCCACGACCACCCGCAATGGCGTCAGCCGCCGGAAGTCTTTCATCTTCTTCTTCTTCCTCCTCCTCCTCCTCCTTTTCCTCTTCTTCTTCTTCCTCCTCCTCCTCCTCTTCTTCCTCTTCTTCTTCCTCTTCTTCCTCCTCCTCCTCCTCCTCCTCCTCCTCCTCCTCCTCCTCCTCTTCTTCTTCTTCTTCTTCTTCTTCTTCTTCTTCTTCTTCTTCTTCATATCTCCCCCATTGGCTGGTTGCCCCAACCACTCTGAGTGGCTTTCAACATGTATAAAAACATAATAAGCACAAGGAGTGGTGTTCTGTTAAGTTTTACTCAAAGTAGACCCATTATACTTAATTAACATTACTAAGTTGGGCTAGAGGGTAAGACCCAAGCCAATGGATTCAGATTAAATGAGATTCCAACTAGACATTAGGGAGAACTTTATTTACTCTGAGAGCTGTTTGACACTGGAACAGACTGCCTTGGAAGGTGGCGGATGTTTCTAAACAGAGATGGGATGGCTGTCTGTCAGGGATTCTTCAGCTGTGATTCCTACATCACAGGCGGTTGGACTAAATGACCCTTGGGATACCTTCTAACCCTACAATTCTTCAATTCTGTGAATAGATCTACTCTGAGTTAAATTTAGTTGACTACCACCATGGAAACAAACTTTCAGTGACATTTGAACTTCAGGATGCATTATTAAATTGTAATCGGGGCCGGCATGGGGTGTGTGTCCACAAATATATCCCATCTGTATCGCTGTGTCGTTTGGGATAAGAAATAGGTTAAGGTCTCAGTTTTACACTTGAAATGTTTTCAGCTAAATTCCTACAACAGTCACCTTCCAAGTCACCGAATAAAATTATCTTAAAATATAACAGCAGCTGTTTCAACATATTGGCCCAGCAGACAATCTCCGATCCAGTATGTTGAAACAGCTGCCCAAGGTTAATGTCCCTGATTACTTATTCATTTATCACCTTTTGAGTTTTCCTCTCTTTTTGGGGGTAAACATTGACCCTGTCATCTGCTTTGGCACATCTACAAAATGGTGATGCAATTAACCAAGCGTATGACAGAAATTATGTAATTGCTCAAAATGACAAATAATTGGGATCTCAAGGGAAGTAATAGTACCACTCTATTCTGCCTTGGTCAGCCTGCACCTAGAATACTTGTGCAGTTCTGGGCGCCACAATTTAAGAAATATATAGACAAGCTCGAATGAGTACAGAGGAGGACGACCAAGACGATGAAGGGTCTGAAAACCCATCCTTATGAGGAACAGTTGAGGGAGTTGGGTATGCTCAGCCTGGAAAAGAGGAGTCTGAGAGGAAATATGATAGCCATCTTCAAATATCTAAAGGGCTGTCTCATGGATGATGGGGAAAGCTGCTCTGGAGGACGTGAACCAATGGCTTCAAGTTGCAAGAAAGGAGATTCTGGTTCAGCATCAGGAACATCTTTCCGACAGTAAGAGCTGTTTGGCAGTGGAACAGACTCCCATGAGAGGTGGTTGACTCTCCTTTCTTGGAGGTTTTTAAGCAGAGGTTGGATGACCATCTGTCAGGGATGCTTTAGTTGAGATTCCTGCATTGCAGGGGGTTGGACTGGATGACCATTGGGGTCCGTTCCAACTCTACAATTCTATGACTCTGTGAATTCTGGAAGGAATACCCTCCACTGTCATGTCCAGTTCTCACACAGAAGCTTCTCTGGAGATAGGATTAGATGTCACCAGAACCATACAGCAGCCCTTGGGCCAGATTTGGCCTGTGCAGTCTTCCCAACCAACCCACTGACTTCTCAGCCACTTTCTCTCCTCCATGTTGATCTTCCTATAGGGGAAAAAGAGTGATGTATTTATTGACTATGTGCTGCAAGTAAGACACTGTGAGTAGCATTCAACTAAGCTCTACTTGAAATTAGTGGACCTAACTTAGCCATGTTCATGTGTTTCAGTGGGTTTACTCAGAATCCCCTTCCATTGAAATAAATGATCTTGACTAAGCTAGGCCCATTAATTTAAGTGGATTGATTCAGAGTAGATCTTAGTTTAATACCGCCCTAAGGTTGCTCACAGTGCTGCACAGGAATACTGTGAATTTGGTGTGTTCACATGTGCCCGTGTGTTGCCGTGGCTGGAGTATCAAACTAGGTCCTGGAGTGGCTAGGGTTCAAATCCCACTCAGCCATGGAGCTCACTGGGTGACCTGGAACCAGTCTCTCTCTCCCAGTCTAACCTATCCCTACCTGACAGGGTTGTTATGAGGATAGAGTGGAGAGGAGGGTTGTTATGAGGATAGAGTGGATTTTTATATACCACCAGAAAGCTGGGATATAAATGTCATAAACAGATCATCAGCAGGTGTACAATCTGTGTGCCTGTGTGTATGAAATAAATGAACTTTACGCTCGTACAGTTATTCACATGTAATGTTCAGCAACTGTATAGTATGTTTACTTGTGTACATGGAAACTGAGCTGTACAAATCAAGAAGTGTACACTCTTCCACATGTACATGCCTGGAGACAGCTTGTAGCTGTGTTAAGTGTAATGTGTGGATCAGCTTTTTCTCATAAAGAAAGTGAGGAATCTTTGCATTGCAGGAGCCACAGAAAGCACAGCCATAGCAACATATATAGGAAGTTGCCTTACTCTGAGTCCATCTAGCTGAGCAGGGCTTTCCCCGCCAGCCTAAACACTGTGTGCCAGAGGCTGTGTGTGGCATGGCGATCTTTGTTTTGTGATGGAGGCCATGGGTGGCATGCTGATTGGTGTGTTAGCTGGGTGTTCCCCTCAACAAGTTCCATCACCTCTTTTTCTTGAAAAAAATGCCTTGTAGCTCAGTGTTGTCTACACTGACTGGCAGCAGCGGCTTTCCAGGCTTCAATGTAGGGACTCTCTCCCAACCCTGCTTGAAGATGCTGCCAGGGTTCAAACCTGGGACCTTGTGAGTGCAAAGCAGATGCTCTACTGCTGAGCCACAGCCCTCGTTCTCCTTTGGCTCCTCTCTCTTCCAGTAACACCGCAAACAAGGAAACATGTGATGTGATGTCACTGTGTGGAGAGATTTCATTGACTGCTGCTTAAAGCAGGTGGGGAAACCCAGGTACATTTGACATGCTAGATATTACTGTGGGATTAGGTGTTATACTGTGGGAGAGAGGAGACTCATAGAATCATAAAATTGTAGGCTTGGAAGGGACTTCATGGGTCATCTAGTTCAACCCCCTGTGATGCAGGTATCTCAGCTAAATCATACATGACATAGGACCATCCAACCTCTGCTTAAAAACCTGGTCATCTCCATTGCCCTCCTCTGCACATGTCCCAGCTTGTCAATATTCTTCTTAAATGGTGGTGCCCAGGACTGGACTCAGTATTTCAGGTGTGGTCTGACCAAGGCAGAATAGAGTGGTGCTATTACTTCCCTCGATTGGGACACTAGACATTTGTGGAAGCAGCCTAGAATAGCATTAGCGTTTTTCGCTGCAGCATCACAACCAGTCAACGTAACACATTTGGAAAAAACAACAACCCTAGCACGAGTAAAAAATGTGGGATTGAATTTTTCATCTCAAAGATTTGGGCACAATAAAAATGGCCTCTAAAATAGAAGTAAACAGGTGCCGTGAGAGAGAAGCTGTGAGGGTAAATTGCTAGCAGATAAAATTGATGCTAAAAATAGTTTTTTTGGAAGCAGATTACCTCCCCTCAGTCCATTGTTTCTCCAGCAGTCAGTGTGCCCTCTGCCTTGAAGCGGAACAAAATTGCTACTTTGGGCAAGCAAAGAAGAATCTTGCTGTTTTGTGTTGTTTTCCCACTTTGGTTCTCCCATTTTCCAGGTCCAGTCTTACTTTTTATATGATTTTGCAAGTTCCCTAAAATGGCTGCTCCCAAAGTGTGGTCTGTGGCCACCAACAGTCTATGCCCTGTCCATGAATTTGTCATTGAAGACAAGAGATGGCACATCCATTATATTATACATTCACATCAATTTTTATCTGTAATTTCAATCACTCCTTTTATTTGTAATGTATTGCATTTTGCCATATTACAATCTGAACGCAATAAGTTACAATATATATGATTTGAAAAGAGCAATGTGACAGTTCATGATCCTATGAGGGGTTACAGAATCGCTGCTCTAAAATATGCTCCTGGCACACTTTGGTTTTTACATTGAAAAACACTTTAATTTTGGAGTGTAAACAACTTGAAGACCAAATCATCTGAGGAAAGGCTAGGAACAATAATAATGACTTAACTTATACAGGTAACTCACAACTTACGTGCACTTAACTTGCATGCCTTCAACTTATGCGCTTGGCAAACTAATTCATTTTTTTTAAAAAAGCGATTGGGAAGTGGGAGGACGGCTAGGAAAAAAGGGCTTTGGCAATCCCACTCATCTGTCAGGCTTCAGGGTATATGGTCTGTCCCCCTCATGGCAGGCTGCCAGTAAAAGATAGACAAGAAGCTCTTACCAATGTCTTTTATTTGATGTTCACAGAGAGAGGCTTAGAAATGTTGCCTCTCGGGGTATTGGAATTGCTCCGAGTAATCTCCTCCCCACTTCCCTTCACAGTCATCAACAGCACCACCACCCTTACGGTGGCTGCTTAAGGTCATTTGCCTCTTAGTTCTCTGCTCTCCTACTTTAACTGTTCGCTGGGTTCTGGGAGAAGGAGGGTGTGGAATGCTCTCTAGTGATAACGTGTCAGCCAGCTTCTCTGCCCCGGTCCTCCCCTCCCTTCTTCTCCTATTATCTCTCAGCGTTGTCCCTCTTCTGTCTCAGAGCTGTGATCTTCTGCAAACCACTGTTGTAAATCTATACTGTCTTCATCTCCTCTGGAAGTTTCAGGAGAAGGGGTGATACTGGTCTCCACCATCCCTCCTCAGTCCAGTCCCTGACACCATCACTGAACCCAATGTGATTTCACTGTACACAGTTTAGGCTTTACCCACTGTCCCCAGATGTGTAACCCTGGTGTAAGTTGAGGGTCACCTGTATATGCCTCTTAATGTCAATGGAGGCTGCTAATTGGTTTAGAAAGGATTTTTAAAAACCAATTAAGCAAATATTAAAATATGAACACCTATAATTAAAACGCACAATAAAGGATCTCAAATAAACAGACAGAGCAATTGAAACAGGAGACTCCAGTCAAGAGATAACAGGGGTGTTTTCAAAAACCTGTGGCAGGGCTGGAGAACCTGTGTAGCTCTCCAGATCTTGTAGTGGGAGTGATTTTTATTAAATAAATTTCTATACTGCCCTCCACCCGAGAATCACAGGGAGGTTTGCAATATAAAAACTCAAAAATACCTAACATAATAACAAACAAAGCAATACTCCATGCCCCCAGTTTAAAAGGTTTAATCAGCAAAAGGCCTGGTTACAGGTAAATGTTTTCGCCTGGCACCTGAACTTACATAGCTCTCCCTGGGGGAGAGTGTTCCACAAACGGGGAGCCACTGCAGAAAAGGCCCATTCTTGTGTTGCTACGCTCTGGATTTCCTGTGGAGGAATCACACAAAGGCAGGCCTTGGGTGATGATCTGGGCTGCCCAGGTGACAAGGCCCCCCTCTCAGCCCCTTGGATGTGGTCCCAAGGAAAGCAGAGCAAAACGTTTGGCACCAGCTTGGCACCCAACCATCTTAGGGACTCCACTCTGGATTTGTGTAGGATTTCCTCATTTGCTTTTTCTTCTCCCAAAGATATCCTGCAAGGCTGCGGAGGTTTAGGATCAGAGTTTTCCTTCTCCTAGATGGGCTACCTTCTCAGGTCGTTGAACTGCATTGTACTCCACAAAAGATAAATTTATATTCATTGCCCCACTTTTTGCCCCTGGCATGTGGCCTCCAGAAGGTTGCTCAAAGGAAAATGTGGCCCTCAGAATGACAGATGTGTTCCCCACTCCTTGTGCTGACATTACTGAGCTTACATATTAGTTGAAGAAGAAGAAGAAGAAGAAGAAGAAGAAGAAGAAGAAGAAGAAGAAGAAGAAGAAGAAGAAGAAGAAGGAAGAAGAAGAAGAAGAAGAACATTCCGCTGGGCAACCATCTTCCTTTAGGTCAGTTTCCTGGCTTTGTTCCTCTCTGCTCTTGTTTTCATCATCCAACAAAAGCACCTTACGTTCCCCATAAAGAAAACAGTTTTAACAATGACCAACTGAAGACTCCAGAGAGAAGCGAATGACCTCAAAGAGCGGCGTCTTGCAAAGACTCATTCCAGGCGAAACAATTCAGCGAGAGTGTTTTTTTTTTAATTCTCAAGTGCCTGGTCTCTGAGGTCAAATACATTTGTGCACAGTGGGGACATATTGAAAGGAAGAACTCTGACTCTCTCTTACCCTAACCCAGTCCATTTTCTGGCTTTAGCAGTGCAAGTAGACATGGGTGAGAAGTTGATTAAGTTAAGGATGGTGTGTGTGTGTGTGTGTGTGTGTGTGTTGCATCAGGAACCCTGTTTCTAGTGGGACTGAGTTCCATAGTGTAACTCTGTGTTGCATGAAGAAGAAGTTTATTTTGCCTGTTCTGAATCTTTCAACATTCAGCTTCATTGTATGTCCCCAAGTTCTAGTGTTATGGGGGGGGGGACTTTTCTCTGCCCACCTCAACCACACCTTGCGTTTTTTTCCTATTACACTTCTATCATGTTGCTCCTTCCTTGCCTTTTCACTAAACTAAACTAAAACCCCAAATATTGACATCTTTCTGCATAAGGGAACTGCTCCATCTCCGTGATCATTTTGCCAGCCTTTTTCTGAACCTTTCCCATCTCTTTGTCTTTCCCTGATCTGCATCACTTTTTGCAGGTTTACACTGACTTGCATTTGCCATTTTGTTACCCGTGACCTCTTATATGTATTACTTGCCTTGAGAGCTGCATTGCAAAGGAGAAATTCACATTTCGGAGGGTGGCTTTTTTGCAGTTCACATAGTAATTTGGGATGCACGAATTAGGTAGCTTCACTTTTAAACGTGCCCCCTTGAAAATTTCTCCTACTCCCACTAAGTGAGCACAGGACACCACTCACTCCGAAAAGCAACTTCGTAAGTTTGCTTGTGGGAAAAGATAGTAGAGTTTTTAATTGCTGAGCAAAGTAATCGAAACACAATTTTAATTGAGGATGTACATCTAATGTATGCATTTTGGTGAATATTTGTTTAGTTAGAGAGCTGCACTGTAAAATTCGAATAGGTGTGATAGATGGCAGTGTTTTGGTTCTCATATTGTTTCATAAAGTGTGAATATGATAATTTGCCTTTAAGTGCAAGCTGAATCAGATTTCTCCCCCATTTCTCCCTCTCATAAATGAATGGGGGCAGTTAGAGGGGGTTGATTCTCTACTATTCCTTGCCAAATGCCACTTCTGGCTCTTAATCTGGGTTGCAGCTGGATCCTATTTAAATGTCTTAGGTAAACCAGCTGCTGTCGCCTTGTTTGCCATTGTCTTCTCATCAGCTTGGATATTTCATGCGTCCTTTGAGATGGCATCAGAAGACGCTTCAAAATACAGCTTTGTACATGAGTTACATTTAGTAAAGGCTTCTGGGAGTTCCTCCTGGGTGCATTCAGCCATCTGGAGTGCTACCAAAGTAAACGCCCGCTAACATCTTCCACTTAAGAGACATGGCAGATGAGGCCCAAGGAAAGAAAGACCTACCAGAGCTTTCTCTGTAACTTCTGTTGTATTCATGCTGATCCCAAGGTTGCAATCCTGTCCCTATTTATTGGGAGTAAGCCCCACTGAAATAAATGGGGCTTATTTCTGAGTAGGAAACTCGGAAATAATCTGAGTTAATATCACTCAATCAATTAATATCAAAGATGGGGCTAGGCGTGCTTCCCTGGTGAAGCTTTCCAGAAACAGAGAGCCACCACTGAAAAGGCCTGGTGGAGTACAGGGTCAGGTTTAAGGTGCTGGTTTTGACCTTTAAAGCCCTATGCGGCTTAGGACCCTCATACCTAAGGGACCGCCTCTCCTGGTATGTCCCAGGTAGGACCTTAAGGTCCTCAAATAATAATTTGTTGGAGGTCCCGAGCCACAAGGATGCTAGGTTGGCTTCAACTAGGGCCAGGGCCTTCTCAGTACTGGCCCCGACTTGGTGGAACAGTCTGGCACAAGAGACCAGGGCCCTGCGGGATTTGGCATCTTTCCGCAGGGCCTGCAAGATGGAGCTGTTCCACCTAGCCTTTGGATTGGTTTCAGTTTAACCCTGATGTTTCGTTCTGTTGGGGTGATTGGTGGGCTAATTAAAAATGAGGCTGAAGTTTAGATTTAGTTTTAAATTGTATTTTAATCTGTATTTTAATGAACTGTTTTATGTTTTTGTTGTGATTTTATTGGTGTTAGCCGCCCTGAGCCCGGTTTGGCGGGGAAGGGCGGGGTATAAATAAAATTTTATTATTATTATTATTATTATTATTATTATTATTATTATTATTATTATTATTATTGTGTCGCCACAAACTCAATCCTGTGCATGAGAAGCAAGCTGGGGTAAGTTACTTCAGCCTAAGGTTACACCACATTCAAACTCTGTTCAGCAGTGGGGCTACTGATGGTGCTG
This sequence comes from Lacerta agilis, assembly GCF_009819535.1. Taxonomy (NCBI): domain Eukaryota; kingdom Metazoa; phylum Chordata; class Lepidosauria; order Squamata; family Lacertidae; genus Lacerta; species Lacerta agilis. The sequence continues at coordinate 4,972,108 of NC_046328.1, forward strand.
TGCCTAAACTTGGCAGAGGGGTAACAAACCTATAAAATAGTGTTTCAAGCCAGGTTGCCTGGTCATATGACCAAGCTGAACCAACTTAGGGTCCAGCCTTAGTTGCCCCCTTTCTGGTTGGAGACTTAACAGCCGGCTGAGTTAGAGATCAGCTGCATCCTAAACTGCTCATCCCAGCAGATATTGGCATAGGATTGCCCCCAACCAGTTAAACACATGCACTATTTTGCAAGTGGATTTGGGTTACTTTTTCTAAAAGATTTAAGGGAACATCTGGCTGCAAAATCCCACCAATGCTCAAATAATAGCCTCAGGTGACAAGAGCAACAGGCACGTCCTCTGAAGCAGGATGTCAAAAGTGAGGCTCTTCCATAGGAAACAGATGAAGTTTTTCCTGAAAATTACAGGCAGGGAAATATAATAATCATAAAATAGTGGGACTTCATTTTGAACTCAAGCAAGATTGAGGTCATTCTTAATATAAAAAAAAAGTTGGGAAGGAGAAGAGGAGTTAATCAGATGTAGAGACAGGACTGAACAAGCAAAGAGATGTTCAGCATGTGTGTTTTGGAAAAAGTCTTCAGGCTCTATGGGAAAACAAATAAGTCATGGTTGAAGGAAGAATTTGTCATGAGAAGGAAACTGAAAATGGTGTTCTTATGTGGTCTCTGTATTTGGAAGGTGGGGAAAACACAATTAAAATCCTGCGGTGGATGAACACAGGCTCTGTACTGAGACAAGCAGCTTGCTTGTTTGTAAGTTGCTTTGGGCAAGATAAAGTCACCAACAAATTTAATAAATAATACTAGTGTGATACAAAGTGAATTTGCATGGTCCATCTTAATGAGCATTGTGTACATCTAGGGTTGAGGGCACAGAATTCCTGGCTTTCCTTACATTCCAACCACACGTGAGTGAACGAACCACTTTCCCCATACACCCCCCAACCAAGAAGAGACAGAGTTTTCATAATATGGGGAAAAGCCTTTAGGCATCTACTACCTACAACGATGATGTGGAGAAATACAGGATACTAAACCATCACTCACAGTCACAGGGAATCTTGAGTTTCTGTGGCTGCTGAGATTTCAGCATGTGTTTCTCATGTGCAACTTCCTTATGTCAGTAAGGACCAGAAACTTGCTTGCTTTGAGATTCTTAGGAAAACTGGTTTCTCTGCCTGATATTGCACTGAATTATGGTATGTACCAGTTGTGGGGAATCTTTGGCCCTCCAGATGTTGCTGGACTACAGCTCCCATCATCCCTGGCGATGCTTGCTGGGGCTGATGGGGGTTATAGTTCAGCAAAACACCTGGAAGGCAAAAGGTCCCCCACACCTAGTATACAGGTATACACACAAGTGGTCCAACCACCTCTGTGTTCCATATGGCATTTATCCAAAGAGAGTTGGATTATGGGTATATCTGGCCACCGGAAAATTTGCTTGAATTAATGCTTATTCAGTAAGGTGCACTGTAAAAGAAGAGATCATTTCTGGAAGAAATAACAATTTCTGGGAAGGAGATAAAAGAAGTTCCCTTCCCTTCTGCCCCCTAACTTTTATTTTTTCTCCTCTCCAGCTGGTTTCTTTGCATATTAACTGTTCTGAGTTGTACCTCATTATTAACAGTGATCCATTTTGACAGATGGGACAGTCAGGATCCTGCAGGCTATCATTTCAAAGTTAAAGGTCAGTCCTTTCCCCCACCTTGCCATCTACCTGCATAACAGCTTTACTTCCCATTAGGATTCCCCAGGGAATATCAGGTAGGGGGGGATTTATCCTGTGAGAGAGAATTAATATTAAATCACACACTGAGGGAGAGAGAGAGAGAGGTGGTATAATTGCACTACCTTCAGTTTTACGCCTCAGTAGAACTTGTGAGCCACATTTAATATTATTCCAGGGGGAAGCCTAAGTTTGGATAACGAAGATGATTTAGCAGTGGCATATTAGCAATTAACATATGCTGCGAAATATAGACTCCAAGATAAAATAGGATTTCATATCCTTCCTCCTGGTCAAACACATGGTGCAGAGGAAGAAGAGATAATCTGCTACCTGTAAGCCATAAACAGGCTGGAGGTATTTTAAGAGCTGGCATGGCACAGCAACTAGAAGGGAGCTCAGGGTGCTGTAAAGGCAACTGCATCACTGAAATGCTAGATTTCCAGATGGGTGCCTTTAAAAGAGGATTAGACATATGAATGGAGGGTAGGGCTCTCAATGGCTACTACCTATATAGCCGATGTTCTCTACCTCCATCTTTGGAAGCAGGCGGAACTCCTGTTGCTAGGAATCACAAATGGGGACAACTGCAATCAGACCTCGCCTGGAGGCTTGCCATCGGCATCTGGTTGACTACAGTGAGAACAGGATGTTGGAATGGGTGGATCTCCGGCCTGACCCAGCAGGGCTCTTATGTCAATGCTTGGTACTGATGTGCTGCCATTGACTGACTCATGCCCCCTCCCCGGTTGATTTCTCAGCCCCTCCATAGGCAATGTCAAGTGTGAATGTACAGCAATTAAGTCGATGGTTCCGCCTCTCACCGCTGTTTCGGAAGCATTGCTTCATGCTTTATAAATGCCTCATCTCACTTAAACATTTCCGCGGTTATCGGCGATGGAAGTTGCAACCTTTAAACTGTTCCTTGGCGGTCCTCCAGAGTAAATTGTCTTGAGCACAGAGGCCAAAAATGGCAAGTTTTCCCCACCCCTTAAAAGAAAAATTCCATCTGAGTCACCGTGGCCTGCGTGGCAGAAAATAAACATAGCTTTCCTTGCGATTGCCATTCATTAATATGTATTTGAAATCCTGGAAATACCATTCCATCCAAGCAGGAAGAGAAAGTGTGTTAGGGAAATTATGGGGGCTTGTAATCATTGTAGCAAAGCATCTAATTTAGATATTAAGCTCACTTATCAGATGTATACTGCCTTGCCCTTTGATCAGAGCAGGGTGGGGGTGGAAATAAAGCAGGGAATAATTGATACAGAAAAAGAAGGGATGAACCCAGCCCTCCACTATAATTTCATTTTAAGGACTTGCCTTTAGAAAGGCTGGCCTGTGACTTCTGGAAGTTTCCCTTTCCACCCGCTGTTACACCAGGACTGCAGAACCAGTGGCCAGTGGAGGGTTGCCCATTAGGGCAAGTGGGGTACTGTCCCATCAACCCGAGTCTGTGCTCAACCAACTCCCAACTTTTACAAGTCTAAAAGGTAGCCCTGGCTGTCAGCTTCTCTTCCTCCTTAGTCTCAGTGTTGTTGCCCATTGCAGAACTCAGCAGGAAGGAGGAGGGTGTGGACAAAACTAGAATTAGGTGGCTTTGGCTGTCATTGGCTCAGGCTCCACCTATGGTTGGCCTCTCAGTGAGCACCAGTACCACCACATGTGGCCCTCCAGTAGGAGCTGGACTTCACATTGTATCACCTCTGGCTATTGACCATGCTGGCTGGGGCTGATGGGAGTCGGAGCCCACCAACATCTAGAAAGCTAAAGGTTGTCCCATCACTGTTTATACAAAATTATTTTTCGAAAGGTGGGCCATCAGGGCAGGAATGAGGCAGAGGAATAGCAATAAAGGGACTCTCTTCTGCAGACAAATGGATTGGCTCAGTGCCTTCTTTGGCAAAGACAGTTGTTCCAAGTAAATGCCAAAAGGCATTTAGCTGTAGCATTTGTCAGCTGCGTAAGGTGGCCTCTCACTTTTCTTCCTAATTTATGACAGAGTGTTTTCTGCTGGGTTGACTGGACCACAGTGTGTTTGCATTAACCTCTTAACATGGAATGTAAAAAAAAAACAAAAAAAAAACCTGTCTTGGACATCCATCTCAGCAGTGCTTGCATCAGAAGACTTTGGTGTGCTGGTAGATGGAACAACTAATGAATGGCCAAGCCAAGAGTCCATTTGGTCCATGGGGTAGCTAAGTATACTAGAAACCTTCGAGACAGGTAGTGTGAATATATCAATCTGCTGATATCCTTGTTTAGTATCTGGGAGCCTGTGTCAGAAATAGGCTTAACTGGGCAATGGCGAAAGTCGACAGCCCTTTAGGGGGCCCATTGTCAACCCCCGGGGACCTACAGGGTCGGTCATTAGTCCTCCTTGCTGCACTGTCACTGCTTGTTGGCACACAACCAGTAATAAGAGTGACCAAGATATTGTAGCATCCTCTACTGCCTTGCTCCAGGGGTAGTGAACTGAGGCCTGCATAGCCTCACGGGTGATCTTCCAGGGACTGCATGACAATGGTGGGAAAGGCCAGAGACAAAATTGCAGGTAGCAACTGATGGGAATCTTACCTTTGTACAGTAAGTTATATTCAAGTTGTGCAAAATCCAGAAGTTTCTACACACTCTCTCCACCTAGGAAAGGAAGAGGCATAATCACAGTTCAATGACACATTGCCAGCCAGGAGGGGAAAGGTCTGTAGAGTGTCCCAAGGGTGAGATAGAGAGGACATCCTTATAAGGAGAGCCCACTGTGGCTGTTTTCCCCAAATTAAGCAAGGTTCTGGTCCTCATGGTTCTGAATAAAGTTCTGAATTAAATAGGAACATAAGAAACAAGCTTCTGTGGAGCCAGAACATTGGTCCATTTGGCTTAGTAATGTCTTCAGCAGGGAGTCTCCTTCTTTGGAGGTCTTTAAGCAGAGGCTTGACAGCCATCTGTCAGGAATGCTTTGATGGTGTTTCCTGCTTGGCAGGGGGTTGGACTGGATGGCCCTTGTGGTCTCTTCCAACTCTATGATTCTATGATGGGGAACCTGTGGCCTCTGTGCCCTGACTGGCAGCCACTCTTCAGAATTTCAGGCAGGAGCCTTTTATAGCCCTACCTAGAGATGCTGAGGATTGAGCATGAGACCTTCCTTGTGTGGTCTGTCACCGAGCCATGGCCCTGCTCCACCATCTAGGATATTATGTGTCAGGCAAAGTTTGCTTTGAGAAGGAGCTATTTCTCCCTGCCTCTTTGTCAGTGTGGCTCAGTCCACCTCATTTGGTAACACTCTATAAACCCTAATTACTTGGGCTTCCTGCCACACTCACTGATTTAATAAAGTAGCTTCATTAATGTCCCATTTAGTTGTTGCCGATAATCCCAACTCTTGGCTGAGGCTTCCAGCTTGTTAATGGAGAATGGGAGAGGCGATCACAATTTGAACTGGATTCTCAACAAGCTTTTGGTAGACCTTCTGCCCCCAATTGACCATCTCAGCCATTTGATAATAGTTTTGTCTCTGGCCATACATGGGGACTTAAATAGAGCCATTATCCCCTGCTGCGAGTTTCTGTAGCCTTCAACTCTTCCTCTGGAGTATTCCTCTCGGTGGTGCCATCTAATCAGCTTTAGGTTTTAATTAAACAGCTGTCATTTGCTTCCTAGTTCTGTTGCGACCTGATGTTGTATTAAATTTTAATTTAGCCAAGGCTGAATAAGAAGTAGATTCCCTCAGACAACAAAGAAACACTATTAGCAGGTTACAGTTGTAATTAAGAAGAGCCCAGCTGAAGTGCTAATGCAGTCAAGTTCAGAGGAAGAATAAGGAATAAACACAAAGATAATTATTATTCTGGAATGGCGGCTACAACTTGAGTTGCCTTCTCCCACTTGACTGGAGAGAATTTCATGTTCAAAGTGCACTTTGTACTTAAATTGTAATGGCCTCTGGGGTTCGAAACAAGATTACTTTGCTTTCTGGCTCACCTCTGGGACCTGAAACCTACAGGGTCAAGATCTAGTCACTCTGAAAGTATGGGTGGAGTTCTGTGCATACAGTGTTTCCTGAATATTCCATACAAGCAGAGTTTTTTCTTCTCATCCTGGATAAGCTGAACAGAATCTGCTTGTCTGCACCCATAATTTCATTTAATAAGGGCAGAGGGTACTTTTCATGGGGTTTGGACACCTGTAGACCACTTGGAGTTAGTGGTAAAAGAGATGTCAGAGTTCCAACCTGAAAGTGGCAACTCAGGCTTTACAGGAGATGAGTCTGAAACTGCCCATCAACCACAAAATAATTTTTTCTCTTTAGCAGTTTTCTGCTGGAAAATACAAAAGGGACAATTCCATTAACATTTAATGGTGCCACAGTGCTCACGTCCAAGTGAGAAAGCCACCCCATTAAATCTCTTACACTTCCATTGGAATGTTTAAATTCTGATAGTCATTGGGTCCCACTTTGAGCTTCAATGACTCCTGCCTTTGGGAACTGCTGCAGGTCCTGAAGTATCTGAGCCAGACCAGCTTCGTTTTCCATTCCTGATCCTTGCAGCCTCATACTCCACTTTTCCAGCACTCCACAGGCTGCCTGCCATGTTGGAACAGGATATCGTTCCCCACTTCAAAATACATGGAGGCATATCCCTACTTTTTGTCTCCTCTAGTCATTTTATGTTTGACCACCAAGTATGGCAAGCTTGCACAGGGACACAACTGCCCACTCATCTGTTAATTTTTCCTAAGAGCAGAGTTGCAAATCAAAACCCTCCAGAATGTCCTATTGATTCTAGTGCAGATCAGTCTATTGAATATAACCTGACTAGGACAACATTGTGTAAAGTCTTCGCATTGGCTGAATTTCAGCATCACAGCATTTTCTTGTAGTGTTTTTCTTCTTCCCTTTTTTTTGGGTGATAGTGGTGGTTGAGAAGCTCTCCTCCATTTCTTAAAAAAGGCAATCTACAGCCTACTGAGGTGACAGTAGAAGAATCTGGCATATAAAAGACATTCTATCCAAATTTCTCCCATTGTAAATAAGGGAAGGGAAAGATTGTGAACATTTGGCCCACCACAGTCACAACATTTCAACCCACCACTCTGACAGTAATTCCCATACCTGACATTCTTCCTTAGAACTTGCAGGACAATTTGTATGCACATTTCTCCCAATAAAACCCCCATTTTTGAACACAGTTTGACCTAATTATGCATTTTTTAAAAAGCAGTTTCACATAACACCATGTATTTTGGTCCACACTTTCCTGTAATCAACCTTTCTGGTCATTTGAGATCATCTGAAGAGGTCCTCTTTGTGGTTCCACATGTTCCTGTACATACTCAGAAGAACACGTTTGTTATAGTGGCACCAATGTTATAGAACACACACTCGCTGTGGATGTGTGACATGTGTCTACAGTCTGCAGTTCATGACACATGTTATAAATGTTGGTGACAAGCCTTCAGGGAACAACAGTGCTGCTGGTATGTGCAGATATATATATATATATATATATATATATATATATATATATATATATATATATATATATATATAATTTTAGTGATTGTAATTTTTGCTTTTTTTAAGCTGGTCATATACTTTTGTATTTGAGGATTATTAGCTCCTTGTGGGCTTCCCAAAGGCATCTGGTTGTCTACTGGTAGAACAGGATGCTGGACTAGATGGGCCACTGGACTAATTCTAGCAGGCTCTTTTTTATATGCTCTTGTCAAAATCAGCAAGTAAATACGTATTCCCATTTTTGTATGCATTTTTGTTGTTGTTTGGGAGTTGGGGAACTATTGCAGAATTTGTACAAGTGCACAAAGGATAGCTGTGTTCAAGATGTGCTAATGAGGCAGGTTGACATTAAAATACCCCAATGATCAGGACCATGGATAGCTCACTGTGAGCCTGGATTCAAGAAGAGGCTAGAAGTGTGCATGCACACAAAAGCTCATACCAAGAACAAACTTAGTTGGTCTCTAAGGTGCTACTGGAAGGGGTTTTTTTTAATTTTTTCTTTTGTTTTGACTATGGCAGACCAACACGGCTACCCACCTGTAACAGGGATCTGAGTGTTACTTCAGCACTAGTCTGGAGCAAACAGATGGTACAAGTTGGTCCACGATTGTCTCACCCCTTACTGTATATAGCCAGTGGTTTGTTGTGCTCTACAGGAGAGAGATTCTTGCAGATACCATCTCATTGGGGGCAGAAGGGGGGAGCTGTTCCATACAATGCAGAATCAGGCCTTTGGTGTGGCAGCATCTAACCTTTGGAATTCTCTCCAGTTGTATAGCAGACAGTCTGTTTTTTTCAGCACCCATTGAGGACCCTCCATTTCCAACAAGCCATTTTAGCAGGAATCATTATCCCAATCTGCATCTGTATTGGATTTGATCTTGTTTTTAAATGTGTTTTCATTCCTAATGTTTTTTAATGGATGTTTTTTATGATACTTTTTATTGTTAATCACTTCAGAAAATTTCATGGAAAGCAGTTCGTTATAGAAAGAAAGATAAAAGTGACCGAGACAAATTTTCTCCCAAATCTCTAGGCAGAATGAGCTGCTTGTCACTCCCCCCCTCCTCTGGATTCACCTCGGTGCCGTGTGTTACTTCAACAGACGTTTTGAATTCTGTTCTTATGGCAGACGAAAGAAAATACTTTTAAACACAGCAGACAGTTAAAGCTATGGAATTTCCTCCCACAAGTTATAGTGATTGTCATCAGTTTGGATGGGTTTAAAGGAGGATTAGTTAGAGAAATTCATGGAGGAGAAGGCTATTTATGGCTATGAGCCATGATGGCTGCATTCCCTCTCCACAGTCGGTATGCCTCTGATTGCCAGTTGCTTGAAACCACAGGAGGAGAGAGGGCTCTTGTGCTCAGGTCTTCCATGTGGGTTTCCCATGGACGTTAGTGTTGCACCGGCAAAGAAATGACGTGACGACAGGATGGTCTCAACGGGAAGGCAACCCCGAGCCACACCCGAGGGCTCCCTTTTATTAGCAATCTCACGCACTGGTTAATGATTGAGTCCCACAGGAACAACTTCAGGGACCAAATAAGGAAACATATAACCCAATGGTGGTACATCCACACCATATAAGGACATGCTCCTACACAGGGTACTCTGGTAACACCCCAAAACATCCCCACATGACATCTCCATTACGTACGTGCTCATCCTCCATGCCTCTCTCTCATGCACCCCTCCCGTGCTCATCTTGTGACTTTCCAGTACTTTTCCACCACTCCTTTGTTTTGCTGTCCCACTGACCTGTATCTCCCATCCTGACGTTACAGGGTCAGCTTGGTTTGCCAGCGCTTGTATTTCTAACCTTGGCAGAATCGACGTGGTTTGCCAGCGCCAATCCGGCCATATTCCCTACATGTTTGGTTGGCCACTATGAGAACAGGGTGCTGGGCTCTGATAGTCCTTTGCTCAGTCCAGCAAGCTCTTTTTTCTGTTCTCAGTGCCCAAAAGATTTCACCCCAAACCTTTCTCCATAATGTTCAAATGCCACAACCACCCAACTTCTGCATATTGGGTGGGTGAGTCTTCCTTTCCCTTCTCACCACCTCTCAGGTGGACAACTGCCATGTCCCCCTGTGGATGATGAGAAACTCTATGGAGTGTATTAAATACTTTATGAAAATGCAAAGCCACCTTTCTTGTGGTGATTAATCCTTCAAGTCACCCATGAGTCGTGACCTTAATAAATAAATAGCCGTGTTTCCTATTTTGCATTCTGTGTTTCCTCTTATTTTAATTTTCTGTTTTAGTCAATCTTGTCCTGTCCCTCTGTACTGGATGACAGCTGGGTAGAAATAAACCCCATAATCATCAATGAACATAAAGCAGATTGGGGTGGGGGGGAGCATAAAGCATCTGGTTTATGTCATCTGGAGTGCAGGGTAAAAATAAAATAAAATATAGACACGTTGCCATCTTGTAGCTTTTTATTTCACACCATTTGTCCCCTGTTTACTGTCAGCTCTTAGCCAGATGTTTAAATACCTTGGAAACCGAAAGCTAAGCCACATGTCTCTGTAGAAGGGTGAGGGCGAATGGCTCTGCTTAGGGGAGGGGGAGAAAGGAAAGGAATTGAGTGCATGGTTTTAAGTGCTTCTAGGCATGATAATCCAATAGTAATTGGAACACAGGCGGTGCTCCTTAAACCACTTAGCTGCAATGGAACATATGTGAAAGGATGCACAGGATGCATGAGATGCAGGAATGTAGGATGCTGCTCTACAGACTCTGTCCATCCACCCCAGTATTGTCTGCTTGGGGGATGGGGAACATTTTTCAAGGGCCACATTCTCTTCTGAGCAACCTTCCAGGGGCCATATGCAGCAGGAGCGGACCGGGCCAGAGGCAGAAGCGGGCAGAGCAACTAATGTGAGTTTTCACCTCCGTGAAGGCAGGCTGTTTCTACAAACTCAACCACCCCTTGCTGACCTGCATCCAGGCAAGCAAGATGCATGTTTGGAGTTCAGAGACACATCCCAAGTCACACAGGATAAGACTCCAGGAATAGACTCTCTGGGGTTTGGCGTGGGCAGTCTGTGACAGTCTGTGAAGACTATGAGGCTCCAGGAAAGGCTGAAATTGAAATGTCATCAGACTGTGGCCAGTAGGTGGCTGTGGTAGGGCCTTTGCTTGGCCTTGCTACACCGAGGAAGAAGAAGAAGAAGAAGAAGAAGAAGAAGAAGAAGAAGAAGAAGAAGAAGAAGAAGAAGAACTCAAGGAGAATGCAAAGGAAGACTGGTGAGGGGTGTGGCCTGGGAGCCAGCTTTGGCTATGATCACTATGTTCTATCTCCACTGTCTGAGCAGTGTGCCTCTGGATGCCAGTTTCTGAGAATCACAAGTCGGGAAAGCACTACTTCCCTTTTGCCTGGCTTGCAGGATTCCAATTGGCATCTGGTTGGCCACTGTAAAAACAGGAAGCTGGCCTCTGATGGTCCTTAATAGCTCAGTTGGGAAAACATGAGACTCTTAATCTCAAGGTCGGTGATGGGTTTGAGCCTGACGTTGGACATAAGATTCCTGCATTGCAGGGGGTTGGACTAGATGACTCTTGTGGCCCCTTCCAACTCTACAGTTCTACAATTCTATGATTCTATGATCCAGCAAGTTCTCCTTCAGTTCTTCATTCCTGAAATATTTGACTCCACACCTTTTCCTAAAATTTCCAGATCCTTAAATCCATAGCCCATTTTCCACAAACCACATTGCCCCTTTGGGGAGAGAGGGCACCTCTTCGTTGGACAAATGCCAAGTCCTCTGTGGTGCTGTGGTGCTCTGGGCCTGAAGTCCCCATTAATTTAGGCTGATTGGCAGTGGGCCTTCAAGTTTTCAGCCAGAGGTTCCCCCCCACCCCACATCTGATGCCAGATCCTTCTAATTGGAGATAGCAGGAATTGAATCTGGGGGCTTCTCTACAGCTGTGCTACAGCCTCTCCCTGATCCAGCCCGGATAGCCTCTCTCTCTCTTTCTCTCCTTCCAGCAGGGCCTTTAATGGTCACACATCAGGAAGAAACTGCACACAGGGTAGGCAAATTGGTGCCCATCACTGCGTCTCCTTGTCGAGAAAATCTGTTGAATTTCCACCTCCCACACGTCTTAGAGAGGCAGCTGGTTTTTTGTTTTGTTTTTCAAAGCAGAACAATCTCTTTTTCCTCCCCACAAGCTGGAGGCATTTGAAAGCATGTGACGCTCTACTTTCTCAATGTCATAAAAAATATTTGGGATACTGATGCTGCAAGGACGGCAGCAGTGCCTCAGCTCATTTAATGGTTTGTTTGATGGATCGGTCTCTCTCACACTCTATACTGTGGGCTATGAAGAACTTACAACATTTTTGCTGATTGTTAGTAGGCTGCCATGGATTTCCTGTCGGAGACAGGGCAGGGAACCCTTTTCAGGCTGCGGGCTGCATTCCTTTATGGGAAACCATCAGGGTTTCCTGCAAACTGCTTTGAGGGTTTTTTGTTTTTGTTACGATCAAGTGGTGTATATAGTTTATGAATGTTAGGACGCCAACAGGTTGGCGCGCTGAAGAGCAGCAGTGAGAGTCAGATAAAGCTGAGGTCCAACAGTATGGGTCAGAAGCCAGCCGAAGCCAGCCCCGGTAACAGTACCGGGGTCAGGAAAAGCCGAAGTCAGTAACAGTCCAAGTCAAGGCCAGCCGAGGTCAGACAGTCGCACAGGGGTCAGGAGTAGACAAAGTCGGTTGAGTCAGGAGTCAGGGAAGCCTAAGTCACGTACGAGCCAGGAATCAGGAAGCTACGGTCAGGAACAAGCCAGGAGTCAGGAAGCTGAAGTCACAAACACAGGAATTGGGAGCAGGACAAGCAAGAACACAGGAATTGGGAGCAGGACAAGCACTCCAGCACAGCAGTTGCAGGTGCTGTTGAATGGAGCAGCCGGTCTTCCTTAAGTAGCCGGCTCATAACCACGTCTCTTATGAACTGCAGCTGCCTCTAATTGTTCCCTATATTCTACAGCTGAGAAGGGAGGAGGGGAGGGGTTCTGCTGGTTCCTCTCCTCACAAGGGCCTGATTCTGGCTCGACTTCTTCCTCCTCCTGTTCTGGTCTTCCCACTTCCCTATCTGATTCTTCCTCTTCCGAGAAGTGCTGCCACCAGTCTTCTCCAGGTATGAATTCCTCCATTTCCCCAGATCCTTCTGTGGGTGCAGCCTTGCCAGGGGAGGCTTGCCACCACTCCTCCTCGTCTGGCTCAACCCTGACAATGAAATAAGCAAGCCTTCGGAGGGCTGCATGCCATTGATGGGTGGAGCCAGAGGAATTCCCCCCCCCCATGCAGATGGAGTTTTAACAATGAATAGACTAACTTATAGTAAGGCATGTGACTCCTTTCCAGTGCTACATTTCAGCCCTGCCCAAGCCAGATGTTTCTACAGCAGTCATCTCTCCATTCTCCATCTAGGCAAGCAACAGGCTCTATCACACTACAAGGGTGTGTGTGTGAGAGAGAGAGAGAAAGAGGGTGGGGGCAGAGATTGTTACAATCTGTTGCAATCTGATTTGAGGATCATTCAGTCCAAAGGCAGGATATAAATCTCCTTATGACCAGCTGCTTACTTAACAGTCCCCTGCAGCGCCCATCACACGAGGCTTTGTGTGTGAAAGAGAAAGTGCAGGGAAGGTGTCCTACAAGCCTTCTCCTTCAGCTTTGCCCAAAGACCTGTTGGCTTCTCTCCAGTTCCCCCCCCCCATTCTTTTCCCACTGCAAGATCTCTGTAGTTAAGACCTGAGCTTGCCTCTCCCCTCTTTTCCTTTTGTGTTGTGTCTCCTAGATGGTTAACCTGAGAGCAGGAGTGGTCTTCTCCCTGATATTAGTCTCACCGAGAGCCTTTTTTTTTTTTTTTTTGCCTGAAGAGAAGGGTGGATAAAAAAATGACTACAAATGCATACATACATATATAGTGTTGAAAGCAGGATGCTTCTGAATACCAGTTACTGGAAATGGCAAGAGGGCAGAGTGCTGTTGCATTCAGGGCTTCCGTTGGGCATCTGCTTGGGCACTGCAAGAATAGAATGCTGGACTAGATGGGCTTGATCCAGCAGGGCTCTTCTTTGGTTCTTACATAAGTAATCGCTCCTGCTCACTCCAACCTACCCACCCCAATTTTTCTTTCAAAAATATAGTATTGAGGTATGTAAGTGAGGACTAACTAACTAACTAACTAACTAACTAACTAGAGAGGGGGATGTTTGAAGCTCAACAGTATGTGAGAAAGGAGGTCCACAAGATTAGTTGCCAACAGTGCCATCATCAAAATATCCAGTCTTGTTTGCAAATTTTGCTTTTCTGGGGCACATGGCTTGTTTGAAGTGCCTTTGGAGAGTCTCTCCCTTCGATTTCTGCTGCTGCTTTGCAAGCCCCAGTCCGCGCAGTTGTGGCATGGCTAAAGTAATTAATCAAACGGCATCCATGGTGACTTGTTGGCGAACTTTGCATTAATGGGCTCATTAGTGCGCTACATCTGAGAAGGGAGAGGAGATGTATATGGCTCAGTGGCCTCTAGGATATCTCCAGGTGGGGTTTGGGTGTGTGTGGGTATTTGCTAAAATTAGCATTTTCCATTTCAGTGCTGTTGGTGCCACAGCAATCCGACAAGGAAAATGAAGGCTTTGCTTACTAGGCCATTATGCCTGTGGAGAAGAGAATTGCTTTATGTCCTATCTGCTTAGGCAAATTTGGAAATCAAAGAGGATGATAGCTTGAAGGCATCAAGGTAGAAGCTGTATAACATGACAGTATCAGAGCTGGAGGGTTGGATAAAGCAAGCAGGCAGGGATGGCAGCCTGAGCATTTTTTAGTTTGAGGCCAATTGTCAGTTTGCTGACGCTGAGGCTCCAGGCTGAAATCATTGTTTTATAGGGCTCAATGCACCCTTTTATAGCACAAGATCTCTGCTGAGTTGGTAGCTGCAGTACCGCTACTGGCCACCTGTAGTGGTGGTGCTGCAGCAGCAGCATAACAGGGAACAGCTGGGGAACTCCATCACAGGAATATCGAGCCCTGCCTTATGCTGAGTCAGACCATTGAAAAAGTCCTCCTTTTTGTCTGTGGTGAATATCCCACCATTCTACTTCATGGTATGACCCCAAGTTCTACTATTATCAGTAGCGTTATGTTGCCCCTCAGCATCTGCCTAACAAGGACCCCTGACAGTTAAATCCAGTCGCAGACAACTCTGGGGTTGTGCTGAGGGAGCCGGCGTTTGTCCGCAGACAGTTTTTCCAGGTCATGTGGCCAGCATGACTAAGCCGCTTCTGGCAAAACCAGAGCAGCGCACGGAAATGCTGTTTCTCTTCCCGCTGGAGCAGTACCTATTTATCTACTTGCACTTTGACATGCTTTCAAACTGCTAGGTTAGCAGGAGCTGCGACTGAGCAACGGGAGCTCACCCCATCATGGGGATTCGAACCGCCGACCTTCTGATTGACAAGCCCAAGAGGCTCAGTGGTTTAGACCACAACACCACCAGCGTCCCTTACTGCCTACTGAGCAGCAACTCCCACTGTGAGTTAAGGGAGTGGTGCTGAGCTACTGGAACTTGCTCAGATCATGATGGAGACAAGTCTTTCCTTTCTGGCAAGCTGGGGTTACCAAGGAGTAACTTGACAAAATTCTGACAGCAACTCTTGAGCTGAGTGAAGTTGTCAGGTTGATTTTAACGGCACTATCTTTATGTGCTGTGTGCTTCTGCAGGACACGGAAGTCCTTAACACAGCCATCCTGACGGGGAAGCCGGTGTCTGTCCAGTAAGGTGGTTGCCGTTTGAAAGATAGTGGATCGGTGAGAGATGTGTCTGGTTCCACCGAATGCAAATCGGCTGATGAAGACGTCATAAAGGTAAGGAAGTGCACCCCAGTTCTAAACAGAGAGCCAGTGTGGTGTAGTGGCTAAGAGCGGTTAGACTTGTAATCTGGTGAACCGGGTTCGCGTCTCCGCTCCTCCACATGCAGCCGCTGGGTGACCTTGGGCTAGTCAAGCTTCTCTGAAGTCTTTCAGCCCCACTCACCTCACAGAGTGTTTGTTGTGGGGGAGGAAGGGAAAGGAAATGGTGAGCCGCTTTGAGACTCCTTTGGGTAGTGATAAAGCGGGATAATCAAATCCAAAAACTCTTCTTTTGAGATGGTCACAAGAAGAGCCTGACCAAGGTGGCCTTTCCCTATGTCTGGTATTCAGAGAGATAACACTGCCTCTGAAAACAGAGGTCCTTTATTCATTGATGGTATTTTACTCCATGACCATGAATTCGCCTATTCATCATCACTCCTAACAATGAACTCAAGTGGTGAGTTGCCAACAGCAATGGGGCCTCTGAGAAACAAGAGGGCAGTATCAACATACCCTGATGTTTGCAGAAGTATGACCTTTCTACAAGCCCAGGGACTGAGCATGTTCTGTCTTCATTTAGTATTCAGTGTCATGCAGACTGTGGGATTCAGCTTTTGGAAAGCACCATCATGTAAAAAAATGTTGTGTGGCAAAAAGCTAGCACATCAAAGGTAAAGTTTGTAACCTAGCCTCCTCCTGCGCGTTCATTTTCTAATTGCAGGGGGGTTTTCTTGCATTCAAATGCGAGCATCCACCTGAAATCTTTTCAAGAAGAAGAAAGGAAGAAGAGTTTGGATTTGATATCCCGCTTTTTACTACCCTAAAGGAGTCTCAAGCGGCTCACAATCTTCCTTTCCCTTCCTCCCCCACAACAGACATCCTGTGAGGTGGGTGGGGCTGAGAGACTTCAGAGAAGTGTGACTAGCCCAAGGTCCACCAAGCGCTGCATGTGGAGGAGCGGAGACGCGAACCTGGTTCACCAGATTATGAGTCTACCGCTCTTAACCACTACACCAACTGGCTCTCAAGACTCCTACTATCCACCCACAGCACATTCACTTGCATGTGCAGACCAGGACCGTGTGTGGAAAAGAACTAGTCAGGCTGCAGAGCATGGATGGGGATTCCTGTGGACCTCCAGATGTCCACAGAACTCCCATCAGCCTCAGCCAATAGTGAGAGATTATGGGAGTTGGAGTCTGGAGGGCCACAGGTTCCCCAACTTTCCTGTAGAATTATTTTAAATACTCTTGCAGCTTCTGGAAGGAGACATTTCCTTCTTGATTTCATGCTGCTAATGATTTGCAAGCTGGCATATATGTCCCCTGTGGATTTCTGTTTGAACCTCCAAGTCTTGCCTCTTTGTCCTGTTATGCTCATCAGTCTAACCTTTTATTTTGAGTGACATATGACTGGGGATGGCTTCAAAGGTAGCAGAGGCTTTGTCAGAGAATCGTTAATGGGGGGATCTTAAGTGGGCTGGGAAATATTAGGGCTGGCCTATTATTCATTCTCAAATAGACAGCTCTGGTTTTTATGCCAGACCCCGAAACTCACCTTCTCACCTTACTTTTAAAGACTTTGAATGAGTTCATTATCAAGTGGAATGAAACAATGGGGGGGGGGGAGAGAAGTTCAGCAAATTCTCCAAGTCAAGTTTGCAACTTTGAATTTGGCAGCTAAGAAATGTGACCTTAACTTTTATTGGGTAAAATACGGGAAAATAGTATTTGGGATACAGCGATGTCCAAGCTTCTTACCATTGCATTAAAGGCATAATGAATAGAGACACCTTCTAGGAAATGTAGACCCCTTTCTTTAATGATGTTAATGGCCCAAATCAAAACCTTGTTATACCACCACTCATACTCGCAATGGGTGATTACGTTAAGTAATATGTTAGCATGTTAAATGTGTAAGTTTATGTCTAGAGTCAATGGATAAAAGAAACTATTTAGATGTATTGCTGGATAAGTGTTTAATGGTTCTTGTATTTGTTTAAAAAAATTGTTACCAAAAATGGGGGGGGGGGTTCCTCCCCCCTCTTCTTATTGTAGCTTCTAAGGCAGAGACAGAGGAACCAGTGGGCCTCCAGATATTGCAGAACCTCCCACCATCCTAGCTAGCATGGCCAATGATCAGGGATAATTGTAGTCCAACAATATCAGACTTTTTTGCAGGGGGGTGGGTCCCTTCCTAGAAATTTAGACTCAGCTCTGCTTTGTACTGGAATTGGCAAGGGCTTAATACCTCGAGCATCCTACCTGTGCCACCTGCTGGCATTAGGGATGTCTCCCAAGCTGTTCAAGGGGGTTAACTCTGCCTGCATGCCACCTGTGCTAAATTGCATGCCACCACTGCAGCTGACACTTCTACATGCTAGTCCTCAGCAAAATTCCATGCCAGGAGAAGTTTAGGAAGCCATAGAATAGACTAGAGAATGAAAAGAATGCTCCATATAGAGCTCCAGGAAAGTGGGACAAATGATTGATCAGTAAATGTATCTTATTGAAGAAGGCCAATGCCAACATTGCAGCAATGGTGTGTTTCAATCAGAAAAAAGTGTTCTAGTCCAGACAGGGTTCTGGTGACCTTAGCTGAGACCCACATCATGGCCTCAGCTTTGTCTGCGATCCACCTGGGATGGCCTTGCGACCCTCCTGTGGGTCCCAGCTGGTTGATGATGACCTATGGAGTATATATTACTGAGCTAGATGGACCAGCAGCCTGACTCATTAAATCTATGGCAGCTTCTTCTGTTCCACCCTGTCAGAGAACTGTCCCTGGCTCAGCGCAGGGTGGTGGAAGGGCTCTCAGGATGCTACAGAGAGCCCCGGCCCCACCTGACCAGCAGCACCCTCCTCTTCCAGTGGAGGAAGCAGTGGGAGGAGCAGGCAGCCCTGGGTCTTGAGAGCAGAGGCTCTGGGGATGTTGGAGAGACCCTGTACTCCCCTCGCCCAGCGGGCAAGGAGGGAGACACGCCATTTCCAGTGTCCCAAGTGCGCAGAGGGGTGAAACGCAAGGAGGGGAGGCAGAGATTTTGGATACTGAAACTCTTATGTTGGGGTCACAGCCGGAAGGGGCCACTCCCGGATTCTGCAAGTGACTGATACAGACATGAACTTGTAGCTCTGCACTGTAAATAGCATGCACAATAAAACCCTTAAAAGACGGTTTGGAATCTTGCCTGGTTCCTCGCGAGCAACCACCCTACGGACCTTACACACCCCATCATAAGGAGGTGTTTGCGTGCCAACCTTCTGCAGACCGGCGCATTCCTGAGACAGTTAAAACCATCATTTCTGTATACACAGTCAGGATAAAGGTGTGATTAAGTGATGCGTTTTTCCTGACTTCCCAAAGAACATTGAAAAGGTCAGCTAGTGCTTCTGATCCCTGTCATTGATTCTGAGAATACCCTGGATCAGAAGAGATAGAGTAAAGAAATATTGTAAGATCACTGCCACTGAAAGATGAAAAGAGAGGATAACCCTTGTTGCTCTGCTTCCTGCCAGTGGCCAGGGATGATGGGAGTTGGGAGCCCAGTAACATCTGGTGGGTAAAATGTTAGCTACCCCTAGCGCAAGGAAGAGTGAGCTCAGCAAACCAGTTGTTTGACTCGGCATAAGGCATTCCCCTTCGCTCTTGTATCTCCTCTGGCTTGCACACAAATGCTTCGCTTTTCTTGTGGTTTTCATGACTTCCTGGAGATTAAACATCCTAAAAGCCACGGTTGCAGTGTTTAGTTGACGAACAAATTAGATTAATCAATTCAGCTGGTTTCAATGGACTTGAAGAATCATTTCACCCCACTCGTAAAATGTAAGAGCAGAAATATTAAAACAGCACTCTTTTTTTATAAATGATTTTTATTGTTTTAATCTATAACTACTACCAAAAATAAAATATAAATTCACATACATTCATCTACTTTGGCAATCATAGCCGTGACTTCCCTCAGACCTTTCAAATGGCTTTCAAATTTCTATCTTAATTCTATACTTCTTAAATCTATCATTGCTTAAAAATCATATACATATTAGTCACTGTAAAATTCATAATTACACTAATATTTCCACATTTATCTACAAAGCTTCTTGAAGTCCTATAAACGTATTTAATTGAGAATCATTGTCTCTCAAATAGTTCGTAAATTTAAACCAGTCTTTGATGAATTTCTGGTCCCGCTGTTCTCGGATTCTTCCCGTCATTTTGTGCAATTCTGCATATTCCATTAATTTTACTGTCCATTCTTCCTTTGTCGGTATTTCTTCTTGCTTCCACTTTTGTGCCAACAAAATCCTTGCCGCAGTCACTGCATAGCACTCTTATAACCTTTAAAAGGCAAAAAAAACACAACAACAACCCATAGGGACATGTATAAATGAGTGCTCCCTAATATCCATTTGGCCAAATGCGTTTCGACAAAGTCTTCCCTAATGGCCAGATATTTCCTTAGGCTTTGATGTACGGGAACACCATTCCTAAAATGAGGACAAGTCGTATCAAAATGCAGGATACTTACATCCTTTCAGGTGAGCCAACTTGGGACCCATACCGTGGGTGCCCAGTGTGCGTGTGCCACACCTCTCCACACATCATGATGTTGGTGCAGCATGCATACGACCTCCGCCACTGCGGTGGCAACTGGACCAGGACCCACGCCTCCACTGTGGAGCCTCTGTAGAGGCCTGTGGCTGTGGCTGCACCCTGGAAGCATCTTTGCGGCTGCAGCAGGCCTCAATAGAGGCCACACGGTGGAGGAGCTGGCCCTGGTCCAGTCATGGCCACAGTGCTGGAGTGCCAGAGATAAAATGGCAGGTGGCAGTGGCAGGGGCAGAGGCCGAACAGCCACAGCAAAAACGTTGTGGGTGCTTGGGCTCCCAGGGCCCCATGGAGTTGGCAGCAGTGCATCCCCTCAATTTCTTGTTTTACTATTTTAATCAGGAAATTTTGGAAGGTATCAATGAGCCATGAAATATATAGCTATGTGCTCTTTAAAAACAACAACAACACATTTCTGGTGACATCCTAGAAGAGGCTCTTTCTCATCCCCTCTCTCACTAACTCTCTCTCATAAGAAAATAAGAATGGCTCTAGCTTATGAGACCAGGCCAATGACCCATCTAGTCCATCCTGTTCTCACAGTGGCCGATCAGATGCCCATGTGAACAAGCAGGACCTGAGTGCAACCACGCTCTCTCCTGCTGCACTTTCCAGAAACTGGTATTCAGAAACATACTGCGTTTAGCCATCCTAAATAGAAGTTATTGACTCAGTCTCTCCTCCTCCCTCTCACTCTCTCAGGAAGAAATGTCTGCTCTATGATAATGCCTGCTGTGACACACAGAGACACCAAAAAACAAAGAAAATATACTCCCCCCCCCCACTTTAGAACTGTTATTTTCCTTGATAATGGAAATTTGTGCAGATGTAATCAATTAATTGACTGATTAGAGGATTAGCTGATTCAAACTCCCACAATCTGACTGAGATTCCTTTAAACTTGAGCGACAGCCAGAACTTCTCTTTTCATGGCCACATAACTCTGCTGCAGTTCTTATCTGATGAGGGACTTTCTTATTTATCACTCCACGATAAATTGTAACTCTTGTAAACCCTCGAAGTTATAAATCACCCGTTTGTTCCTTGCAGTCTCTTATTTCCTCCCCCTCCTCTCTTCACTTCATTACGCCACACGGAGATGTGTTAAGATAGCTTTTGTAGACTTATCTTGGTGTTAATTGAGTTTCCAACAATTTTTTTTGTATTTTTTTTGCCGAGGTATTTAGGTGTTACTGAGCACCGAGTAACACTGGCTGGGGAAATGTCATTAAAAAGGATTAGGTGCCCAGGAACATTAATATCTTTGTAGTATGTGGGAGGTGCTGAATTTCAAAACTCTGCCATTAAAAGGTACATCCCACAATACAAAGTAGCTTAGGTGACAGGTAGGTAGCCTGTGTTGGTCTGCCATAGTCAAAACAAAATTAAAAAAAAAAATTCATTCCAGTAGCACCTTATAGACCAACTAAGTTTGTTCTTGGTATGAGCTTTTGTGTGCATGCACACTTCTTCAGATACAACATCAACATCAAACATACCATCTCAAGACTATTTAATTGCTCATCTCCAACATTGTGTATGCAATCAAATGCCAGCAGTGCCCTTCAGCTCTCTATATTGGACAAACAGGCCAAACCCTACGCCAAAGGATAAATGGACATAAATCTGATATCAGGAATCACAAGACAGAAACCAGTAGGAGAACACTTCAGTCTCCCAGGACATTCTTTACAAGATCTCAAAGTAGCTGTCTTAATACAAAGGAATTTCAGAAATAGACTGGAAAGAGAAGTTGCTGAATTAACTCATTACCAAACTTAAAACCACGGAGAAACCTGGTCTGAACAAAGACATTGGATTCTTATCTCATTATACATGACAAAGCTATCTTTAGCCATCTCACCCCTTGCCTTTCCCTGTAAGACCAATTGCAGTCGTTAACAGTCATCAACAGGTTTTCCACACCCATCAGCCAATCCCCCATTCCCACCACCCTTCTGAGTAATACCCCTCCTCACTCCCTCACTATATTTAAGGGTCAGGTGACTTCTGTTTCAGTGTATCTGAAGAAGTGTGTGTATGCACACGAAAGCTCATACCAAGAACAAACTTAATTGGTCTCTAAGGTGCTGCTGGAAGGAATTTTTTATTTTATTTTGTTTTAGCTAAGGTGAGATCTCATATAGGGCCAGTTGGGTTTATAAGCTAGCAAGCTTTTGAAGAACACAGAACTCTTTTGGGGATCAATCAATTAATCAATCAGTCATTTTATTTGAATGCTGCCTTCCAAAGTTATAACCATGCTCAATGCGGCTTACAACACATAAAAAATACATAATCACAAACATAACAAAACATAACGTAACGCAACAGCAACAACACTTCCCTCCCAAAAACCCCCTCCTAAACAATACCCCAACCCAAGAGTTGAATGATACATGCAAATCCTCTGAAGGCGTAGAAGAGGCAGCAGACACTGGTTCTCCTGCCGTCAGTTCCATGTCTATCCTTTTTAGTCCCATTTCCTCACTTCCTCTGCTGCACACCTGGGATCCTGCTGATCCCAGCAGCACTGGAAAAGTGATGAGCAGAAAGATCTGTAGCTTCCTTAATTCCCACAGTGTAAGAGAATTTAAAACCTCCAGCCTCCAGGGCTGTGCTGTGATAATTCTACCACCCAGCTAGGGAGCCGAAAAGGCCATTGGATCCTCTCTTGTTTCTTTTATCTTTTATAGAATATTTTATTAATCAGTAAAATAGCACCGACCAATTCCAACAAAACCCAAGGAGTGTTACAGTGCTTATCAGTCACATATAAAAAGAAAAATTGAGCAGCAACACTGTCAAATAACTGAATCATTGCATGGACTTCAGCTGTCCATGACATAGCCTCTCCATCATAAAGAAGCATGAGTGTTGGAGGGGTGATGGTACTACATTAAGTCCACATCTATTTACATACTTGATATTCAGGGACCATCTCTTATTAAAATGAAAGTTTAGTTCTAACAACCCTTCTGTGTTGTTCTGGGTGCTCAGAAAGAGCTGAATCCCTAGATTTCCCTTGTCATCCCACCATCAGAGATGGTCCTTTAGAGTCTTTTCCAAATCTCCCAATGGACAATTGTAAACAGCATGACAATTAATTTTTTATGTATGAAGGGAGAGTCTAGATCTGTGTCTAGTGGTAGAATGGCTAGAGCTGGGTTTGTGTTCAGTGGCTGATATTGTTTCTTAGATGCTGAAACCCCTGCCTTCCCTTAGTGACCTCTATAAAAGGTAAAGGGACCCCTGACCATTAGGTCCAGTTGCGGACGACTCTGGGGTTGCGGTGCTCATCTCGCTTTATTGTACAGCTTCCGGGTCATGTGGCCAGCATGACTAAGCTGCTTCTGTGAACCAGAGCAGTGCACGGAAATGCTATTTACCTTCCCGCCGGAGCGGTACCTATTTATCTACTTGCACTTTGACATGGTTTCAAACTGCTAGGTTGGCAGGAGCAGGGACCGAGCAATGGGAGTTCACCCTGTCGCGGGGATTTGAACTGGCAGGTGGACACCCAACCTCTGCTTAAAAACCTCCAAGGAAGGAGAGTCCACCACCTTCTAAGGGAGTCTGTTCCACCGTCAAACAAAGCAAATTGCCAAGAACATCCAGTTCCTTCTGCCTCTATGAGCTCTGTGCAGGCCACAAACAGCCAAAGACACTCTAATTCTATCCAGAGTGAAGAGTCCAGTCACAACAAAGTAATAATGTTTCACAATTACCTACTTGAGCCAAAATAATCTGGAGCTAACTGATAGTATAAGTTGTTCCGGTCTTTTGCAAATGAATCCTGAGAAACCCACACACCCTTCCCTTCCCTTTCTGTCCTCCGCAAGTGAGACGCTCTTCTAAGCCTCACCAGGCAGCGTGCATGTAATTGCCTAATTTTGTGCTTCTTTACCCCATTAATTCTGTCCCTTGTTGTTCTTGTCTAATTGATGAAATGTGTCGTGTCCCGTTGGCCGTGGCCAACGGCGTGGCATTCTTGACCTTTGATGCTTTCCTTAGTTGATTTTGATTAAGAAGATTGAGCAAGACGGCTGACGGGATGGGCCATGAGTTCATCTCCCCGCTCCCCAAGCTTTAGCCTTTCTGGGAAAGAACTGGAGCCCTGTGCCTCCCTGACTGGAAATTCTGGCACAATCCACTCTCCTACTTTGTCACCCTTTTGAGGAAGAGCCCTGCTATCTGGCTCTTAACGTGTCCAGCACAATTGGACCAAAATTCAGGCACTCACATTTATTTATTATATTTTACCACCCTGTGATCTTCAGATGAAGGGCAGTATAGAAGTTATAAATAAAATAAAATAAAATAAAATAGCTAGCAAAATGCCTGCCATTATGATGGGAGGGCTGTGCATAGTCGAATATCATGAGGACCTTGGGAACTTCCGTGCATCTCTGGACAATGGACCTTTGGTGGCTGTTGAGACAAATCAGGAGACGAGACAAAATAATTTTTTTAAAAAAATCCTTCCAGTAGCACCTTAGAGACCAACTAAGTTTGTTCTTGGCATGAGCTTTCGTGTGCATGCACACTTCTTCAGATACACTGAAACAGAAGTCACCAGACCCTTATATATAGTGAGAGGGTGGGGAGACGAGAGTCGAGCTACAAAGCTGGAACAGTAGTGAACCAGATGCCTTATGGACAGGGCTTTTTTCCAGCTTGAACTCACAGGAACTCAGTTCCAGCACCTCTCAGGTGGGTAGGGAGGCGTTCATGGTGAGTTCCAGCACCTCTTTTTCTAGAAAAATAGCACTGCTTATAGGAAATCCATTGCTTATGGGAAACAGCATCTGAGTGCAACATGACTTTCCCCACTTGCAGTTCCCAGAAACTGGTATTCAGAGACATATTGCCTCTGACATCGAAGGCAGAGCAGAGCCATCATAGCTAGTCGCCCCCAATAGCCTTATATTCCAGCATTATTATTTTTTATCTCATTCTAAAAGCATTCAGTCAATTGAGCCTCAGCTGCCATTTGCAAACAGGAACCCCATCATTCTGGTGCATTTTTGTCAGGGGGTAATGGTGCTTCCCACGAGTAAAAGCTCTCGACTCCAGATCTGAATATTTACATTGCTTTATTATACAAATATGTACAAGTCAGAGCTAAAGTTCTAACGTCCATTCAGTCACTTTCAGATTCCGGAAGTGGCGCTGGGCGGGAACGCCTCCAACACAGTAGTTGGGGAATCGCAAATCTCCTCCTCTCTTCCTTCCGCTTGATTCCCCAACGTTGTTGAGGCTACAGGGCTGCCACCTCCCCCTCTGTTCCAGAGCTGCTCTGGTGGCATTCGGTGTTCCTGCTCGTAGCTGCTGCATGACGTCACTGTTGCATGACGTTCTCGGACTCTCCAGGAAACCTCAGCATCCAAGACCCCTCTCACCCCCTCATCGCACTCTCTGCTGACCCCTGGTGGCCCCCTGACAATTTTCCACTATGGCCCCCAGACCTTCAAAGGTTCCCATTTCCATACTGGTCGTCATCGGAAGAGGCAGCCGAATATTATTTACTTTGCTCTTCTTGAGAGATCTGCAATCAACCTTGCACTCCCTCTGCTCTGCGAGCTTTAATCAGCTTTCTCTAAACATTGCTTGAGCGAATGTGTTTGTGGTTTAATTTACCTGCACCTGCCTTCTGGCAACGTGTTCCGAGAGTCACTCCCCGGGGATGTATAATTGACACTGAAGACAGAGATGATGAGTCTGACACGCCACCCTCGTTCTGAAGTACCTGCAGTTAATTTAGGTGACATAAAAGGCTCTTGCCGTTGACAGGTCCCAGCTCCTTTCTCCCCCGAGTGGAAAGGTTGGGGGGGGGATACTTTACCGTATTATTAGCTTCATTTTATTTTCAATTTCCAGCTGGAAAATGGAAGGGAAGTAGCCACAATTGGGGGAAAGGCCTCTTGGAGCCAAAAGCTTTCCTGCCTCTGAGCTTCAGGTGTTGTAAGCTGCACAGGTGCCCCTAGGAAGCTTGGAAGCAGGGCCTCAGCACAACAGCACTCTCCACACTTGTGATTGTGTGTCGAGCTCCCCAAACCACCCCTCAAATAAAACACACTTCACACCAGATATAAGTTTAAGGTTTTTGGCATTAATTTGGCCACAACTTTATTGAATACAAAATAAGTGAGTGGTTGCTTAGGCATTGGTTAAGACTATCTGTCCCTTTTTTCACCTTTGTAGAATTCAGCAGGGAAGAGGATGAGGACAAACCAGAATGCGTTGACTCCACCCATGCGCGTAGCCAAGGGGGGCGGGGGGCACTTGCCCCCCAATCAAGTTAAATAATAGAAATACTTAACCAACTGACCAATCATGTTGGTTCTGCCCCCATAACAAAAGCAGTGCTGTCAAGTATCCCGTTTTCCCCGGGATTCTCCCTTATTTCAAGCAGTTTCCCGCTGCTCTCCCTTATTTTTTTATTTCCCTTAAATTTCCCGTTTTTAATGGAAGCAGCTCCTCCCCTGCTGGCCAGGGACTGGGTGGGAAGACCTCGCCTACTTGGAGAGAAAAGCCTCAGCCCTCAAAGCAAGTGGGAGCCGTTTTCCGTGCTTACAGGGGGGTGTATTCCTCCCCCTGCCTCAGCCCCTATCCGTTGCCGCCGAGCCCCTCAGCCGGCCAATAGGGTTAGCTGGTGGGCAGAGCCTGGCTGCCTTTGAGCAGCTGCTGCTTCCTGTCCTGTTTTGATGGGATCAGACAAGAAGACGATGGGGCTCCATTGCGCGGAGCACATGGCTGCCCTCCTCTTTGCTGGCTGCCCTCCTCTTTGCTCCACTCCGAGCCCAAGCCCGCTTGGAGTTTACATTGCTGCTCCGCCACTTTTGCTTCTGGCTCCGCCCACCACTGACATGTGACTGTCCCCGGGATAGGTGAGACTGCTGATCCCTTATTTTCAAATCCGAAACTTGACAGCTATGAACAAAAGTCCTGCCCCCCCAAATCCTGGCTATGCCCCTGCCTCCACCCATTACTGGCCCTGGCTTTGCCTACTGTTGGCCTCCCTGCCTTCTGCCCTGTGGGCGCCAGTCTCCAACAAAGAAGCTGAAATATGGGTGATGCTCCTGGCAATCGTGAATAGCCATGTGCCTTTCCTCCTGGTATAATCCCAGTTTTGCAGGCCTGCTACATCCTGATGAGTGTGTGAGAGAGGGGCGGGGGCAGGGGGGGACATCACACAGCCATGATCAGGAGACAAAAAAACATATAACTATCCGCACTCCATAATGACTCTAAAGATAATGGAATCATTCCTGTGAATGGGAAGATAATGAGCAGAGATACAAGAGCTGTTTCAAGTTTTGAAACAAGGCTTCCAGAATGGATGAGCTGCTGTAATGAAGTGGGGAAGCTCACTTCCTTGAAGTTCCATCGATCTATTTGTTTGAATGGCACCAGCAGGCAGGTTCAGTCCTGTGCAGAGACCATTTATTTCGGCTGCCATCCCAAGAGATTTGCATTCCCTCTCCACTGAGTTTGGGAATCCCAGTTGAATTTTGACATATTAAAATAAAATAAAATAAAATAAACAAAACAAAACACATCCCCTCTTCTCAGGCTTGTCATTGTTGTTGTTCATATTATTAGGGGCAGCAGAAGATTTATAGCCCAACTTTTCTCCAAAGAGCTCAAGGCAGCATTCTTGACTGCCTGCCTCATATTTTATCCTCACAACAACCCTGCGAGGTAGGCCAGGCTGAGAGGCAGTGACTGGCCCAGGATTACCTTGTGAGTTTTGTGGGTGAGTGGGGATTGGGACCAGTTCAGCACTCTCACCAAGACAACCTACTGGCATGTTTGATGGCAGTGGAGGGCTGCTTGTTTCAGATATAAAATAGAAAATTCTTTCCAGTAGCACCTTAGAGACCAACTGATACGTATCTGAAGAAGTGTGCATGCACACGAAAGCTCATACCAAGAACAAACTCAGTTAGCCTCTAAGGTGCTACTGGAAAGAATTTTCTATTTTGTTTCAACTATGGCAGACCAACACGGCTACCCACCTGTAACTGTTTCAGATATGTAACTCCAGAGCCTTACAATCTATTGTGTGCTGCCTCGGCTCAGTAAACTGGGACTGCGTTCTTCTTCACTTGCAAATTGGGCCCTAAGGCATGGGTGGGGGGAGGGCTAATGGGCTTATGTTCTGCATGTGGACACCTGACTGGTCACTGTGGGAAGACCAGTCCCCTTCCCCGGGGGGGGGGGTGGGGGGGTGGCATTGCGGGCGTGCATCCGGGACCTCCCAGTGACCCAGCAGTGGGTGGAGGAATGCCGTCCACATCATTAGGACTCCCAGACATGTCACACCCCCAGCTGACCAATCGAGTTAACTGGTGTGTGTGGCCAATGCTGTTTAAACTGCAGCGTGGCTGGGGGGGGGCAACCTCCATTTGCCTTCTTGTCGGATCTCCCAGCCCACCCACCCTCCCTCTTTTTTATGCATTGCTTGACTTTGACCTTGCTATGGACTAATGTCAGTTGCCTGGTTGTTGGGGGCCAGGTAGGAATTTTTCCACTTGGCAAATTGGCACCAGCCATTTGGTTTTCGACTACCTTGTAGCAATCGTCACAACTTTGTAAAGTTGGGCATTAGGTAAGCCTTAAACCACTTGCTGATCAGAAGGTCCGCAGTTCGAATCCCTGCGATGGGGTGAGCTCCCGTTGCTTGGTCCCTGCTCCTGCCAACCTAGCAGTTCGAAAGCACGTCAAAGTGCAAGTAGATAAATAGGGGCCGCTCCAGCGGGAAGGTAAACGCCGCTTCCGTGCGCTGCTCTGGTTCACCAGAAGTGGCTTTGTCATGCTGGCCACATGACCCGGAAGCTGCACGCCGGCTCCCTCGACCAATAAAGCAAGATGAGTGCCGCAACCCCAGAGTTGGACACGACTGGACCTAATGGTCAGGGGTCCCTTTACCTTTAAGCCTTGTTTATGGGTGGGGAGGTTGTTGCTTCCGCCTGCCCCTCTTCATTAAGGGTATCCCGTTAAAAGGATCCGGGGTGTGGATCCTGTCCGAAGCCTGGGTGTGGGCTAGGGCCATTCCTGCAGACGGGCAGGAGTCAGGATATAGTCTGGCTTCAGGCCCGTCTTAGAGGGATCTGCCGCCCTGGCGCAGCGATCCCTCGGCGCCCCCAGCCTGCCGCCTCTCCGCCCGCCTCCCTCCCGCGCTGGCCGCCCCTCGGGAGGGGGCAGAGCCGTCTCATCCATAGAAGCCGGTGGCGCGGTGCGCCAGGGCGCTGGGCGCCCCAGGGGCGCCCCCGCGAGCCCGCCGGCATACCGGGCTCCTCCTCCCCAACCCGCCCCCGCCCCCACGGGCAGGCGGGCACTCGCGCGCCGGCGGGCGGGCTGTAAGCCGCCCGCCCTCGCCTCCCAGAGCCCCAGCTGGAGCGCTGGAGCGGCGCGGGGCTTTGCGCGACCTTCCAGCACTCCAGCTGGGGCTCTGGGAGGCGAGGGCGGCCGGCTCGCGCTCCCGCGCGCAGCCGGCCGCCCGCCCGATGCAGCGCGAGCTGCCCAGCAGCGCCGCGCCGTCCAGCTGCGCGCGGGAGCGCGAGCCGGCCGCCCTCGCCTCCCATCCCGGAAGCGCTGGAAGGGCGCGCAGAGCCCTGCGCTGCTCCAGCGCCACGCCCCTCACCCCCCGCTCGCCCACCCCCCTCCCAAGGGGCGGCAAGCGCGGGAGGGAGGCGGCGGAGAGGCGGCATGGCGGGGGCGCCGGAGGGATAGCCGCGCCAGGGCGGCAGATCCCCTTAAGACGGGTCTGGGAGGGGGGGTGGGCGAGCGGGGGATGAGAGGCGTGGCGTTGGAGCGGGCGCCCGCGCTCCGGCGGGCGGAGGATGGGGGGCGGGCGGACGGGTGCTCGCGCACCGGCGGGAGGGCGGGCTGCAAGCCGGCGGGGGGCGGGCGGGCTGCAAGCCGGTCGCCCTCGCCTCCCAGAGCCCCAGCTGGAGTGCTGGAAGGTCGCGCAAAGCCCCGCGCCGCTTCAGCGCTCCAGCTGGGGCTCCGGGAGGCGAGGGCGGGCAGCTTACAGCCAGCCCGCCGGCGCGCGAGTGCCTGCCTGCCCATGGGGGCGGGGGCGGGTTGGGGAGGGGGAGCCCGGTATGCCGGCGGGCTCACGGGGGCGCCCCTGGGGTGCCCGGCGCTCTGGCGCGCCGCGCCACCGGCCTCTATGGATGAGACGGCTCTGTCTGGCTTCACCCAAATACCTAAGCCAAACCGCTCGCATCTGTAACCAATAAAGTTGTGGCCTAATTTATCCCAATTAACCCAATATATTCGTGTGTGTGTTTATTTCTGAGGGAACTGTGGGGCCCGGGGCCTCGCCACACAACAGGGTGCTGAACTGGCTGGATGCAACAGGTTCTTCTCTCTTTATCCTCTCGCTCCTGATTAAATCGGAGTATTTCAAGCCACAAGTCTGCTCCCTTCCCTTCCCTTGTGTTTCCATTGTATTGATTTTCATTTATTTGCTTGCTTGCTTGAAAGACTGTAAACTGAGTACCTAAAGAAAAGAGACAAAGCCCATATTTACATTTCTTATACACTTCAGGGGAGAATGCAGGTCCTCCTTTCCTCCTCCCCCCCCCCACACCCTTAATTCACTCTTCTCTTCTGACACAGCAGCAGCACCAGGTTTTTCTTCCCCGCAGCAGCAGCCGTTCTGAAGCTTCTGATCTTAAAGCACCTCTCCTTCTCAGCCCCCCACCCCACCCCAGACAACAATTCATCTTGCTGAGCAATTGAAATACAATGATTTCCCCCCCCCCCTTTCCAGATTGGGAAGCTGCCTGTCTGTTCAAACGTGTGGATTTGGTCTTCTACTTCTGAGGACTGTAGCACATTTGTAGCATGTAAATTGGAAAGCAAACAGACAGGCGCACTCTAAAACTTTGGCAAGGTGTGAAAATGGTGGAGCCAAAACAGGGTATGCCAAGTATTTCCGAGAGTGCATCTGGGTGGGCCGAACTATCCTGCTGTTGCTGATAAAATGAATGGGTTTGTGTCAGTGTTCCAATTTTCAAGATTTTAAGTCTCGTTTGTCCTTCACCAGTCTCAGGACTTAACTAGATGGGATGATCATCATCATCATTAGTACATAGCTGTCAAATTTTCCCTTTTTTAAAAGGGAAATTCCCTTATTCCAAATAGGATTCCTCGCAAGAAAAGGGGAAAGTTGACAGCTATGCATTAGTAATAATATTATTTACCTTCCCTTCATCCTTAAGGTCCCGGGATGCAACATCCAAAATTAAAAACAGTTTTAAACAAACCACAATCACAAAACAGGGTGCATCCTAAATCTATACAGCTCAGGGGTCAAAGCTCAGGGTAAAGAGGTGTGTCCAGCTATCACTGAAAACTGTGGAAATGTATCTCCCACGGCTTAAGGGTTCCTACAGATGATGCCCTCTCCTGAGTCACCACACACAGAGGCAGAACAAGGTGGGTGTGGCACTCTCTGGGTGCCATTCTGATGGGGGTGACATTCCGCCTCCCACCCGCCCGCGACTCCCAAGCCTACAGCGAGCCTGGTAAAGGGGGGAGCTGCAAAGCGGCGCACAAGGCAAGCCTACCTGCTAGACGTTGGCTCTTAGAGCTGCAGCTGCAAGCAGGGGATCCTGTATGGCACTGCGTTGGCAAACCACCCTCCAGTGCATGAACAGCATGTAGTGGCGCCACACATGCACTGTACATACAACAAAGGCGCATGCGCCACTGGGCAGTTCCCCCCCAACACCCCGCATTGGGTGCCGGCTACCCTTCCTTTGCCCCTGGTCACACATCCACAGATGAGTTTCTGAGTCATTACTACTAAGAGGGCCCCCTCCATCTTAACACCCAAGAGAGTCTGTAGGGAAAGAGTCAGTCTTTCAGATATTTGAGGCCAGCGTTGTGACGTTGCGACACATGTCAGACGGACTGCACATGAGCGGAAATGCCACACATGCGCAGTCCATCCAGCTTGCCACTGCTGCTCCCACAGCGACCGGACGAGCCGCCGAGCAGGCGGCGGGCTGTGGGGCTGTCCTGTCCATGCTGCTTTACGGACAGGCGGCCCCACAGGCCGCTGCTCACTCAGTGGCTTGCTCAGCCGCTGCAGGAGCAGTGGCGCCGACTCGGATACAGTGCGCATTCCCGGAATTTCTGGGCATGCACAGTGCATCTGGCCTGGCGCTGCTGCTCCCGCGGCGACCAGGGGAGCTGCCGGACGAGCAGCGGCTCGTGTGGCTGCCCCGGCCGTCCGTGGAGCAGCACAGACGGGGTGCCGGGCGGCAGGGCTCGGCTTGGGGAGTGGCGGGAGGGGCCGCCGAGTGTCACCCCCTATCCTCGAACCCGGGGTGCCCCGCCCCTATTGCCCCTCCCTTGCTACGCCACTGTTTGAGGCCCGAGTCTTTTGGGGATGTGGGTAGTCCTTTATTGGATCTCCTACATTGGCCTTCCAAAACTTGGTGCCCTCCAGATATTTCGAACTAGCTCCTATTAGCCCAGCCCCATGGTAAAAGACCAGGGATGATGGGCATCGTGGTCTAAAACACCTGGAGGGCAGCAGGATCAGCGAGGCTCCCATGTCTCACCTTCTGCGCTTTAAAAACAGCTGTGCGTGGATGAGAGATTTGGACCTTGGCCACAATACTTGGGCAGATTTTTTTTTTAATAAAGTCTCTCCATAATTTCAGTGACCCCTAAAACTGCTATTAGACTGGGGTGGGGGAGATAACTGCAATAAGGGTTCCCCTCTTATCCCTTCCATGAGGTGGTCTTGTCATGAATCCCCACATCACTTCCAGTTTGAGCAGAAGGAAGAAGGGTACTCACTGATGCTGTGCAAGGGGCGATTCTTCCTTCAAAAGCAGTGCCGGATTTACGTATAAGCTAAACAAGCTATAGCTTAGGGCCCCACTCTCTTGGGGGCCCCCAAAAAATTTAAAGGAAAAACAACAACTGGATGTACATTTCCAAAATGCAAGATAAAAAAAAACCAAATAAAATAAACCTACATACAGCAACAGTGTTTGGTGTTGTGTATGGACCTATTGGGTCCATAAATTACCATATAGCATACATTCAACACAAAAAACAGCGACAATTTGTTGTGGACAAAGGACAGCTGGACATATCAAGGGCCCCATTACCTTGAGTAGCTTAGGGCCTCATCAAACCTAAATCTGTCCCTGCTCCAAAGCATCATTGCTGTGGTTCCAGAGGAACATTGCTGGTGTGCGCGCACGCGGGGGGGGGGGGGCCACGCGGCGGCTTTGGCCCTCCAAATGCTGTTGAGACTACAACTTCCATCAGCCTCAATCATGTGGTCAGTGGTCAGGGGGCATTTGTTGCCTTTAAGTTTGGCACCAACAAGCCCTGCCTGGACTGGCAACACCCAGGAGGTCCTGAGTACAGCCAGTCTCTGCCACAAGCAGAGCTTGCTTTCGGCACTGAATTTAAAGGCTTCCCCACCCAAACGAAACCCCAAGTGCAATGGATTCCAGTGGGGCTTGCTTTTAGAGCTGAATTTGAATCCAGTGACAGAATGCCAGCTGCTGGGACTGGGAGCTCCTGAGTTCAGTAGATCCCTGCTGCAAGCAAGGCTTGCTTTTGGTGTTGGCTTGAAGGAATTGTCCCACCAAATGCAGTTCCCAATTGCAGCTGCCCACTTCTCCCAAAGGATTGTGGAGGATGGGTCTAGTTCCCAGCCTCCATCTTAAATTATAGCTAAGCGCCTCAATTGATGCTGGCTTTTTTATATATGGGAAAGTCTTTGCCAATTTCAGCAAAATTCTCCTGAGTTTATGCAAGAAGGAGCCTTCCACCTTTGCGTGCTCAGAAAGGAATCTAGGGGCTCTTCGTCAAAGCAGCACGAGTTTTCTGACAGCTTCATTGAAGTTCTCTTCGGAGAACGTCTCTGGAAATTCTTCTGCAGAAGCCCCACTGATGTACATCATTCATTTCCGATGGGCTTATTGTCTGACAACTTCCCAGTTCTATCTAAAAGACTTTCAACAAAGCTGTCAAAAAAATCCTTAGAAACTTAACGAGCCATATCTGTCCCACAAGCCAGGATCCAAGTTCTTCTTCAAGGCTGAGAGGCCCATAGGAGAACGCAGTGTACATTCCTTTATATATGCTATGTGTGTTTCTGGGTGTGTGTGTGTGTGTGTGTGTGTGGAGGTGTAGGACTGCAAGATTACCTGAAAACCCAGCAGTCAGGAAGGCCCACAGCCGAAATCAGGCTAAAAACGACTGCAGGGTCTAAACCCTGCACAAAACCTGTTAAGTATCATCTATTTATTCATTTCATACAATTCATATACTGCTTGGTTGTTGAAAAAGCCTCAAAAGTGGTTTACAGTTGTGATAAAACAATAAAATTATCACTAAAACAAATTACACCCGTAATTTCAAATATATAGAAGGTTAAAACTGCGATAAAACAGACCAAAACAAAATAAAACTCCTACAATGTATGAGAATAAATGTTTTCAGCAGGTGCCAGAAATTAATGCAGTGAAGATGCCTGCCTGATATCATTAGGCAAGGAGTTCCAAAGGACATTCTTTCCCTCAAAGAACTCTGGACACTGTAGTTTGTTAAGAGCTGCTGGGAATTGTAACTCTGTGAGGGGTAAACTACATTGCCAAGAATTATCTTGTATTTTTGTATTTTTAATATTTTGTTGGAAGCTGCCCAGAGTGGCTGGGGAAACCCAGCCAGATGGCGGGGGGTAAAATTATTATTATTATCATTATTATTATTATTATTATTATTATTATTATTATTATTCTGAGGGAAATAATGTGTTTCACATGTGCTTTAAAAGTATGGTGTGTACATAGCCTGAATCAAAAGTTCTCAAGAGAGCACTTTCAGTTTGAAAAGGGATGGGGGAATGTTGGGTTATACCTTGATTTCATGGTGGCAATTTTACAACAATTTATTTGTCTCTTAAAAATGAAACTAAACGTGACTTACAGATGTTATTAAAAACATTAAACATTAAGACATAGAACATGTTGGGAGGCACACTTTTCGATGGGCTTGGGAGTTGCTTCTGGGAATGGAAGTTCCAAATGTGTACGTGGTAAGCTCAGAACCCCTTATTATATATATAGACAAAACTTGCCATATAACCATATAGATTGCAAAAGATGGAACTGGGATTCAAGGTGGCCTTAACAGACTGGATAACTGGGCCCAAACTAGCAAGATGAATTTCAATAGGGACAACTGTAAGGTTCTGCACTTAGGCAGGAAGAAGTAGTTGCACGGAAATAAGATGGGGAACATCTGGCTTGCCAGTAGTACATGTGAAAAGGATCTACTGGTACGAGGGGTCTTAGTAGCACTGGCGAATGGAGCCGCTTGGCTGCCCGGGGCGGCAAATGCGGGGGGCACCCCCCCCCCCCGGGGCAGGGCGTTGCTCCGCAAGACGCATACGTCCTGACGTCACAACACGCGCAACAGGATGAATGGTGCATGTGCGGGATAATGCACATGTGCAGTCCATCCATGCTGGCGCTGCTGCTCCTGCGGAAACCTTACGAGCCGCCGAGCGAGCAGCAACTCAAGGCTGCCGTGCACGAACAGCGTGCATAAGGCTGCCCTGTCCGTGCTGCTTTTTGCGTGCAGCAGCCTTGTGAGTTGCCGCTTGTAAGGTTGCCGCGGGAGCAGCAGTGCCAGCCCGCACAAACTGCGCATGTGCGGTATCCCGCACGGACCATGCATGTGTGACATTCCGCACATGCACAGTCCACCCGGGCTGCCGGGCGCAAGTGGCAACCTTACGAGCCACCGCCGCACGGACGGGATGCCGCATAACGGGTCTTGGCTTGGGAGTTGCGGGGGTGGCGCTGAGTGTCACCCCCCTCCAGGGTGGCACACGGGGCAGACCACCCCCAATGCCCCCCGTTGCTCCGCCCCTGCTTAGTAGGGCACAAGCTTAACATGAGTCAACAGTGTGATGCAGCAGCAAGAAGAGCTAATGCTATTCTAGGCTGTGTCAACAGAAGTATAGTGTCCAGATCAAGGGAAATAATTGTTGGCATCTGCCTGCCTCAAGAGACAATGGAGTGCGCTTGTAGGGGTGAAGCTAAACTGTTGCATTAGTGGCAGTAAAGTGTCCTCCCTGGGCAGTGTGTATGCATACCCTCCACCATTTCTCCGATGAAAATAGGGACGTGCAATTCTATAATGATCATTTTACTATTTGTACCCACACATCTTCCTGGGCAGCTTCCAACATATTCCAACATATATAATAAAAACATAATAAACTTCCCTATACAGGATTGCCTTCCGATTGCTTCAGGGGTCAGATAACTCCATACCCTCCAACATACCCCCAGTGAGAATAGAGACATTCTACCACGCCCTCCCAACATTTCTCCAATGGAAATAAGGACATCCTAAGGAAAAGTGGGACATTCCAGGATCAAATCAGAAACCGGGACGGCTTCTCTAAATCAGGGAATGTCCCTGGGAAATAGGGACACTTGGAAGGTCTATGCATGGAGGTCCTAGGCTGCCTGGATAACAAGACCCCTCTCTCGGCCTCACTGTTGTGCTCCAAAGGAAAACAGAGCAATATGTTTGGCACCATCTGGGCTGCAGGAGTTGCTGGAAAGAGGAATGCAAGGCACCATACAACAGTTTTAGACTAATCCACTCTGCATTAGTATACTCCTTAGCCCAGGCATAGGCAAACTCGGCCCTCCAGATGTTTTGGGACTACAATTCCCATCATCCCTGACCACTGGTCCTGTTAGCTAGGGAGGATGGGAGTTGTAGTCCCAAAACAGCTGGAGGGCCGAGTTTGCCTATGCCTGCCTTAGCCTTTCCTTCTCCCGAAGACATCCTACAACGCAGCAAAAGTTTAGGATCAGAGCTTTCCTTCTCTTACACTGGCTACCTTCCCAGTTGATGAGCCCCCTCGGCCCCTCACTTCCCACTATTACAGCACATGCAGAAACCGCCTCCTTAAGGGAAGTAATAATACCGCTCTATTTTGCCTTGATCAGACCACACTTCTGGCTGCCACAGTTTAAGAAGCATATTAACAAGCCGGAACGTGTGCAGCTTGGAGGGTAACCTTGGAGGGTAACCAAGTTGATCAAGGGTCTAGAAATCAAGCCTTATGAGGAACGGTTGAGGAAATTGAGTGTGTTTAGCTTGGTTATGAAGAGACTGAGAGGAGATAAGAGAACTATCTAAAGAGCCATCCTGTGGAATATGGAACACGCTCCGGGGACTGGAACCCAAGCCAACGGATTCAAGTTACAAGAAAGGAGATTCCAGCTAAACACCAAGAATAACTTTCTGCTGTTCGACAATGGAACAGAGGTGTTTGCAGACTCTCATTCCTTGGAGTTTTTGAAGCAGAGGTTGGATGACTGTCCTGGATGCTATAGTTGGGATTCCTGGATTGCAGAGGGTTGAACTAGATGATCCTTGGGGTCCCCAATGTCTACAATGCTATGATTGTTCCTAATGAAAATACAAGAAGACAAACAGCATGCCCATGTAACTGCCTGGACAGTTTGTAATGATATAGCACTCTTGCATGACAATTGATACCTGTTGGGAATTAAATGAAGCTATTAGTGTCATTTGGCCACAGTCTGCTCTTCCAACCAGTCTGTTAAAAAAGGAGAAACAAACTCAGTCACTCAGTGAAAAGGAATTAATGGCAGATCTGGTTTCTTACCCCTCTGGGATAAAATAATCTGGTCACCCTCCTGCACCTGCTTTTGTGGGTGAGAGCAAAGTGTATCAAAGCGAGGCCAAGGGGAATCTCTCTTTCTGAAGATGCATTTGGTGCCAAAAGGATACGAGGCTTCACGGTCAATCGATAGAGCTGTAGGCGTGCTGGGAATCGAATGCCGTCTGATTGAAAAATTGGTGACCTAAGACCCAATCCATATCGCCGTCACGGTTCAGGGGTGTTAAACAACAGCGCTGGGTGGGGGGAAAGTGGCGAATAGTAACAGGCCAAGCATCTCGGTCCTCTTTCAAATCTAGTCGATGGGACCATGTCTGCAGCTTGCATAAAACATGAGGATTTAATAGAGCTGTTGTGGCCAACAGGCCAATGACGGGTGTAAGTACAATCTGCCATTGGGACGAGAGTGTTCATGCTGTGACCCAGTTCTCAGTGATGTGGGAAATTATGGCTGGGCCGTACCACCTCCGAGTACTGTTTGTGTGCGGATATGTTTGTGTTGCGGGGGCCGGTTGTAATCAAATGCTTCTCCATAAAAACTTGAGGGTTCTAACTGAATGTTTCTCCATACAAGAAAAATTAAATAAATCCCTGCACTTGGAAAGCCAGCTTTCCAGATGAGAAAGGGCGTAAGCACAAGCTTCCTTTGGGGCAAGAGCATTCACACTACGACCCAGTTCTCATTGAGGTGGTGAAGTTATGCCTGGGTGGTACCACCTCTGGGCATAGTATAGGGAGGACTGCAAGTGAATGCATCTCCATTAAAAAAAATCATATTAAATCAATCCCTGCACTTAGAAAGCTAGCTTTCTGGAAGAGATTACCCTTGGATCAGACTGGAAATGAGCTGAGCCATTTACCCCCATGTCAGTAATAGCTTGAGTCACTGCTGAACCAAATCCATCAGTGCAAACTACTGTAAAGCAGAGATCCTCTTTTTGTTTTTTGTTGGGGCTGTCTCTGGGAAAACTGAGAGCTTGAGTCAAATGCCTATCCCTCATGGGAGACATTCTTAATCCAACTGTCCTCTGCCAGGGTTGGGTTTTATTCTCCTCCACATTTTCCCAATAGGAACTGTGCAAAAGATCCCCCTAGCAAAACCAGAGAGAACTCTCTCTAAGTCCTTTTTGAAGAAGTGCTCCTAGGAAGACTC
The DNA here is from genome assembly GCF_009819535.1 of Lacerta agilis. NCBI lineage: Eukaryota > Metazoa > Chordata > Lepidosauria > Squamata > Lacertidae > Lacerta > Lacerta agilis. The sequence goes on from NC_046328.1 coordinate 5,010,705, forward strand.
TTAGGGTAGGGGAACAGTCTTCCCATGAGTAAAGGTAAAGGGACCCCTGGCCATCAGGTCCAGTCGTGTCTGACTCTGGGGGTTGCGGCGCTCATCTCACTTTACTGGCCGAGGGAGCTGGCGTACAGCTTCCGGGTCATGTGGCCAGCATGACTAAGCCGCTTCTGGCGAACCAGAGCAGTGCACGGAAACGCCGTTTACCTTCTCGCCGGGGCGGTACCTATTTATCTACTTGCACTTTGACGTGCTTTCGAACTGCTAGGTTGGCAGGAGCTGGGACCGAGCAGCGGGAGCTCACCCCATCGCAGGGATTCGAACCGCCGACCTTCTGATCAGCAAGCCCTAGGCTCTGTGGTTTAACCCACAGCGCCACCTGCGTCCTTTCGCATGAACTACTCTTGGGCTAAGAGGGTGGCCTGTGAATGTACACTTTTGCCCACCCCACTCCCTCCAGCTCCAGTTTTTCTAAGAAGGAGATGTCTCCAGCTTGGGTTTCAATCCAGGACACTAAGAATTCACAGGCCTCTTTGTTGAGCTCCTGGAACTAATTTCTGAGTCCAGTGAAGCAAACCTGCACCTCCAACCCTAACACCCCAGTCCTTATTGTTCATGGTTCCCACTCCCATATGGAGAAGCATTGAATTATGTGAGCTGCCATTTACAGTTTGAAGGGGGAACATAAGAGCCATGAGCATCTAACCCAGGTTCCTGTTTCCCACAGTGACCTTTCAGATACCCCAATGGGAAGCATGCAAGTGGGGGCATGAATGTAGTAGCCCTCTCCCACTGCTGAAATTATAGGATCCTCATTGCATCGGACCAAGTGTCTAGATCCTGCTTCTGACCAGTCGGATGCACCCAGGAAGCCCACAAGCACTGGCCTCTCCTGCTGTTGCTGCTCAGTCATTGGTATTCAGGGGCTTATTGCTTCTGAACATGGTCTCCCCATATAGCAGTCCTAACTACAGGCCACTGATGGAGTTATACAGTAAGTGGCGCAGCCAAGACACAGGTTTACCACCTCGGGGCGAAATAAACCGCTGTGGTAGTTAAAAAGCAATTAAAATTTGAGTTAAGCTCCCAACCCTCCTAAAAGGTGTGATTGATCTCCTCATTTTTCCATATTATGTAGTAGACTCAGACTGATGTAATGAGGATAACATTAAAAAAAAAACCATAATAAATCTGCAAAAGGCAGGGATGGGGGTAGGATAGGAAGAATCCCCCCCCTCCGCAGCCATACACTGCAGCATCCTGCAATGTGTCATCTATCTTCCATAGCTGAACCAAGTGGCTTCTATTTTCACCAAGATGCAAGAGAGAGAGAGAAAAAAAATGCAAACATTTATGCAAAGTTATGTTTCCACTCAGATAGAATTAATGCACATGTATATGCCAGAAGAGCCATAGATCAGTGGTAGAGTGCATGCCTTGCATGCAGAAGGCCCTAGGTTCAATCCTTTGCATCTCCAGTTAGAAGGATCAGGTAGCAGCTGAAGGGAAGTATCTCTCTTTGCCCAAGACCCAGGAGAACTACTGCCATCCAGCACAGACCTGCCTTTCCCAGTTTGCCCTCCAGATATTTTGGGCTACAGCTCCCATTGTCTGTGACTATTGGGCAAGCTGGCTGGGGCTTCCGGGAGCTGTAGTTCAAATAGTCTGATCTGGCAGAAGGCAGGTTATTACGTTCCATACTTCATTGAATGGTCTATGAAACCTTTAGACTGAAAAAGAGAGGGGTGGATTCATAGCTGAAGCTCTAGAGCATGGGTAGCCAACTTAGTTCCCTCCAGTTGTTCGTGCTGGCTGGGGCTGATAGGAGTTGAGATCCAGCCACTTCTAGAGGGCCACTGGTTTCCTATCCATGTTTTAGACTCATTTGTACGTCCATCCATCCATCCATCCATCCATCCATCCATCCATCCATCCATATTTATATTGCACTCTATCCCCAAGGTTTCAATTTCCAATTCAATTTCCAATTCTATACAGTGGAATGCTGGTTCTTGAACGGCTTAGTTGACGAACAAATCGGCTCCCGAACACCATAGGTGTTCCAGTTTTTGAACATTTTTCAGAAGCTGAACATCCGATGCGGCTGTCGGCTATTGTTTCTGGGGTGCCTGTGTCAGTCGGAAGCCGCGGCTTGGTTTTTGAACGTTTCAGGAGTTGAACAGAATGGATCCACTGTACTGTATTTAAAAAGAAATCTAGAGCTATCCCTTGGCACTTCTACAAAGAGGTCCCTGCCACCCAACCAGAACCTGTAAGCAGTGCTTCCTAGCTTGATCACATGGGTAATCCTACCCAGTCAGGGATCACACAGCTGGTGAGATAATATGTTATGCATTATAGGGTCCTTTCTGTGCATAGAATTGTAGAGTTGGAAGGGACCCCGAGGGTCATCTAGTCCAATCCTCAGCAAGGCAGGGATATGCAGCTATCCAGTACAGGGATCAAACCTATGACCTTGGTGTTATCAGCAGCATGTTCTAACCAATTGAGCTATCTACCTGGACATCGCACAGTGCTATGGAGGCAATGGTGTTTGTGTGTTAGGGGATAGCTAGTACCTCTGGTTTCAGTTTCCTCTGGTGGGGACGCATTGTGCTCCTTCTGGGGTAGTTTGTCCACCTTTGGTCCCCACCCTTCACTCAACTCTCACCACACAGGCTCCTAGAAGCTGTCAGCCTGTGACAGCGGCCACACCCTGGGAACAGCTTTGACTGGCTGGCTAAACCAGGTGAGGGAAGCCAATGGGTCTCAGACCATCAGTGAGTTAGTGATGTTCCCTGGAAGCGAAGGCAGGCCCCAGTGGATTGAGAAGACAAGACAGATACCGAGTCAAGAAGACATGTGATGTAGAGGGGGAAATCTGTACCTCTTGCCTAGCAGGACATCTTCAAGAGAAGAAAAAGCTAAGGAGTAAACCCTACACAAATCTGGAGTCCCTAAAACAGTTGGATGGTGCCTTGTACGCCTCCTTCCAGCAACTCCTATGGTCAAGCTGGTGCCCAACGTATTGCTCTGCTTTCCTTTGGACCACATCAGCGAGGCTGAGAGGGAGGGTGTTGTTGTCTGGGCAGCCAGGACCTCCATATACACTGCCCAGGCTTGTGCCCCAGAGAGCTCACTGCGGTGCTGCTAACGCAGCAAAAACAACACAGGACCCAACAGTTACTAGTTACCTGTTTCTGTAGCCACAGCAGGTGCTGTAATTTTCCAGCGGTTGGGCTTGACTCCTGGAGGTGCACTCCACTGTGTCTCGAGACAGGTGGGTGCCAACCACCATGTAGGCAATAGATGATTGTGCAACTTGAGCAATTGGCAGCATGTTTTCCATGCACAAAATGCTAGATTCAATTCCCAGCACCTCCAAGTACATTCAGGAAAAGGTCCCTGTCTGAAGCTCTGGAGATCCCTTGCCAGTCAGCAGCCACTGGACTGGAGTTGGAGGTGCCAATGGTCTTGTTGTTGTTCAGTCGTTCAGTTGCGTCCGACTCTTCGTGACCCCATGGACCAGAGCACGCCTATCTTTCACTGCCTCCCGCAGTTTGGCCAAACTCATGCTAGTCGCTTCGAGAACACTGTCCACTGTCCAATGGCCTTAGTGCAGCACATCTTGCTACGCTTCTGCGTTCTAGGCCCACCTCCCCCACCTGGTGCCTGCCAGATATTTTGGATTACAACTCCCATCATCCCTGACCTTTGACCATCATTTTTCCATCAGACATTGGCTGATGGAAATTGTAGTCCAAGACATCTGAAGAGGTTGTGGAAGGTTGATCTGGACCTGCTGGAAGTAAGTAAGTAAAATTTATTACGGCCATTGGCCCATATCAAGAACAAATCAGACCTGCTGGAAAAAAAACCAAAACCAGTGGAGGAAGGCGTTAATGGTACTATAGCTCAATAAGAATTCCTAGGCCTTCCCTAATCATAATACAGAACAAACAGGAGCAAAAAAGAAACAATGAAATGTGGTCTCCGCTGTAAACAATAGGAGATAGCTTTGGTTTATTTAATTTCAAGCAAAGAAATAAAAAGAGCCCAGTGTCCATATCTCTATAGACACCAACCAAATACCTCTGGGAAGCTTTTGATTAGAACATGAAGGCAACAACCCTCTCCTGCTCTTCCTCCCTAGCAATTTTACTCCTGATCACATCACTTATTGTGGCTTATAGACTTCTCCTCTGCGAATATGTTTAATCCTTTATAAGAGCATCTAAGCCACTGACGGCCACCATGTCTCCTGGCAGTGAACCATAAGCATAAGAACATCCTGGCTGCTGGATCAGACCAAAAGCCTACCTATGTATGGCAGCATCTTGTTTCCCATGGTAGCCAGCAAGATGCCTCTGGGAAGCCCACCTGCAGGACTTCAGGGCAGCAGCTCTCTCCTGCTGTTGATCCCCAACAGCTGGTGCTCAGTAGCGATGTGCCAAAACCAGCCTCCCATTTCTGGAAGGTCTTTTCCACAGCAAAATAAGTTTCCATTCCATTCCATTCACATGATGCTTTTCAGAATGTTGTTGGGTGTAGGCTGTGCTATTTTTCACCATGGACTTTTCCTTTGTTCTCTTATAATGGCAATGGCACCCACCTGAGAGCTGCTGGAGCTGAGCTCTTGCTGAAGAAAAGCCCTAGGTGTACGACTGAGGAACACAGGAGCCTGCCTTGTGTGGAATCAGACTACCAGTCCATCTAGCTTAGCATTGTCTACCCTGGCCGGCAGTGGTGCATGCAGGGAACCTATTCTCAGCCCTACAAGGAATCTTGCATCTGTGACTTCATGAAATGCAGATGTTTTGCCACAGCCCTCTGAAGTTGAGCTGTCTTTATTGTTGTGAGGTGGCTCAGCATGGAGTGTGTGTTCTGCTTTCCAATAAACACTTCAGCACTCTGCAGCCACCCTGGCTGAGTTATCTCATGATATCTCCTCCTGGTTTTTAACTGAAGTGTGGGAAGCTAGGACTACTAAGTGTGGTCGTTGGTTAACATTTTTAAGTGTGGCCATTTTCTTTCCCCTTAAATCTGCACTCATTTCTTTTACAGCTTTTACTCTGAAAAAATAACAATGGCCAGCTGTTAGGCAAATGGTAGACAGCATCCTTGCCTTGCTGCTCTTGCAGGAAAGCTGTACGTGGGACATCATGGGGTTGTCAGGAGGTGTGGGCACCTGGGAAGGCTGCAGAATGTAGGCCATCAAACTGGTGATTTACAGAGTGCAAGAAAGGACCTTCACAAACACCATTTGGTCACCTTGAAAATAAGGCAAGCACAACAGAACCCCTTTCCTTCAATAGTGTTTGAATAGTTTCATTGAATCATAGAATTGTAGAGTTGGAAATGATCCCGAGGGTCATCTATTCCAATGCCCTGAAAGGCAGGAATCTCAACTTTAGCATCTAACCTCTGCTTAAAACCCTCCAAGGAAGGAGAGTCCATCACATCTCGGTTCCACTTTCGAACAGCTCTCACTTTCACCAGGTGGGCACTGCTTTCCTTTTAGGTGGAGACAGAGGCAAAGTAGGTGTTGAGCAGTTCTGCCTTCTCTCTATCACCAATAGCATTTTCCCATATTCTCCAGGCTTTCTCTTCCTCTTGCTTTGAACATAGCTGAAGAAACCTTTAAAAATTATTTTTAATCTCTCTTGCAAGCCTGAGCTCATTCTTAGCTTCGGCCTGCCTGACCTTCTCCCTGCAACTGTTGGCTATCCATGTATACCCTTCCTTCATGATTTCTCCTTTCTTCAGTTTCTTATCAGTTTCCTTCTTCCATCTCAGCTCACCTGTAAGCTCCTTATGCAGCCACACCGGTTTCTTTAGGTGTCTCACACTTTTCTTTCTTTTCTCAAGTGATGGGTAAAGGTTAAAAGAAAAAACAGCAGGAGAGAATTCCACTATCCAGTTTCACATTTCTCTGAATCTGGAGCTGCTATGCAGCCATCATGACTGACAGCCATTGATTGACTTGTCATCATCTGTTCAATAACTTAAAGAAAAACTGACATCAGTGCTTTTGTCATATGCACCTAGGTTTATATGTAATAGTTTAATGAAGAGGTAATCAATTGGCATGATGGATGGGGAGTCATCTAAACCAGCAATGGGGAACCTATGGTCAGGGCCGTCTTTAACATATGTGGTACTGGGGTGCAAAAAGCCGCCCATCTCCCCCAATTGTTTTTTGGGGGGAGGCCAAAGTTGTTGAGCTTTTTTTAGGGGGGCAGCTCAGGGTTGTTGAGCTCTCCCATGCCACTGTGGGAGGAGAGTGTTTTCCGCAGAGGCTTGGGAGGGAAGCCCTCCAGACATATGAGTGGTGGGCGCACAACTCTCTCCCATGCCACTGCAGGAGGAGAGCAGTCCCCACAGAGCCTTGGGAGGGAAGCTGCGCACCCTCCAGCCATCTGGCGCCCCCCAGAATTCAGCGCCGGGGTGACCTGCACCCCTTGAATCAAGGGTAAAGACGGCCCTGCCTATGGCCCTCCAGATGTTTTTGCACTCCAGCCCCCATCAGCCCTGGCTAGCATGGCTAAAGGGCAGCGATGATGGGACTTGTAATCAAAGAACATCTGCAGGGCCGCAGGTCCCCCCCCCATGACCTAAACATCCTTGGATCCATTGTTAGCCCTCCTAGAATCCTCCTGTGAATCTTTAATTCCCAGTGACATTGCTATTGTATGTGGTGGTGGTGGTGGGGAATAAGATTGAGGGGATTGAGAATGTAGCATGAGACCCAACATATGTGCCAGTTTCACCTAATGAAATACTGATTCCCTGGAACAGGTTCAGGATTTGCAATTAAGACCAATGAGAAATGAGCCAGCACCATCTGATGAGGATTCACTGGATAAACAATGCTTAATCCCAGTTGGGACGCCAGCCATTAAATAAGAGGCATACGGATATTTGCTTAAGCTAACGATTGTCAGTAAGGCTTAATCTGCAAAAAGTTTAAGGATCAAATGCTTAGTCTGGTATAAACAGTGGACTCTAAATGGGATGCAAATACCCTTGATCCTCTTTAGTTCTCAGTTGGGTTAGGGTGAAACTGGTCTTTGCAATTAATTTTCAACAGTTACCAAAACAGCCATCAGATGCTCTTCCTCTCAGCCGTTGTTCACTGCTTGTTGAGAAATGTTGTGTAGGGAATGCCTTCAAATGACACACTATGGGAGCTTTCCAGACATTTTGGACTACAATTCCCTTCATCCCTGACCACTGGCATGCAGATGGTCCCAGGTTCAATCCCTACCATCTCCAGGTATGGCTGAGAATGTCCCTCCATCTGAAATCCTGGAGATAGCACTTAGCTAGGTGGGCCAGTGGTCTGAACTGGCAGCTTCCAATGTCCCCAAGTCAGGGCAGACCCTCCTCTCCCATCAGGGCTCTACTCCCACAGCTATCACGCTTCCTCCCAGCAGAACCATCCCTGCACATTAGGCCTTTCCTGTGAAATTGAAATCCCCCCACAGCTGGCGCAGTGTTTAATGATTCTCTGAGCTGGGCTCCCTTCATTCCATGTGGCAGGTTTTCACATTCTCGTTTGTTGCGTTCATGGATCATTGCCTCCTCCTCAAAGCTTCTGCAATTGTCTTTTATTGTTAAAAACCAAAATGTTAATGCCTTCCATGCTGTTCTTCCCTTTAGTTCAGTGCTTTTAAATGCAAGGTTGAAAGGTAACAAGAGCTTGGGAGGGGGGGCGGAGCAGAAAAGCACATCACAGAAGGCTGGGATGCATCGCTCTTTGCCATCAATGTCACTCATGTTTTGGTTAAGATTAAACACCACTTTTTAGGGAGTTGATAATATTCCTGCAGGGGAAACATGAGTCCATTGTTTCTCTACCTCATTGACATATGTGTTGCAGCAGTCCCAGGGCAGTGGTGGGGCCGTGGCGGGGATCAGACTTCGCTGAACTCCAACTCCCATCATGCTTGACTCTTGGCCATGGCAGCTGGAGCTGGGAGATGAGTCTCACAACATCTGGAGGCCCACAGTCTCCCTGTTAGGATTTTAGCCTAACCTCTGATGCTACAGCTAGTAGCAGAAGTATGTGTGTTGTATTTCACATGACTGTCCGAGTTTCAGCGTGAGAAAGGAAGTCTGTATTATCTTTTTTTTTTTTTGCAAATATATTTTTATTTTTCAACAAGCAAAATACAAACATATTACACATATAATGTTTTGCAATATTACATAAACTCCGCCGAGTTTTCTGACTTCCTTCCTTCCCTTCTCTGGTTTTCTAATTTTCCACCATTCCCTCACTTTTTCTTATTTTCCACATGTTTTGATATCTTATCGTCTTCATTTTTTATCTTACATTTTATCCTGTTGCAAGAATTCCATCAAACCCGTAAGTGCTTACAAACTTTTACAATCTTTCATATAATCTAAAAATTTACCCCATTCCATTTGAAACCTTTGATCTCTTTGCTCTCTTAATTTCCCAGTTAATTTCGCCAATTCTGAATACTCCAATAATTTCCTTTTCCAATCATCAACTGTTGGTAAATCTTTTAATTTCCAATTTTGCGTATCCTTGCTGCTGTGGTGGCGTAAAGAAAGAATCTTTGATCTTTCTTTTCTATTTCCTCCTCAACTAAGCCAATCAGGAAAGCTTCCGGCTTCTTTGGGAATGTATATTTAAATATTTTCTTTAATTCATTGTAAATTGCTTCCCAATATTGTTTGATTTTATCACATGCCCACCACATATGATAGAACTCACCATCTTTCTCCTCACATTTCCAACATTTCTTATCATATCTTCTGTACATTTTTGCTAGTCTTACTGGCGTGAGGTACCATCGATACATCATTTTCATGATGTTCTCCTTCAAGATTATACAAGCCGTGAATTTTATATGTTCATTCCATAATTTTTCCCACATTTCTAGTTGGATATTGTTGGAATGTTGGAATGTTACAAATGTCTGTATTATCTTTTTATACCATGTGATGTTACTGTATGTTTTAGTTTTCGCTTCTGGTTCTCAACGGAGTAAGAAGCAAGATGCCTAGCTCTGTCCTGTTGGAGTTTTGGAACAGAGAATGGACTTTGTAGATGGCCTTTAATAAAGTAGCTTTTAGATCTACTTTTGGCTTATTCTTTCCTACTGCAAGATGCAGGGGATGTGCGTGTTTTCCTCACCGGAGGGGAGTCGCATATTGCTGGCCTCTGGACTGCATCGGCAGCCAGGGAGTGGCCATAGAGAAATGTTTGGAGTCTGGGGCACTTCTGCCGGTTGCCCCGATAGCATTTTTCAACATTCCCCACCACTGACCCTCAGGGTCCAATGGGATTTGTTTCCAGGTAAGCGTATGTTTAGGCTTTCAGCCAAAGTTTGATTAACAATTCATAGGGCTGAAGTGAAACAAGTCTTCCAAATCTGATGGAGAATTTGGGCAGGCTGTTTCCATCACTGGTTTATGACATGTTTCACAGTGGGGAATTGCTTCTCATGCTGGAGGCTTCCTGTTATTTCAATATTTGTTTATTTTTAAAAGGTTCCTTTCACAGTCTAAGACCGTGGCATAACAACTGTGCTACGGGACAACACAAAATGGCTGCTGTGGAGGTGAGGCTGAGCCAGGGACTGAGCAGGAAGAGCAATTGTGCATTGTGGGTCCTCATGGAGACCTTTCATAGGCACCAGAGGAGATGAGGGTCGACTCACTGATGTCTGTGGGCACTGCGTTGGTGACCCATGTTGTAGTTATCATTAAGAGCTCCGGGAATGGATCTGCCTTTTTCAACAGCATTGTCACAGTGTTTTTAAAAATATTATTATTATTCCTTTGTGTGTTTTAGCAGGTGGGTGGATGTGCATTTAAATATTATTGTGAGCTGTTCTGAGAAAGAGACTCTGGATCAAAAAGCAGTTCAGAACTTACATTTATGATACTAAGCTTCATTTTCTTTATTTCTTTAGCTCTAGGCAGTGCCAAACTACAAGTAAAATAAACCGTGCAGATTAAAACAGAAAATATAAAATAGCATGGAAATCAATGACATGTCTTTTAGTCGATAACATTCTGATGCATAATTTTTCATTGGCATTTCATAGCCGCCACATTGAGCCAGACCAGGTGAAAGGCTCACACCTTTTGCATTCAAATAGTCCCAGGTTCAATCTCCAGGGAGCTTTCTAGATATAGCTACAAAACAGGTATTAATAACTGTACTACTTTCATTCATTCACTCAATTTATTTGTATGCTGCTTTTCCACACACACACACAAAATCATGCTCAAAGTGGCTTACAATAAAGAAACAGGGATGCATTTCTAACAAACACTTTAAAAATTCATAATAGCGTAGCAACAATTTCATAACATAGCAAATATAATAACTCAAAAAACCACATTCTGATACTATGAATATAAGAACATGCAGCATCCAATTGCAAAAAGAACAAGGGAGCTTCACTTTTTCACCTCCCTCCTAGAAACACCCAAAGGTGTCATGGGCTTTGAAGACACTCGAACTCAGGACGCAAGGGAGAAACATGCTAAGAGGAAGGCACGCTTGGCAAATCCACACCGTGATCAACTCCTGCCCGGAAACCAATGTCCCCACTGTGGAAGGACGCGTGGATCCAGAATTGGCCTCCACAGTCACTTACGGACCCATTGTTAAAACCGTGTTTATGGAAGACAATCTTACTCGGCTACGAGGGATCGTCAAAGCAGAAGAGAAAACACCCATCCAGTGATGCTATTTACAGTCTCTCTCATGCAGCCACTTGCAAAGCTTCCAAGGGCAGTGGGTGGGGTAGCTGGAAACACGCCTCCCATGATTTTGCTCTCCATTAGGTCCTGTTTTTTTTGGGTTCTACCAATTCACTTATTCCCACAAAAATGAACTCTAACTTTCATCAGTGGGACACTCCAGTATAGAACGGGTTTTTGGGAAGACATTGCACAGGACACCACCACTTTCTACATTTTAAATTTTTTGTACCACCCTCCATCCAAAAATCTCAGCTCAGTTCACAACAGAAAAATACAAAATTAGGGCACAAAATACACAATCAAACAATGACCATTCCCCACATTAAATGGGGAGTGACATTTGCGTGGTCGCGCGCAGCCCCCTTGGATCCCAGAGCGGCTCCTGCCAGTTAGGGCTGGTGTCGCCTTCCCCAGGCTGGATACCTGTGGTCTCCGCCTACCTCAGCCAGCGTCCAATCGTGCCTGGGGGAGGCGTTGCCTGGGGGAGGATTGGCCAGGTAAGGGGAGGGACCACCCAGCCCACACAATAGAAGGCGTAGCTTACCTGGGAAATGGCAGTCGGGCTCCAGAGCTTCTCCCACCCTCCACTCTCTCAATTAACTCTTAATTTTGCAGGTTAACCTCTTCTCCACAGGTACACAGGTGCTGCTATGTCAAGGCCGCTGTTGAAGGGCCGGAAAGGAATTTCCCTGCATTGGCAGGTTTTGCCTTTCCCATAGCAAAACGTCACAACTTTGGCGGTTTCAGGCCTTGGGTGGAATCCTTTAGTCATCTTCCTAAATGGGGGGTGGGGTGGTGACTCCATGCCCCCAGTGCGGCTGCGATACTAGGGTTCCCGTTAAAGGGGTCTAGGGGGGAGGAATTGTCCATACGCCTAGAGGTTGTCATTGCCCTCCCCCTCCAGTGACGGTGAATGGGGGGCAGGCTCACTGCTTGAACATATGTTCTCCAGAGCCAGCCCAATCCCCACACATTCTGGATAACCCTGAAGTTTCCCAGATCCCCGGCTGGGGGCTGGGAAGGATAAACACCCAATGCCTGAGCCAAGGTCTCCCTACATCTGAATCTTAATAAAGTTGTGGCCAATTTTAATCCCATAGCACGTTGTCTTGTGTTATTATTCCGCTCGGGGGTTGCCTGGGGTTTGGGGGACTCCACCTGTCCATGCAAATAAATGCAAATGCAGACCAATAGCCCCACTCCCACAAACACATTTAAAAGGTCATAGAACGTTAATCAGCCAAAGACCCGGTTATAGAGAAACATGTTCACCTTCTGCCTAAAGGTATGAAATGAAGGTGCCAGGCCAGCCTCTGCAGAGGGAGCCACTGCAGAAAAGACCCACCCTCATGTTGCCTCTCATAGAGGAGGCACACAAATAAGAGCCTCAGGCTCTTATTCCAGGTGTAAAGAGACTTGCAAGTTCCACCCATAGTTGGCATTCAGGTACCATTCCTACTTAAAGTAGACCCATTGAAATTAATGGAGACGGCTAACTTGTGTGTATTAATTTCAATGGGTCCACTCTGCATAGGACTTAGTTGGGCTATTTGGGACTCTGCCAGTCCAGATGCTAGGGAAGAATCGAGGCCTCGCAGCACCCTCCAAAACACTGTTGGACTCCACTTCCCATCATCCCCAATAGGGCCGGCTCACCAATGAGGCAAGGTGAGGCAACTGCTTCAGGCAGCAGGATCCACAGTGGCAGCAGATCCCAATGGAGATCTTTATCTCCTGCTCATTCCTGATGATCCCCTCTTCCCTGGTGGGGAGGGGGGCACATCATTTTGTGGTCCGTTTCAGGTGCCAAAATCTATTGGACCACCCCTGAGCCCTAGCCAATGCTCACAGGTAACTGGCGTTGGGGAGAGCTGGTTGAGCTTGATCTCTGTTCATAATGAGTTTGTGGCAAAGTTTGCCATTAAAGCTGCCCCATTTTGAATGTTGGTCATCTCCCTGTCTATAACCACAATCCCCTAAACACAAAACCTTGTATTATATGGTGGGTGTAGCTAATGTTCATCCAAAAACTCAGAAGGAGATTGCTGTTGACTTAGTAAGATTGAGTGCATTTCTTCATGAAAACGAGTGCCCTTCTTGATAACAACAGAAATGATACTAACTTGTGGTTCCCAAACACAGACAAAACACAGTTCCAACACCAACACCTATTCTTAAAATGCCGTGAATTCACTATTGAAATGTTCAACTTGAAGTTCACCTTAAACTTCTTCATTGCTCCCCCCACCCTTTTTATAGTACTTATCAAAAAAATATTGGAACAATGGAAAAAATATCATTATATTCACCTTTATAATTTCGGTTATTACAGCTATAGAATGCCTGTCAAGTTTTGTACAGCTGAACAAGGGATGGCGCAGTTGGAGATCGCAGGAGGTGGAAGAGATCAACGCCTGTGTTCCTTTGAACTGCTTAATCTATTAATATAGACTTCTGAAGCTTTAACCTGAAAGCTGGTAAAAAAAAGTATGAAGAAGTTAGTGACTCATTTCTTGGGACCCAGCATTAGTAACGTCCATTCTTTGAAACTGTGAACATTCACAAATTGATAACACTGAATTTCATTTTATTCTTCTTTTTTTAAAAAAGAATTTGGGGCTGAACTTTGAATCAGCACTCTAAATATTAATACATGGGGATGGGGGGGGGGGGTTTCAATTCAATTCACATTTAAAGGCAAGCTTAATGAATTCACACTTTCTGAAAAATGCAGCCATCCTTTGAAATTCAAACTTGTATTTTGCAATAGCAGTTTTCCAGCCGAGTAATGCTTACAAAAATGCATATACTTAAGTACTTAAGGCTTAAGTGTGCATTAAAATGTGTATGTTAGTGAATATAACTCATATTAGCAAAAACATCTTATATTAATTTAAACTGCTTTGTGAAAATGTGTATGTAAGGCAAAATTGCATACAATTGTGTATATTTTCACTAAAATGCTGATAATTTTTCTTAATTTTTTAAAATTGCAAACTGATGTCAAAATAAAGGTAAAGGGACCCATGACCATTAGGTCCAGTTGTGTCCGACTCTGGGGTTGCAGCGCTCATCTTGCTTTACTGGCCGAAGGAGCCGGCATACAGCTTCCAGGTCACGTGGCCAGCATGACAAAGCCGCTTCTGGTGAACCAGAGCAGCACACGGAAACACCATTTACCTTCCTACAGGAGTGGTACCTATTTATCTACTTGCACTTTGACGTGCTTTCGAACTGCTAGGTGGGCAGGAGCTGGGACCGAGCAACGGGAGCTCACCCCTTGTGGGGATTCGAACCGTCGACTTTCTGATCAGCAAGCCCTAGGCTCTGTGGTTTAGACCACAGTGCCACCCCCGTCCCAGATGTCAAAATACGGCCTACTAAATTCAAGTTTGGACAAATGAGAAACTGAGAGAAACCAAACTGCTAGGTTCACCCCCTACCGCAACTCATAAATTTACACCTTACTAATGGGGAATTTCTAAGTTAAGATGCAGAACTAAGGGACAAATTATGCAATCATTGAAATGAATTAGTTCAGTATTTCTTTAATTGTACTAGTTATTTAAAAAAGTCTCATCTGGCTGGCCACTGTGAGAACAGGATGCTGGGCTAGTTGAGCCTTTAGCTGAATCTAGCAGGTCTCTTCATATACTCTTAAAATTATACTGCTTTTTCTTTTTTCTTTAAGAAGACAGTTATGCTTAGTACATGAGAGGCGTTGTGTCTGAACGAAGACTGAACTGAACAATGGGTACATAGGTACAAGTATGTAAGTTTTCATAAATATTCCCAAGCGTGATCTACAATTTAGCCTTAACACGCACACCCCATGGTACAGTGGTGCCTCGCAAGACGAAATTAATTCATTCCACGAGCCCTTTCGTTTTGCAATAATTTCGTCTTGCGAAGCACGGTTTCCCATAGGAATGCATTGAAATTTAATTAATGTGTTCCTATGGGCAAAAAAAAAGTCGGCAGCCAGGGCCATCTTAAGTATATTCGGCGCCCTGGCGGCAAGATCCCTCCAGCGCCCCTCGTGCTCCACTGGGCAGGGCCAGGCACGGCGGGCAGCTGGAGGGTGTGGCGGGGTGTGGCGGGCGGCGGCAGCAAGTAAGCCCCTCCGAGCCCCGCTGTGGGGAGGCACTGAGGGCGAGGGCCCACACTGGACACCTCTTGCGCGACTAGCGCACAGTCTGCAGGGTGGGCAGCATGGGGAATGCGGCCCGAGAACGAGGCGGCGGTGGCGGGGGGAGCCCAGCAAGTGGCTTCCAGAGCCACGAAGAGCGAGCGGCCCCTGAGGCGCCCTGGGAGGCGGTGCTGCGGGGAGCGGAAGACGGACTGGCGGAGGGTATTCCCCGCTGGGCGGGACGCGCCAAGGAGGAGAGGCGAGGTGGGCAGGTGATCCCAGCTACGTCCACCAGCCTCTCGGCGCGGGGCACTGCGCACTGCCGCTGCCAAACGAGCCTGACGCGTCTCCCGCACGGAGGGATTGGGGCGCGCACCGCGTGGTCACTGCTCGGAAAATGACCTGGGCGGGCGTGGATGTTCGGCCACCTGCCGAGTGCAGTCCGAGAAGAGGTGGGCAGCCAGATGGGAAGCAGGAGGGGGAGTGTTGTTGTCAGGCAGGCTGCTCTCCCTGCTCTCCCGCCACCACCGCTCTCCTCGCAGCTCTCCCGCCGCCTGCTCTCCCACCGCAACAGTGGTACCGTGCAAGACAAATGCCTCATGGATGAATGCCTCGCAGAACAAAACGCCTTTGTTTTGCAAGTCATGGCCATCGAAAATTACGTCTTGTGAGTCACCTAAAAAATCGCAAAACCCTTTCGTCTAGCGAGTTTTTCGTTGCGCGAGGCATTCGTCTTGCGAGGTATTAGGGCTGCAGCTTTGGCCAAGCCCTTCTGGATCTCAAGGGCCTCTCCACCTCCATCCTTGGGCCCCATCCCTGACTATTGGCCCTGGTGTCTGTGACTGATGGGAGTTGGAATCCAACAACATCTGGGCATGCACACAGGTCCACCTCCTCTGTTGTGGATGTTCCAAGGATAAGAACATTGGAAGAGCCTGTTGGATCAGGCCAGTGGCCCATCTAGTTCAGCATCCTGTTCCTAAAGTGGCCAACCCACAAGCAGGATTTGAACACAAGATTTGAACACATCTCCCTTCCCATGATCTCCAGCAACTGGTATCTGAGAAGGGAGCTGAACGACGGACTTTGCCATTGTTGCACATTTGCAAATGAGATTGGATTCAGCAAACCCTGTGTCCCTTTCTGCTTGTACTGTGTCATGAACATCTTGGGGAATATTTAATCGCCTTAATGAAGGCCATAAATAGGATGAGTGGCTGATATGGTAGATCATAAAGCCTGCACCGAGGGAGCTCCGTTCAAATTCAGATGAGTCTGAGATAATTAAGAAAGCTCAAACTGGGAGAGATAAGTGTCGAGACCTGATCTGAGGGCTTAAGTAACCATTCAGCAAGGAGGGAAATTGATATTCCCGGATGGGCTGATATCAAACAGGTCTAAGCTCTACGTTAGTATCTGCTTCCATGTTAGTCCTTAAGTTAATCAGGATCACTTTTAGCCAGAAGTTTCAAAAGGGGAGTCCCATCCAGTGCCATCTAACATTTGTTCCATGCTTGTAAGTAGGGATGAGAGGAGAAATTATATTCAATTTGTCAGTGCTTTTTGGGGGGGAGGGGACGGGACGCAGGGGTACACATACCCCTAAACATTTTGTGAATCTAAGTTTGGCCTCATTGAGGGGCAGTATTTCAATATGAGTAGGAAAAGGAAAATACTGTATATTCTGGTGTATAAGACTACTTTTTAATCCAGGAAAATCTTCTCAAAAGTCGGGGGTCGTCTTATACGCCGGGTGGAGAATCTGCAGTCAAGTATATATCAAACTCTATATTTTAACTGGAAAAGTTGGGGGTCGTCTTATACGCCCAGTCATCTTATACGCTGGAAAATACAGTACCCCTAAACATTTTTTAAAGAAAAAAGCACTGCAATTTGCATTTAATATCAAATCTGTCAAATTTGTGCTTTCCGAAGCCATTCTTAAAAAAATTGCAGTTCTTCAACTTTAGCACTGCAGATTTCTAACCAATGTTCACAGAAGTGGAAAATGTGTGTAAAAATGAACATTTTAGTGAAAATAACATACAAAAGTGCAATATATTGCGATAAAGTGCTTACAAAAATGTGTTCATTAGGAGAAAAATACACTAAGGAGCTGAAGAACTTTCATGAAGATTTTAAATACACACACACACACACACACACACACACACACACAAACTGCTGCAGGAATGTGGGAATTTCAGACAGGAAAGAAAGAGAAAATGAGAGAACCAACGTTGACAGATCCTTACATCCCTACTTGCAAGGAAACAATCCTTCAGTGTAGCAGCACCTACCCTCTGGAACTCCCTGCTCATTGATATTAGGCAGACATCTTCACTGTACTGTTTTTTGTGCCCCCTAAAAGCATTTTTGTTCAGACAAGCCTCCCCAGACATGTACTTTTCCTTTATTATGTATATATTTAAAACAGCTGATTTTACTTAAATTGTGGTAAATCTTCGGTTAACTTGTTTTTAATGTTTGGTTTTGTCAGTATTTCTTTAAAGAATATTTTACATTCTGTGCAGATTGGTGTAGAGGTTTTTGATGATTACATCCAGTTAATTAAAATAATTAAAAATCCAGTCAACATTAATGCCGCCGCCGCCACGCTGGCTTAAGAGCCCAGTAAAAGGCTGGAGCCGCGTGGAATAATTATCCGTTTAAATTTTCCAAACAAAAGCGAGCAAATTCTTCTAATGGGGAAAAAATGTGTGTGAATATTCTCGTTTTGGTGATCCTATTCAGCATTATAGCTTTCTCATTATTTCCTCTTCCTTCTTCTTTCTGGGTTCATCACCTATGTGATCGCTGTCAATCAGGGATCCTGGTGTGATGTCACAAAGATACCCAGTCAATCACCATGGGGTCTGTGATGACATGGCTGAGAATAAATGAAGGCAATGTAAACAAAGGAATGAATATTTACACAAGTGGCTTTGCAGGGCTAGGAGAGAAATTGCTGGGAAAGGGAAAGGCATTTTTCAGAGCTCTGAAAATCTCAAAAGCTGTCAGTAGCTTTGCTTTGGTTCCATAAAACATAACTCATGGCTGACTTATCTTGCATTTCCATTACAACAATGGGTCAACAAGGCAATGATTCGTGCAAGCAATGAAA
Organism: Lacerta agilis; assembly: GCF_009819535.1. NCBI lineage: Eukaryota > Metazoa > Chordata > Lepidosauria > Squamata > Lacertidae > Lacerta > Lacerta agilis. Next base: position 5,028,704 of record NC_046328.1, read on the forward strand.
CATTGCAATAGCAGTCTGCAGCTGGGAGAGTCCAACTCACGTATCTCCCCCATCAATGGACCATGCAAAAATCCCCCCTCTCCCCTCCCCAATGCCCCTCCTTTCTCCTCATTCAACCTTTTTGCCGGTCTCTGCCCCCTTCTGTACTCGGCCAGTTTCCACAGTGGATGTTTGAATAATTACCTTTTCTTTCATCTCACACCTTAAAGAACATATCAGTACAGGATGGGGAGAAATTAATTTGGTTCTCATTTTACAGTGAACCAACCCAATCTGATGCTCCCCAATCTCGCCTGTGGGTTGGACTGTAACTCCCATCTGAATTATACATTGCTCTGGATTTTGCCATGGCTTTTCAGTGCCCAAAAGGGTGCACACAGAAATGTGCATTTCATGTCATTGCAAAAGAAGTGCTCAAGATGCACATTTCCTTGGTAAATGCATTGAAGATTTGCACGCACATAGGTCTACTGAGGACTGAGCATGCTGTGTAGCCACAGAACATTGAGTGTTGGGTTGGTGATGGTGGAGGGAGATAGAAACCTGAGGCGGTGAATTGGAGTATAAAGAAAGCAGCATGGTTAGAACCCTGAACCTGAGCAATGGTTACTCACCACAATACCTGTGTTCTATACCTGTTGTCAGAGGCCTCATGCCTCAGAATCCCAGTTGCTGGGAATCACAGTTGGCCCTTTTGTGGGCTTCCCATACGAATTTGATTGGCCACCGAGAATACAGGATGCTGGTCCAGATGGGCCATTTGCCCAATCCAACAGGCTCGTACGTTTTCATGATTGCATTCTGCATGGCAACATTGCCACATCATTGTGATGATGTGGACAGAAAAATGGAACAAACGAGTCATTTTCCCATCCGTTCTCAAATTTGTAAATAATTCTAGAGGTTTAACTGCCTGGCCTGCAGGCATCAAGTCAGACACCATCCCATTAGGAAGGACTCTGAATGCCTTCCAGGACTTGCTGTTGTGTGAGATTTTCATTGCATAATATTAATTGTGGCCTCAGCAAAAAGGATCATTAGCTACTTCAGAGCAAAGCAGCTGCACTTTGCCTTCTCCACTACCATAATTTTAAATGGCAAAAGTAAGCTAATGGGAAACCTTTTGCTGAGTGGACAACTACTAGATCAGGGTAGCCGGCCCCTTTTTAGCCCATGGACCATAATTCCTGTTGACCAACCCAATGTGGACCACGTATCAGCAATGGTGCTGCATCTCTTGTGCTGAGGACCTAAAAGCTGCTATGGAAATTCCCAATGTTGTTTGTATACTTTATTTGTTGCTGCCACTACCAAAAATCTTGAGCGTGAACAGGCGGCACTAACAAGTATTGGGTGGGGAGATCAGGTCTGTGGTCCAGAGGTTTAGTTTGTATATGTATCAGTTGGGACCCAGGTGGCGCTGTGGGTTAAACCACAGAGCCTAGGGCTTGCTGATCAGAAGTTCGGCGGTTCAAATCCCTGCCACGGGGTGAGCTCCCATTGCTCGGTCCCAGCTCCTGCCCACCTAGCAGTTCGAAAGCACGTCAAAGTGCAAGTAGATAAATAGGGACCACTCCGGCGGGAAGGTAAGCAGCATTTCTGTGTGCTGCTCTGGTTCGCCAGAAGCGGCTTAGTCATGCTGGCCACATGACCCAGAAGCTGTCTGCGGACAAACGCTGGCTCCCTTGGCCTATAGAGCGAGCTGAGCCCCGCAACCCCAGAGTCGGACATGACTGGACCTGATGGTCAGGGGTCCCTTTACCTTTACCTTTTTATGTATCAGTTAAACATCTTGGAAACTGGAGCTGCCTGGAGTTACCCAGTTGCACCACTTGTCTTGTCTCGTTTGCACATCACTCGCATTGCTTAAAAAGTAAAAATAAAACACACCTGCGTCTCATTGGTAAAGTAAAAAAAGGTTCTTTATTTACAGTTGCTTCATATGCACAATGGCAGCTTTTAATTCTTCACTACATCCTCATGCAAGAAAGAGGGAGAAGAGAGAGAGAATGAACATGAGGAAGGGGAAAGCATTGATGTTTAGTGGGAAACCAAAACCAGAAGCCTTTTTAACTGGGCATCCTAGGCCAAGAAATCCCAAAATGTGATAGAACTTTATTTATGTATGCCACAACAGCAGCTAGAATTTCGATAGCTAAAAATTGGAAGACAGAGGAACTACCAATGATTGAAGAATGGCAGAGGAAAATGATGGACTATATGGATATTGCTGAGATGACCGGGAAACTCCGTGACCAGAGGGTCCACGTGGTGGGAGAAGAATGGAAGAAATTTAAATTGTATTTAAAAAAGTATAGTAAGATTGAAATTTAGAAGGAACTTGGAAGAAAGGTTAGACTGCAGACTTAGAATTATGTTAAGTGTTAACGAAATGTGAAATAATAATGAATTAAGAAAATAATTTAAGAAATGGATAAGATATTTTGGAAAATATGGTTGGTACAATGTAAAGAAATTACTAAAGATGAAGTATAATGAACGCAGGAAGGGCAGACGTGAGGAAGTCAAGTAACAATGTTAAGGAAAGAAACAATCTTTAATAGATAATTTTTTGATTTGTATTTTTGTAGTTTGTATAGTTTTTGTTTTTGTATTTGTGGTTTGTTTGTAGTTGTATTGGTTTATTTTATGTGTATTGTTGATATTTTGGAAAATATTAATAAATACATTAATTAATTAATGATTAATTAAGATGTTTAGTGGGAAACCACAATGTGTATTTTCCCTTACTTTCTGTTATGGTTCCATTAGGGTTGCATATATGCAACCTGTGCTAAATGAGAGGATTTTTAAAAGAACAAAAAGAGATTCTGATCATTCTAGTAAGTAAAGTGAAAAATTACAAATACAAAGCAAACACCATGTTATGCCTAACAGAAAACACATTATTATTGTTTTGGTGCAATTAATTTTATTTGTACATCTGTATAAATGATGGATGGGTTAAAAATATTTCAATTAAATAAAAATACATAAGGAAATGCATAAAGAAACAAACAGGTTCACAATAAATCCAGCTATTAATGAATACAATTCAAGGAATCGCACGCCAGGTCTGGAGGCTCCATTTTCCTCCCTGGACATATATGAATGGAGTTATGGTTTGGTGATTCCAGACAATTATGCTTTACACTCCCAAGTTTAGAGAATGCATTGTGACTCATTAAAGGACCATTGTCTGGCGCCACATTTTTTAAAAGGAGAGATGAATGGTTTTGTTTTGTGTTTCTCAGAATGCTCTTCTTCCTCCCCTCCAGCATATGCCTCTTCCTTTAAGTAAGCTGTAAATACAACACTTGATCCTTGTCAACTTTGAAATTCTTATAGATTGCTGTGTTTCTGCTGCAAAGGCTGGCAGTGTGATTTCCTGACACCACTAAGAGATTGCTGTTCTACTGGTCGTTTTCTATGGAGAAAAGCAGAATTACCCCTAAGTTAAGAAGATAATCCATACCAGGGGTCACCAACACGGTCCTCTACAGATGTTGTGGATCACAATCCCCACCATTACTGATCAGTGACTATACTAGCTGGAGTTGTAGTCCAAAACATCTGGAAGGCACTACATTGGTAACCGCTGATCCAAGCAGCACAATAGCCATGGTTTTCAAAATAAGCATATAACATAAGAATAGTCCTGCTGGAGAGAGTTCCCGGCGTGCACAGCGGGAGGATGGCGGACTTTAACATCTTTGCTATCTATCACGAGTTAATTTGGCGGCTGCGATGGGAGTAAGCAGCCTCCCACCTCCCCGGGACGACGGGGAGGGCTGCCTTTGCCCGCGGTACTCCTTAACCCGCTTTGGGTCCTTCGGGACCGGTGGGGGAGTCTGGGCACATAGGGCTCGTTTTCAGATGCAGCTCCTGGAGCCGGCCCCGTTCGTGCACGCTCCCTTTAATTGGATATATAAATTTGTTTAAAGATTTTGGGCATGTCTCGGACAAAGGAGTGGGAAGAATGTTGCTAACTGCAGCCCTGAGTGATTAAGAATGAAGATTGGAAGAAGACGCGGACTTTACATTGGTATGTGAAGGAGGGAAAAGAAGGGGGGGTAAGCTCTGGAATCTCCGTTTGTTTTGCCTCAATATCTACTTAACACGGGCGAAACCTCCCCCTAGAAAATCCACTTTCACAGGCAAATGGCAAGTGGACTTTAAAGACAGAATGGAAATTAGAATGGAAATTACAAAAATAAACTGTGTGGAGGTGAAACTTGATCTGGACTTGACTCAACAGAAATGGAGGATCCTCGGCTGGCTGTGACGCAGCTAGAATTAACTGCCGAGTGCTGATGATAGCCTGTGGAGCTGTACACCACTTCAAAGGGAGAAGCCGGATTTGATGGACGATTGATAGTGGAATTTACGAGGGTCTGGCCCTCCCGGAAAGGAGTGGGGACGGCTCACAGGGGAAGAAATTGGTGTGTCGCAGTTTGATTTACAAGTTTGATTTATGAGAGACTTTCAAGATGGCGTCAGCCGAAATGCGATATTGGGAGAGGATGGCTTTTTCCACACAGAGACATTATTTACTATAAGAGTGTCTGCTTGCTGGCATTTATCAGAGGCTGTGAAAATATTGACTTTATGAAGCAACTGGAAAAGATCATAAGAAAGCGCTCCGGAGTCCGAGACATGGGGAATTCACAAGTTAAAAATTTGGTATAATTGGAATTGTTATAATTGGAATTGTATAATTAATTTGGCATTGTAATTTGTTTGGTAAATTGGAAATATATGTTGGAAAATCAATAAATATGTTTAAAAAAAAAAAAAAAGAATAGTCCTGCTGGATCAGACCAAAGGTCCATCTAGTCTGGCATTCTGCTTTCCATAGTGATCCACCAGGTGCTTCTGAGAAGCCTACAGACAGGGCGTGAGCACAATATCCCTATTCTGTTATTAATCAGCAGCTGGTATTTGGTATTGCTCAAAATGCAGGCTTCACAAATTCAGCTCGATTTGTAGTCATCCGACATGTATTTATGGAAGATGAAGTCCATGAATTTATAACTTCATATAGCCGCATAGGCCATTGGGAGCCAACACGGTGCCTTCCAGGTGGTGTGAAACTATAGATCCCATCATCCCTGACCATTAGCCAGGTTGGCTGGCTGATGGGAAATGGGGTCCAAAAACATTGGAGGGGCACTATCTTCTAAAGTAGTGGGTCATCCCCACATCTTGTGGCAATAAATTCAATAAATTTATTTTGAGCACTATCGTGGTGCTGATATGATAGAAGGGACATGAACACGTTCTAGCTCTGGGATACTCATTCCACATTGATCCATCTGCCAGAGAACTCCAGCACAATGTAGATGATTTGGAGGCATACTTTTAGGTGCATAGTCACTGCAGGCCCATTGGACCTCATCATTGTCCCACGTGAGGGTAGAGTGTAAACTGGAGTACACTCCACAGGGCCAATCTGGTCTCCTCCAGATTTCGTGGACAGCGACTCCCAGAAGCCTCGGCCAGCATGGCCAATGATCAGGGATACTGGCAACGGGTTTTAATTCAACAACATCTGGAGGGCACCAGACTGGCTACTCCTTCCTTATAGTATCTCCATCTGCAATTTGCAGCCCTAGGAGATTATATGGCCTAGACCAGTAATGGGGAACCTGTGGTTCTCCAGATGTTGTTGGACTGTAACTTCCATCATTCCTGACTGTTGGCCATACTGGCCGGGGCTGATGGTAACTGGAATCTATAACAACGTCTGGAGAGCCACAGGCTTCCTCATCTCTTACCTTATACTCTCCTGTGGCTGCACATTAGAGGTAAAGTTCATCAATAGTAGACAATGGGCCTATGAGGAAGGTCCTTTGCAATCACTGAGTGCCTCATCAAGGATCCTTGATCTGAGAAAAGCCATAGGATTGGGTCACAGTTTGGAAACCATTTTCATAGATTAGTTCGCAAAGCTGAGTGGCTACCTGCTTTAATGTTCCCATCAAACCAAGCCCTAGATGTGAATTCATTCACTTTGCTACTCTCCTGGTAACAGGGAGACTAGCAAGGACAGTAGATTAACAAATGATGCAAGCACTGAGGAGAAAAGCTAGTATACTTTGTTGGAGAAATGTTAGGTTACTTGCTTGGTTGAAGACCACAGCCGGTATCTTGCAGAAGGGTCTTTAGAAACCCAGAGCCAGCTCTATTTCCATTGGTAGTGATTAATTGACTTTGCTTGTTTGATGTTTTTGAAGGTTTCAGACAACTGCGATGCCATCTTTGTTAATGGGAAGGAAATGAAAAGCAAAGTGGACACCATTGTGAACTTCACGTACCAGCATTTTACCACCCAGCTAGAAGTCACCGTCTGGGTTCCACGACTTCCTCTTCAAATAGAGATCTCCGACACAGAACTGAGTCAGATCAAAGGCTGGAGGATCCCTGTCACCTCCAACAAAAGGTACCAGCATCATGCCTTGAGAGCAACACAGACAAGCCATGTAGATCAGCATCCCCATTCAAGTAAATGGGGATTGCATGCTAGGACAGGAGTGGCTGACCACTGCTAAGCTGGACAAGTGTGACCCTCCAGGCATCTCTGTCTGGCACTCAAGACTCTCCCTAGGTAGGGATGGATGGTTTCATTATAGTGAACTTCTACTTGGGGATGAACTAATCTGTCCCTTTCCGTTTCCTTGCAGATGTTCCCTGCCCCATGTTTGTTTAGCACTACAACTGTATGTACTGATAAAATAACAAGGAAATATTGATGCCATTGAACCTACAATTACAGTGCAATGCTTTTTTGGTGGTGTTTTACAGATGTGCATGTGTGCTTCTCTGCAGTGGCAAAACACCACACAAATAATGCAACCAAATGTGCAGTCTCATCCAACTTGCTTTATTGCAGAGAGGGCTTTAAAAATAAAAACACCAGTTCACACAAATGGCGCATGCAGATTAGTAATGGCAGGGCGTGTGAAACTCACAAATGATCTGGTGGAACTGAAAAAGGCAGTGTAAAGGGCCCTTCCCAACACAAGAGGTAACAAGGGAGGATGCTTGAAGCATTAGTTCAATTTTTGAATCTTAGATGAAAAGTTTGAGGAGTTTCAGAAGCGCCCCTAAATGTGTGATGAGATTAAAACAGGCAAGGAGCGTCTTTGTCCATCTGGCCCACTGCTGTCTCCTGCAGGGATGAGCAGCCCATGGTCCATTCCAGCAACATCTTTAGGGTTACCGGTTTCCCACCCTTGTCTATTCCGATTGCAATAATTCTCCAGTATCACAGGAATGAGTCTTCCCCATCACCAGCTGCCGGTCCTTCTCTTTTAACTGGCGATGCTGAGGCTTGAACCTGCATGCGAAGCCTGTGCTCTGCTACTGAGCCACGATTTCTCCTCCATGAGATGCTGGCCAGAAGAGTGAACCAGCAGAACATGTGCCAAACGCGACAGGAACTTGAGAGTATTTTTAACGGTAATCATTGGCATTGGCAAAAAAGAAAGAAAGAACAAGCCCATTCTTCTGCTGAGTTAAGTGCCTCATCCGGTTGCCTCCCTGTTCACCATATTGTTGGGAGTTTGCTTGCGCAAATGTCTGCTGAATCGTTCGTGGCGATATATCCATTTGAGGAATAAACCTGCCATCGCAGACGCGGCAGGTCACGCCTTCAGCAGCCATTAGCCCAGTGCGAACATTCTGCCTGTCAGCTCATTATGCCGAGTGCTAAAAATCTAACCCCCCCAGGTGTCTAGTTCATATTTATTGGGCCAGCTGAAGTGAATTGAAGGGCCCAAGTAGCTTCGCTGTTTGCAAGCTGGCAAGCCGTCCTCACCAGCAGCTATTCAGATTACCGCAGAACCACTGGGCACCTATTTAGCAATTCATTTCTTTTTTTTTTAAGGAAGGGGGTGGAATGGCAAAGCTGTTTGCTGTGAAAATTTGCAGCCGGTTGCCTGCACCGTGGACTGCCAGCCATTGTTTTTGGATGAGTGCGTGTGACAGCTCATGCTTCCAATAGAGCTGGCGAAAGTTTGTTTTTGAGCAACCTAATTGGATGGGTGACATGAATGGGGGGTGAGGCCGGTTTATTGGGGCAAATGGGGCACATCACCACCAACCTCTGTCCTGCTTGCCTGCCTTATTTGCAACTGATTCAGGGGGTGGCACTGCCTATAGGCTCCCTCCTCCTCAGTCTCTGGGTTCTTAGAATCACCGAGCCGTAGAGGTGGAAGGGGCCAAAAGGACAATCTAGTCCACCCCCTGTAGGAATCACAGGCAGAGAATCAGTGACAGATGACCATCCATCCTCTGTTTAAATCCTGAACTGAATTCAGCTGGTTCATGTGGATCCTGGCTTGAGCTGAGTTGTTTGGAGACAGTCCCAAGTCACCCGAGGTTGGGCAGGGCCACTGAGAGATCCAGGACTTTCAGGGGGTGATGAGTCAGGTGGGAAGGCTCTAGGGGTCTGCTTTGCAAGTGTGTTCACCACAGAGAATGCATTGGGGAAGCAGACCTCAGCAGGATTGAATCCGCCTCCTGCTGAGGGGAGGATTCAGTCCCGAGGGGTGCAGGGCTGTCCTTTTCAAGTGCTTCCCCCACCACAGGGCACAGCCTTAATTATCACAGCTGAAGGGCACATTCCACCCAGGGGAAAGTGTCAGGGAGGGCCGATATTGCAAGGGGTCTCTTGGAGACCATTCTGAGGACTGGATAGAGAGGCTTATGGGACATCATTTGACCCTTGATCCTGAGATTCCCTACCTGTGATGTAGAAGGCCCCAGGTTCAGTCTCTGGCACCTCCAGGGGGGGAACCCTGCTTAAGACTTTGGAAAATTGCAGTCAGTGTGTACACCAGCCCCCTCCAACCTGGTGCCTGTAGATCAGAGGTCAGCAAACCTTTTCAGCAGGGGGCCCGTCCACTGTCCCCCAGACCTTGAGCGGGGCTGGACTATATTTTGAAGGGGGGGGAATGAACGAATTCCTATGCCCCACAAATAACCCAGAGGTGCATTTTAATTAAAAGCACACATTCTACTCATGTAAAAACACCAGGCAGGCCCCACAAATAACCCAGAGAATGCATTTTCAATAAAAGGACACTTTCTACTCATGTAAAAACACGCTGATTCCCGGACCATCCGTGGGCCAGATTGAGAAGGCGATTGGGCCAGATCCGATCCCCTTAGTTTGTCTACCTATGCTCTAGATATTTTATGCTACAATTCCCATCAGCAGAGTGTACCATGTTCTTTAAGACAACACTGAGCTAGACTGATGAACAGTATGATAAGGCAGCTTCCTGTGTTCATTGGGATGGGCCTCCAACCAGGTTCTCTCTCAGAAGCATTGAGCTTCTTGGGCACTGTGCCATTGATAGGACCCATTGATTGGTCTGCCCGCTGTTTTCCTTGAATGGGAAATTAATAAAAATGTAATAAGGAAGTGAGGATCTGGATCCCTTATGAATATATCTGGGGAGATAATAAAAACCCATCTGGAGAAATATGGCTCATCATACTGATCCATAGATAGATGGGCAGCAGGAAGGGGGAGAGAGACTTTTATCCTTATTTGCAGTAGATGGGAGAATCATAATTTAATCTGGGTATGTGCCACTATCAATATGAGCGGCCCACTCTTCCAGATGGAAATCTGCTCTCCAGATAGGTGTGCTCTCATGACTAATGTACTGCATGGAACCCTTGAGCGGCACTCGGCTAATAGAAAAACCGGCTTGTGAAATGAGCAGCCGAAAAGCCCACAATCGCAGCAAATGAAAGGAATAAATATAAATTAAAGTCAAATAAGAGTGGGGAGAAGGGGAGGAAAGTCCAGGCAGGCAGAGACCGATGTTCTTAACAAGAACATTTATTTTGATTCATTATGCAGCTGGAAAATAATTATCCCCTTGTTGAAGTTCATGCATTACCTCTGCGGGTGGAGGGTTCGGTGGGAGGAAGTGATTTTTGTTCATTTCTTCTAAGGGCCGCTTAGTGAGTCTTTTGACGTACGTTGAAATAATGCCCCTTGGATGTCCTATATGCAACAGGGCTAAAGAATGTCTGTGTGCCTTTCTCTTGTCACCTGCAAGTCCTCCTAACCATCGACCGAACGATAATGGGATGCCTGCAAACATTCTGCAGCCACTCAAAGTCTGAGAATGAGTCATTGGATGTTGAAAATGAGGGTGGGGCAATTGGTGGTGGAAGGGCTCCAAAAATGAGGGATAACATGGGCTGAGAAGAATTTCTAATCATGTTCTCTCCTAGTCGAAACAAAATAGAAAATTCTTTCCAGTAGCACCTTAGAGACCAACTGAGTTTGTTCTTGGTATGAGCTTTCGTGTGCATGCACACTTCTTCAGATACACTGAAACAGAAGTCACCAGATCCTTAAATATAGTGAGGGAGTGGGGAGGGGTATTACTCAGAAGGGTGGTGGGAATGGGTGATCAGCTGATAGGTGTGGAAAACCTGTTGACGACTCTTAACGGCTGCAATTAGCCTTGCAGGGAAAGGCAAGGGGTGAGATGGCTAAAGATAGCTTTGTCATGTATAATGAGATAAGACTCCAATGTCTTTGTTCAGAGCAGGTTTCTCCATGGTTTTAAGTTTGGTGATTAGTTGCAATTCAGCCACTTCTCTTTCCAGTCTATTTCTGAAATTTCTTTGTATTAAGACAGCTACTTTGAGATCTTTTATAGAATGTCCTGGGAGATTGAAGTGTTCTCCTACTGGTTTCTCTGTCTTGTGATTCCTGATATCAGATTTATGTCCATTTATCCTTTGGCGTAGGGTTTGGCCTGTTTGTCCAATATAGAGAGCTGAAGGGCACTGTTCTCTCCTGACCATGAGGACCGCGCACTGTGAGAAAAATAAATGCCTGAGGGTGGCTAAGTCATGCAGAAGGCAGGCATGGGCTGGATCCACAGGACCTTGGGTAGCTCTAAGAAAACAACTTGCTCCAACAAGATATGGAACTCAGTGGAGGGGTTTGATCTCTTGTGCTGCCTACTTCCCAATGGATGGTGAATCTTAATATGGTTGTCCTCTGGCCTGGAGCCTAGCACCCTTGTCACTTATTAATCAGTTCCCGCATTGTACTCTTTCCCCCAGGGGGCCTCAAAATACCCTAGTCCCAGGCTTAGAGACACAGAAAGGTTTACTCACATAGGCAGAGCCTTTGTAAATACATTGGCCGAGTCCAAGTGGAGCAAATTCTACACAATTGCAGCAATCTGCTGTGTGAGGAAGGGGTGGAAAACCTCTTTCAGCATCAGGACCTAACTCCTTCCTGGGAAACCTTATGGGGACCGCTCATCATTGGAGGGCCAGGTGAGAGGCAAAAAAGTGGGCGGGCCCTCAGAAAAATGAGCAAAGCCAGCAATGTGACTCTTACTGTGTACAGTAGAGAAGGACACTGGAGGAGAATGAAGAGCAGGTCCAGTGAAGAGTAAGGCCTAGAGAGGAGGCATGGCCTGAGAAAGTGCCAAGCCCCCAATAGATAGGTGTAGGGGGCCCACATTAAGTTCTTACATCAGCGTAAGGCTATGTACCCACAGATCCAGAGCCAGCTGAAGACATTTTGGCACCTGAGGTGAACCACAAAATGATGGCTGCCAGTCAGGGAGAAAGGGGCAAGTGGAGATGTACATCAGGCGCAAAGTGAGAATAAAGAATAAACAAGGATGAGGGGAGACTAACTCCGGGGAACCCTGTGAGGTCTCTGTGTTGGAGGGGCCAAATGATGGCCAATGCTGATAATATAGGCATTTCATAAATTTTGTTTATTTATTTTATTCAGTTGCTGAGTTATCTAGTAAGAACTATTCTCTAGACAAAGTGCACAGTACGACAAAGTGATTTAAACAAACGGTGCAGCAACTCGGTGGAACCTCAACAAATCAGTAAAAACAACCCAGCAGAAGGTGAAATCCTGCACAGATAAAGCCCAACACAGACAAATTAAAGCCTCAGATGGAAAAATCAGGGTTGTACCTATCTAAGCTATACCCAGAGAAGGCGCAAAGAAGTTAGTGAACCTGCATTAGGCACACCCGTTCATTTCAGTGGGTCTACCCTGAATACAACCTTTAGAATTTGTAATCTTCAAAATGAACAGAGTACAGTTGTATTGCAAGAACAACTGCAACCTAGTACCTTCTTGTGTGTGTTTCTGTGTGTGTCCTACAGGCCCACACGCGACAGCGATGAGGATGAAGATGACGAGAAGAAAGGCAGAGGCTGCACCCTGCAGTACCAGCATGCCATGGTACGAGTCCTCACCCAGTTTGTGGCAGAATCATCCGATTTGGGAGGCCAGCTGACCTACATGCTTGGCTCCGAGTGGCAGTTCGACATTACGGACCTTGTGGCTGACTTCATGAAGGTGGAGGAATCCAAAGTAGCCAAGTTACAAGATGGCCGGGTTCTGATTGGTCGTGAGCAAGGAATCACAACAGTTCAGGTACAAAGTAAGGCGGAGTGTCAAGGGAAACATTAATGTGGGCTGCACAAGGCTACTGGTAGGTGGATTTGTAGCTCGTTGGCAGACTGAACCCAAATAGTACTCACTAATGCAGGGGTCAGCAAACTTACAGCGCCTCGGGCCGGTGTCTCCAGTGCCAGTCATGTGGTGGGCTGGAGGGCGGGGAAGCGCACGCCCATACGAGTGCGCACATGCTATTTCCGGCACACTTCCGGGTTGGAGGAGCACCGGAAATAGCTTGTGTGCATGTGCATGGGCCTCCTCCGACCGTAGCGCGTGCGCCCTGACGTCACGACGTGTGTGCAGCCTCCTGGGTGGACTGCACGTGTGGACATGCACAGTCCACCCAAGATGGCGGGCGCGATCGGCCGGCACCCCTTTCTGACCAGCGCCATGCCACGCCGCCTTTTAAGGCTGCAGCTAGCGAACAGCAGCACAGATGCTGTTCAGCTGTTCGTGCTTTGCAGCCTTTTAAAAGTTGCCGCACCGCCGGCGTCAATCGCGGGGGTGGGGCCCGCCCCCATAGTGTCACCCCCCCAGGGCGGTACCTGGGTTGGACCGCCGCCCCCGCCCCCTTGCTCCGCCCCTGCCCAAGCAGGCAAAAGGGGCTAAGAGGGATCTTCATTTTGAAATATGGCAACCAGTTCCTGGGGAATCGTGATGGAACAACCCCAGGATAGTTTAGTGTGGATTGTCACCATCTTTCCTTTCCTTTTATTTCCCTTAAAGGTCCTCTCACCTCTCTCTGATTCCATTTTGGCTGAGAAGACTGTGATTGTTCTGGAAGACCGGGTGACCATCACAGACCTCGGTGTTCAGCTTGTGGCAGGCTTGTCCCTCTCTCTCCAGGCAAGCAAAGGAAACAAGAGGGTGATTGTTTCTACGACATCGGCTTCTGACATTCTTCATTCACCAAAGCAGGTGGGAGATGCAATGACAAAATTAATGAAAAGCACAGATTTGCATCGTTTCATCAGCAAATAGGAGACCTAGATAAACCAGATGAGATTAAATGGAGGGTAACCCAAAGGACCAACTAAGGACTAGATGAGGTATCTTCAACCTTTTCAGACCCAGGACCCACTTTTAACCTAAGCATGCATTTGGGGACCCATTTCTTAACCCTTCGTTGCATGGTAATAATAAAAATAATAATAAATAAATAAAAATTTTATTTATACCCTGCCCTTCCCAGCCAAAAAAAACCGGGCTCAGGGCGGCTAACACTAATTAAAATCACAGCAAAAAACATAAACACAATCAATTTAAAATAACAGATTAAAATACAAATTTAAAATTTCAATATTAAAACTGCAGTCTCAATTTCAATAACCCACCAATAAAAGAATGAAGCATAAATATTAAACAGAAACCAACCCTGGTGTTAGTGCTTTTGTGGTTACCCACCATGGGTCCCTATTTTCCGGGGACATCCCTGATTTAAAGAAGCCATCCCGGTTTCGGATTTGATCCCCGAATGTCCCACTTTTCCTTTGGATGTCTCTATTTTTATCGGTGAAATGTTGGAGGGTATGGAGTTATCTGACCCCTGAGCTGTCTGAAGGCAATCCTGTATAGGGAAGGGTTTTTTTTAAAAAAAAATGTTTAATTTTTTATTGAGTTTTTATATATGTTGGTAGCTGCCCTGAGTGGCTGGGGCAACCCAGTAAGATGTATGGGGCATAAATAGTAACATTGAATGGGACATCCCTATTTTGATCAGAGAAGTGTTGGAGGGTATGGGCTGTGGCCCACTAATGAGTCTCAGCTCAGTGGCTGAAGGCCAGTGGACTAGATGGGCCTCTGGCCTGATCCAGCAGGCCTTTTCTTATGCTTTTGTAACCACGATAGATGGTGTGATCCCATGGGTCGTAGGAGAAATTAAACTAAGCTAGAGATGAATGGGGTGGTCGTGTTGTGCGAGTGCTGTTGCACTGGCATCCTCCTTTGGTATTGCCTCCTACCCACTTTCAGTTCTGGCCCTGGCCACCCTTCTATGTGGCCCCCAACAGATCCCCCCCCCCGGGAATATGGTCCTTGAGGATCGTAAAGGTTCCCCACCCCCAGGGCCGGCGCATCCATTTAGGCGAACTAGGCAATCGCCTAGGGCGCCAAAATGGAGGGGGCGCTGGCCAGGCTTGGGCGGGACGGTGGGATGGCGAGCAGCAGCTTCTTCGCTGTAGCGGAGAGGTGCCGCTTGCCCCCTACACCACCCCCCGGCTCCCGGTAAAGCAGGCTTTGGCGGGGGGTGGGGAGCGGGATGGGCGAGCAGCAGCTTCTCTGCTACAGCGGAGAAACCGCTGCTTGCCTCTCCACCACCCCCCACCTCCCGCTAAAGCAGGCTTTGGCAGGGGGGCGGGGGGGCAGAAGATTGGTCTCGCCTAGTGCGCCAGAAGCCCTAGCACCGGTCCTGCCCACCCCTTTACTAAGTTATGGGCCCTCCCTCTCTAAAGAGCATAGAGAAAACGTGAAATACATAAATGTGAATATGAAAAATGGGAGAGTGGAATGATTGGATCGTGTTTACTGACACATTAAGCCAAAAAACAAAACAAAAAGGTGTGTGGGGGGGGGAGGGAACTATGTTACTCATTTTCATGTAATTATTTCCAGGCTTCACAAAAACAGGGTGGGGAGGAGCCCAACTCATGCGATTTCACTAAATCAGCCGCATGAGTCTAGGAAACAATATTTTGTTGGCTAATTTAAGGCCCAGAGTTCAGATTGATTTCATGATGCAGTCTGAAAACAAATGATCTGACCGGTTATATGTGAAATTGATTCTGAGGCATTCTGCTAGGAAGAGAATGTTAAAACTAAGCTTTCATTTTTTTAAAAGTTCACTCATTTCAGATGCATTATTTCCCAGCTTGAATGTAGAAAGCTCGTGGTGCTGACGCGTTCAGCTAAGTTATACCCAGAGTACACCTACAGGTTTGTTTAAAATGCTAGTCCTATTCAGAACAGACCCACTGAAATGACTGAGTAACTTAGGTTCATAAATTTCACTTCTTAAAAGAGTTATGGCTTCTTAGAAAATGATACATTTCTTTATGTTGTAGGAAGCTGTGGTCAGTTCTTGGATTCTGTTCAGCGATGGCACCGTGACACCCTTAGACATCTACGACACGAAAGATTTCTCTCTTGCCATCACATCCCTGGATGAAATGGTGGTGTCCATCCATCAAAGCCAAGAGGAAGAGCAGCCCGTGGTGGTGGCGGAAGGTGAAGGTCAAGGGCCGCTCATTAAACTAGAAATGGTGATCAGCGAGCCTTGCCAGAAGTCCAAGAGGAAGAGTAGCTTGGCTGTTGGGAAAGGAAGCATCAAAGTCAAGTTTGGCCAGAAGGATTTTGACCACAAAGGGGACACCAATGACATTGAAGACGTTGAGGCTGATTTTAAAAGCCATGAGAGTAATTCTATAGAGAAGTCCTTGGAGCAGGAGAGGTCAGGGCAAGATTGGCCCAAACATGGGGCTTCCATTAATCATGAAGAGGCTACTAACCAAAGCACAACTTCCAAGACTCCTGTTCATCCGAAAACTGCTCAGGGTCAGCTCCAAAATGGTCCAACCTCCTTTACGAGCTTCCCTATGCAAGTTGACATTCCAGTGCAGAACAGTCCCAGTGACCTCACTTTGGCTTCCAGAGGTCTAACGGACCTTGAGATTGGCATGTATGCCCTTCTGTGTGTTTTCTGTTTAGCCATATTGGTCTTCTTAATTAACTGTGTGGCGTTTGCTTGGAAGTACAGGCACAAAAGGTTTGCCGTCAGTGAGCAAGGCAACATTCCACATTCCCATGACTGGGTGTGGCTCGGGAACGAGGTGGAGCTCTTGGAGAACCCAGTGGACATTTCGCTCCCATCCGAGGATTGCACAACCATGATAGACAGAGCGATGCAGTTTGAGGAGAGCAATTTCCTCCTCAACGGGAGCTCTCAGAAGAGCTTCCACAGCCAGATCCTTCGGTCTGCTGACTATGGTTGTGAGAACGATATCACAAACGAACCTATCAACCCTCCTGGGCCCAAACGGAAAAGAGTCAAATTCACATCCTATACCACCATCTTGCCAGAGGATGGTGGCCCATACACCAACTCCATCCTCTTTGACAGTGACGATAATATCAAATGGGTATGCCAAGATATGAACTTAGGGGATTCCCAGGAACTTAGAGACTATATGGAAAGGCTGCAAGACAATATGTAAAAATAATAATTATTATTATCTCTCTCTCTAAAAACTTTATCTTTGTATTCACCTTTATGCCTTCTGTTTTATGGATGATGGAGCACTCAAACCCAGCCAGCAATAGAAGAAGGCTCTCCAAAATGTTTGGAGGTCCAGAAATACTAACTTTGCATTGTTTTGATCAGCTGCAGGAAAAAGCTGGCTTGTCAGGTACAAGGGGATGTCAGCCCCTAAACAGCTACCTACAAATTTTGGAGGTACTGCGTACAACCAGCTGTTTTTCATATATCGCCTGGTACTAGCTAATGCTGATCCCATTGCACCTAGACTCAGAGAAGATGGGTTAGTGTGCCATGTTATGATGAGCCGTTACTATGGAAAAGGAACCATTTTGTGGGTGGGTGGATGATTTTTCTAGAAAATATTCTTTGTAAAAGCACAGTAGACATTCCTTGCTTTCAGCTGGAATCTAGGGTCCTTTCAAAGGATCAGAATGAATTGACCTGATGTAATCTGTTTATACGAAATACAGACAGATGTATCCTCCTAGGCTTTTGTTTTTTTGAAAACAAATATTCATCCTTGTGGTTAATTTGTTCAGCTGTATTGTTTATAAAGCTTTCCTGATTTGATGAACTATTTACACATTTTCATTTGACAGGATTCCCTCCCCAACCCATAGATGTACCAAAGTGTACTGCATTGCTAGGGCTGCAATGTCTAGTCGATAAATCGAATAAAATCCTTGTAAAAATGACAGTGAAAAAGTGCCCCCGATAAACTGGGCAGCAGATTATTATTGTTATTTTGGAGAAAAAATGTAACAGTTTTAAATACAAGTACTTAGAGAAAACATTGCTGGTGGGTGCCATTTTTGAAGGGGCAACCCCCCCTTTTCTCACACATGGAGTGCATCTCCTAAGTTATGACATGCACAGGCGCCATCTGAAATCCACAACAATGACGATAATACAGCTACTCAAGTGCAAATTTATACAGGACTAATCGGTTATTCGCTTATTAATTCATTAAAACTCAAACGATTAATCGACTAAAACTTCTTTCGGCCGGGTGAGAGCCCTACTTTCTGTGTTAAAAGGGTTTGTTTTGTAGCTGCTTGATATTGTTCCCTAATCCTTCCTCCTTCTTTCTTTCTTTCTTTCTTTCTTTCTTTCTTTCTTTCTTTCTTTCTTTCTTTCTTTCTTTCTTTCTTTCGTACATCTCTTTCACTGGAAAATAGAGATCTGTCTTCTTACAGGGAAAATGTACATACAATAATAAAAACCCTGGGGTGGGGGAAAAAGAGCTATTCTGGTTTTTGTTTTCATTTTGGAAGGTTTGCAATATCATCATCTCAAAATCCCCAGGTATGGTTTGAAGGCACACGTTGCACCTACCTTCCTGAAGTTAAGCAGGTCTAGGCTGGATCTGGGTCTGGATGGGAGACTAGCAACTTGGGAAATCATGGAAGATAAAAGTTTCAGTGGCTAATAGTCGTCATGGCCAGGGTGTTTTTTAGCCAGAGCTCACAGGAGCTCATCTCTGGCCCTTGTCATTCTAAGAGAACTAGGGAGAAGTTCATGGTGAGCTCCAGCACCTCTTTTTCTAGAAAAATAACACTGACGGTGGCTATGCTTTGCCTCCACTGTTGGAGGCTACAATTCTTTTGAATCCCAGTTGCTGGAAACTACAACAGGAGAGAGGGAACCGCCTTCAGTGGTTTTTCCTTGATTGGAAATGTGCCCTTAAATACTGATTATGCCTCTTGCTTGCCTGGGTTTAGCATAGAGTAAGGACGCGGGTGGCGCTGTGGTCTAAACCACAGAGCCTAGGGGTTGCCGATCAGAAGGTCGGCAGTTTGAATCCCCATGATGGGGTGAGCTCCCATTGCTCGGTCCCAGCTCCTGCCAACCTAGCAGTTCAAAAGCACGTCAAAGTGCAAATAGATAAATAGGTACTGCTCCGGCGGGAAGGTAAACGGTGTTTCTGTGCGCTGCTCTGGTTTTGCCAGAAGCGGCTTATTCATGCTGGCCACATGACCCGGAAGCTGTTTGCAGACAAACGCCAGCTCCCTTGGCCAGTAAAGCGAGATGAGCGCCGCAACCCCAGAGTCGTCCGTGACTGGACTTAACGGTCAGGGGTCCCTTTACCTTTACCTTTAAGGTTACCAGATGTCCCCATTTCCTGGGGACAGTCTCCGGATTTACAAATCAGTCCCCATACACAATCCAATGAAGTCGAAAAGTGTCCTCAGATTCATTTAAAGAATGAATCTTGCATCCTGTCCTATTTGTCACTGCTTTGTGGCTCTTGAAAGGTCGCCCAAGGAAAGTAACCCTGAGGCTTAAAATGTTTCTCCAGCCCTGGTGTAGACCATATTGAAATAGATGGACCAACAGTGGTCTGATTTTGTGTACGTCAGCTTCCTAAACCGGTTTGGGTGCATCAGAATTGTACCTAGTTCAACTAAAGCAAGGAACTGACCACCCCAACAATTTCCCACTCTCTCCTGGTCCCTTTCTGAAGGACCCATTCATGGATTTTCAAGACAGGTGAGGAAACATTTGGTGAGATTTCAGAATGCTTTGTAAGGCCCCCCCCCTCATTTAAAGCGTGAAGCTTTGAAATTGTCAAGATCAAAAGACGTCTAATGCCCATCAGTTAAAATTGAATTTTGCTCTCCTTTCTGAGCAACAAACTTATGAGGTTGGGTGTTTTTTGTTTTTTGTTTTTTTGAGCAGCTAATTACATATGCTGCAGTCCTATACACAGTTATCTGGGAGTGGAAATTGGTGGCTGGGATGTGATTGAGTCTGCAATACATATGAATCCACCAAATCCACATTTTTCAAAGCAATAGACAAACAAAAACACAGCCTTCCCTCGAAATGTGCACATTCCAAATTTTGCAGTGCAGTACTGCAGCCAAGTGATATGTTCAGAAATTCATATGCTAAGGCAAGGAGTGCATAAAATGCATATATTTGTGAAAATAACATACAAAAATGTATTGGGGAACAGTGGTTTGCAAAACTGCGTATATCAGGGGAAACTGCACACAAAAATAAGTTTATTAGGAGAAATTCATATGGAATTACTGGTGAATTTTATTTTAGGCTTTTTTTTTTTAAATCGCAAATTGCTGCTGAAATGTAAGCTTGGAAAAATGAGAAATGGAGAAATCCAAAATTGACAGAGCCATCTATTCATACCAGGGAACTCACTTTTGTCCGAATAGACTTGTGTAGGCTTGGCACTTTTAAGTAGTTAAAATGGCCCCACTTTAAGAATGCTGAAAACCTAGAAATCAGGGGTATTATTTTTTTTTTACTGCCTCGTGTAACATAATGCGCTGTGAAATGTGGCTCTGATTTCTTGAGGTTCCTTTGTTGAACACCGTAGAACTGCAATGCCATGCCACAAGTCCTATTCCAGGCTTGCATCAAAATGCCATAAGCACGGGATTATACACGGGCGCACACACTCGCAGCATAGTAATGTCATTGTGCGGTTGGTACGTGCTGGGGCCATGCACAATAAACACGCCTGTCTCCGCACAACTTCACAGACAGAGAGCTCAGACCTAACGGAATTCTATAATGCATACAGGAGATGAAGGGGGAATCAAATATTCAGAGTAGCGACACTTTCAAAAATAAATAAATAAGCAAGGAAGCAAGCAAGCAAGCAAACGGTGCCTCTACTGTATTCAAAGACACTGCAGTGTGTATCAAATGGCTTATGCTAATTGCTGGGTCCTTTACAGCGAAGCTTGAAAATGCATACGAGAGACAGCATATTTTACCCTGGAAACATTGTACTGAGTTTCTGCCGTGCCTCAGTGGATTGCTAAGAGTGTTTCTAGCATTTCTGAGTTGTTGTTGTTATCATTACTATTAAAAATTTGTATATCACTCTTCATCTGCACAAAATGCATAATAAAACAAGAACAAAAATGAACCAATAACCCCCCTCCTATAAACACATTTAAAAGGCCATGGAATGTTGATCAGCCAAAGGCCTGGTTATAGCAAAAACATAAGAGAGGAAACCTGAGCCAATGCCCTGGGGTGGGCCTTCCCCACCAATGGCCCCAACCAGTGGCGGAGCTAGGCTCCGCGGCACCCGGGGCAGCAAAGGAAACGCCCCGGGGGCGGGGCGTCGCGGCGTCACAATGTGATGTCACGGCGCCCCGCCCCCGGGCCGTTTCCGGGAGTGCCGCCGTCGCTTCTGCAGCCCCCTTTTAAGCCGAAGAGCCCGCTTTTAAGCTCTGCGGCTCAAAAGGAGGCTGTGGAAGCGGCGGTCCGACGCTGCTGCTCCCGGGGCGACTGAGCCAGCGGCAGCGCGTGGGGGTGACAAGCGCCGGCCCCTCCTGCCACTCCCCACTCAACGCCGGTCACCCCGGGAGCAGCAGCGCTGCACGGACGGGGTGCTCCCTCGGCCGTGCGCTGTTGCTCCTGGGGTGACGGAGGGAGCGGCAGCAGCGCTTGGGAATGGCGGGAGGGGCTGCCGCTTGTCAACCCCATGCGCCGCCGCTTGCTCCGTCGCCCCGGGAGCAACAGCGCACGGCCGAGGGAGCACCCTGTCCGTGCAGCGCTGCTGCTCCCAGGGTGACCGGCGTTACGTGGGGAGTGGCGGGAGGGGCCACCGCTTGTCACCCCCACCCGCCGCTTGTCACGTCTGCCACTCGGGGCGTACCGCCCCCACCGCACCCCCCTAGCGACGCCCCTGGCCCCAACTGTTGTGGTTGTTATTAAATTTATACACCATACTATTGTCTTATAAGCACATTCATAATACAACAACACTGACTTAAATCCCACAACCAAACAATTCCATCAAATCATTAAGATAAACTTCAACAATTCAAATAAATCTATCATTCATCCAGCTGCCTGCATGTCCCCGCCTGGACTTGGCTGGCAGCATTGGCTGGGCTCAATAAACCACCCATAATCTCAGTTTCCCTGCGATGCCCCTGAGCCACAGCTACCACCACTGTAAGCCTACAGACCAGGAACGGCAGCCCTTGCCACGGTGTTACAGCCCCAGCAACCAACTGAAGATGCTGGATGCTACTACCAGACTTGAGTTTGGGCAGTCCTGCAATGCTAGAATTTCTCAAAGTTTTTCAGGGGTTCCTCAATAGGAAGATAAGTAAAGGCAGAAAAACCGAGGTCCTTTAGAAACTTCTAAAAGCCTCCTGCAAAACATTGGCTCATACCTCTGGCAAGAGTGACCTGTTCTACCATCTCATATCTTTGCCCCCTCTTGTAGGTGTGAATGTAGAGTGAGAATCATGAGAGACATAATCCAGAATGCTCTGAAGTGCACACAGCAGTTGCAAGGTGTACCAGGAGGTTACAAGGTGGAAGGGTGGGTAGGTGGCCACAGCCACACATAATTCCCTACAAAGAGCTGCTGACAAAAGCTTTGCCAGTAGGGGAGTGTTTTTTGTCATATAGGCATTGAGAAGCTTGTCCTGGTCTGCCTCACCTCGTCTGGGTTCCATTTCTCACTAGTGTGTGATACAAGAGTTACAACTCATTGTTATCTTGGTTACAGATCAAAAC
The DNA here is from genome assembly GCF_009819535.1 of Lacerta agilis. NCBI lineage: Eukaryota > Metazoa > Chordata > Lepidosauria > Squamata > Lacertidae > Lacerta > Lacerta agilis. The sequence continues at coordinate 5,050,945 of NC_046328.1, forward strand.
AAACCATAAACCCAAGTTCAGACAACACAGCAAATCAAACCTTCGATTGGTTCACAGCTGCACAGCAGCAGCAAGACGGGAAGAATTGCAAAGTGTCTATGATCTCCTCTCCAAGAATTCACATGCCCTCCTGCTTAGTGGCAAACTGCAGACCACCATTAGTGTCTGGAGTCCATTGGGACTGGTTGGGTGGAAAACAGGGAAGCCAAAGGGTAGGTGGAGCCAAACCGAACAACAGGCAAAACCAACTAATTATAGGGTTGTCCCCAGCCTCTTCCCTGATGAGTTCCAGAAAGGCAACAAGGAGACTAAAGGGGAGGAAGCTGCCAGGCAGTGTCGCCCGCTGTACGAGTTGCATATCCAGTTTCCTGGGATTTGGCACCACTCAATGGGCCTTGCTTTTCAGCAGCCATGTATAGGATTTGGCTGCAAACTTATTGGATCAAGGATGGAGAACCTCCAGGTGTTGCTGGATTCCAACTCCCTTCGTCCCTGACCATTGATCTAGTTGGCTGGGACTGATGGGAGTTGGAGCCCCACAACATCTGGAGGGCCACAAGTTCCTCAGCCCTAGATGTTCTACAAGTCATCGGAATCTAACACAAAACCTTTACTGCAGGCTTAATGCGGATGTTGTTTTCGATTTTACATTGGATAAAATCTGCACTGTTACCTCACATAAAAGCTCCATTCCCACCATCCCTTATTATTGGTAATGAAGGGAGAAACTCATATATGTAACATTATGGAGCAGCACAGAAACAAAGCTTTAAATTAAGATAACGAAATGGACTTTTTAAATAAAAACAAAACAATCCTGTGTAATTTGTATACCAATTATGTTATACACGTGCTTCAGTTTCTTGACATTAATTATATGAACTAATTCATTTTTCCCCTCTTACAGGCAGATGTTCAAAATTTTAGCAAACAGTACTCTCCCAACAGGATAGAATAGACTGATATTGTAAAGACATTTAACATGGGAAATAAAATGTTTGTTCCTGTACTTCATAAACACTGGGTGGTCGTTTTTAATTGCACAGAGATGATTGGATAAGACCTATCGCAAGAAGAGAAAGGTGGTTTGTCTGATTTAGGAGGAAGTATCATGATCAAGGTTCCCTGATACCCATCAGAAGAGGCATCCTAGAGGATGGGGAGAAATGGTTCCTCAACTGCATGAGACAGATAGTGAACATCCTCTCCCCTAGAGCCAGTGGTCCAGTAGGATGATGAGGCAGTGCCACACCAGCACCAAGCTGCCCATCTTCTTGTCTTCTTACTTACAATCAGTCTATGGGGTGGCACTACTTGGCAGCTTCTGCCTCCTCAGTTTTAGGTAAAACTAGAATTAGCTGCCTCTGCCTTTTATTGCTTCCAGCTCTTCCTGCCTTCCAACTTACCAGTTGCAATGGGGACCACCCACCATTGTCTAGAGGAGCCATCCATAACCTGATTCTCTCCAGATACTTTGATCCAAGAAAGGGAAAGTCTACAGTACCAACTATAAAAAGAGTCACAGTTGCTTCCTGGCTGTTGTTGACGCAACACATTTTCTAACACAGCTAGATGATGTCTGTCACTTTCCTGGAAACTTGTTCCCTGACTTGTTGGACAGCTCCCCAACTGTACGGGTAAGAGCAGGATCTAAGCCATTCTCCCTCAACAACAGCTCCCATCCTCTTGACTGTTGACCAGGCTAGCGGGGACTGGTATGAGTTGTAATCCAAAACATCTGGAGGTCACCAGCTTGGTCAGGGCTGTTTAAAGTCATGCAGCAGCATTAGCAGTAGGAACAGAAATAGGCTTCTAAACAAGGAGCAGTAGAGATAGATAATGGTTGGATGCGCAACTGGGCAGAACGGATGATTCCTGGGTATAAACTGGAATGAATGGATGTGCTAACCCTCAAAATATGACAAGATATTGCTAATTAGCAATGACACAGCAGGAAACAGAAGCAAAGCATGAATTAATGCTTATATTCTACTATATATAGTCCGTATATAACTCTACTGGAGCCTCTGCGTCAATGACTAACATTAAAGCATACTGACAAAATTCTCCAATAAACACCATCTTGGGACCAGATGCTATTGAACATTTCACAAAACTCACTCTCTGTTTCCTGGAGTCAATCCCTCTGCCCTTCTATATAGCACATTAATTTTGATGGCCAACTTTATCTTATCTCCGATAGATCGCTTAACACAGTGTTTTATAAGTGCAGTTTAATTTGGTTTTTGGAATAGAATAGAAGGTGGCAGCCAACTAAAAACCTGCTGGGTTGGCATTAAGCTCTAGTGCTTGGCTGTTTAAATGCAGGGTGGGATATGGATGGAAAACCAGACAGGGTCTCCCCACCCAATGTATTTCTTTTGAAAAGTCAGTGCAGTGTAATGGTTAGAATAGGACCTCGGAGAGCAGGGTTCAAACCACTTCACTCAGTCATGAAGCTCACTTGGTGACCTTGGGCCAATCACAGTCTCTCAACCTAACCTACCTCACAGGATTGTTTTAAGGGTAGGATGGAGAGGGGGGAGAACCATCAGCCCCACACTGAGCTCCTTGGAAAGAGAGAGATAAATGTGTGTTTTTGTTTTTGTTTTAAATGCAATTCCAGCCCACCCTTCACCTTGCAGTGACCAGGCATAAAACATCCAGCAGCAGACCACAACACATAACAGCTATGAACCAGCAGCTAGTATCAAACAAGCAAAAACCAGCACAGTAAAAGGAGGGAGGGATATTAGGCAAAAATTCACATCAATGTGTGCATTAGGAGACATTCACACTAAAATGTTGGTGAATTTTCATGAGGACTTTTTTAAAAAAAATCACACATTGATGTGGTATTATGGAGATCTGAAGTTAAGACTGAAGAAATGAGACACAGAGAGAAACTAAAACCGGCCAGTTCTCCCATACCTACTACTGATAGAGACAGGAGTCCCATAGGGAGTGCTACACACCCAGAGCAACACAGGTAAGTGGCAGGTCTATGAGCATCCCCATCATGTCCTTCCTGCAGACAAAATGGTGTTTCTGTGAGTCAAAGCCTCACCTTTCTATCTAAGCAGGAAATTAGCTTAACATCTTGATTTGGTTACTGGTAGGTAGCCGTGTTGGTCTTGATTTGGGTGAGCAATGGAGACACCTGCCATAGGCTGCCATGAGAGGTGAAAGTGAGTGAGCTGATATTGCACTCCTGGACCAGCAACGTATTGTAGCCAACCATGATGCCTCTACCAATGAACACTTGGCGAAGGATTTAAGCGGCCGAAATGGGATATTTGTGAACTATATGTGAATTTTAGAGCAAATGCAATGAATTGTGTATCCCAAGTTAGTACTACTCAGAGTAGACTCATTTAAATTACTGGCATGGCTAACTTAGGTACATTGATTTTAATGGGTCTACTCAGAGCAGGATTGATGTTGGCTATGACCCAATCTCTCTAAACTGCAGTGATAAACTGAGATTTGTAAATTATATTACAAGAATGTGTTAAATGTTCTGCTTGGTTAAAACAGCTAAAACCCATTTCTTGGTCATGGACATGAATTTATATATCTACATTTCTATTTATTGTTTTTTGTATGTTGTTCTAGGTACTTACGGCAAAAGACTAGGATTTGTAAATACTAAATATCAATAAATTTGCTCAGGTACCCTTCCAACCTGGAGCCAGCCCTGTACAGTGGTACCTCTGGTTATGAACACTTCTGGTTATGAACTTTGCCCTAGGATGCAAATGGAAATCGTGCGCCGGAGGCGCATGGCCAGCGGGAGACCCCATTAGTGAAAGCGCGCCTCAGGATAAGAACGGTTTCACCTTAAGAACAGACCTCTGGAACGAATTAAGTTTGTAACCAGAGGTACCACTGTATATATATTGCGAAGTGATCAAAGAAGTGTGATCAGTCAATTTCTCTGTTGAAGAAGAAGAAGAAGAGTTTGGATTTGATATCCCGCTTTATCACTACCCGAAGGAGTCTCAAAGCAGCTCACATTCTCCTTTCCCTTCTTCCCCCACAACAAACACTCTGTGAGGTGAGTGGGGCTGAGAGACTTCAGAGAAGTGTGACTAGCCCAAGGTCAGCCAGCAGCTGCATGTGGAGGAGCAGGGACGCGAACCCAGTTCCCCAGATTACGAAGCCACCGCTCTTAACCACTACACCACACTGGCACACTGACCACAGATACTTCCAATAATTTCAGATTTTGGAGTTCTGAATGATCACAACTTTCTGAAGAGAATTCAATGATTTTGGGACACCCCCTCCCAGTTCTCCCCCCCCAAAAAAATGTTTAGGGGTACTCTCATTTTCCTACTCGTATTGAAATACTGCCCCTCAATGAGGCCAACCTTAGATTCACAAAATGTTTAGGGGTATGCGTACCCCTGCGTCCCCCCAGAAAAAAAAATACTGCCCCCTCCCATTGTTTCATTTAAAAAAAGGTCCCAGATTTGGCACAGAACACTGTACCTGAGCCGTTTGCCACAGCATCCAATTTTTTTTCTCTTCTCAACTCAAGGGCCACAGTCCCTTCTGGGGGCCACAAGCCAGTGATGGGTAAGGCAAGAGGGAACAAAGCAATGAATACAAATTTACCTTTGTCCAGCAGGCTAGTTTCTACATTCCCCTCTCTATCCAGACAAACAAAGGACAACAACAAGGACGTTTCCCAGCCAGACAAAAACACTCAGTGAGGATGTGAAGCAGGGGTGGTGAAGGGTTCGACCTGGAGAGAGCCCTGAGGTTCCCAACTGCTGCCCTACAAACACAGATATGATCCGTGTGAATAGCCACACTCTCCTAATTTTAGATAGGAATCTTCTTCCCAGAGGACACCACCGGTCAGAGGTTCCTGGAAACAGAGAGAAAAGAGAAGAGTGCAAGGCTCTGAAGGTAACTGGGTGGCACCTTCTGCTCTCCATCACCACTGAAAACATTCAAGCTGTGAGTTATCAAGACTCTCAGAGAATCCATTGCCTCTCCCCCCCCCTTTTATTTTCTGCCTAAATGAAAAAACACGCAGTCTGTCATTTCTCCTGTAGTCACGGTTTAGTGACCCATGAAATCTGAACCAGTTCATTGAGCAGGAGAGCTAAACAGAACAACAAAACCCCAAATTAGCACAAAAGAAGGGATGGGAGAAGAAAAGGAGGGAAGAGAATGCCTAGGGCTATTGCTTTTTATATATCTTTAACATTTATCTCGCCTAACACTCCTGATTATTTATGGAAAAATGCATCTGTCTCGCATGTGGGGGCTGCTGTTTACTCCTTCTGTGATGCCAACAAAATAAAACAAAATCCTCCAAATGTAGGTATTTTTTTTTATTTTTTATTTTGGAAACACACACACACACACACACACACACACACACTGTACTGGGGTTTCTTTTGCTTTAACTCCATTTTAATCAGTAGGTGCGGGGAATCTTGTAGCTTAATTTCAGAAAGAAAGCAAGAAAGGAACAGCGGTCGATAGAGGTTTCTAAAACTAGCAGAGGTGGGTTAGGGTTTGTTGTGTATTACATTTTTTTAATCCTTGCAACAATCCCTTGAGGTGAGTTAGGCTGGGAAAGAGCCAGTTACTCAGAGAGCTTCACATAACCGGAATAGAATTTGAACCTGTGGACCTTTGGATGTTGCTGCACAGACTCCAACTTCCACCAGTCCAGGAATGACATTCCATAAGTGTGGGGCTACTACTGAGAAGGCCCTGTTGTAAGTCAGAACCCTGTGGCAGCACCACAGTGATTTCCCTGAGGCAGGTTAGGCTGAGATTTCATGACTTGCCTGAGTCCATCCACTGCACTAATTCCATCCCCCTCCCCGAAATAGAACACATGAATGGATCTGCTACCAAAAATAAAAATTAAATAAAAATTAAAAAATGGTTTCCTGAGATGCAAGTTGAATTCAACAGGGAGACTTGACCTCAAAAGGAAATTTTAAGGGACACCAGAAGTAGCATAAGATTTAGGTATGTTTCACATAGGCATGATACAAGGTGTTTTCAGTAGTGGTGCTTTTGTGCTGTTTGATGCAGTGCACATTTCCCAGAACCCTCCATTTTCTGATTCTCTGTCTGTACGAGTTGACTAATTTATCTGAGGAAGTCAGTGAAGATCACACTCCAGTGTGCTTAAACCCCCTTAAGTAAAATATAAAGCTCAGCTTTCTCTGAAATTTAGAGCGCCAAATCAATAATGGACAAGAAATCATCAAGTTTAATCTCAAACACTGTGGGCCAAGTTATCGCTCTTCATGATATAAAACTAATTCCACTCCATGATAAAATGCTACACGCTTGGCTCATAAAGCAATAGATGAAATAAACTTTCTCAGTTCGCCATTCTTACAATTTTGATCTTCCCCTATGCAATAGGATATTTGGGGTGAGGTATCTAGGGAGGATGGCAGGCTGTCTGATGCTCTATGCCAGGGGTAGGAATCACGCTTCCACCCCAACAACATGTCTAGGAAAACTTCTATGGGCTACATGTCATTCGTGGGTAGGTCTGGAGGTGAAAGTGGGTGAAACAATGAATGCAAATTCTTCCAATAATAATAATAATAATAATAATAATAATAATAATAATAATTACTACTACTACTACTACTACTAGCTGGCCTGGCCACGCATTGCTGTGGTTTTTTGTTTGTTTGTTTGTTGCTTTTTTAAATTCTCCTGACCCCGAGAGTATTCTGGAAGCTCCTGTTTTCATTCTTCCCTGTCCCTTTAGAGCAGGGGTCAGCAACCTTTTTCAGCTTTGGGCCGGTCCACTGTCCCTGAGACCATGTGGTGGACCGGACTATTTTTGGGGGGTGGGGGGGTGGGGAATGAACTAATTCCTATGCCCCACAAATAACCCAGAGATGCATTTTACATAAAAGAACACCTTATATTCATGTAAAAACACCAGGTATGCGAAGCTGCGGCAGCCATTTTAGGAGAGGGAAATGGCGACCTTAAAGAGCATTCTCCCCCACCCCAGTCCCAAAATTACCCAGTCCCAAAATCATGCACCCCACTGAAACAATCCCCTCAGAGCTGGTCTTACTCAGTGCGACCTCTCAAGCATGCCTCCTGCTCCGTGTTTTTTTCCCCCTCGGAGCATGCGAAGCTGCGGCGGCCATTTTAGGTGAGGGCACAGGCATTGTTGCTCTGGCCAGGTCTGATGATGTCAGCAGGCAATCTGCCTTTCTATTGGAGGCTGTTGGAGTCTTCATTCCTTTTGCTGGTGAGGTATAATAGGCGCACCATTTTTTATTTTTTATTGCCTTTATTCTATATTTTAGGCATGACAGGTGTGGTTTTTTAAATTTTTATTATGCCAGATCCTTCCTCGATGGTCAAGTTATGCTTTGTCCTAATTTGATGTGCTTTGGTCCAGCGGTTACGGAGAACATCGGTGTCTGCCGCGCACACAATGGGAACATTATATATATATATATATAGAGAGAGAGAGAGAGAGAGAGAGAGAGAGAGAGAGAGAGATTTATACCCCGCCCATCTGTCTGGGTTTCCCCAGCCACTCTGGGCAGCTTCCAACTGAATATTAAAAAAACACAGCATCTCAAATTAAAAACTTCCCTAAACAGGGCCGCCTTCAGTTGTCTTTTAAAAGTAAAATACTTGCTTATTGCCTTGACATCTGCTGGGAGGGTGTTCCTCAGGGCAGGCGCCACTACCGAGAAGACCCTCTGCCTGGTTCCCTGTAACCGCACTTCACGCAGTGAGGGAACCGCCAGAAGGCCCTTGGCGCTAGACCTCAGTGTCCGGGCTGAATGATGGGGGTGGAGACGCTCCTTCAGGTATACAGGATCGAGGCCGTTTAGGGCTTTAAAGGTCAGCACATAAACACTCACCCAGTCCTCTCTGTTCTGTATCTAGGCAAGTGGCAGGCACTATCTAAGTTCAAGGACCCATTCCAGCCAGGCAGAAACACGCAATTGTGGGTGGAAAGCAGGTTGGTTATGGGGTGTGATCTCAAGAGGACGGGGGGGGGGGAGCCTGCCTGAGGGCCAGTAGAGAAGCCTGGAGGGCTGCATTTCAGGTTCTCCACCTCTTGAGCCGTACATAAATGCTGAATATTGTAAGTACGGCTAAATAGCATTCTGGTAACAATGAAATAATAAGAACTCTAAATGCCAAAAAGTGCAGCAAGAAGATGTAGGAATTAGAGAAGATTCTGGCCCCTTGATCCCTTGAATAATTGCCAGCAAACAATCAAAACACAAATTGCTTTTGGGGGGGGGGAGAAAGCGTCACCCACAAAAATAACATGTCCTTGAAATTCGGTGTGAGTCAAGGAAACAGAACGGGAACATGCAGCAGGAGAACAAAACATCAATCTTGGCAGAGTCAAAAGATGGGGAGAAGATCCTCCCACTTCATCCCTTCTTGCCCAGGTGCTGCTGCTGCTGCTTGTTCTGAGGCCAGATCTTTTTGGAAGAAATCTCATCTATGTAATTTCTTTCAATGAAATTGTCATGCATCGCCTGAGTGAAGATGCCATTGAGAAGCTGGTTTGCAGTGGACCCCAGGGAAGGCTCCAGTGGGCTTGTGAGGGGGGTTGCTGCTGCTGTGAATTGTACAAGAGGCTCCTGGGAGATGGGAGGAACATTGCTGCTACTGTGAGTGCTGGAAGAAACTGCTGCCAGGCCCCTTTCCACCTGGCCTAAGGGGCAGGGCCCAGACTCACCCTGAACAGCTAAAAGAGGCTCCCAAGAGACTAGAGGAACATTACTCAAACTACTCTTGGATTGGGGCAACTGGCTAAAATGTTTTAAAATGTCTTAAACAGTTTTAATGTTGATTCCTCTGTTTCGTTTTTTGTTGGGTTGGTGTTGGTTAAATGTTTAATTAGGGTTGGCGGTTATTTTAATTTGGGTATAACTGCAAAGTGTTATTATTAGTATTAGTATTATTAGCTTCTATTGATTTATTGGCTTATTTATAGTCTGTATAAGATATTCTGTTTTTTAAATGTTTGATGTTTTTAAAAATGTTGAAATATATATAAATATAAAAATAAATTATCCAGTAGCACCTTAGAGACCAACTAAGTTTGTTCTTACGTTGTAAGCCACCCAGATGGGCAGGATAGAAATGATAAAATTGTTGGCCTTTCAGCTGATTCCCTGGTGGCCCGCTGGAATGTGGACCCTACCTGCCTGCAGACTGTCTTGCCAGAGTGGTGCATGCTCTAGTTATCTCTCACTTGGATTACTGCAATGCGCTCTATGTGGGGCTACCTTTGAAGGTGACCTAAAAACTACAACTAATCCAGAATGTGGCAGCTAGACTGGTGACTGGGAGCAGCCTCCAAGACCACATAACACCGGTCTTGAAAGACCTACATTGGCTCCCAGTAAGTTTCCAAGCACAATTCAAAGTGTTGGTGCTGACCTTTAAAGCCCTAAACGGCCTCGGTCCTGAATACCTGAAGGAGCGTCTCCACTTCCATCGTTCTGCCCGGACACTGAGATCCAGCGCTGAGGACCTTCTGGCGGTTCCCTCGCTGCAAGGAGCCAATTTACAGGGAACCAGGCAGGGGGCCTTCTCGGCAGTGGCACCTGCCCTGTGGAACGCCCCCCCACCAGATGTCAAAGAGAGGAAAAAACTACTGGACTTTTAGAAGACATCTGAAGGCAGCCCTGTTTAGGGACACTTTTAATGTTTAATAGATTATTGTATTTTAACATTCTGTTGGAAGCTGCCCAGAGTGGCTGGGGAAACCCAGCCAGATGGGTGGGGTATAAATAAATTATTACCACTACTACTACTACTACTACTACTACTACTACTACTACTAGGTAAAGGTAAAGGGACCCCTGACCATTAGGTCCAGTCATGGACGACTCTGGGGTTGCGGCACTCATCTCGCTCTATAGGCCAAGGGAGCCAGCGTTTGTCCTCAGACAGCGTCCGGGTCATGTGGCCAGCATGACAAAGCTGCTTCTGGCGAACCAGAGCAGTGCACAGAAACGTCGTTTACCTTCCCACACTTTGATGTGCTTTGAAGATGAACTGGAGCTCTTAATACAGGATGGTAAATACAACCTGGTAGGCATTACTGAAGCCTGGTGGGATGAGACTCATGACTAGAATGTAGGAATTGATGGGTATAACCTGTTTCAAAAGGAATAGGCTAAAGAGCACAGCTCTTGGTTAATCAAAAACCTTTATTGGCATCACTTACAAACATTTAAAATAAATAAGCCAGTACATTCTTGACGTCACACCATCAGTTCAGTCACCTGCCAAAGGGAAGAAAGGCCAGCAATCCGTTTCCCTCTGTGGGACTCCAGCAAGGTCTGGGACCTACAATGCACTTCTGCGGCCAAAGATCAAGCAGAAGAACTGAGCCACTGTCCCGGTGAGCTCCTGGTCTCTCCCCTGCAATAGGAAGTGTACAATCTCTATCTCTGGCCTCCATGTTGGAAAACGTAGATGATCAAGATATTGTTGCCAAAGATCATCATACAATTTGCATTTGAGGACCATGTGAGCTAGCGTTTCCACCAGGTGTGCGTCACATGGGCAGATCCCAGATCCCATCTCCTTCTTCCGTCCCTGCGAACCTACCCCCAGAGGAGGTTGGAGGGGTTAGAGTTGAACCTAGCCAGTGTAAAAGCCCTTCTTTCTAGCGGTTTAGATAGAAAGTGTAGATAATTGGGATTGAATTCCTGCGCCCAAAGCAAACTAACTTCCCCAAAGCATCATTTGGTACAGAAGCCCACAGGCTCAGAGATGTGTGTCAGGTGCTCTGAAAGCTTTGCAAACTGTAACATCCGCATCCAAGCTCAGATTAAACTAAGGACAAATCCCTGGCTTCTCTCCCACCCTTCCCACCACCAGAGGTGCTTGGTGCTCACGGGGACCAGCAGGGTGGAAGGCAGGGAGCCCAGACAGTAGGTGGAGCCAGAGTCAATGACAGGCAGAACCAATTAAATCTGGATTTGCCCCAACCTTCCTCCTTTGCAGAGTTCAACACTGAGGACAGGGAGAATGGAAGCTGACAGCCAAGGTTGCCCGAGGAAGAATTAAAGAACCTTTTAATGAGGGTGAAAGAGGAGAGCGCAAAATATGGTCTGAAGCTCAACATCAAAAAAACTAAGATCATGGCCACTGGTCCCATCACCTCCTGGCAAATAGAAGGGGAAGAAATAGAGGCAGTGAGAGATTTCACTTTCTTGGGTTCCATGATCACTGCAGATGGTGACAGCAGTCACGAAATTAGAAGACGCCTGCTTCTTGGGAGGAAAAGCAATGACAAACCTAGACAGCATCTTAAAAAGCAAAGACATCACCTTGCCGACAAAGGTCCGTATAGTTAAAGCTATGGTTTTCCCAGTAGTAATGTACGGAAGTGAGAGCTGGACCATAAAGAAGGCTGATCGCCGTAGAATTGATGCTTTTGAATTATGGTGCTGGAGGAGACTCTTGAGAGTCCCGTGGACTGCAAGAAGATCAAACCTATCCATTCTCAAAGAAATCAGCCCTGAGTGCTCACTAGAAGGACAGATCCTGAAGTTGAGGCTCCAGTACTTTGGCCACCTCATGAGAAGAGAAGACTCCCTAGAAAAGACCCTGATGTTGGGAAAGATGGAGGGCACAAGGAGAAGGGGACGACAGAGGATGAGATGGTTGGACAGTGTTCTCGAAGCTACTAACATGAGTTTGGCCAAACTGCGAGAGGCAGTGAAGGATAGGCGTGCCTGGCGTGCTCTGGTCCATGGGGTCACGAAGAGTCGGACACGACTGAGCGACTGAACAACAACAAAAGGCAGGCTGGTACTTTGGGAGCTGGCTGAGGACAGACGGGGGTTGGCGGGGCAGTGCCCTATTCATCCACATGGACCAGCCTCCATTTTGTGCCACCAATCCCACAACATGTCCTTAGATCCCCCTTTGTCCTTAGATTGACTCAGAAAATAAGCTGTATTGTTTCCAATATGTATTTTGGTGACGGGGAAATAACTTGGCTGGTTCCTCAGCTAATTCAACATGAGCAGGGGCAAGATTGCCCGGCATTGCTTTCTATTGCATTTTAATAGTTATTTGTATTGGGTTTTAATTTTTCATAGCTGCTCTGGGAGCCAATTCTTTTGGCTGAAAAGCCAGGCAGAAATATTATAGACAAACCATCCAAAGCCCCTGCTGCTTTTCATTAGAAGGAAAGGCTGTTTGTTTGTTTGCAGTGACTTCTTCCTACATTTCCTGTTCGAGTAATGTCACCAGATTAACCAGCTGCAAATATTTAATGGGCAGATGGACCCGGCTGTAAGGAGGGGTCGTTGTGAAGTTCGCAGAGCATCTGTTTAGCATGTAGAAGGTCCCAAGCATGGGAGCCAACTCCTAGGGCTGAGGTCCCTTCACCCCACGAATGCCATCCTGGCTCAACCACACCCAGCTATGATGTCCTATGTATGTATTTATTTCATTTATTTCATTTTATATATCACCCTTCATCTTCACAGCATGAAAATACAAAATGACAGAACAAAAAAGTATGTATGATAAAACTGGGGTGCTGGCTCATGGGGGCTGAGCTGTTTTGGGCCCCCTCAATATTTTGGGGGAGGGTGCCCAGCCCTCCCAATGTGCAGGGCACAAAGCCCTCCAGCACACAGCATAGTACCCAGCTTCCTCCCGACTGCCGGGCAATCCAGTGCAGGGTGCTCAGCGTGGCACTTGGCACAACACCTGGCTGTCTCCTGACCGCACTCCGTCACAAGCAGATGTTCTTAGACTACAACACCCATCTTCTCTGATCATTGGTAAGCTGGCTAGCAATGATGGGAGCTGCAGTCCAACAATATACAGTAGGAGGGCCCAAGGTTGAGGAACACTGGACAAGAAGGTCTCCAAGGGATCTTTCATCTCTAACGTTCCATGATTCTGTTACACTATACTTCACTACTCTTAGGCACAACCTGCAAGCATCATTTACACACACACACACACACACACACACACACACACACACACACCTTCCATTCTGATGTTGCTGCCCCCTAAGTCAGTGTGGTTTTCTGAGAGTGGCATCGCACTTGGGTGATATTGCTTCCTTCCCATCCCTGTGTCATCAAGCATCTGTCCCAGATACGCAGTGGCGCTGGAGAGATCCAATCTCCTCTCTGAGTCCTATCAGACATTATCCGACAAGATTCAGCTGACAGCTGACACAGTCTCTCCTTAACTGCTTGCAGCGAGACAAATTTGATACATAGCACTGGCTTTTTTTAAAAAAAAGACAAAAAAAACTCCTTTCAAACAGAAATGACACTCTGTACACACACACACAACCAGAATCATGCATGCATTCATGATTTGATTGCAGCAATTACTGTGAGCAGATGTGTTCTCTCTCATAATGAAGTCTGGACTTTAAAACAACACCGCCACCAACAAGAAAAAACTAGCGGGCACGAAAAAGCTTTGTGGGCAAGTTCCGGAGTTCTGGTAGATGCCCCAGTTTTGGTTTTGCTAAGTGAGAAGCCGGTGAGGAAAGGTTTAAATGTTCTTTCTTTCTTTCTTTCTTTCTTTCTTCTTTCTTTCTTTCTTTCTTTCTTTCTTTCTTTCTTTCTTTCTTTCTTTCTTTCTTTCTTTCCTCCATACCTCCTCCCGGAAGGTCTTTGGAAGCCTTAAGGGAAATGCCTGCTTTGTTTTGGCAATGGGCTGAGGTGTTTCGTTGTCACCATGGGAACAGGAGGGAAGGCATGCCCCCAACCCAGCCCTGATGCTGCAAGGCCCACCACCTGGCTGAAGGCAGAGCAGAGCCAACGGGATAAATTTTTAATCTTTGCAAATTGCCTCTCTGCAGAAGGATTCTCATTCGTTCTATTTTTTGTTTCTTAAATATTGATGAATCAAGAGCAAAGTTCTTCAGGCTGGGGGATGGAATTATCAGTGTTCAAATGAGATCTTTACCTTAACTGGCAGCTCCTGATTTTCATGCCTCACCCTTTTCGCAGGGTTGAAACGGGATTCGCTTCAAAAGAAAGCTTCCACCAGTCAGTCCATTTTTCAACTGAGTAACCGAGCCTTCTTGAAAAATCACAAGGATATAACAAGAATGCCACTGGATCAGACCAACATCCCATCACATTCAGTTTTCTGTTTCCCCAGTGGTCAACCAGATGTCCCCAGAATAGTGGTATAGTGGGGGCGGCTGCCTTGGGCACAAATTGTTAAATGTAAAGGTAAAGGTACCCCTGACCATTGGATCCAGTCGCGGACGATTCTGGGGTTGCGGCGCTCATCTCGCTTTACTGGCCAAGGGAGCCGACGTTTGTCTGCAGACAGTTTTTCCAGGTCATGTGGCCAGCATGACTAAGCCGCTTCTGGCGAACCAGAGCAGCACACGGAAACGCCGTTTACCTTCCCGCCGGAGCAGTACCTATTTATCTACTTGCACTTTGACGTGCTTTCGAACTGCTAGGTTGGCAGGAGCAGGGTCTGAGCAACGGGAGCTCACCCCATCGTGGGGATTTGAACCGCCAAACTTCTGATCGCCAAGCCCTAGGCTCTGTGGTTTAGACCACAGCAGGGCCGTCTCATCATAGGAGCTGGGTGGCGCAATGCACCAGGGCGCCAGGCCCCCCAGGGGCGCCCCGCGAGCCTGCCAGCATACCAGGTGCCCCCTCCCAACCCGCGCCCGCCCCCATGGGCGGGTGGGCGGGCGAGCGCTCGTACACCAGCAGGCGAACTGCAAGCCGGCTGCCCTCCGGAGCCCCAGCTGGAGCGCTGGGAAGGGCGCGCAAAGCCTCGCACCGCTCCAGCGCCACGCCCCTCATCCCCCACTCACCCACCTCCCTCTCGCGCTGGCCACCCCTCGGGGATAAGGGGCGTGGCGCTGGAGTGGTGCGGGGCTTTGCGCGCCCTTCCCAGCGCTCCAGCTGGGGCTCCGGAGGGCGGCCGGCTTGCAGCGCCACACCCCTCACCTCCTGCTCGCCCACCCCCCTCCCGAGGGGCGGCCAGCGCGGGAGGGAGGTGGGCGGAGAGGCGGCCCACCGGGGGCGCCGAGGGATCGTTGCGCCAGGGCGGCCGATCCCTTTAAGACGGCCCTGGACCACAGCGCCACCCGCGCCCCTACAAAATTGTTAGGGTATCAAAATTTCAACACCTAGTGCTGCCTCAATACAGTTGTGCACTTCTGTCAGTGCTGGGCTCCAGGAAGTGACCTCTCCAGGAAACGGAACAACCTTTCTTTTCTTATCTCTGCACCTGTGATCTTCTGGGTGATGTGAATGCCTTTAAGCAATTTAACAGGCTGCAGCTCCCAGAATTCTTTGGGGGGAAGGAATGGGTGTTAAAGTGGAGTGGCGCTGCTTTAAACGTATACTGCAGATGCAGCTTTCTTGAAACAAACAAAACTGGGGTGCATTATTGTTGACAGATATGGACTCTAGTGGAAGCCAAACTGACCAGCAAAATGAAGGCAGAATAATAAGGAAGGAAGTACAGCCTTGCCATTCATTATCTCCTGCCCAAAGTGTGAGAAATGGCAGGTTTGGGCGAACATATCAGCCATGGATGTCCCCTTCTAGAAGACTTGCCAGTTTGATGCCCATTATATCATTGTACCTTGAGACACATAGTTGTACCCCCTCTGGTCCAAGTTGGCTAACCTGCTGTCATTCCCCTTCATGGTGGCTGGAAAGCAGAGTGTTGCATCCACAAGCTAGAGCAAGCCATTAAGAGAGAAGTCTTTGCTCTCTGCCCTGGGCAGGTTAGGCTATTTGTCAGCAGGTTCTGACAATCTTCTTGTAAGGAAAGTGCCCCCTTGGGCTTCCAAGAACAGGCTATCGCAGCACATTACTTGTCTCTGGCACCTGATGTATTGGATTAATGTCTATCAGCGAGGACCAACTTTCCTTTAATATACTGTGTTAGGCCAAAGGAGGACAATTCCCCATCAAGTCAGCCTTTATTAGGAACGCGGGTGGAAGAAAACAAACTTCGCCTTGCTCCATCTTGTTCTATTAGAGCAGGACAAGGTCAGAGAGATGAAATTGTAATGGCCTGCTGATCTTGTATGTGTGTGTATATATGTGTTAGCTTTCAAATTGGATGCAATCCGAAGGGGAACTAAGGTTTCTGAAGCCCTTTGATTTTACTGGGTTGTTATTAGTGGTCTCTGTCAAGTCCCACCTAAAAGAACTGAGCATTCACAGAGATCGCTTCAGGACCTCCCAGAGCAGGGGTGAGGAACCCCCAGCTTCTGGGCCAGACTTGACCTGCCAGGCTTCCTCATTTGGCTCCTGTGGTCATTTCAACAAAAGCATGCCCACTTTCTCCACAGCTGACATGGGGCAGGTAGAGATCAGAACCCTCCAAGTGCCCTTATTTTCCAGGGACGCCTCTGGTTTAGAGAAGTCTCAGTTTCTGATTTGATACTCAAATGTCCCACTTTTCCTTAGGGTGTTCCTATTTTCATTGGAGAAATGTTGGAGGGTTATCTGACCCCTGAGCTGTCTGAAGGCAATCCTGTACAAGGGAAGGGTTTTTTATGTTTAATGTTTTCTTATGTTTTTGTATATGTTGCCCAGAGTAGCTGGGGCGACCCAGTGAGATGTGTGGGGTATAAATAGTAAAATTTACCATTATGGAATGAGTCGTCCCTATTTTCATCTGAGAAATGTTGGAGGGTATGAGAGATGCAGCTGCAGAAAGGAGAACTGAGCTAGCACACACCAGCTGTTGTACAGGGAGTTCAGCCCTGCTAATTGTGGGCATGCCAGCCAGTTCCCTGATGGGAACTGGATGGTGTGCCCAAACCCTGCAAAAACACCGGGACCAAATTTCCTGCACATCAGTTGATAGCTGGGGAGCTCAGTCCTCCTGTCTACAGAATCTCCTCTCACGCTTGCAGACCACCTTTGACAGTTGAGTCAGACAACCTGATGTCACTATGCACCAGATGATTGTCAGGCAGCTGGTTCTGCCCAGCTTTCAACATTGGCCCACCCAGCGGGGTTTGGGATAAATTCATGGCCTGGGCCAAATAAGTTCCATATCCCTGTTCTACAGCTTTAGCCCATAAGCGATCGCTGTTCTCCCCAGTGAATGTGTTCGTGTATAACTATTTTTTTTTATCCTTAATGTTCTTTTGTATGTCAGAGGTGTTTATCAGGATTCTCTGAAGGGACTCTCGATAAAGACAGCATATAATTCTTAGATATGAAGCATCAGCAGTGTTTAAGCTAAACCCAATATACATTTATTTTCATAAAAGCTATTGCAAAACTGAAATAAAGCAGTAACACACGAGAACAGCTCCCCCCTCTCCCACAAGTTCTTAGCTGGAGCCGCAATATCTGTTTTGCTGGATTTAGCTATGCCTTCTCCTCCACCTCAGCTTCTACTGTGATCTTCAAACAGGTGCCAGGAAAAGAACCGGAGGCTGTTTCCAAGACTTCAGGCCATACAGAAAGGAAACAATAGGCACTATCCCAGCTGTTCTGTGGCAATATAAGCTGGTTGCCCATAACAGTGGCTGCTCCCTGACTCAGTTCTCCGGCTGAGCATTGAAGCACTATGTAGCAGTGGGTTAGTAAAAGGTAAAGGGACCCCTGCCATTAGGTCCAGTCGTGTCCGACTCTGGGGGTGCAGTGCTCATCTTGTGTTTACTGGCCGAGGGAGCCAGCATACAGCTTCCGGGTCATGTGGCCAGCATGACTAAGCCGCTTCTGCAAACCAGAGAAGCACACAGAAATGCCGTTTACCTTCCCGCCAGAGCGGTACCTATTTATCTACTTGCACTTGACATGCTTTGAACTGCTAGGTGGGCAGGAGCTGGGACCGAGCAACGGGAGCTCCACCCTGTCGCGGGGATTCGAACCGCCGACCTTCTGATCGGCAAGACCTAGGCTCTGTGGTTTAACCCACAGCACCACCCATGCCCTAAAGGAGCTTTCCCAAACTCTGGGCGGCCAGGTGTTCCAGGACCACAACTCCCACAACCCCCAGCTATTGGCCATGCTGCCAGTGGCTAGTGGGCTTGTAGTTCAACAATAGTTGTGAAACTACCTAAAAGGGCAGGACAACAGGAGAATGTTCTCCATGCTCAGTTTTTCTTGCACAAACTTCTGATTTCCTCCCCTCATTTCCAATCCAGTGATGTTATACAGCAAACACCTTCTAAGACTGCAGACAGTTTAAATGGCACCACTTGCGCAGAAAGGGAAGGTTGTGTCGAAGAGGCAAATAAGGAATAGGCCCAGAGCAGGGGATATCCTTTTGTGCTGTAAGGGACAAGAAAAGCTGAAGTCTGGTACTATTATATCTGCCTGGAAAGCATCCTAGATAGGTCCTACTCTGCCTTTTCTTGCTTTCCTCACCCTCTCCCCTCCTCTGCCTCCATTAAGGAGATTCTTCTGTCAGGTTGAGACAGAGTTCCTTTTGATTCATCACACACAAGAGGGGCGGCCAAGGCTTTTGCTGACAGCCTAAATTCTACCTGTCTCTTCAAAACATGGTGGCATTAATGTTGGCTATAAATATAGATAGCGCTCACCATGCCACTTGTCAGGCGTGGAGGCTCTGCTGACATCTCTAGGAGACCCATGCAATGGAGGGCTCTTTCCCCACCTACCTGTTGTATCATTTAAAATAGGGAGCAGGAATCTCAGTCCAGGGAGGCTGAACATACCTCCGCTTTAATCTCTTCAGTGCTGTAAGGCACAGAAGCAAGGGGTTTTTTTTGTACACTAAGCCCTGCTCAGAGTAGACACATTGAAATCAGCGGGCATGGAACTTAAGTTCCTTGATCTCAGAGGGTCTACTCTGAGTAGGAATTACTTGGAGACAGCCCAAGATCCTCTGTGCTCAATGGGATTTATGCATGGTATCACTGAGAAGCCTTTGTTGTCCCAGAGTCGATATGCCGCTCCCGCCGCTCACTGGCCATGCTTCAAACTCCAAATATATTCACCAAATATATTTTCTTATTTCGCCTTTAGCTACACTCATCACCCCCAGGGCAATGCTAGGGCCAAATTTAGAGGCCACAAAACACTGAAATGGTTACAGCTGCCCGCCCACCCCCCCGCCACAAGTTAATTCATAATAAAACATGCAAACTGTAGATAACATTTTAAAATTAACAAAACAAATCATAGGTTTATTGCAACACCGCGGAACCTATTTATCTACTTGCACTTTGACTGTGCTTTTGAAACTGCTAGGTGGGCAAGAGCTGGACCCCGAGCAACGGGAGCTCACCCCCATCGCGGAGATCGAACCCCTGACCTTCTGATCAGCAAGCCCTAGCCTCTGTGGTTTAGACCTCAGCGCCACCCACGTTCCCACTAGGGTAGGGTAGTCTGTACAAATAGTCAGAGCTAGGGTGGGTGGGGTGGGGTGGGGTCCATGGGGAGAGAAAGTGAATGTTTGCCTCCACACATAAAAGGTATCTCCCAGTGAGAGTGACACAAATTAACTTTGCTGCAACAAATTATACGCCGGCACTACATTTTTTGCCCAGCCACAGGGTAATAAACTGTGGGAGCGCACAAAGCGCATGCTATAATTACGATATAACAAAGTGATTAAACAGCAAATTAGTAGTGGTCCATCTTGCTTTAGATGCAATGCTGTGGGGAATATGCACTGCTTTCCACCACTTTTGAGAAGTTTAATACCGATTAACATCATTACTTCCCATGTGCCTACCTCTCCCTCTGATCTTCTTTGCATTTGCTGACTTCATTAGTATAGTTCTCCCCTCCCCCAATTCAGTTTGTTTTATTTATGCATGCTATAGGCTAATTGGCCCACCCACAAGCTTCCCCTGGTCAGTTCTGTTCCAGGGAATGGATAGATAGTGACTTCGTCATTGGAACACCTTTTAGGGGAAATAAACATGATCAAACGTGATCAAGCTGCTGACGAGGTGGAACGCAACAAGATTCCCCACTCCTCCCTCTCCTGCCGACACAATTAAACTGCTACGATTTGCTGTAAAATGTAAGTGGTTGTCAGGCAGTGCTTAATATCATAATGACGTCTAATTGCTGAAAATTACAAGGAATTAGCAGAGGGGGAGCTAAGTTAGTCTGTCCACATGGTGTGGGCTGCTTATGGTTCAACCCCTGGTAGGGCCAAGGGAAAGACCACTCTCTGGCGAGCCTCTCCTGGTCAATGGAGAAAATACTAAGCTAGTTGGGCCAATGGCAGCTTCCTAGGTTCTTATGTAAGGACACTTAAGGAAGAGCTATCAGCTCCATGGTAGCACATCTGGTGTGCATGCAAAAGCGTCCCAGGTTCAATCCCCAGCATCTCCAGGTGGGACTCAAAATGTCTCCTGCGTGAAACCCCGGGAGAGCCACAGGCAGGGATGTAATGGGAAACAAACAAACTGTAGAGCATAAGACCTTGATGCTATCATGACAATACAGCAGTCTAGCCTTGATGTTCTGCCAGATTGATAAAAATCAAACATGGTAGCAATTATTCACAATTATAAGTAAGAAATGATAACAGGGTTATTTTTGTATTTCAATCTTTTTGTGCCAACGGTAGCAATCCTTGGGGTGTCCACGGTCGGCATTCTAACCTATCAATCAATTATGATTATCCACTCCCACCCATTGTTAAAGGAACTACATTTCCGTTGGGATCATGGTGTGGGAGTTGTTCCTCTGCTCTCAACGGAAAGGATGGCGTCACTTGCCAACGCATCATCTCTCATCTGTTTTGACATCGCTCATTGATTTAAATATGATAAGCAGCTCAAAACCCAGCCCTGGTAATCTCACTAATTTATACCTTATCCACCTGTCGTGCAGTCATTGTTAATGAAATCAGTACTTTCAGGTATATATTTTTAAAGGAGCAATTGTGGAAAACGATGACTGATGGAAGTCTTGTGGGTAGAATGAATGGTATAATGCAAAGTGTAGCAGAATGGAATGCTAAGCAGCCATTTGTATATCCACTCCCTCCTCACAGTGTCAGATTTCAGAGTTGTTGAGGAAGCTGGAAAAACAGCCCTCCTCCCACAAACATAAACACACGAGTCACATAAACGCACATGCGCGCGCGACGCGCACACACACACACCATTCATTGCTTCTCCCAGATTCCTCTGGGTGCCTTGAAACAAAGGCTCCAATGTTCAGAAGGTGTCATGATTGGGTATATGGCAGTATATATTTCCAACATTTTTGGACCAATGAGCACATGTTGAATTTTGAAAAAAGTGCTGTGGGCACACATCACCAAATGACTGCCATGGGGCAGGCATACACAATAGTTGCCATGGCGGGGCATAGCATAAGCCAAAATGGCCTGCCCTAGGGGTGTGGCACAACACAAAATTGGATAGTGTATTGTCATGTTGGCTCTCGTCCCCTGCCACTTGGACAACCTTATGCTTACCATGGAGGTCAGATGTGTCCTACATGCATCTCTCACTCTCTGCAGAACTGTATCTCCCCACACTTACACAGACCACACTTTCACACATACCCCAACTCTCTCTCTCTCTCTCTCTCTCTCTCTCTCTCACACACACACACACACACACACACAAACACACACACACCTCTCCCTCCCTCCCATTCTGTCCACATGTACATCTCTCCCTCTCTCACTTACTGTATATGTAGAATTTTCCCCAGGGGATTTTTCAAGGGGGTCGGGGTGGAATATCGAAAGGATGGCACAGGCTAATTCCTCACAGAAAGTGGAAATGTGTGTCTGTACATCTGGCTTCATAACTCAGGTTTTTAAAATATAGAAGCCTCCTTCTAAGAAAGAAAGAAAGAAAGAAAGAAAGAAAGAAAGAAAGAAAGGAAGGAAGGAAGGAAGGAAGGAAGGAAAATTGGGAATCTGGAGCCTAGGTTTTATCCTTGGGAAGCCAAATAAGGCTTCCATGGCACCCATAGGTGCCAGATTGGTGATCCCTGCTGTAGATCATTGTTCTGCCACCCTGGGTTCCCCAGATGTTGTTGGATTACGATTCCCATCATCCGTGATGGTGACTGTAGTCAAAAACATCTGGAGGGCTCCAAGTGGGTGAAGGCTATTTTGTCGAGTGTCTTTGGCTGGCTGACAGCTACATGCGGAACACAACTCAGAGGATGGCTCTGTACACAATGAGAACTGCCAGCTGTTTACACTCTGCACTGCAGAGCAGAACGGTCCTCAAAGCTGTAAAACCTGCACTCCGAAACATTCCAGCCAATGCTAGAGAGGGGCATGGAGGGGAATACTACTCCAGCTTCTAAGCAAAAAATGGTTTGGGAGAACCTTTGTTCATGCCAGGAATTCTCAACCATGTCTAAAAACACACTTGGTTAGGAGCAGAAAGAGGAGTCCT
The DNA here is from genome assembly GCF_009819535.1 of Lacerta agilis. Taxonomy (NCBI): domain Eukaryota; kingdom Metazoa; phylum Chordata; class Lepidosauria; order Squamata; family Lacertidae; genus Lacerta; species Lacerta agilis. Next base: position 5,073,299 of record NC_046328.1, read on the forward strand.
GTTGGATCAGGCCAAAGGCCCATCTAGTCCAGCATTCTATATGCCAACCACCTGCTTATAGGAAACCTGCAAGTAGGACATGGAGGCACTAATCCATTTCTGCTGTGATGCCCCCAGAACTAGTAATAAAAACATTAGAAAAGCCTTGCTGGGTCAGACCAAAGACCTAAGTATCTTAGCATCCTGGTTACCACAGTGGCCAGCCAGATAGCTCTAGGAAGCCCACCTGCAGCGTATGAGGGGAATCTCCCTCAGGTACTGTCACGGCAACCTTGCCTTTGGTGTTGCGGTGAGATAACACCCGGCTCGTTTCTCGCCTTTGAAAGCATTTTATTGTCCTTTCTAATTACAGAGCTATAATTCACGTCTACACTCCATTAAAACAAACATCCTAACTGCTATCTTCCGTTACGCGCCTTTTCCAACACAATAACCCCTTGGTGCTCCGGAAGTGACGCGTGAATCTCTTCTTCCCGCTTTTGTTCCCCTCCCCCTGTTTATTACTGACATCAGCACTCCCCCTTTCTTCTGGCGATACCTCTAAGAGATTGCTGTCCTCATCGTCGGACGTATCTGTTGAGATTAATGGGCCCGGTTCTCGATACCTCGCCCCCTCCCCCTGCCTGTCTGTTTTGCTGCTTTCCCTCACTGATCCTCCTCCCACGCTCCTTCCCTATCCAGGCTTGTCTCCGTGACATCCACTCCCTCCTCCAAGCCCCCTTCCTCCCCGGAGTCGCTGGACTCAAGCGGATGGTGTATGATCGTGCTAACATTCTCCACTTCCCCGTTCCCATGCTGCCACTGTTCCGTGCGCGGTGGAGTGACAAACCCAGGAAGTCTGTGTCCTCATTTTCATCCGACTCAAACACCGTCTTCCACTGTTCCGTCGTAAAGGGTGCGAATGACACTACCTCGTCCACCTCCTCCTCTGACCAGTCTGGATGGGGTTCCTCTGCCTCCTCCCCTCCTCTGGACCCTTGGTCCCCCATGCCCTCCTCCTGATGTCCCTGCCAACATTCATACCCCGGTGGGGCTGGCTTTTGTGGGTATAACGCATGGAATTCAGCCTTGAGGTATTCCTCCTGATATTATCATGGCGCATCCATGTGTTGTTCTCGGGGTCCTCCCCTTCCCAGGCTACCAAGTATTCCACCTGCCCTCCCTCCACCGGGAATCGAGGATCTCAGTGGCCTCATTGCCTGCCCCCACTTCCTCCACTGAAGGCCCTGTTGTCACCCCCCCTTCCCCTTGATAAGGGTGCCCTTCCCTGTATGGTGTTAACAGCGCTCTGTGAAACACGGGGTGAATTCTCATGTCTCGGCAACCTCAGCTTGAAGGCTACGGGGATTGACCTGGCCCACTACCTCGGAAAGGGTCCCAAACGTCTGTGCTCTAACTTCCTTGCACCTGCTTCTGGTGGGCAGCCCCCTGGAGGACAACCCACACCCTGTCCCCCACCCTGATGGACCTCCCCCCTCCCTCCGATGCTGATCCGAAGCCCTCTTATAGGCTTCTTTGGCCCTGTCCAGCGTGTTCTTGAGTTGCTCGTGCAGTTGGAGCATCTCCTCCGCAAAATTTTCTGCCGCTGTGGCAACGCTCGGGCCCCGATCCGCTCTCCCTCGGAACGGACTTCGGATGTCCTCCCTAGTTCGCAAGAAAGGGTGTCATCCCTGTGGAAACATTAACTGAGTTATTATAGGCAAATTCCGCTAAAGCTAGGAACTTTGGCCAGTCCGTCTGTCAGTCGGGCTTAACGTAGCAACGTATGGACTGCTGCAAGTATAAGCAGTTGGCCCTCTCTGCCTGTCCATGGGTCGTTTGCGGGTGCCTGGCCGTCGACAAGTTGAGTTCCACAGCACCAAGGAGCTCCATGAGCTTGCGCCAGAACCGCGACGTAAATTGGCGGCCTCTGTCGCTCACGACCCTCGATGGTACTCCATGCAGCTTGAAAGAACGTTGATCTACAAACAACCTGGCCTGTCTCCGCTGCCGACACCCGCCCTGGGACAAGCCACAAAATGGCACATCTTGGTGAGCATAGTCCACTACGATTAAGCAACTGCCGTCTTGCCCTTAGACGCCGGCAGATCGGTGAGGAAGTCAATAGACACCATCTCCCATGGCCTCCCCGGGGTGGGGCATGGGATGCACAGTCCGGCAGGGGTCTATTGTCACTTTTGACCCGTTGACACAAATCACAAGCTTGCACGTAGCCTTTGACGTCCTCCTGCACCCCTGGCCACCAGAAATCCCTGGTGACCAACTGCAAGGTCTTTCGCTGTCCCGGGTGCCCTGCCGAAGGGCTATCGTGCAGTTTGCTTGAGAACCTTAGCCCTCAAGTGATCGCCCCGGAACATATAATGCTCCCTTGTAGAACAACAGTTCATCCTTGGCTACGAAGCCGTCTTCCACCCCTGTACCTTGTTGAAGGTCTTTGAATTTCTGCTGCGCAAACGCATCTTCCCTAGTTAGACGTCGTATGAGAGACTCTTGATCCCTGCTCCAGCGCACTGCCATCGGCCTGGGTGGCATCACATGTCTCTCCTCCGGCACTCCCCTCGTCCTCTAGGTACTGCGGCTTGCGAGACAAGGCGTCCGCCCTCGCATTCTTGTCCCCCGGGACATAATGGATCCTGAAATCAAAGTCGTGCAAAAAATTCCGCCCATCTGAGCTGGTCTCTGGTTGAGCACCCTGCTGTTCTCCAGTACTCCAGATTCTTATGATCCGTGTAGATCTGGATCGGATTGGCGGGCTCCTATAATGAATGCCTCCATTTTTTGAGCGCCGCTACAATGGCCACAGCTCCTTATCCCAGATGGTGTAGTTGCGTTGCCGATTTGCTGAGCTTTCTCGAGAAGAACGCACAAGGGTCTCCAGTCGCCTGCTGCATCCTGTTGCAGCAGTACCCGCTCCTACCGCCCTGTCCGATGCATCAGTCTCCATGCGTATGGGCCGCTCCGCGTTGAGGTGCAGCAGCTGTTCCTCTGAGGCGAATACCTTGCGTAACTGCTCAAAAGCCTCCTGCGCCTCTGGAGTCCACTGAACTTCTTCTTAGTACTCAATGTGTCGGTTATTCGGCTAGTGAGCTGCGCAAAATTCCTGATGAACTGCGGTAGAAATTGCTGAACCCATTGAAGCGTTGTACATCTTTTCTGGTCTTGGGTGTTTTCCAATCCAACACTGCCTTTACCTTCTCCCCGTCCATTGCCAGACCTTTGTCCGACACCCTGTACCCCAGAAAGTCCACTTGCCGCACATGAAATTGGCATTTCTCCAGCTTCGCATACAGTTGATGCTGTTTCAACTTCTGCAACACCTGTCTCACATGCTGCTCATGCTGCTTCTCATTTTCCGAATAAACCAAGATATCGTCCAAGAAACATACACAGCTCCGGTACAACAAGGGACCCAGCACATCGTGCATAAAGGCTTGAAAGGTGTGTGAGCCCGCCTGGAGGCCAAAAGGCATCACTGTGTATTCGTAGGTGCCAAACGGGGTAAACATAGCCGTTTTCCACTCATCTCCTTCTCTGATCCTTATGAGGTTGTAAGCTCCTCGTAAGTCCAACTTCGTGAAAATCTTCCCTTTTCGCACTGCCGCCAACAAGTCGTCGATCCTGGGCATCGGAAAGGCGGTCGGTTTCGTTCGCGAGATTCAAGATCCTGTAGTCACATATAAGGCGCTTTTGCTGCCGAGTCTTTCTTGTCCACGAAAAAGAATGGGGCTCCACCCACCGCTTGGGATTCTCGTATAAATCCCCTTTGCAAGTTCAGTGTGAGGAATTCCTTCAGCTTCCTGCAACTCCCTGCTCCGACATGGAATCAACTTCCTGCAGGCAACTTTGCCCCGGCAGCAGCTCAATTCGACAATCATACGGCCTATGGGGGGGCAGTTTGTTCGCTTCCTTTCACTGAACACGTCTCTGAATGCTTCGTACTGTGGCGGAATTCCCTGGACTCTTCCAACCGTACTGTGGCGATCCTTCCCTCCCGTCTCCGACGATCCCTCCTCCATCAGCAATCTCCGTGCATGCGAAGATCCAAAGGTGCGACCTCTGGTGCCAGGCCACGACCGGATCGGAAGATCTAACCAACTCATGCCCCAATTGATCGGGCGCCCCGACAGGTGTGTGACATTGAAAGCAATCACTTCCTGATGCCTCGAGACGCTCATCCTCATGGGCGGTGTCTGATGTCTCACTTGGCCCCCCAGCAGCTCTCTCCCATCAATTGTGGTCACCACCAGGGGAAAATCCAAAGGCAGTAAATGGATCTGGTGGGCCTTGGCGAAGCTTTCGGACATGAAAGAGGCTGAGCTGCCCGAATCTAGTAGAGCTTCTACCTCTAGGGGGTACCCGTTTGGCAATTCCAGCCGTACCATCAGCACAATTCCCGGCCTGGGCTCCCTTGGAGTCACTGCACTCTGCTGTTGTGGGGGGTTTACTTGCGTGCCGCCTGGTCGGCCTGCTCCTCTCTTTTTCCAACCAGGCGTTTGGCGTCTCCCTGCTCCTGTGCTTCCCCACTCGCCTCCTGCCCCGCAGCCGCTGCCATCCCTTGCCACACTCGCTTCTGCGAACAATTACGGGCTAGGTGTCCCGTCCTGTCACACACAAAGCATTTGCGCGTCTCTTTCTCCCCTTGCTCAGCAGCTCCCTGCGAGGTTTCTCTTTGAGGCTTTCTCTTGTGTCCCAACGACCGATTTCCATTGGCTCTTCGGGGGGCAGATGCTGCCTGTTTCCCTGATCCGGCTGAACACCCTGGGAAGGCCTCCTGTAAGCATGGAATGTCTTACTGCCCGGTACATTTCGCCCTTCCCATTCCCTTAGTTCCTGCCGAACCCCCACTTGCAGGGCCAGTTTGATATAAGCATCCGTATCCTTGGGTTTCGGTCCCCTGCTTATTTCATCCAAAATTTCCGGGTTCAGCCCCTGCTGAAAGAACGCTTCAGTCTGTGGGGCTAAAATCTCCCATCCCAGTCTATGGCAGAGAAGGGTAAATTTAGCCACATAATCTCTCACATTGTCCCTTTCCCTTGCCTGAGGACTCATGAGTTCCTGCTTAGTTATCTCTTGATCAATGTCACTTGTGTAATGAGCCGCCATGGCATCCAAGAAATCCTGAGGATTCCCAAGCGCTGGGTTGTTACTTGCCAAAAGTGGGCGTACCCATTCTCTCGCTGACCCCGTCATGTGTGAAATAATAAAGGCTACCTTCTCAGCATCAGTCTCAAAGTCTCTCCCTCTCACCCTCAGGGCATAATCAACCTCAGTCCTGAACCCCAAATATCCCCTGGGGTCCCCATCAAACTTACTCACTGATGCCAGCTGTTGCCTCTGAGTCACCACTGCTGTGGCTCCTCCTCCACCGGTCTTGCGAGCCTCATCAAGCCTAATTTGAAGATCTCGTAAATCTTCCTCCAGTTTGGCAACTCGAAGCTCAGAACGCTTATTTATCTCTTCCAATCATCAGCTCTGGCTTCTTCTTCCTGCCGAACTTTCAAAATTGCTTCCTTGGCTTGAATCTCCCAGCTGGCCCTCGCAGCTTTCAGCTTCTCTTCGACCCCTTCCATATCTCCTTTCCAACAGTCCCACAGCAACGCAGTAGAGTTAGGATGTGTTGTCACGGCAACCTTGCCTTTGGTGTTGCGGTGAGATAACACCCGGCTCGTTTCTCGCCTTTGAAAGCATTTTATTGTCCTTTCTAATTACAGAGCTATAATTCACGTCTACACTCCATTAAAACAAACATCCTAACTGCTATCTTCCGTTACGCGCCTTTTCCAACACAATAACCCCTTGGTGCTCCGGAAGTGACGCGTGAATCTCTTCTTCCCGCTTTTGTTCCCCTCCCCCTGTTTATTACTGACATCAGCACTCCCCCTTTCTTCTGGCGATACCTCTAAGAGATTGCTGTCCTCATCGTCGGACGTATCTGTTGAGATTAATGGGCCCGGTTCTCGATACCTCGCCCCCTCCCCCTGCCTGTCTGTTTTGCTGCTTTCCCTCACTGATCCTCCTCCCACGCTCCTCTCCCTATCCAGGCTTGTCTCCGTGACAGGTACCTTCCTGGGACATGAGACAGTACTGCTTGGAGGGGGAAATGATGGCCACAGGGAAGGAGCACTTCCACCAATCCGGCAGGAGCATTTCCACCAAATGGGAAAGGTAGGACAAAGGCAGGGAGCCCAAACAGCAGGTGGAGCCAGAGGCAAGGAAACATCGGTGCAACTAATTCGACTTTTGTCCTCATCCTCTCTGCTGAGTTTTATGAGGGCAACACCAAGACCCAGGAGGAGGAAGGTGACAGGCAGGGCCATGCCCTGGACTGGACACACACACACACACATGAAGCAAGGCAGGTGGGGGCTGGCTGAGGGTAGACTGCCCCACAAGCCCCAGTGAACCAGCCAGTGAGCTTCACATTCCTCAAGTACACACCCACCTGAGACCACAAAGACCACCAAGATGCCCTCCTCATCTCCCCCTCCCCAAATGAGAGCAGCAAGTATAAGTGGGACATTTCGCCTCAGCCATAGATCTGTTTCCTCTGCAGTAGTGATGGGGAAATTTGAGCCAAAGTGGGTGGATGTGGCCCTCCAAGTTTGTTTACCTGGCCCTTGTGACTCTCTTTGTACCATGTTTCCTCCCTGGTCCTGGTCCTCACCCTCCTTGGGTGTTTTTGTCTGGTTAGAATGTGTCATTGAACTGTGACTATCTCCCCTGCTTTCCTGGACGGAGGGGTATGGATGTGTATGTTTGTGTATGTAGACAGCCCTGACTTGCATTGGCTAGAGTGGAAATCTACTGTACAGAAGTAAGGCTGACTTCAATTTCTTCATTCAATTTTGCCTCTGGCCCTGCCTACCACTGGATGGCGGCCCCTGAAAAGTTATCCAAATGGGAATGTGGCCCTCAGGCTGAAAGTGATCCCCCAAGGGATTCTACTTCCTCTGTAAAATTGGCCCTAAGAATGTGAGAATGTGGGAAACGCGAATCCACTCTTGGTTTCTCTACCTGCTGCCCACTGACTGCAGTCAACACAAGAACTCAAATGACAGTTAGCTGGACGACTCAGAAAACCACCATTATCGATCCTCTGTTGGAACATCGCTGGCTGGCGTAAGAAATTTGACTGCAGTCAACTTATGCAGGCTTAGTCCCTTGAAGTTCCTCCCGTGAAACAACCAAGGCAATCATGTTTTTACCTCGCTCCTTCGTAGGTGACTGCAGAGTAAGAATCCTCAAGGGATGCAGGCAGCATTTATGAGAACCCAGCTCCTCTGCAGTTGTTATGCTGAGCATCTCTGGATGATAAAGATCCCGAGAGTATTTTATAAGGGTGACAGCAGAAGGTAATTTCCCCCACGCTAGGGCTCAGATAAAAGGCAATGATGAAGATAATGCATTTCTCCGAGTTTTGAAGTACGATGAAAGTTAACATAAATCATGGCGCTGGTTTCTGTTTGGCTTGACTGTTTTACTGTTCCTCTTGCAACAACAAGCAAAAAATAAAATAAAAATGAAGGAATTATGCATTCATTTTTGGGTCCAGCGTTTGGAGCTGGGGCTAGAGGGCACTGCCAAGTTCTGATAATTGTTTCATTCAATGGAATTGCAAGGTGCCACGTAGGAATGCATGGAATCAGCACTTCTGCTTTTACAAGGCATCCTCAACACCAAATATTGGTATCTGTGATATGAGGGACCACAGGCATAAAATGTGTGTATGTGTGTGTGTGTGCGTACACAATTTGAATGGGACTCCAAACGCAGTAAGGGACCCAGGTGGCGCTGTGGGTTAAACCACTGAGCCTAGGGCTTGCTGATCAGAAGGTCGGCGGTTCGAATCCCTGTGACGGGATGAGCTCCCGTTGCTCGGTCCCAGCTCCTGCCCACCTAGCAGTTCGAAAGCACGTCATAGTGCAAGTAGATAAATAGGAACCGCTCCAGCGGGAAGGTAAACGGCGTTTCCGTGCGCTGCTCTGGTTCGCCAGAAGTGGCTTTGTCATGCTGGCCACATGACCCGGAAGCTGTCTGCGGACAAACGCTGGCTCCCTTGGCCTATAGAGCGAGATGAGCGCCGCAACCCCAGAGTCGGACACGACTGGACCTGATGGTCAGGGGTCCCCTTACCCTTTACCAAACGCAGTGGGTGTCTGCCAGTTTCAGTGCTATGAATGACTATACCTATTCTTAAGCTTCCAGCTAACTTGCTGGAGAATAAAAGTGAGGAACCTCAGCACTGGAGGCCAGATGTGGCCCTCTAGGCCTCTCTACCTGGCCCTGGAGACAGTTCCCAGGCCACATCATCCCCATTCCCGGGTAACTACATGAACTTGATTTCCTAGATGATTACCAAGAAGATGATGGTGGATTCTTGGGTACATGCTGGATGCTGTGCAAACCTCAGTGCACCCCAACAGAAAGTTGCAATGGGTGTGAAACTTTCCACCCACAAGTCAGGGAATTTAAGCCAAGGCTGTAATATTTTGCCTTGCTGTTGCCGGAATGAAAAGGTACGCCAAGGGAGCCCTCCGCAGATGCAGGGCTCTCTCTTCCAAGAGCGCCAGAAGGATTTTGCCACTCCAAGACAGAAATTAATATCCCACACACATAAAAGAAACGAGAGTTTGGATATGAACTAGAGACATTTTGGCCTCAGAACAATAACTTCCCTGGTTGAGTTAAGTGCATTTTGACTCTGTCGATGCTGGGTTTCTATTGACAGCAGATAATCACATCCTGCAGCGCAAATGATTATAGGTGTGGATGCTGCTGGGATGGTAGCCATTCCGGAAGGTGGTCTTATACAATTATTACATGGTGGACTGTTTGCCGAGTTTATACATTTTAGAATAATCCAGGGACACCGTAGGCTATCTTTGTTGTGGTTTAGCTGAATGTGTATTTGTGCAGGCTGAAAACAACACATTTGCAAAATGACAGCATGGATAATTTGCACTAGTGGTGGGATGAGAGAAGACTGGGCAGGAGCGCCCCCAGGAAGATGAATCAGTACTGTCTCTGGGAGGGGAGGGATCATTCTTTGAATGCAATCCCCACCCTGAAATCAAGGAACTTTCTTCAGTCTACATTCCCTCAAGGAGAACCTTCTGATAGCCACATGCCAGTGGTGGGTGGGGCCAGAGGTAGAAGTGGGTGGAGCAATGGATGTCACTCTCTGCAGGTAGAGATCTAGCACAACAGAGAGGGTTCTAGATTAGAAGGACTCTCACTGCTGCACTAGTTTATCCTTTTCCAGGAGGCTTTTCTTCCCTAAGGGAAAAGACATTATCCCCCCCCCTCTCTCCCTGTTCCAACCTGAGGCCTGGAGTGGTACAGTCCATTCTAAATTCCACGACTCTACCATTTCATTCTGCTGCATGGGTAGATTCAGTCTGACTGAGGCATGCTACTAAACACATGGCCACCACCAATGCCGCCCCATCTTGGAGTCCAGTGTGGAAAGCTGAGAAGTGGAAGCAGAAAACATTTCTTCACAACACATAGTTCAACTGTGGAATTTGTGCTGATGGCCAACAACTTTCTTTAAAAGAAGATTAAAAGAATTGGTGTGTAAGGTTATTATAGGCTATTAGCCGGAACAGCTATGGTCTACCTCCACTGTTGGAGACCGTATGCTTCTAGATACCAGTTACTAGGACTCATAAGTGGGAAGAGTTAATGTTGTGCTCAAGGTTCTGCTTACAGGCTTCTTGTCAGGGATAGAGGGCCTACTCGGGAGAAGCAGGGAGAGAGAGAGAGGAGCTAGTGGGAGCTGGGAGAAGAGATAGCGATTCCTCCAGGGAAGGGGGGGTCAATGGGCTATAGAGAACAGCAACCTATAATCTCCACAGATTCATCTCCTTCCTCCCCCAGCCCTCATCAGGAAATGTCCCCGGAAGAGGGAGAGGTGAGAAGCCTCGGGATCACAGGGCAGAGACCCAGCACCGTTAGTCTCAGACAGGGAAATGAGCCAAGGGGGGAGAGGAGGAAACGTAGACGTCATTTAAGAGTGCCGAGCCGTTGGTTGTGTTGGCGCGGGCGGCAAAGCCCGCCACTCCGAGGAACTGATTCTGACTGAGCAGTCATGGCTGCAGAGAATCTGTAATTCCATTATAGACAATAAATAGTTTTAGCTTACCTAGAGGCTTGTCGTTAATCATGAGCAACATCTAAGGGAAGGAGTTCCCCTGACACTTCTCATAGGCATTTAGCTGCCCACTGTGAGAACAGAAGGCTGGACTAGATGGGCCTATGGCCTGATCCAGCAGGGCTCTTCATAAGCTCTTATGTTCAGATGGTGGGAAAGCAATAACCAGCCATAAGGCAATGAGTCCCTTTCTCAACATAACCCAGCAAAGTGGATCTGAATGGGTCCCAGTTTCTCACTTGGCCAGCTGGCCTGAGGGCACTTTTGGAAAGTACCCAAGAGTGTGTGTCTCCCCTACTGAGACTTCATGAAAAGCTTCTCCCCCTGCCCTCGTGAGTGATGAAGCAGGTAGAACAGGAAACAGTTTAGGTCAAATTCACTGGAAACTCTCCTAGATTCCCTTTAATTGGAGTGCCATGCCACAAGCATACTGGCTCACACAATTGTACGCTTCAATCAGTAGCCACCTCTATTTTTAACTTCCTCTGCTATGATGAAGGTCGCAGATAGCCCATCGGTGGCACCCTTGAATTTCACCTGTGGATTTATGGCAGGACGTTTGCCCTGAAATATGCCCACTTGATTCCCATCTGGGCTCAAGGTTTATACATCTTTCAAAGAGTCCCTCCATCAATCCCAACCATAAAGTGCGATAAACAATGTGCTCGGTGCTCTCAAAATGTTTTGCTGGGAGGTCTCTGTAAATCATCCTGCTTAAGAGTCTGCGAAAGGGGACAAAAACCCTCTCGCAGACCCTCTCTCTTTCCTCAAGAATTCATGAGCATTTATTCATAACAGCAGAACATCTTTTTCTGCTCCTTCTATTTGCCACCTGGAGTCATTTATTTTAAAAGAAAGGTTATGGGCTGAAGAGAGAAGAAAGTTATACGCTTTCTTTAAAATACAAAAGAAAAACAAACCCTCATCTTTCATATTAAATGAAAAGTCAATAGTTTTAATTGGAATTTTTATGTTTAAAGACTCTCATTTTTCTTTTCCATCCCCCTTTTTTCTGTTTGCTTTTCCAGGATGCAAGCCCACGGCATTATCTGTGGGCGGCGTTGAAATTGTAATGCAATGGCAAGCAGAGTCTTTCTTATGTTTGCTTTCGATAAAACAGCACAGTATTCACGTAATTGCCTCCCTCCTCGCTTTTCCTCTGTTCAGCTTGAGGGAACAACAGCTCTTGGGAGTGTCATTTTTTTGCTACATGGATATCTGATCTAGTGCAATGACTGGGGTTTCGCGCTGTTCTTTTCAACGCAATCGGGAGGATAGAGAATAAGGAAGTGGTCTGGAGTTGGGTCTCCCTCGCAGAGAGGCAAGCGTTTTCTGGGCAGTTTCGCAAACTGGTGTTCCCTAGCTGTTCTTAGATTGTTGTTGTTCAGTCGTTCAGTCATGTCCGACTCTTCGTGACCCCATGGACCAGAGCACGCCAGGCACTCCTGTCTTCCACTGCCTCCCGTAGTTTGGCCAAACTCATGCCAGTCGCTTCGAGAACACTGTCCAGCCATCTCGTCCTCTGTTGCCCCCTTCTCCTTGTGCCCTCCATCTTTCCTAACATCAGGGTCTTTTCCAGGGAGTCTTCTCTTCTCATGAGGTGGCCAAAGTACTGGAGCCTCAACTTCAGGATCTGCCCTTCCAGTGAGCACTCAGGGCTGATTTCTTTAAGGATGGATAGGTTTGATCTTTTTGCAGTCCATGGGACTCTCAAGAGTCTCCTCCAGCTCCATAATTCAAAAGCATCAATTCTTTGGCGATACAGGATTGGCAGATGAGGATGATTGACTTTATGGAACTTGCCGAGCTGACAGCGAGACTGTAGGAACGGAAGGAAGAAGTGGTGCAGGCATTGTGGAACAAGTTTAAATTTTATTTAAAGAAATATTTTAATGTATGAATTTTGAAATTCTAAGGAAGTAGTAGGGGGTCCTGGAAAATTGGGGGAGCAAAGAAAATAATGAAATATAAGGATATGATATATGAAAATAAGTTAAGGGTAGTAGGATATAGGATAAAGTTATTAGAGGTAAAAGTTAGAGGTTTAAGCAATTGAAATAGAGGAAGAAGAAGAAGAAGAAGAAGAAGAAGAAGAAGAAGAAGAAGAAGAAGAAGAAGAGGAAGAATAGTTTGGATTTGATATCCCGCTTTTCACTACCCGAAGGAGTCTCAAAGCGGCTAACATTCTCCTTTCCCTTCCTCCCCCACAACAAACACTCTGTGAGGTGAGTGGGGCTGAGAGACTTCAAAGATTGTGGCTAGCCCAAGGTCACCCAGCAGCTGCATGTGGAGGAGTGAGACGCGAACCCGGTTCCCCAGATTACGAGTCCACCGCTCTTAACCACCACACCACACTGGCGTGTAAAAAGGAAGATGAAATTGTGTAAAAGAAAGATTTATATGAGAAACCAGGGGGGAGTGGTTGGAGGAAGTCCACAAAGATGTGAGAGAGAAAATTGAGATAAATCTTAGATTAGTGTAGTGTTCTGTTTTTTTGTATTGTATTATTGTTGTGATGTGTTGTTTCTTGTTGTTATGTATGTCTGGTTTTTTAAAAATAATAAATATATTAAAAAGGAAAGAAAGATAATATCACTGCCTCAAGCGACAAGATCCGTAGGGGCAGCAGATCCAGGTCCGAATTAATGCACCTCCCTCTGCTGCTGTAGTGGCAGCAACAGCACTGCGTGTGCTCCTTGAAAGCCAGATCAGTCTCCTCCTCAGTGCCCCCATGATGCCTCGACAGCAGCTTCTTGGTGAATAGGAGGTGCTGCTGCTAGTCTCGTCCCACCCTTGTTCCCAGTTTAGAACTTTATCCCCCCCCACTTGTTTCTGATGAAGATCTTCACTCCTTCTTCCCTGGAGGGGTGGTGGTTCTATTTCATGGTTCACCTCAGGCGTCAAAAATGTATTGGGCCGGCCTGATACCTACCTGCCTGCCTACCGAGATATAAGCTTTAAAGCCACAGAATGAACAAACTACAAAACTACAAAAATACAAACAAACACTTATTTAACTTTCCTTATCTTATTCGTAACATTAGTTGGGACTTCCTCACATCCTCTCTTCTGCGTTCAGTTCTAATCTTCTTTAGTAACTTTATAACATTGTAAAACCTTCTTTTCAACAGTATTAATCTTAATAAACAATGATCATCATTGAACTTTAATCTTAATCCTAATAAAATTAAAACTATTTCTAACTACTTCTTATATCCTATCTTAATCTAACTTCTAGCATTACTGTAGCCTTAAATGTCCTGTGATTTCAATTCAAATGTCTATCTTTTCACGTCGCTTCAAATAATCTTTAATTTCTTCCAATCCTCCTGCACCGTTTCTTCCCTCTGGTCGTGGAGTTTCGCGGTGTTGTTGTTGTATTTTGTTGTGTGTTATTGTTAAAATTTAATAAATTCTTAAATAATATTATAATAATAAAGCCACAGAATGAATACCAGAAGCCTTCAATTTTTTTAATTATTTATTGAATTTTATAACATTAATGACATAAATATCATTCATCATGTTATTTACAATTATTCTAGCCTCCCCTCCTCTGGACTTCCATCAACTCCCCCTCTGCTGAGTTATTTGGTTTTATTTATCGTATCCTGCTTTTCCTAGGCAAAAATAAAATCCCTTTACTAGAAAAATTAGCCAATAAGCTGAAACTGACACGGGGACAAATAGAAGAAGACGCCTTCACCCCGGTATGGCTCCCCTTCATCACATACACAACCCAACAAGACAATGACAAAAATCCACCAACAGCATACAAATCAATATGGCTGACCTGATCCAAAACACCCACCCCGCCCCGCTCACACATGAAAACAAAGACCACCACAGCCAACCACAAATGAACAACCACACCCTGGGCCAACCCCAACCTCTCTCACCACCAAAGGAACACAAGTGAACAGCAGAGAACCTGCACAAGCAACGCTGACACAAAACCACACATATATTAAGTAATAAAATAGAAACCACTGCCACCCGACCACAACCCCCACTCATCTTCCCTCCCTCTACCTCTTTCCCCCTACTCTTCCCAATGTCCTCAACAAATGAAACTACTTGTAAAAATGTTACATGGGAAAAAATACGAGAGAGACATTGCTCATTCTTTTGTAAATCAGAAAATCTTTAATAAAAAGACATTTTAAAAAATAAAATCCCTATCATTTCTCTGAAATATCTGTTACTCAAATGAAATTGTGAAGTTTATCCAAATCCTGCCAGTGAATCCAGTCCATTCTGCGGTTTCTGCAAATAGACTGTAAATGGTTCCCAGACTCTTTTGAAGTCCTTTTTTCCCCTTCTCTCGTAGTTTGTCTGTTAGCTTAGCCAATTCTGCATAGTTCATCAGCTTTTCTTGCCACTGTTCCTTTGATGGTATTTCTTCCGTCTTCCAATATGGGTGCAATCAAGATTCTTGCCACTGTTATAGCATACATCAATCATGTCCATTTTTCTTTTGGTAGCTGTTGATTTGAGATACCTAACAAAAAGGCTTCAGGGTGTTTAACAAAATCCATTTTAAACATTTTCCCCCAATTCATTGTGTATCATTTCCCATTTTTTAAAATGCATTTGCATTCTGACTACATATGATAAAATGTTCCTTCCATCCTTCAGATTTAATAATCCCGAAGCATGGTCTGAGTGGAAGGGGAGTTCCACTAGGGAGACATAGTGCAAGTAAAAACAAAATGAAAAATAAAATAAACCCTTCCAGTAGCACCTTAGAGACCAACTAAGTTTGTTCTTGGTATGAGCTTTCATGTGCATGCACACTTCATGTAAGTTTACTCCTTTATGCTACAGGGGTTAAAAAAAAAGTCGATGAAGCTGCTAGCTTTGCTGAAGTGGTCTACAAGCCTAACCATGACAATGTTTGGGACGAGCTGCAACTTGCAACTGTACAAAGAGCAGGAGTAACCCTGTTGCCTTCGGGAAAAACACAAATCTATTGCATGTCTAGTATGACTGCAAAATTGATCCTGTTCATCCATTTATTACCCTCCAGGTGTTGTCAGACTAAAATGTTGTCACTAAAATGGCCAATGGTTAGGGATTATGGAAGTCAATCATCGTTTGAAGGGCCACAGGTCTTCCATCACTGATTTCAGTCATTAGTGGTGCCCTTTGTCAACCTAAAAGGGACGTGGGTGGTGCTGTAGGTTAAACCACAGAGCCTAGGGCTTGCCGATCAGAAGTTCGGCGGTTTGAATCCCCACGACGGGATGAGCTCCCGTTGTTCGGTCCCAGGTCCTGCCCACCTAGCAGTTTGAAAGCACGTCAAAGTGCAAGTAGATAAATAGGTACTGCTCCGGCGGGAAGGAAAACGGCATTTCCATGCACTACTCTAGTTTGCCAGAAGTAGCTTACATGGAGGAGCACTCAACACAGATATCTCCTGCTTGCATCCCCAAGTGGTACATGCTGACTCACTGCAGCTCATGGGAGCTGGACTCTAAAACCTTTGGAAGGTGCCATATTGGGGAAAGTTTCTCCTTGTGTGGAAATAGCTAGGACTACAGATGTGGCACTGTGGTTAAACCACAGAGCCTAGGGCTTGTCGATCAGAAGGTTGGCGGTTCGAATCCCCGCGACTGGGAGAGCTCCTGTTGTTCAGTCCCTGCTCCTGCCAACCTAGCAGTTCGAAAGCACGTCAAAGTGCAAGTAGATAAATAGGTACCGCTCCAGCGGGAAGGTAAACGGCGTTTCTGTGCGCTGCTCTGGTTTGCCAGAAGTGGCTTAGTCATGCTGGCCACATGACCTGGAAGCTTTACGGCGGCTTCCCTCGGCCAGTAAAGTGAGATGAGCGCCGCAACCCCAGAGTCGTCCGCAACTGGACCTAACGGTCAGGGGTCCCTTTACCTTTTCCTTGTCAACCTAAAACCAAGTGTCTTGTCTCCTTATGACTGGACCTGTATATAGAACACTTTGTTATTGGGCTTTCAAAAGGAGTTTTGCTGAGCAAGAAACACAGAAGAAGCTCAAAAGCTCATTTTTTTTATCTGACTGCACTTGTCAGCTCAAAATAGATAATTGTGATGCTGGGATGTCGTCATTCAGGCCATTTGGATCAAGTCCATCCCTCATCTCTCCCCACTCTTCCTGAATTCTTTCATGGCTTGTGGAGTGTGAAATTCCACTTTACTAAGGCAAAGCCTTGCTTTTCTACCCATTTGCTTAAAACATTGAAAGGATTTATTTTTTTTGAAAATAAATAATAATAAAAAATTAAAACGGTGCGAAAAGATTAAAGCACTCTTGTGCTAATGAGATCCATCTGTTTGTTTCTTCTTCCTTTTCTAAAAGTCTTTTTTGTTTTTGTTTTACCCCCAATAGGTAGTGGGGGGGGGAAATATCAAAAGGCTTCAGAGGCATTTTCATGTCTGGAGACGTAGCAAAGAGAAGCACAGAGACCGACAGTTTTCGTTAATGAACACGTCGCAAAGGAAGCGGAGGAAGGGGAACAGCAGACAATGGAAAAGTATTCAAAGGGCAGGTCTGCATCTCTCTCTCTTTCTTTCTTTCACGCACACAAACAAACCTTTGTGGCAGTTTTCATTTGGTGTTCCTGAATGCTCTTTAGAAAAGTTATCAACTTTAACTCTTCTATCCTGTTAGAACATACCTAGCAAATCACCCGGGTGAAACCTTTATATTTGCTAGAATTAATTATTGTGTTATAACAGATCCTTTTTTGGGGGGGGGGCAACAATTGGATTAAATCTGCCTGCCAGGTCACCTCTTGTGAATCCTTCTAAATGTCAGAATGATAACTGCTGTGAATTTCTTGTGAGTGCGGACCATATAGTTTGGGTCAGTCCCAGCGTTATGTGGGCAATTGGTGGTCTGAAAATTGCAGACAGGAGAGGAAAGAGTGAGAACTATGAGGAGGACTTCTGCCAAATCACACACAAATAAGTCTGGGGGCTATTTGTATTAGGCACCAGTGTGGTGTAGGGGTTAAGAGCGGTAGACTCGTAATCTGGTGAACCGGGTTCGCGTCTCCACTCCTCCACATGCAGCTGCTGTGTGACCTTGGGCTGGTCACGGTTCTTTGAAGTCTCTCAGCCCCACTCACCTCACAGAGTGTTGTTGTGGGGGAGGAAGGGAAAGGAGAATGTTAGCCGCTTTGAGACTCCTTAGGGTAGTGATAAAGCGGGATATCAATCCAAACTCTTCTTCTTCTTCTTAATTTGTAGTGGGAAGAATGAAAAAGGGTTCACTTTCTGAGTAACAATATTCCTTTGAGTACAACCTATACCTGTCAGTTGCAAATAAGTTGTTTCTCCCCTATCTTGGCATCTTCCTTAAGCTATGAATCATATTCTCTCTTTCAAACCTGTTCCCTCCCATGAAGCTCTGATAAAATCATTCCCTCTGATTAGAAGCTAGACCTGTCAGGGCTACCTGTGCTCCTGCCATTCTCTCTCCCCCCCCCCTTCATCCCACCTTGGGCTTAGAGCATTATACCTTTAAGCCATTACTTTCATCAGACACTTGTCTGAAGCCTTTTTTGAATGTCTGGATCATCAAGGTGCCGCAAAGCGCTTCACAGCCCCCCCCCTACTTTGACTCACCCCACCTCACAGAATCCTGCCTTTCCCCTGACAAATGCTAAATATGTCTGAGACATTCCATTTCAGCTTGGGATTCAGCATTCACACTCACCTGATGCCCCCTGCTAGTGCTTTTCAGAAACACTATGGCAATGTTGGGAAAGCACCTTTTGACGATTGATTGATTGATTGATACATTATTAACCCCCCCCTTTTCCAACTGAGACTTGGTTCTTCCCAATCTTAAATTCAATTTGCCCTATTTCCACATCACTTGTATACACTTATAGATTGTATGAGAGCTGGACCATAAAGAGGCTGATCGCCGTAGAATTGATGCTTTTGAATTATGGTGCTGGGGGAGACTCTTGAGAGTCCCATGGACTGCAAGAAGATCAACCTATCCATTCTTAAGGAAATCAGCCCTGAGTGCTCACTAGAAGGACAGATCCTGAAGTTGAGGCTCCAGTACTTTGGCCACCTCATGAGAAGAGAAGACTCCCTAGAAAAGACCCTGGTGTTGGGAAAGATGGAGGGCACAAGGAGAAGGGGACGACAGAGGATGAGATGGTTGGACAGTGTTCTCGAAGCTACTAACATGAGTTTGGCCAAACTGCGAGAGGCAGTGGAGGATAGGCGTGCCTGGCCTGCTCTGGTCCATGGGGTCACGAAGAGTCGGACACGACTGAACGACTGAACACAACAACAACATAGATTGTATGCACTTATAGAATCATGGAATTGTAAAGTTGGAAGGGACCAAAAGGGTCATCGGTCCAATCCACTGCAAGCAGGATTTTTACTTCCCAACATGGGGCTCAAACCCACGACCTGATAACATACATATTTCTCCTAATATGTACATTGTGTGCAATTCACCCAACAGAGGCAGACTTGGAAGCACTTTTTTGGTAACAATGCCCTCAATGCCCTTACTATCTGCCAAGGCCACAATAAAAACTAGGTTGTGGGACATCGAGCGCCAAGAACTCATAGAGGCAGCAGGCAAAACTTGTTCCCCTCTCTATTTTCATCTTCCGTGGGCACACGAAACAAATTGTAATTATCTTGATTTTCTACTGAACCCCCCCAGAAAGAAGGGCTTTTCGTTGGCCAGGTTCAACGCAATCCATCGAACCTCCTATGGGGAAGGTTCTCAGGCAGGGTGGAGGGCGAGAGGATTTGTCCATGCGATGACCATCAGGTGGAAAGCCTTGTTCATATGGTATTTCACTGCAAACTTTACGTCGATCTCCGCCAGCAATTCCTGGACCAGCTCTGTATCCCTAGAAGGAGACCAGAGCGGGAAGTCTTGCATTTCCTACTAAATGGGACTGACCAGGAGCTCACCAAATTGGTAGCCCAATACCTACATTTGCTCTTTTCCTCGTCGTAATATTCTGCAGTCGTCTGACCTATCAGGAGTCCCAGAGATGTGATCGTGGACAGCGGAGTCTTGTCTCTTTTCTCTTCTAATATAGTTTGCCCCACTGCGAAAGTATTATTTTGCTACTGTTTTGTATGTATGTATGTTTGTTTGATGCCAATAAAAGGTTGATGATGATGATGGTAACATAATGAAGCTTTTTGTATATTATTTTTTACATATATATATATATATATTATATATATATATATATATATATGCTTCCATGTTTCCTATCCCCTAATGTGCCCACTTTTTGTGCACTTTTGGGGTTGGAGTACTGCATCTTGAAATTTAGAAAAGTCTGAATTTGGAAGGATAGCTGCAATTCTGTTCATGTCTGGTAACTGCTAGTTCAGGTAGTCTCACATCAAAATGTGAACCAAATGAATTTCTGCTCCATTCCTAGTCCAAGGAGCTCAAGGTGGCCTGCACAGTTATCCCTGTCCCCATTTTATCCTCACAACAATCCCATGAGTGACAGTAATTTATTGATTACATATTTGTGAATGATCTCAGCATTAAGGTTTGTCAGGAATCATCCTGGCTCCTGAAGGCAACTGCTGTTGCCCTCTCCAGTTTATAGGGTCAAGCTTTTGGCACAGTCCTAATATTCTATTTAATTACTATTTTTTTTTCAACCAGAGCAGTATTATACACCCCCCACACCATATAAGCCTCTTAAAGCTTTGTCCACTCATTGCAATTTCTGTTGCATTATGCTCAGAAAGTTTATCATAAGGGGTTATGAATGCAAAGTAGTAGAATTGCTACAAGTTGCCCCAAAACATATATAATGTCCTAGATTTCTGTCCCTCCTAGGCAGCTTTATTTACTGTATTATTTTTGAGTCAGGATGGAACCATAACAAGGGGTGCCTTTCATAAACGTTTCCACCTGCCTTGAAGAGCATGCTCTTTCTATGGTTTTTTTTAACGGGGAGTATGAAGAGAAAGCACCCATGGCATCTCCCCTGCCCCCCCCCCAAGTTTAGAGTGAGAGCACTGCTTTTTGTCTTCTTGCTGTATTGACTTTTGGTGTCATCCCAAAATCAGATATGATTGACTATGCAATGCCATCATGAAGCCATTTCAGAGCAAGGGCTGAAGCCATTTCAGAGCAAGGGCTGAAGCCATTTCAGAGCAAGGGCTGAAAGCACTGCCATCGCTCAGAATGTCATATAACAAATCTGATGGCTATATTGTATCATGTTAAAATTGGTTGCACTGGGGGGGGGGGCAAATGTTCACTTTTAGTCATTCAGTGTGGTCATAGCTTATGTTCCCACCATCCTGTGAGGAAGTTAGGCTGAGATATAGCAATTGGCCCCAGATTAATCATCAAGATTCATGACCTACTGGTAGCTATTTCTTCCTCACTCTTGTTTTGACTGAGGTTAACTTCAACAGCTATTGGGATTAACAAATAGGTTGCTTTATTCATTCCCCCCCCTATCTGACACATGCAAACAGAAGTTACCTTCCGTTACGTAAGATCTACTGGTCAGTTCTTAACAAAGAGAGATGGGTTGACGGAGGTGAACAAAAGGTTTCCGTAGAGCTTTAAACAATTTGTGCATCGGCATGCGTCACAGCGGCTAGAAGATGCCTTTCACTTTTTATTAAACAATTAGGGAGATTGGACAGATGTTCAATGTCACTCACTTCCTTTTAGTGCTGGTATCGATCTTTGCCATTCATTGTTCAGCTCCCCACTGAACCACATGTGACATTAATGGTTCTATTTTTGCTTTGCTTTGATGGCGGCACACAGCAATCATTTGTGAATGGATTTCACAGAAGGTCAGAGACTTGATGTTTCAATGAGGTCAAAGAAACAGTGAGTCCTTCCTGAGCAATCCTTGGTGGGAGTTGGTGTAGTGGCCAAAAGGGCGAACGTTGGAGCTGGCAAGAGCAGGCAAGCCCAGGACCAGAACTGGATAAGATCTCTTGTTCTTCATTAGAGGACCTTGCCACTAGTGCACGGGAGAAATTTGCCTGGAGATAAGAGGACCGAAGAATGGATGCTTTTGAATTATGGTGCTGGAGGAGACTCCTGAGAGTCCCACGGACTGCAAGAAGATCAAACCTATCCATTCTTAAAGAAATCATCCCTGAGTGCTCACTAGAAGGACAGATCCTGAAGTTGAGGCTCCAGTACATTGGCCACCTCATGAGAAGAGAAGACTCCCTAGAAATGACCCTGATGTTGGGAAAGATGGAGGGCACAAGGAGAAGGGGACGACAGAGGATGAGATGGTTGGACAGTGTTCTCAAAGCTACTAACATGAGTTTGGCCAAGCTGTGAGAGGCAGTGAAGGATAGGCGTGCCTGGCGTGCTCTGGTCCATGGGGTCACGAAGAGTTGGACACGACTGAACGACTGAACAACAAAAACAAAGAGGACCTAGTAACAGCTCAGTGATTGGCTGAGGTCTCTCACATAGGCAGCATCACCTATGACATCGTTTGGCTAGTTAGCAGTAATCTGGAGTGCTTGGAGAGTGATGAAGTTCATGTCTGTATATAGTAACTTGTATATAGCTTGTGAGTTTACTGCCGTATATAATAAACTACAAAATCAAGTTACTAGTTGTCAGCTTTGTTCCTGATCGTCATCCTGACTGAGCAGTCTCGACCGTTGCCTAGGAAAAGCTGCACTACTCTGCTAAGTTGTGCATCATTGAAGAAGTTCAGAGGTGAAGAGACTGGTCCTAGTAGCATGAGAAAGGACTTCAGAAAGTGCTCACAGGCTTTGGAGTTTTCACAAAAGAATCTTCAGGACCCTGTACAGGTCCCAGGGAGTGAGCAATTTGTTTCTGGTGCCAGCTGTTAATGGAAGCTCCAAATCAGGGGTGGCGAATCTGTCGCTCTCTAGCTGTTGTTGCAGTATAGCTCCCATCATCCTACCCCACTATCTGTGCTGTGTTGAACTCCCCCATGTCTTCTTTCCTCTGAATATACTTCAGTCCTTCTTTGCAGAACCTCTCTGAATCCAGACAACCGACAGCGACTGAGCTGGAAGTCTCCATACTGAATCCAGGGACACCCAGTTCTTCATTCTTATTTTTCCCCTGACTTAAATTTGCTTTATGACAAGGTTTTTGATTTTTTAAAAGAAGGTGTGATTTCCTTGAGTATAACGGAACAGGCTGTCATTTAAAGCGTCTTTCCCTAGCATCAGAAAACAGTACAGTCAGGACCCACTCCTTCTCTAGGGAAAATATACCTCCTCAAACACAGGGGGAAAGAAAGAAATGGCTCTCTCTCAGCTTCTTTCAAAATTCCTCAGATATTTTAGACAGCATTTGATCCATTGAGAAATGGATGCGTGAACCTGCCTTATTCCAAGACAGATCATTGGCCCATCAAGCTCATTATTGTTGACACTGACTGGTAGCAACTCATTCAAACAAGGCTTTTTCCTCAGTCTACCTGGAGATGCCTGGGATTGAACCCGGGACTTCATTCTAGCATACGCTCTGCCACTGAGCTAGGATTTCTATTTATCTCCTTAATGGAGCTCCGTTTTGTATTACAACTCCCCAGCATTTCATATATAGGACAGAACTAGAAATAACTCCCATTTATATCTTCCTCTTTTGTCTATTTTTAGGCCTTTCTTGCAAAATAAAAAATAAAAACCTACTTGTTCATTCATACTGTCATCACTCTCACATCACCTGCCTTAATTTGCCTTCAGTTCTGTTACATTACAGCCAGTTCTGACCGGCTATGTAGCATATGATCTTCCATAATGTGACACCTGATTAGTTGGGATCATTCCAGGACAATGGCAGAGATATCCCACCAGAGCAACAGAGAAGATTAATTTTCATCCATTCCATGTACAATTTCATGAAAAAATATCCACCCTCCTGAAATTGTTGGTTTATGTCCCCTCTGCATATCACAATAAGATAATTCTAGTCACCTAAATATGTGTAGGAAGGAAAATCTGCATGCAAGAGAGCTGGCAGGCAATTAAGAACAACTGTCTGTCAAAACATGCATTGGAAGACTTCCAATGCATGAGCTTAAGACGGATGCTCCCTTTCATTGACTTGGAATGGGTGCAAAGAATTTTCAATAGACACATGCCGACTGAATCTTGGTTTTCAAACCTATATGAATGACTATAAAAAAGTACTTGTAGTAAAGTGAAACAAGAAAGTCAACAGGGAAGAAAATCCACAGCTTTTACTGGGAAACATGGAGCAATTAAAAGAAAGCAGTGGGGGCACTGCAAATGAATAATAAGATGTAACTATTGGGCCCAGCTCATACAGAGTTTGTTTTGTGTTCCTCTTTCACTCGGGAGGTCTTGTTCCTTTGGTGCTGCCTACCAGAGACAGATGAAGTCCTTGTGAAAACCAGAGGATGCCAACTTTGTCCATTGTGGAAGACTTGGCCAACACATTCTTGGCTTCACACTCAGGGTCTAGAGGTGTGCTTACAGATGAATGCTCAGCACTCTGTGACTGAAACATGGGCTAGCTTTCAAAGAACTCCTTGGAGGTGTGTGGCCTTTCTGTTCTTTATAGGGTTCTTTTTTTGTCCTCCCCCTCATTTCCCTTTGAACAGGAAGACCCCACGACATGGCATAAAGCTCATTTGGAATCCCACACAGTTGCAAAAGCACAGTGGTGCAGCTGGAGTGGGTGGGGTGAAACCCCATGGTTGCATTGAGCATGATGGGGTAGTTGTCACCAGGCCATCAAGAGGACGGGAAATAGACGAAACATGCTTGAGTTGGAAAAAAAAGAGATATCCGTGTTAATGGTGTTATCTATTTGAATAGACTTGTTAAAATTCCCAATACTGCATATCAAACGTCTGAAACGAATTACTGTTGCTTCTGCCCCTCTCCTTTTGTCTCTGCTTTGATTTTTCATCCTGAAATAATGTTCTATGCTTGATTTTCCCTGCACCTTTCAGGTCATGTCTGAAATAAGGACTGGTCCCAGGGTCAAAGACAATTCACTGAGAGAGTGCAGTTTATATGCCAGCTGCACTGATGCCATAATCTACAATAATAAACCATGCAAAAAGTTCAGATTGGCACCCATCATTACAGACTGGCTTGCAACAGCACTGTCCCTAGGGGAGCTGGCCATAAGCTGCAGAAAACAAAACACTAGCGAGGAAGCTCCTCTTGGAAGCTGGGACGGAAAAGCCCTTGGAGGCAGGCACTATGCTGGAGTCATTAGAAAGCGTGGAACCCCTTAAGCTGCTGGAAACAGGCAGGGAGATATATAACAATGACATTTAGGGTTGACATTTGCTTTTACCCCAGGGTTGGGAAACTGGATCAAGGCAGGTACTAGCTTGGATCCATTAGGTAAGAACTCCTCCAGAGTTCACACAAACCTGAACACAGGAGTTCCCCCACTCCCCAGTTCTTTCCTCCCTTCGTGGAGGAACCCACAGCCACCTTGTGACATTACCATTCAAAGCATACTAAGACTTCTCTCGAGGAAAATGTCACTTGAGGAAATGTCAAACCTCTTTCCTTCCCCTGGTAGACCGAAAGTTAATAGCCTTGCAAAAACCATTCTAAAGATTACAGAAAAGGTCTACGATATGCAAATACTTTAACCAGGCATTAACCACATAATAAAATGACCCCTTTCTCTGCATCCCCCAACAGCCATT
Source organism: Lacerta agilis (assembly GCF_009819535.1). Taxonomy (NCBI): domain Eukaryota; kingdom Metazoa; phylum Chordata; class Lepidosauria; order Squamata; family Lacertidae; genus Lacerta; species Lacerta agilis. The sequence goes on from NC_046328.1 coordinate 5,098,108, forward strand.
TCATTTTTTTAAAAAGGATCCCAGTTAATTCAAAACTTTCCACAATTTAGTGGGTTCCAATGCTAGAGTGTTGCCCCATTGACCTCTCCATTAAGAGAGCTTCAAGCCAATTCCAGCAGCAATTGTTAACTGAAAGGCCCACTCTGACAAATCTCCTGAAAGGTGTCTGGCTATACTGACGTGGATGTCAATGGTATCTGACACCGTCTTTTGCTTGAGAGATAGCAACACAGCTCTTGTGTTCATGGTACAGAAACGCCAACGACCCTTCCAAGCCATTCCATTCATTTTCTCAAAACACAAACTTGTACACACACAAACATGCATAAACAGAACAAAACAAAACATTGCATTAGGGTGAAATAGCTTGTAAAATGTGTCTATTAGGAGGGATGTACAAGAAAATGTGTACAAATTTTCATGCAGACAAACAAACAAACAAGCAAACCACAAGTTGCAAACTGGTATGAAATGGGAGCAAATTTAATTTAAGACTGGAAAAATGAGAAACAGAAAGAGATTGAAATTGGCAGTCCCCTGTTAGCAGCTTGACTATAGGACCCTTGTTCAAAGAGTTCTGGGGGAGGCTACTAAATGAGTCAAGCAAAGAAGAAAAAACATGATTTACAAATCAACTTGGATTTTTCCAATGTACTAGACAGGCCTTTTTCTGTGTCACTCGAGAGATGCCACTGTTATGGGACTGAGTGCCTTTTTATTTTATAGCACAGTCAATAATGGATAAGCACTTGTTTCATTTTTAACTTAAGGGAATTGATCTCATTATGTCTAGTTATGATCACAGGTGATTCACGAGACTAAAGGAAATGGGAAAGCATCCAAATGTATGTTCATGCAAGAAAGAAAGAAAGAAAGAAAGAAAGAAAGAAAGAAAGAAAGAAAGAAAGAACTGGAAGCTCATTGGGTTCTGGTTGTCATGTGGCAGAGATACTCTGGAAGAATTAGTAAGATCTGGAGGGGGGTGGGTAGCCTCCAAATCTGTAGGGTCTACTTTTGTTGTTAGTAAAACCCTGAGATCAACCAAATCTGGGCACCAACCTTCTCATATTATTACATACAGAAGTTTCAAATGACCAGGTGGAATTGCTACCGATAGATGTAGCTTTGGAAGGGGTTTTGTGTGACTGCCCTTGAGTAACGGGCGATGGATGGAGGGTGATGATCTGGCTATGTCCAAGGTGATGATTCTTCTGGCTGAAGAATACAACCAGGTTCCTAATACTGAATCCAGGTCTGATGATCTGATGATCTGGCTATGTCCAAGGTGATGATTCTGCTCACTGAAGAATACAACCAGGTTCCTAATATTGAATCCAGGTCTGATGGTGATGAACCTGAAAAACCCAGAGCCAAGTTTCTTACAGGCACTTTCTCCAGCTCTGGTTAATTTAAGGGGTCAAGAAGTGGTGGACTCTCCTTCATTGGAAGTTTGAAAGCAGAAGTTGGATGGTCATCTGTCAAGGATGCTTTAGTTGTGATTCCTGCATTGCAGGGGCTTGGACTAGATGACCCTTGGGGTATCTTCCATCTTTACGATTGTATGATTCTACCTTCCCATTCCACATTTCTTGTACAGGGATCAAGTCCAAGTACGAAGCCACAAAGAGAATGAGAAGTACTCGCCGTCAGACCAGGGGACTGTCCCTTTGTGATGCCATAGTCATCATAGGAACATAGGAAACTTCTTTATACTGAGTAATACCATTGGCCCCTGCATCTCAGTATTATCTACTAGCAGTGACACTCCATAGTTTCAGACTAGAGGTCATGCTCAGGTCCACCTGGAGATATTGTGGATTAAACTTGAGACATTTTCCATGCAAAGCTAAAGCTCTTTCCCCAAAGTAAGTACTACTCCCTATTGAGGAGTCTAACCAAGGTCTACCACATGTCAGGTGGGGATGATTGTTGTTGTTGTTGTTCAGTCATTCAGTCATATCCGACTCTTCGTGACCCCATGGACCAGAGCACGCCAGGCACGCCTATCTTCCACTGCCTCCCGCAGTTTGGCCAAACTCATGCTAGTCGCTTCGAGAACACTGTCCAACCATCTCATCCTCTGTCGTCCCCTTCTCCTTGTGCCCTCCATCTTTCCCAACATCAGGGTTTTTTCCAGGGAGTCTTCTCTTCTCATGAGGTGGCCATGGAGCCTCAACTCCAGCAGGGACATTAGGCAATGCTAAACATAGGGCAGCAAAGGCTGGTCCATTTGGGCAATGGATAGGTTTGATCTTCTTGCAGTCCATGGGACTCTCAAGAGTCTCATCCAGCACCATAATTCAAAAGAATCAATTCTTCGGCCATCAGTCTTCTTTATGGTACAGCTCTCACTTCCATACATTACTACTGGGAAAACCATAGCTTTAACTATATGGACCTTTGTCGGCAAGGTGATGTCTCTGCTTTTTAAGATGCTGTCTAGGTTTGTCATTGCTTTCCCCCCAAGAAGCAGGCGCCTTTTAATTTCGTGACTGCTGTCACCATTTGCAGTGATCATGGAGCCCAAGAAAGTAAAATCTCTCACTCCCTCCATTTCTTCCCCTTCTATTTGCCAGGAGGTGATGGGACCAGTGGCCATGATCTTAGTTTTTTTTTATGTTGAGCTTCAGACTATATTTTGTGCTCCACTATATAAATGAGGATGACCTGGGATCCAGCTAAGGCAAGGGGGTGGCAGACCCTAGGAACATCATCTGGCAGGAGGGAGCTTCAAGGCCTGATTCAATCTCCCACTTTTGTCACAGCAAGTTGTGCACCCAGAGTGTCCCGATCCCCTGGCCTACCTGGCAGACAGTGTGCCAAGATGAAGTTCCAAGTCCAAAAGCCAATCCACACATGTCCAGTCCAAAGATCGGGAAACACAGTCCTGGGTCACTTCCAAGTAATCCACAAGATAGGAGTTCAGCAGTTAGGATACAGTCCAGAGTCAGTCTTGAAGTAGAAACCCATGAAGGTCCAAGGGGAATCCCAGGCAAAGTCCCTCAACGTGGGCAGTTGAGCAGACCGAGCCCCTTAGCTCTGCTGCCTTCTGACCCTGTGCCTGCCAATTGCAGCATCTGGGCTTGATGTGGCAGGTGACACTCACCTGCTCTCAGCTTGCCCCAGCTGAGGAATCACATGTCTCCTTCCCCGGCTGGCCAGCTAGTGAACTAGGCTGCAGGCCCAGGCATACCTCTGCTTCCTATAGTGCCCTGCCCGCTGTACCCTACGTCTTAGGACCTGCCAAGTTTGTGGGGACGAGGACCTCTCTGGCTCTGGCAAGTGGTCCCACTGCTCAGCTTCCTGTGCACTAGCCCCTACCGCCTCATCATCCTCTGTCACCTGGTGAGTATTATCTACAACAACCTCTCATTCCCCATCTCCAGCTTGCCAGGATCTTCCTCCTCCTCTTCCTCCTCCCCAAAATCCTGCCAGTTCATGATACAGAGCTATGCTGAAGTGCTGAGAGTCTAACTGCCATGCTCTACTTCTCTCTCTCTCTCTCTCTCTCTCTCTCTCTCTCTCTCTCTCTCTCTCTCTCTTTTTGCTGAGGACAGGTCAGAATAGGTGAGGAGCCAAGTGACACTAGGCTGATGGAGAGCTCCTACTGTTTCAGCTTCCCATCTGATGAAGCCAGGAGGAACAACTGCTGATGGATGGAGTTTGGGAGGGGGATCCAAATGTCAGTTCATCCCAGATGAGCCCATGGAGATTGTCCTGCTATTTCACATCTTCCTTAGAAGCAGCCCGGTGGAATCCACAAGACTGCTGATGGCATGTTTCAGGGCCCAGGAAATGTAGAAAGTGATAATTTCTTTTGTATTCCCTACTGAGTTATTCCATGGATTGATTCCCTGGGAGAACAACAGCCATAATATGTTTTTGACATTAGATATATTAGATGAATTTCCCTTGTCTACTGTCTGCCATTGCTGAATAGTGGAGTGCTAAATACTAATGTGTCATCCTAATCCTGTTGTCCCCAAAGGCCCAGGTTTTTGTTGCTGAGGGAGAAATCAGGAGAAGCTAGAGTGGCACAAATCAGTTGCTCTCCATTTTTGGGTCCATTTTGAATCTAGAAAGTAATGTTTAAGAAAAGGTCATCAGGGGCCTGGCAGAGTTTTGAAAAGTTTGGTACTATGAAGAAACTTCATGGCCACCCCAAATGAGAAATTCCACATTCTTTCCTCTTCTCCATTCAATGGAAGCTACATTTACCATTGCAAGCGGGCCAGAGAATATCATTTGTATTAGAAATTTTGGAGTGTAGGGCTCAACCCACAGGTGGAAAAGCTGTCAGAGGAGCAGGACAATGCTACCTCCTTGGGCAAAGTATCCCTCAAAGTAGCTCTTGGCCATTGGGGCTCCATCTTATGGAACTCTCCAGGAAGAGATGTTTCCACACTGACATTAGTTCGCCTGTCTTCCCAAGTGATATGTAAAAATTTACCTTGGTCTATCTAGCTCAGTATTCCCTACATAGATTGGCAGCAGCTCTCCAGGGTTTCAGACAGTGAGTCCTTCCCAGCAGTAGGACCTGGACCTTCTCCAAGCAAAGCAAAGGCTCTACAGATGAGCTCCAACACTTCCCCATATTTCACTGACAATCGATCTGTGAGCTTCTCAGTGAAGTAGGAAAACACGAAGCTGCCTTATACTAAGCCAGATCATTTGTCCATCTAGCTCAGTATTGTTTCCACTGACTGGCAGCCGTTCTCAATTATTTCAGATGGGGGGACATTCACAGCCCTACCTTGAGATGCAAGGGATTGAACCCGGGCCCTTCTGTGTAGAAAACAGATGTGCCGCTATTGAGGTATGGCTCCTTGTTGTGTGCCACACTGTTTCATCAAACAATACAGCACATGCTAAATGAATCAGGAGCTCAGCAGAACATCTCGATATGGTGGAAAGTTGACTGAGATTTATGTTTGGCGAACAAAGCCTGATCAGCAGCAGAGAGGCCAATAGAATCAGCCTGATCAGGATGTGACGGAGCCGGCTGACTGTGGCCGACATCTGTGTAGGTGATTTGGGAACCAGAGAGAACACGTTGCATGTGATGTCTCTCAACACTGAATGACTGATCCGCCTCCTCATAAATGATGGTTCTGGACGGTTTTCTGGAAGGCCTCGATGTTCTTAAGCTGACTGACTCAGAAATGACAAGTGGCTTCAGATAATTTCTAGTACAGTGTAAATGCAATCCTACGCTGGTCTCCTGAGAAGTAGGCCCCCATCAATACCCTAGGTGGGTATATACTGTTCTGTGTATAGCTGGGGTGGGGAACCTCAGGCCCAAGGGCCAAATGTGGCTCTAATTGGCCCTTGGAATCCTTATCAGGCCACACTCCTCATTGTCCCTGCTTTAAAGGATGGTGGCTGGAAGGTGTTGTTTAACTTTGATAATGCCTCTTCTCACCTAGATGAAGCCTAGAGGTATGTGCATAGAGGCAAGCCTATTAACAGAATAATAGAATTGGAAGGGATCCTGAGGGACATCTAGTCCAAATCCTAGCATTGCAGGAATCTCAGCTAAAGCATCCATGACAGGTGGCCATCCAAGCTCTGCTTTAAAATGTCCAAGGAAGGAGAGTCCACAACTTCCTGAGTGAGTCTGTTCCACTGATTTTATTGGTGTTAGCCGCCCTGAGGCCGGTTTGGCAGGGAAGGGCAGGGTATAAATAAAAATTTATTATTATTATTATTATTATTATTATTATTATTATTATTATTATTATTATTATTATTTTGAATGGCTCTTACTGTCAGAAAGTTCTTCCTGATGTTTAGTTGGAATCTCCTTTCTTGTAACTTGAAGTCATTGGTTCGACTCCTACCCTCCAGAGCGGAAGAAACACACCTCTGCATACTTTCCAGCTTTTCAATACCCTTCTTAAATTGTGGTGCCCAGAACCGGACACAGTACTCCACGGGTGGTCTGACCAAGGCATAATCGCGTGGGACTTTGACTGAAGCTCATTTTTATGTACATTATTTATTTTGTTCTGAGCTTAGAAATTTTGTAATTGGTGCTTTTTGTCTTGATGCCGGTCTTTAACCTTAATAAAATGACTTGAACTTGAACTCAGTCTGAAAAACGCCCCCCTCCTTCCCATTCATAGCAGCCTAAATGAATGCAGAAACAGCCAGTGGGATGGAAAGGAGAGCCAGGTTCAAATCCTGCCTTAACTATGATGCTGTCTGCATAATCTGTCCTGAGACTGATCTACCTCGCAGGGTTGTTGTGAGGACTTCCTCTGTGCACAATTACTTTTGTAAAAACAAAGGCCGCACTGAATAGTACTTTGCATTTTAGCTATTGCTTTTAGGGGGCAGTAAATTTCCCATAGACTATGCAAATATCTATTTTAACATTGTCCCCGCTGACTGCTGCAGCACCAACACCACCCACCCTTTTTTATTCCTGTTGAATTAGTCACATGGGTGACCCCACCCAATAAGGGATAACAGAGTGACCAGGATGATGCCAGAATCCTGCCTCTGGCAGTGTTGTCACAGAGCATCAGTAAATGAAATCAAGTGGGTTGAAACAGATTGGTTGACTTGATGATGTCACCAAAAGTAAATTAGAGGAAGGAAGGAAGGAAGGAAGGGCATTTAAAATTTCAAAAAGTGAGTATTATTGCAAGGAGTGCCAAAAACTTGATGATGAAAAGTGTATATTAGAAAACCCTATTAAGTAGTTTTGGATCTGCGCTGCAAAAAACTGAAAACACAATAGCTTCTTTCTTTCTTTCTTTCTTTCTTTCTTTCTTTCTTTCTTTCTTTCTTTCTTTCTTTCTTTCTTTCTTTCTTTCTTTCTTCTCTCAACTGGCAATACTTTTCACAAATATGCTTCCCATTTGGGACACTTATCTGCAAAAATAAACATACTAAGCCACGTGCAACATGCCAGCTCAAAATGCCTTTTTAAACGGTCTCTCTCAAGTGGAGAGCTTTCTGAAACAGATGCTTTCCGAGCATTTCTCAGGCTTCCTCTGCTTCAAAGTGCAATTCAACTTAAAAACAAAAACCCAGACACGGTTGCCTTGATGCCTACACAGTGTTGCAGATGAATTCAACGTAGCAGGGAATGTAAACGCCAATTCTCTTGCTCCTGGCTAAGGGACATCTGTTCCCTTGCAGATGTTGCACCACAAATCAAGAAACTCTTCTTTTCCACACATGACCCAGATTGATCAAATCTGCTTTTCTCTCCTGCCAAGTGTCCGGAAAAGACAACCCCCCTCCAGCGCTGGGATTTTACTTCTGTTCCAATTGCTCTGCAACAAAAACCCTTCATCAATGTGACACAAAACCTGGACACGATGGATGGCGAATGCATTTTCTTTTCCTCCTCTTCTCTTCAGTTTATTATCTGCACACGACCCTCACACTGCTTCTCTGACTCATAGCTGTTTCCCCTTCTTTTCATTACATGGAACTGACACTTGACTGATCAGGTCTCTGCTGCAGCGGAAGGATACCCTCCTGGGCAGATAGACGTACACATATATATTCCCAAGCATTCTCCCATATAACCCGGAGCAGTCAAAGATTTTTGCTGAGATGGGACATGTGACCTTTCCACCTCAAAGGTGGATGCCAAAGGTGAAATGTTAACTCAACACTTCAGTGCTTTAGAACTCATTTGAGAGACACTGTTGCCCAATGGTTAGAGTGTCAGTCTAGGACCTGTGTGGCCAGGGTGACTAGTCACAGTTTCTTAGTCCAACCAACATCACATGGTTCTTGTTATGATGACATGGGGAGGTGGAGTACCATGTGAGCTGGCTTGGCCTCTTCCACAGAAGATGTAGATTTGGAAGGGACCCTGAGGGTCATCTAGTCCAACCCCCTGCAGTGCAGGAATATGCAGTTGTCCCATACGGGGATTGAACCTGCAACATTGATGTTGTCAGCACCACCCACTTGCCAAATCTGCTTCAGCAGGGTTGGAGGACAGAAGGATCTGGCCTGTTGGCCAGGAAGGGTTCCATGCCACTGTAAAAAGGTACATTGTGCAAAACACCCCAACCACAATGAAACGAAACAGCATATATTAGTGAAAGTAACACAAATAACAGTGACAGTGATCAAGAAGTATCCCCAAGCTACATATATTACATGGCATATTTGCATATTTGCAAGCTACATATATTACATTACATATATTACATGGCAAATTTGCATACAAACCTGCATGAATTTAAATAAATTCACATTAAAATGTCGATTTTGGGGGGCTGGGGGGTCACAAATTACTGTGGAAATGCAGAGAACTAAATGTAAGATTGTAAAAAATAAGAACCAGAGAGAAACTGAGGGCTCATCCACACATAGCTTTCCAGCGTGTTTGTACGTTTGTTTTTCCAGGCACCTTCCCTGGGAAAACTCGCATTTTCCCACTGAATTGGAGCTAATAATAATAATAATAATAATAATAATAATAATAATATGCTCAGACACAGAAAGCCTGGACCCATGCCTAGGAACTCAGATAGATGAGCTCTGTAACTTATCCTTTGGTCCATCCCTGTGTGCGGAGCTGCAAATGAACTGAGAGTACAACCAGAAAGGAGCCTTAAACCATGTCAGACTATCGGCCTCTCCTCTCAATATTGCCTGCACCTGGTTTCTTAATGCATTTTCACTCTGACTGCAGAAACACGACCAAGTAACACAGCAAAAAATGTGACAAAATTTGGAGCATCCCTCATAGAAGTGAATTAGCCCTAAACCATTCTCCTTTCAGGCAGGGGTCCTAGCTTCTCCAAAAAGGGTGAAAGAGGGATGCACTAAAAGAATCTCCCTTTGCCAGGGATGTCTGGTGACTCGTGGGTCTGGCAGGGCAGAAGGAAGGGAGAACGGCAGGGTTAACTGATTCTGCAAGGGAAAACGGGGGCTAAGAAGAAGGAAGAGGCAATCCATGGACAAGTTGCAATTAAGAAGGCAGGAGGGGGGGCCTCGGAAGACTTAAGACCAGGGGTCAGCAAACTTTTTCAGCAGGGGGCCGGTCCACTGTGCCTCAGACCTTGTGGTGGGCCGGACTATATTTTTTTTTGGGGGGGGGGAATGAACAAATTCATATGCCCCACAAATAACCCAGAGATGCATTTTAAATAAAAGAACACATTCTACTCATGTAAAAACATGCTGATTCCAGGACCAGATTTAGAAGGCGATTGGGCTGGATCTGGCCCCTAGGCCTTAGTTTGCCTACCCATGCTTAAGACTGACATTCGTGATGCTGTGCCCCATTTGCCCAAATGGACCAGCCTCTGCTGCCCTATGTTTAGCATTGCCTAATGTCCCTGCTGGAGTTGAGGCTCCAGTACTTTGGCCACCTCATGAGAAGAGAAGACTCCCTGGAAAAGACCCTGATGTTGGGAAAGATGGAGGCCACAAGGAGAAGGGGACGACAGAGGATGAGATGGTTGGACAGTGTTCTCGAAGCGACTGGCATGAGTTTGGCCAAACTGCGGGAGGCAGTGGAGGATAGGCGTGCCTGGCGTGCTCTGGTCCATGGGGTCACGAAGAGTCGGACACGACTGAACGACTGAACAACAACAACAATGTCCCTGCTACATGATCTCTTTTGCCCCCTTTGATATATTGGCCCATTGAGAGCCTTAATTGCTTATTCATTTCACAGCTGAACACAGGCGGCGGCTGGGGGGGGGGGAGAAATCACACATGATTAATCAGACATTTTTAAAAATGCCAGCTTCTCTGCCATTTGATGTTTGCGGCGCATCTTTGATGAGAGTAGACAATTTCCTATTTTTCCTGTTATCCCTCACCCACGTCAGAGCTGCCAACCTACCAAGATGTATAATCGCAGAGAAAATAAGTGAAGTGCCCCTTCCTGAATTCATCATCCCTCTTCCTGATGTGAGAAGACACCATGAATTCTGGTGATGAAAAACCACTGGCTGTACACTCAAGAGCGTTAATAATAATAATAGCAATATAAACACTGGGGCTGAATCGGGGGAAATGTGCTCGAGTTGACAACAGCTTCCTTTTTGCTTCCTTTTGATGGCCTTGATTCAATGTGGTTTCCCCCCAAACTTTATTCACAGCCTCCTTCAGATGCAAAGTTCAGAAAAACCAACACGAATGAGATGCTAATGCAAATCACACCATGTTGTTTTTTCTAATACATAGAATAGTGGCATCTTCAGAAATGTGGGTCTCAAAGGTAAAGGTAAAGGGACCCCTGAACATTAGGTCTAGTTACGGATGACTCTGGGGTTGCGGTGCTCATCTCGCTTTATTGGCCATGGGAGCCGGTGTACAGCTTCCGGGTAATGTGGCCAGCATGACTAAGCCGCTCCTGGAGAACCAGAGCAGTGCACGGAAACGCTGTTTACCTTCCTGCCAGAGCGGTACCTATTTATCTACTTGCACTTTGACATGCTTTCGAACTGCTAGGTGGGCAGGAGCTGGGACCGAGCAACGGGAGCTCACCCCATTGCGGGGATTCGAACCGCCAACCTTCTAATCGGCAAGCCGCAGGCTCAGTGGTTTAACCCACAGCGCCACCCGCATCCCATGTGGGTCTCAAAACTGCCTTTAAAAAAATCAAAACTGAAAGTGTTTCTGGGTACTCCTCAGTAGGTAAATTAATTTTGACGAAAGTTGTAGGAGTTTCCGCAAGAGAAATAAAAACACGTGTGTGTGTGGGCGTGTGTGCATGTGTATATGGGGATCAAATGCACATTTGTAAGGCAATCACAGGATTTTGCATAGTCCTAACTGAATTTGCAGGATTCATCTGTGCACATAAATGTTATTAGTCTGAGAAATGTAGAGGGAAGTCAAAAGAGCTTCAGTGGGAGTAGAAAAATCCCATCTGTGTCTTAGTTCACACATCCTTAGGCCTCAGTGTTGCAATGAAAAATCTGGACACCACAGGCATTTTTTGCTTTATGTTCAAAGCATGAAATTCTCAGGACACTTCTCTCCCCCCCCCCCCATGCCACAACATTACATCTTGGTTTGAAAAAGTGCTGAACCTCCTGAAACAGAAAGTTTGGGAAATCCGAATGCTTCTCTCGTCGTGCAGTACTCTTTGCAAATGCTTGAAGAGCTGCTGGGTAGAAGCATCAGTAAACATTGAGGGCTTATCCACATGTTATGTACTGAGTTGAATAGGATCCGAAATGCAGCAGTCTGATTGGTCCTAGAACAATAGGATTCAGAATGCAGCAGTCTGATTGGTCCTAGAACAATAGGATCCAGAATGCAGCAGTCTGATTGGTCCACAGGAGCTGCCCAATCCAGCTCCTGGTGGAAGTGAATCCGCAACCCGATTGGCATACAGGACTATCCCGGAATTAGCCAATCACGTGGGGCCCATTGTGTAAATAGTGTATATAAAGCAGATGTTTTGGGGAAACTGCATTCCTCGCTACAATGAGCTGAATAAAGAGCATGAAATCCACACTTGACTCCAAGTATATTTTACCACACTCCCCATTTGCTCTGCACCTTCTAGGCACAGGTCTGTGTTTTAAAGCTCCTTGTCTGAGCATTCTTTCCTTCACCTCAGAGCTTTCCCAGCACAAACCTGCTCTTTAAAGCTGAATTGTAACAAACAACAATTTTGGTTTTGTATGGACTAATGTTTGCTCCAATTCAACTTTAAAGAGCGGGGTTTTTTTGTGGGGAAAGCTCTGGAGCAAAAATTTAAAAACAAAGAAACAACCATTTGCCGAAGTTATCCACCAGCGTCTTATGGTGACTGATTGTGGAAGTCACCTTTCGTTAAACCCATTAGTATTTTTCATTATGAAGTGAGCTAAGTAAATTTGACAGACAATTGGATTCAGCTGTGGCACTGCCCTGGTGAACAGAGAATGGCGCTCTCAATTTCAGAGGCTGAGCAAACACCACGTCTTGTAATGTCCTTTGCCATGCAGGAACTAAGACAAAATGCTTAAAAAGGAAAAGATTGAAGAGGGTCCGCCTATGATTTGCTGTCACAAAATGAAGCAGGGAAAGATTTACCGTTGGTCTTGCTAGACCAGGAAAAGCATTTGTTTGCTAAAGTTTTGCAATGAGGCTGCTATTATAGGTCTAGGGATGAAGTCAAATTGGTGGTGATGAGAGTAGCCTTCCCAGTCTGAGGGCCACATCACCTCATTATCATTCCTCTGGGGGAGAGTAGGACCTGAACCAATGGATTCAAGATACAAGAATGGAGATTCCAACTAAACATCAGAAAAACCTTCTGACAGTAGCAGGTGTTTGACAGTGGAAGAAGAAGAAGAAGAGTTTGGATTTGATATCCCGCTTTATCACTACCCGAAGGAGTCTCAAAGCGGCTAATATTCCCCTTTCCCTTCCTCCCCCACAACAAACACTCTGTGAGGTGAGTGGGGCTGAGAGACTTCAGAGAAGTGTGACTAGCCCAAGGTCACCCAGCAGCTGCATGTGGAGGAGTGGAGACACGAACCCGGTTCCCCAGATAACGAGTCTACCGCTCTTAACCACTATACCACACTGGCTCTGGACTACCTCAGAAGATTTTGGACTCTCCTTCAATAGTTTTTTTAAGTAGAGGTTGGATGCTTTAGGTGAGATTCTTGCATTCCTGGGGGTTGGAGTAAATGACCCTTGGGGTCCCTTCCAACTCTACAATTCTATGACCTCCCCCAATACTGTTTACACTAACTGGCCGTGATTCTCCAAGATTCCAGACAGAGTTCTTTTCCAGTCCCAGCTGTCAATGCCGGTGGCTGAACCTGGAACCTTCTGAATTCAGAGCAGATGTCCTGTCTCTGGGTTGCAAACCCTTCCCTTAAGACACGGGAATGCAGGACGCTCCCTTATACTGATTCAGATCATTGGTCCATCTGGTTCAGCATTATCTACACAGACTAGCAGCAGCTCTACCAGGTTTTCAGGCTGGGATCCTTCCCAGCCTTGCCTGGAGATGGTGGGGATTAAACCTGAGACCTTCTGCATGCAAAGCAGATGCCCTACGCCATAAAGGGTTGGGAAGAAACAGCTGGAAGTGATTGGTCATGGCCGAGCTGCCAGGTTTAAAACAGATTCCCTTTCAGAGGCTTGATGTCCAAGGACGCAGCTTAAAGACACCTAGTTCATTCTTGAGCCAAGCAATCTGCCGCTCACCAATTCCTATGCAAAACACTGTTTGAGGTCAGTGATAACTGAAGCAGTGCCACTCAAAGTCATTGTGATTTTCTGGGTTTACTGTGGGGGTGGAAATCCCGGATGTTGCTATTGGCCATCTTAAGCTGACAGCGCTGGGCACATTTTGGCAGGGATCAGCAACCTAGGCAATCTCATTTATTCTGCATTCAGCCGGAGTTATCGTTCTTTCCATTCTCGGTGGTGAACCAGCAATGAGATTCAAAGGCACTTGCGAGATCAGTAAATGGCACGAAATGATTCCCAGCTGCAAGAAACTGCCAAAATTAGTCATTTGGCTGCATTTTGTTTTCTTCTCACCAGGCTGCAAACCTTCTCTCTCTTGTTTGGCTCCCTGCCCCCCCCCCGGCATTTCTGGTCATTTCTCCTGCCTTCCTTCTCTGAGCAGGGAGAAGTATCTTTAGTTGAACTTCATTGCTGGAGACCTCGATCCAGTGTGCCACAGCTGTGGGAAAGGCAAATTCCATGCCAGGGATCATTAGGAAGGCAATGGAAGACCATCTTGGCTGAGAGTCCTGGAAGACCTGCTCCCGCTCGGCCTGGGAGGGACGGCCCCAGGCTGGGGGAAACTGAGTTAGAGTGTGAACCTGGATTCAAATCCCCTTTCTGCTATGAATGTCCCTGATGCCTTTGGGCCAGTCCACTTAGCCATGAAGCTCACTGGGTCAATCACTCTCAGCCTCACATGGTTGTTTTGAGGCTGAAAGGGGGAGAAGTATCTACATCACATTGAGCTCCTTGGGGTATAAATGCAACAAACAAACAAACAAATACCAGATGGAGGAATAATAATAATAATAATAATAATAATAACAATAATTTATTATTATTTATACCCTGCCCATCTGGCTGGGTTTCCCCAGCCACTCTGGGCTTCCAACAAAATATTAAAATACAATAGTCAAACATTAAAAGCTTCCCTAAACAGGGCTGCCTTCAGATGTCTTCTAAAAGTCTGGTAGTTGTTTTTCTCTTTGACATCTGGTCGGAGGGCGTTCCACAGGGTGGGTGCCACTACCGAGAAGGCCCTCTGCCTGGTTCCCTATAACGTGGCTTCTCGCAGCAAGGGAACCACCAGAAGGCCCTCAGAGGAGGACCTCAGTGTCCGGGCAGAACGATAGGGGTGGAGACACTCCTTCAGGTATACTGGACCGAGGCCATTTAGGGCTTTAAAGGTCAGCACCGACACTTTGAATTGTGCTCGGAAACGTACTGGGAGCCAATGTAGGTCTTTCAAGACAGGTGTTATGTGGACTCAGCAGCCACTCCCAGTCACCAGTCTAGCTGCCGCATTCTGGATTAGTTGTAGTGCATTGCAGTAGTCCAAGTGAGAGATAACTAGAGCATGCACCACTCTGGCAAGACAGTCCGCAGGCAGATAGGGTCTTAGCCTGCATACCAGCTGGAGCTGGTAAACAGCTGCCCTGGACACAGAATTGACCTGCGCCTCCATGGACAGCTGCGAGTCCAAAATGACTCCCAGGCTGTGCACCTGGTCCTTCAGGGGCACAGTTACCTCATTCAGGACCAGGGAACATAAGATAAACATTCATGCATTTCAGAGGAGTACAAACAAAAAAAGGGGGAGAGCTAAGGTCTCTGCCCCACGTGGCTTACATTCCCCATTTTAACAGCGAGGGGAGAGGTGGATAAATGCAAACAACTGTAAGCTTTGTTACTGCTTAATATGGGGATTAAAGTATTGTTCCAAAAGCTTCATTTGGGACTGGTCCAGTTACATTTTGCTGCGTGAGGCAAAAAATGACACTCTCCAAGACAGAGACTGGTCAAGTTATTTTGGCACCTGAGGCAGACAATAGAACAAGCACCTTTCTCCGTTAGTGGCAGTAAAAAATACAACAATTATTTAAAACAAAATAAAATAAAAAATTCTTTCCAGTAGCACCTTAGAGACCAACTAAGTTTGTTCTTGGTATGAGCTTTCGTGTGCATGCACACTTCAGCAATTATTTAATTAGTTACTGTTGTTGTTATTGTTGTTACTGTTATTTCATTCACTTAATGCCAAAACTGCTTCTAAGCAGTTTACAAAGTATAAAAAGCAGCTACCCAAGCATTAAAATATAAACACCCATAATTAAAATGCACATTAAAACAATCCCATTAAAGCACTAAAATATGAGCATTCATAATTAAAACACACATTCAAAGAATCCCATTAAAAACAATGCAGCAATTAAAACAGGAGACTCCGGTCAGAAGATCATCTTAATAACTAATCCTTCCCTTCCCTTCCCCGATACGTTGCATCTTTGTATGCTATGTTCACAAATATGTTCACATGCATATGTATATTTATATACATTTATATGGTCAAGGGAGCCGTGGACTCAAAAAGGCACCCCCCCATTGCTTAGCTGTAGAACTGCACTGTGAAATTCAGAGAAGGGGGAATTTAGGAGAACGGTTGTGTTTTTCTCTTTTTCTTTTCAGAAAGTGCATATTAGGTAAATCTGTCTTTAAATGGAAACTGAATCAAATATCTCCCCCTGATCATCCCTTTCATATTTTCCTCATTGGCAGAAGAATGTGGCATCCTCCAGGGAGCTCAGAACGAGGGGCTGGGGGCATTCACAGCGTTGTTTACAAGGCTGCCTTGTTAGCCTCGACACGCCAGTCCCTCTTGTGCGAAGCACACTAAGGAATCCAAGTCGCACATTCTCGTCGATTAAAAGATGCCATATGTTGTTTCCTATCATGAGACGAAACTGACCTTGGATGCTGAACAGGGGCAGCAGTGGGGGTGGGGGGTGGGGAGAGACACAGAATTTCTGGCAGCTTGTCAGCGGTGATTAACGAGGAATAGGAAAGGACCCTTGTTCTGATCATGTAAGGGAAAAGTGTAGGAAAGCTAAATTGGCAGCAGTCAAATCACATCGGTGTACAGAAAGCTCCACTAAGTCTGGGTTTTTCATCCTTGTAATGGGAGTCCAACCCTAGTGAGATGACATTTCAAACTGTGACTGCATACAGTATGAAGTCGGGGTGGAAAATCTATGGCCCCCCCAGGCATCTGCTTCTGGTCGGCCCCCTTGAGAACAGGCTGCTGATCTAGATGAGCCAGTAGCATGATCCAGCAAGCTGCACACGAACAAGTTGTGTGCAAACCTGGGGTGGAAACTTGAATAAAATATTCTGGGGGCCAAGGTAAGCCCCGCCTCGCATAGTCAGTCAAATGATGCAGTGCACACACCCCATTTGAATGCAAATGCCCATGAACTTTGCCCCCCCCTGCAACCTCAAATATTTTAATGTGGAAGCGAAAGCCCCCATGTCCCCTAGGAGTTGACTCCTATGGTACAGACATAGCCTTGCCACGGACAAATTTAGCGATATTTGGAATTCGTTTTTATAAATATCATATTAGGTTAAGGTTTGGTTAATGACAATAACATTTTCTTTCTTTCTTTTGGTAATGTACACAAATTCCTTTTCTTTTTGGTTCTTTTTTGTTTTCTAGGTAAAGGTAAAGGGACCCCTGACCATTAGGTCCAGTCGCGGACGACTCTGGGGTTGCGGTGCTCATCTCGCGTTACTGGCCGAGGGAGCCGGTGTACAGCTTCCGGGTCATGTGGCCAGCATGACTAAGCCGCTTCTGGCGAACCAGAGCAGCGCATGGAAACGCCGTTTACCTTCCCGCCGGAGCGGTACCTATTTATCTACTTGCACTTTGACGTGCTTTCGAACTGCTAGGTTGGCAGGAGCAGGGAACGAGCAATGGGAGCTCACCCTGTCGTGGGGATTCAAACCACCGACCTTCTGATCAGCAAGCCCTAGGCTCAGTGGTTTAACCCACAGCGCCACCTGGGTCCCTTTTTGTTTTCTACATGGGTACTATTTTTCTTCTTTTTATCTTATTCTGTGCACTTGTAATTATGTACTACTACTACTACTACTACTACTACTACTAATAGTCCAGCAAGCTCTTCCTATGTCTTTATTTGTTTTGTTCCTATGGCCTGTGGTCTGATCCAGTTTCAGCTTCTCTGAGTTTTTCATTCCTAAATTCAGTTTGTCCCACTTCTGTTGGTTTGTCTGTTTTTCTTTGAAAAACATATTTATATAAATTTCCATGAACACTGCTCCTAATCTATATCTATATGATATAATAGTGTTTGCACATTGTTTTCACTACCATACACATTTTGTTTGTGTATGTGAGCACACTTTCCCCAACGCTCACTTGGGCAGGAGTCAGCCTTTTTTGGTTGGAGAACTGCATCACAAAATTCAGAGAAGTGTGAATTACAAAGGAGAGCTGTGTTTCAGTTTGCAGATTGGTCTGGATAGTGGGAATTAGGTAGATTCATATTAAATTGCAAGCTGAAGACATCTCTCCCCCATCCTAACCCCAGTGCATCTCTGAATTTATGTCCACTGAAATAAAATCTTTGCTGGATTGCTTATTGGTAAACAAGTGTGATTTGTTTCCCTGCTTTCCCTGCCCTATATTAACATTTTTTGAACATGTCTGTGGGAAAGGATTTGGACCTACATAGTAAATCACTCACTTGCTGGTGGCTGCCTGCTTAGTCATAGTGCAAGGACTGAAGGACTCCTCTATGATGAACTGGTTCCATAAGGCTTTGCTCCTTGTAACTTCTCAAAGACCAAGTCACCAAGTCATCAGCTCTGAATTCTTTGTAGGGCTGCGGACTCGCTGGACTTTGCAGTGCAGTGGTGGTTATATGCAGTCTATTTGTCATCAGAGACACTGGCTCAGCAATGCCTTTCCAGTATGATTTTAGCTGAAAATGCTTGTGATTTGGGGCTGCTCAGTTTTCTTTTCTGCTCTGTTTTATGATACTCTACTGTTGTTAAAAATAAGAAATTTTTATTTTAAAAAAGTAAATTGGTTGTTTTCTGTTGGTTTTAGATTGGAATTTTATATTATTTTATGCAGTGCCTTTTTCTTAAAAAAATGTTTAGGGGTACTCTCATTCCGTCTGTTGTTGTTGTTTAGTCTTCATGACCCCATGGACCAGAGCACACCAGGCACTCCTGTCTTCCACTGCCTCCCGCAGTTTGGTCAAACTCATGTTGGTAGCTCCTTACCTCTGTTTTAGGTAGTTTTGGATTCTGTGCTTAATTGCCCTACACTGGATTGAGTGGGGCTCTTATTAGCCGATCTGTATTACTTCACTTACTTCAAAGTGTGGCAAACCAGTCTTCTTGTCTCGCCAGGCTATTCTGTCAATTCTGTGAAAATTCCCCCCCCCCAAGTCCTGCCCTGTTGGCACCCCTTCATTTGCCCTAAGCTCTGTTTGTCTAGATGGTCCAACAGATGGAAAAAGTTGTGTTCCTGCAAATACTATATTGGCAGTCCTGGAATTCTAAATCTCACCTAGCAATGTTGGTTCAGTTTCCAAGATGGCACCCCTAAATTGGTTCAAATAGAACAATCCACTTTCTCTTGATGCTAATAGAAGGAGTTAGGCTGGATTGATGCTATAGCAGCTGAGATCAGATTCTCATTTTTAATCTTATATAACAAGTTTTTTTGTTTTTTGAGAGAGAGAGAGAGTGAGAGAGAGAGAGAGAGAGAGAGAGAGAGAGAGAAAGTAAGAGGTTATATGAGACTCATCCTGGGATGGTAAGCTGTTTTATTGTGTGTCTTGCTGCCTTGCCTATTGCCTATTGCTTCCTTAATTGAATCTTCCTCCGATACTCCAGAGAGCAAGCTGTAAATTCCTCCAGACTGCATACTTCTATGGCTAGCACAATTAAAAAAAGAAAGAATTGATGAGACAATCTGCCTTTAAATTATCTGCCCCAGCTCAAGCTTCACGCTGAGAGTTATGTCAGCATGCTAAATCGTAACTGGAAATGGAACAATCGGGGAAAGTTGAAACATTCCCACCTAGAACAAGTTTTGGCAGAAAGAGGGTTCTGTTTAAATAGAGCTAGACCATATATCGAAAAGTACTAACAAGGGAAAGTGAGGGGGCGGGCTGCAAAACACTTGCACCTGTAGCATTTATGCAATTAATCAGATAGATTCTTTATCATGGACGCATTGCTGGACTTTGACGCCCATAAGCCCCAGCCAGCATGGCCAGTGGTCAAGGTGGTTGGGAGGCATAGTTCCACAACATTTGGAGGACAAACTCGCCTAATTTTAAATATTTTGCATTGTAATCCTCTATATGTGTGAGAGCCAGTGTGGTGTAGTGGTTAAGAGTGGTAGACTCGTAATCTGGGGAACCGGGTTCGTGTCTCCGCTCTTCCACATGCAGCTGCTGGGTGACCTTGGGCTAGTCACACTTCTTTGAAGTCTCTCAGCCCCACTCACCTCACAGAGTGTTTGTTGTGGGGGAGGAAGGGAAAGGAGAATGTTAGCCGCTTTGAGACTCCTTTGGGTAGTGAAAAGCAGGATATCAAACCCAAACTCTTCTTCTTCTCTTCTATGTCTACTTCAAAGTATAAGGCCATCTGGGGTCCTGCTCTCTGGACCATCAATGAAAGAAGCTAGTTTGGGTAGATGGGCCTGTTCCCTGGTGGCTACATATTCAGGGAATGCCGTCCCCTGAGAAGTTCAGATGGTCTTATCACTGGTGATCGTTTTTTACACGTAAGTGAGAGGCAGTGAAAGATAGGCGTGCCTGGCGTGCTCTGGTCCATGGGGTCATGAAGAGTCGGACACAACTAAATGACTGAACAACAACAACAACATTAACGTGATTTCATGTCAGTCCCCTTTGTGTGGCTTGTTGTGCCTTGATGAAAGATGTCAGGCTCGTTTTAATGTGGATTTTAAGCAGATCGGATTTTACATTGCTTCTGCTCCTTCTGCTGGTAATCTCAGTGTGGATCAGGGGGGCAGCTTAAAAGATTGCTTCTAGGGGTGGTCAGGGATGGAGGAAGTGGTGGTGACCTGCCGTCAATAATCCTAATAGCCCCATAATGTTGCATAAGAGCCACTGCTTCATTAACAGAAGGAAACGACTATCGAACTTCTGTTGATTCTCTTTCTCACCATCCCTGCCGTCTGGGCCAGAGTGAGGGGTGGCTAGACAAGCAAGAAGGTTCCAGTGGCAAAGAGGAGGAGCGGATCTTGCAACATATTACAACATGTTACAGAGCGGATCTTGCAACATATGCCTGACCATGCAGACCTTTGGTGAGCAGGTTCAGAAGATGAGAATCAGTGCACCCATTCCTGTGAGGTCAGCCCTCAACAGATGTCCAGCCCAGGGCCGGATTTAGGTTTGATGAGGCCCTAAGCTGCTAAAGGTAATGGGGCCCTTTATATGTCCAGCTGTCCTTTGTCCACAACAAATTGTCGCGGTTTTTTGTGTTGAATATATGCTATATGGTAATTTATGGACCTAATAGGTACGGTATCTAAAGCCATTTGCATGTATCTAAATATGTATTTTATCAAAATACTTGTAGAACTGAAATGCAATTAAGAAGAAGTATATTAATAGTGAAATTTTTTTGGAAGCCCAAGAGAGTGGGGTCCTAAGCTATAGCATGTTTAGCTTATACATAAATTCGGCACTGGTTCAGCCTTGCTGAGCTGTGCTAGAGGCCTTTATACCAATGTGGTGTAGTGGTTAAGAGCGGTAGACTCGTAGTCTGGGGAACCGGGTTCGCGTCTCCGCTCCTCCACATGCAGCTGCTGGGTGACCTTGGGCTAGTCACACTTCTTTGAAGTCTCTCAGCCCCACTCACCTCACAGAGTGTTTGTTGTGGGGGAGGAAGGGAAAGGAGAATGTTAGCCGCTATGAGACTCCTTCGGGTAGTGAAAAGCGGGATATAAAATCCAAACTCCTCCTCCTCATCCTCTTCCTCCTCCTCCTCCTCCTCCTCCTCCTCCTCCTCCTCCTCCTCCTCTTCTTCTTCTTCTTCTTCTTCTTCTTCTTCTTCTTCTTCTTCTTCTTTTTCTACTGGAAAGTATGAGCATGGACCCTCCTTTCACTGGCAGAGGAACAAGGGAGTGGGGGGAGCGTACCTCCCCCCGGCAGTGTGATCCTGGTGGGGTGCCATTGCGGCTGCCCCCTGCCTGCGCTGCCCCCTGCCATGCCCCCACAGGTGATGTGCCACGCCCCCAGGACACGCGCCACACCCCTGTGGGTGGCGTACCACGCCCCCGGGACGACGCTTGCTCTCCCCCCCCCAGTCCCGGAGCATGAAGCTCCGCCACTGCCTCCTTTTGCACTTTTGAGCAAGGGAACATAGAAAGATGCCTTGTACCAAGACCCCCCCTGGTCCTTCTGGCTCAGCAACTGGCAGGATTTTAGTCAGGGTTCTCTACACAGCCCTACTTGCAGATGCTGGGAGTTGAGCCTGGGTGCTTCTGCATGTGAGACAAATGCTCAACTGCTGACCCACCCCCTTCAGGGCTTCAGTCCAGTCCAGCTCCGACACCTTGTCACGAATACTTTGAAGTGAATACTATCTCTGCATACAATTAGAGGGAAATCAATTTAATTTTTCTTTGGCACTGAATGGTAAAGTGGAGGGAGGAGAAGGCAAATATATACACAGGGCTTTGACAAAAGAAAACCTCATTGTCACAACTGCACATCAAAATTAATCCCAACTTACGGGTGATTTGTGAGAAAGCAATACCGAAAAGTATTTGCCGGGCCCGTCTCCAAAAAGTTGAAATGAATTTATGACAAACTCGCTATTGACCCATTATTTATAAAGTCCGTTAAATTCATCTTAGGCCGGGGCTTTCTAGTGGGAAATGATTGATGATCTCAACTCATATAAATGGAATGAAATAGATTAAGTCACATTTTGAAATATTGTTAGCCATTAGAACTGGTACATTTAAGTCCGCTTAAAACATGAAATACCACTTTAGCAGATACTACGGTCTCATGCCTAATTGTAGGGTTGCTAATGGACCCTGGGTTCTTGGAGTGGCAGAGGAAAAGATGAAGATGCAATTGTTATTAATTTTTTTTGGCCGTTACGTTTCCTGAAATGATGGTACTGAAAAGAAATTGCTGGTAGCGGAAACAACAATAAGTATATATATATTTTTAAGCATATTAATATAGTTTCCATAATACACTACACTCTGAATTACCAAAGAATTGACAAACTCCTATTAGCTTAAGTAAGTGCCACACTTTTTAACAACAACAAAAAGAGATGCTGGTACTTCATACCCCTGAGTACCCCCTGGAAAAACTGCTTTCAGACAACCTTATGTGCCCAGGTTGTTGAAAATAATAAAAGTAATGATAATAATTCAGTTTATAGCCCTCCCTTTCTTCTTAAGAATCCCATGGTGGCAAGTACTAAAAACATTTTTAAAGCGTTCTAAAAGCAACTGTAGGCTGTCTGAACAAAGAATTTGATTTGGCATACATCAGCTTTCAAAGTTCATCATTAACTGAACACCACAGAGAGAACTGCTGTGTACCCCTGCATGGCTGCAAACACAATGTGGCCAAGCTTTACACACTGAGCTGCAAGCTATAAAGGGCAGGATCCCATTACCTCACCACGGAGTGATTATTTGAATGAATCAACACGTATTCAACACTAGCACAACAGCAGCTGATTATGTTGTCATCAGGAGCACAACAGGTTCAAACTAATCTCATAGGAACATGTCTTCTGGTCATTTAAAACATCCCTCCCCCCATCTGACCCTGTGTTTCATCTGACCCTGTGTCCCTTGACCCGCCCTGAGACCTGCAGGTATGGGACCGTATACACATTTAATAAATAAATAATAAATTGCCTAGTCTGCTGGGAATGGCTCACTAGGGTTACAGAGAGGAGTCCTTACCAGACCTATGTGGAGATGCTCAGGACTGACCCTGAGATATTTGGTATGTGGGATGTAAACAGAGAGCAGTCAAACTCAACATTGCTAGAGTGGACATGAAGGTAACTCAGTCCTCCAGGCATAACTTCCTGCTCCCTGGACTGTGTTAACTTCCTCTGTGACCAGAAGTAGGTGTGGTCTCACCTGGGAACAAGATCCCAAGACCAGTCACCATTTTCTCCTCGTCTCTTCAAGGAGCAACAAGCATGTTCTCCTGGCTCTCAGCCAAGAGAACAAAGGGAGCTACTTATCCCTATGGAAGTAGGAATAGGAATAGGAATCGGAATAATTTATTAATGGCCAAGTACATTTTCCAACATACTTGGAATTTGTTTCGGCTACATTGCAATGTAAACATACAGACACTGTTCCTCTCACAATACAAAGAAGCAAAGAAACCCCACCCATATTTTACCTCCCCTTAAGCTATACAACTATGAATTTAACAATTTAATGGCACAAGGGAAAAAACTATTCTTGTGCCTGGCCGATTTTGTATATGAAGTCCTGTAGCGACGTCCAGATGGAAGTAAATCAAGCAGATGATGACCGGGATGTAAAGGATCTGCTACAATTCTCTCTGCTCTCTTCCTAACTTGGGTAGCATAAATTGTCTCTATTGAAGGCAAGCTAACACCAATTACCAGTAGCAACCACATGTAAATAATTTTTACTGAGCAAGCCTGCCTTCTGAGAACGCTGTATAACTCAGGAAGAATGTGAGTAAACTCTTTTTATTCATTTAAGATACATTGTGTCGTGTGCAGTCTTTTAAGAGGGATATAGGTGAATTATACCAGGAATATATATATTATTTTAGGCTTTAGCAAGCCTGTGCAAGCGCGTCTGCTGTGTGTGTGTTTTAAAAGGGAATGAAACTCTGCTAAGTTTGGAGCTTGCTAAACACAACCTGGGATAGGATATATCTGACAATATATCCTCATCCACGTTCCTAATCATTCCCACATGGTATGCATGCTCTACCACTGAGCTATGGCCCAGTATACAAAATCAGATCATTGGCTCTCTCTCTCTCTCTCTCTCTCTCTCTCCCTCTCCCCCCGCCTTTTGTCTACACTGACTGGCAGTATCTCCCCAGTGTCTTAGACAGAGACTTTCCCATCACCTGCTGCCTGATTCTTTGAACTGGATGTGCTGGAAAATTAAACCTGGGACCTTTTACATGCAAAGCATGTGCTCTAACAGCACATTAACAGTAGGAGAACAACAGGGTTTAGACTCAGGCTTGGAATTATCAAGCAATTTGACATTTGGGGGAGGTAGCTTCAAATCTAACATGGGTGTGCCTGGAGATGTGGCCCTCGGGACATGCTATTGCCATCAGCCTCAGCCAGCAAAGCCAATGGACAGGGATGATGGGAGTTCGAGTCCGGGAACATCTGGAGGGTCACAATGATCCCTGATTAATTGCCTGCATGGGGCAACAAGGAGAGAGCTTTCCCATTGCAAAATTGTTTGTTTGTGACATGGAAAAATAAGAAGTAGGAAAGAAATGCAGTTTCCCCCCCCCCCTGTAATTACAGCAATAATATTTTTCTCTGTCATAATTTTACGAGCAAACACAGCCGCAATAGCATTTGCACACCCCCCCACCGTTTCTGTCCATTTGCATAATTCCCAGCCTGCAATGCAGTAAAAACCTTTTGAGATATTAACAAGATTATAAAAATGTCATGTCACATTTGAGAGCTGTCACAAACATGGGAGTTTTAATTACGAATAAATAAGATGGAGAGGGGGGGGGATAACAACCTCTTCCCACCCCACAGTGGTGCTTGCTGTGGCACAGAGGCGACTGCATCGTTGTATCAGTGCTAAGGCAGTGAAATGCTGCTGAACGGCCGTAAAAATCCTTCCAAAATGCGAGAGAGAGAGAGAGAGAAAGAGAGAGAGAGAGAGAGAGAGAGAGAGAGATAAGGCAATGGATTACGTATTCTGAGAAATAAAATGGAGAAACGTAAAACTGATAAAGCATTACTAGTCAAATGCTATCTTTACAAGCAGTCATTACAAGAGAATTAATGGGTTTGGAACATGATGTCTGGCTGGCCTTGGTATCAATGGCTTGCTGCATTTAAGTGAAGAACTGTGTGAATGTTCAAGGCAAGCTCTACTCTGGAAATTGTAGCAAATGGAGAAATGTGGTTTTGGCATGGGATGGGGAGGTTGTGGACATCTGTGATCTGGGCCTCTGCTCATAGCCGGTTCTGGGTGTAGTGGCTGGGGAGGCAGCTGGAGACAGAGTCACAGACAACAATGTGGTCAGACCTAGGAGCATTAATGAACTCTATAGGGAGCCATTCGTTCAGAAAATGGCCTGAGGAGATAGAGGGACCCATCACCTCTACCTATGAGATGGCAAAACTCAGGCCTGCAGCCCTGCTAGCTCCCTAACTGGTCCTTGGGAGTCGCCCCAGGCCATAGCTTCTCTTCAGCCACACAACCTCTCACCAGGGCATGATCTTCACTGACCCTACCACCCTGAAGTATTTTTGCCTGGCTCTGATAATACCACTTGCATGTCTGGATGGAGGTTATGTAGAGTGTTTGAGTTCAGGAACTAGCCCACTGTACAAAGGTACAATCTGCATTTCTTACTCCACCCCTCAGGCATCGACTGCCACTGCCTTGTTTATTTCTCTTGTTTCTGCTCTACCTGGTTGTTTGCTGGGTCACTGCCTACAGCTGGGTGAGGAGTCTTCTTGCTCCTGAGTAGAGCTTTCCTCCCAAGTTGAACCCTGCTGATAGAAAGCTACCTGACAGGCAAACACATACTCTCCCACCTCTGTGTGATTCTGGGCTTCCCATCTGGTCCATCATCACCTCTGCTCTTGAGGATCAAGGGGCAATGTGATTTGCTATGATTCCTGCATTTCTGGGGGTTGGACTTGATGACCCCTGGGGTTCTTTCTAGGATTATTATAAAAAACAAGGTTCTAGGCAGGGCCCCATATAGGGTCATTGGTGAAGCATTCCTGAGATGCAGGTGTTACGGTATGTTCTTATGTGCTGAGGATAGTCAAGTTTGGGTCCATGCATTGGTTCAACAAGTGCAACTTGAGTAAAGGTAAAGGGACCCCTGACCATTAGGTCCAGTCACGGACGACTCTGGGGTTGCGGCACTCATCTTGCTTTACTGGCCCAGGGAGCTGGCTTTCAGCTTCCGTGTCATGTGGCCAGCATGACTAAGCCACTTCTGGCGAACCAGAGCAGCGCACGGAAATGCTGTTTACCTTCCCGCTGGAGTGGTACCTATTTATCTACTTGCACTTTGACGTGCTTTCGAACTGCTAGGTTGGCAGGAGCAGGGACCGAGCAATGGGAGCTCACCCTGTCGCGGAGATTCAAACCGCTGACCTTCTGATTGGCAAGCCCTAGGCTCTGCGGTTTAGACCACAGCGCCACCCGCATCCCGCAACATAAGTAGGTGTCTATTAAAAAGAGAACTGCAGACGTTCCCTCCACCCAACTCTATTCTTCCAAGGGAGACGCTATAGATCAGGGGTATAGCACATGCTTTGCACATCTTCCAACCATCCAGCAATGGGAACAAAGTCTTAATTCCTGAATCCAGGGACGGTCTTTTTCATGGGATAACTGCATAAAAGTGGTTTGAAAGTGATTTTCCTTCTTCTTCATCCACATGACTCACCCTGTTCTCAACCTCTCTCATGCCCTCCCCCGCCCAATGCCACCAGCATGTTCTCTCTCATGTGTTCCAAATTCTTGCCATAGCAACAGCTCATCTGCACCAAGAGCAACCTCCTTATATAACAGCCAAATAGCTTAATGTTTAAAGGCTGTTTAGCTAATGTTTACAAGCTGCTTCAGCTAATCAGAAAACACAGCTTCAAATGCAGTTTTCCTCTCTTGATGAGATAACCCAATACTGTCACGGGTGTGAGCTTTAAACAAATGGTGCTACAGAAGCATTGTCACATCCTTGACTTCACACAAGGCTCCACGTTCATCTTCAGGCTTCAGATGTTTGAGCACAATTAGCTGCAGTTCAATCACCTCCAGTTTTACTTTGGAAAGAAGAAGCAGGGAAGTTGCCTGGTATTCAGAAGCATTACTGCTTTTGGTGCTGGAAGAGACTCTTGAGAGTCCCATGGACTGCAAGAAGATCAAACCTATCCTTTCTGAAGGAAATCAACACTGAGTGCTCACCGGAAGGACAGATCCTGATGCTGAGGCTCCAATACTGAGAAGAGAAGACTCCATGGAAAAGACCCTGGTGCTGGGAAAGATGGAGGGCACAAGGAGAAGGGGATGACAGAGGTCGAGATGGTTGGACAGTGTTCTCGAAGCTACCAACGTGAGTCTGACCAAACTGCGGGAGGCAGTGGAAGACAGGAGTGCCTGGCGTGCTCTGGTCCATGGGGTCACGAAATGCCGGACACGACTAAATGACTAAACAACAGACTGCCTTTGATCATGGGAGGCAGAACAATAGCCATCAAGGCTAGTAGCCACTGATAGCCTTAACCTCCACGAATTTGTCCGGTCCTTTTGTAAAGCCACCGAAGTTGGTGGCCATCACTGCCTCCTGTGCAAGAGAGTTTCCAAAGTGAAAGATGCAATGCAAATTTCCTTTCCGTGTTTCTCCCTAGGAAGCTGCTTTATTGGAATATGACCACTGACCTACAACTCAGTATTGTCTGCATTAGTCATCTTCTGCCTTAGACCTGTGGCTCACCTTCAGCTCTAAGATGCATTTGAGGGCCTGCTTCATCTTCCCATATATTTTCATGGTGGAATGTGGCTGTTTCCACTCACTGTTAAGTCATGCTGTGACATAATATTGGACCACTTGTCTACACTGAGTAACCAGTTGGATCAGTGGTCTACACTGATTGGCAGTTAACCCTTTAGGCCTTCAGACAGGTGTCTTTTACAGGTGCCTTTCCCAGCCTTACCTGTAGATGCCAGGGCTTGAACCCGGGAGCTTCTGCAGACAAATTACACCCTCTACCACTGAGCTAGGCTCCTCTCCTGTCTTTGCTGGAAACCATCCTAGAAATCAGCTTTATGCCAAGAGCAACCATTGGCTCCTCTATCTCAGTACTGTCTGCACCAACTGGCAGCAAACCTTCAGAGTTTCAGACAGGGTCTTCCATAGCCCCTACTGCATACAACAAGGATTGAACCTGGGACCTTTTCCAGCCAAAGCAAGTGTTCTATGACTGAACTATGGCCCTTGCCATAAAAAATAAGGAAACATTCTAGCCCTCATGGGTCTGAATAAAGGCATGGGTGTACAGAGGGGGTGCTCCACCCCGGGTGCCACTCTGATGTGTGTGTGTGACAAGATGGCCCCTGCCTCCCCCCAGCTGTAGAGCAGCCGAGGGCGTGCACAGTCAGAATGGGCGGCACTCACGCAGCATCCATATGGGCTGCCGCTGTCTTGTGCCATCCATACGGGTGTCCGTACAGGCTGCCTCTCACACTGTGACCATATGGGCTGCCGCGCATGTGCACTCTGTACGGGATGCCGCACATGCGCACTCTATAGAGACGTCACGCGTGCGCCACTGGGCGGTTCGCCCCGCCCCTCAGCATCCTGCCACAGATGCCAGACAGGGTTCCTCCACCACTGAATAAAGACCCACATTGCATTGGACGCAGCCTTCCACCAAGTCAGATCATTGGTCCATTTACTATCTTCAATGACTGGCGGTGGCTCTCCAGGTTTCCAGATAGGGGTCTTTTCCAGATGCCAAGAATGGAACCTAGTGCCTTCTGCATCACAGCATGTATTCTACCACCCAGATTTAGCCCTTTGAGACTCCTTTGGGTAGTGATAAAGCGGGATATCAAACCCAAACTCTTCTTCTTCTTCCTTCCTACCTTGCATAAGCTGTCACACTTGCGAGCATTGAGAGAGACCTCATTATGCCCACTGGATGCTAGATGTTCCCTTTCACATTATTCATAATCCTGTCCCATGTGTTAAACTCAGCTCCCTAAATATCCTGCCAGCAGCAGACCTCTCTCTCTCTCTCTCTCTCTCTCTCTCTCTCTCTCTCTCTCTCTCTCTCTCTCTCTCTCTCGTCATATCCAGTGATTCCTTTGTTCTCACTGCTGTTTTGTTTGCTTCCTGTTGGAATTTCAGTTGAAAAGCAACAAAGGGCTTAAAAAAAATAACATTCTAATCACCAGCACTTCAGCAGCAAATGAGAGAAGAAAACAATCTCTGTGCTTCCTTTTCTGCAGAGACGAGAGAGTGGAAAGGAGGAAAAACTGTTTCAAATCACACGGCAAACATGTGCCACCCTCATTCTGGAAGATGCAGGAAGCAAGAACATTTCAAAGGCAATCAGGTAGGGGCCTAAATGTTTGTCCGCATTCATAAATAAAATGAGTGGGAGGACTTGGAGTCTTGATTATCCCTTATCTCACATCCATAAAAGCGAACCAGTTGCATCCCAGGAACCTGATGGGACCCATTAAGAAGAGAACATTTCAAAACCTGACACCTGTGGTTCTAGTCACCTGCCAGAAGAGGTGGTGGAGACATCCCCACCGCATTGGCCAGAATGCTTCTTGTACCTTACAACCCTGCCAGAATAAAGGCAATCCAAATCTTACAATATGAGCTAGTCAGGCAGGGGTTAAAAACCAGTAGGCTAGTTTCTACACACACTCAGCCAACCCTTGCTATCCAACATTCAGGCAACCGAGAATTGTGATCAGAGTTCAGGGACACATTTCAGCCAGGCAAAACCTGCCCATGAAGCAACATGAGGCGGTTGCTTCAGACAGCAGATCCAGCTTCCTTTGTGAGTGGCTGCTGCAGCATCCGCCCCCTCTGTGCCTGGCCAACCACTTTGCCATTGCCTGCTGCCTCCTCCCTTCACCCCCAGCCATTGGCTAAGCTTGTCTGGCGATGATGGGAGCTGTGGCCCAGCAACATCTGGGAACCCAAAGTGGAGGAACACTGGTCTAGAGGTGAAACTCAAGTAGGGTTGCCATATGTCCTTTTTCCCCAGGACACGCCGTCTTTTTCATGGGCAGAGTCATCATCGATCCATAGTTAAAGCTAGAAGTCTGCAAATGTGTCCTCTTCTTTGCTCTTAAAAATATGGCAGCCCTACCCTAGCCGGTCCGTGAAAGACCACTGCTCAGTGATAGAAGGCCCCAGGTTCTGGCATCTCCAGGTAAGGGCTGGGAGTGTCACCTACCTGAAACACTGAACATCCACTGCAGGCAGTGCAGGTGAGGCTGAGCTAGATGCTCAGATGGGTCTCCATATAAGGGAGCTTCCTATGTAAATTATGAGGAAGGACTGTAGCTCAGTAGCAGAACATGCCTTGCATGCAGAAGGTCCCAGGTCCAGTCCCTGGGAATGTCCCCTGTCTGAAAGCTGCTGGTGGTCAGTGTGGATCACTTGGTTGGATGTGGTAAAAGGCTGCTTCCTATGTTCCTAGATGGTAACAGGTTCTCTTAACCCCGGCTTCAATCAAGCTCTTCCAGCCCCCCTTGCTATTAAGAAATATTTGTTTTCATTTTCCTCTCCTGCAGTATTTCCCCAGCTGATGCCCCTATAGGGCAAAGTGTCCTATATCTTGATTAGGTGAAAAAATAATTGATTGAACTGTTGTTTTCTGAATGTTATGTAAGGAAGGGCAAGGCTAGGTGGATCAAGCGTACTGCCAGGAGGACCAATTAGAGAGAAGGGGAGGGGAGCAATTGAACAGCTAAAAGACACATTTTCCTTCCTCGGAGTTTGCTCCTTTCATCTCCACTCCTTGCCAAGGATCCTTCTCTTTCTTCTATAATGAGCCATGCAGCCAAGAGTGAATATTGATGAATCAATCCTGCGCCTCCCTTACTGTTAGGGTAAATCACTCCGAATTGTACTAAGGACAAAAGAGACCGAGCCTTATAAACTAGCTTCAGGGGGAAAAAACCCTAACCACCCTAATCTTCCTTTCCAGGAAGACACACGCATGAAAAGGACAATTCTCTATGCCTTCAGCCAGTTGCTGTGGACCAGTACTGTGCAAAAACCTGCCCTCCAATTTCTCAAAAGTGAAAGAGGCACAATTTTTTTCCTGCAGCTTCTGTAGAATTTTGATGTGACCTGAGCTTATGGTTGCAAGCTGACCATGGGTGGTGTCCATGTTCTTCTTCCCATGAAACTGTGGGTGAGGGCCGCCAGGCCTGGGGTCCAAATGTGGCCCTCCAGACCTCCATCTGGCCCTTGGGACTCATCCCAGAACCCTCCCCTCCCCGACTCTACTCCAGATGCTTCTTGAGTGCTTTTACCTGGCTGGAATGTGTTCTTGAACTATGAGAAGAACATAGGAAGATCCTTGCTGGATCAGACCAGTGGTCCATATACTCCAGCATCCCTGTTCTTGCAGTGGCCAACCAGATGCTTATGGGAAACCCACAGCCGGGACCTGAAGACAGCAGCATTCTCCCCTCTTGCGGATTCCACTAGATAACAACATCCTTGAACCCCAAGGATGTTGGGGTTCTGCCTCCAAAAGTGGAGGTAGAGCAAGTGGCAGTAGAGCATGCATAGGCAATCTTGGCCCTCTAGATGTTTTGGGACTACAACTCCCATCATCCCTAGCTAACGGGACCAGTGGTCAGGGATGATAGGAGTTGTAGTCCCAAAACATCTGGAGGGCTGAGTTTGCCTATGCCTGCAGTAGAGCATAGCCATTGTATCTAGTATACATCCATAGCCTTTTCCTCCATGCATCTTTTAGGGGTGCAGAAGGCCTATGGATGGATGGATGGATGGGTGGGTGGATGGATGGCAGAGGCAGAGCTGGAGGAGTGATGCTTGTTGGCAGGAATGTATTTGGATATATGAGAGGACTCATTTCTCAATGAACATGCCATCTGCACAGGACCTTAGAACTGGATCATCTGCTGTCCAAGACACTGGCTCTGCAGCTAATAGTTTGCACTGGTGTTTTGTGTGGAGAATGTGTGCACGCGTCCGCATTCACACATGGAAATCTTAATTATGGGAAATTGCAAGACCAAAAGGCCCCCTTTTGTGCATTCAAGTTCTATCATTGATAATAACGGGAGGGGGAAATAGCATTTGAAAAGAAAGGGGCTTGTAGCAGCAATCACTCTACTTTCCCCCTACTGTCTGGCTTTCATTTCCACTGTGCTCACAATGGCCTCTAATAGATTTCAAATGCTCTCCCTCTCTCTGTCCCGTTGCTTTGATGAGCCCGTCTAGAAGGATTTCTCAGCTTGTCCAAGCTAAGTGCAAATTTTGTTCGAATGCGGGTGGCCCCACCCTCGTTACCCAGCTTTCTTCTCCAAATTACTTTGGCACCAAATGGCTTTCTTTTTTGTCCCAGGTACTTTAAGCTGTATCATAATTACTTTTATGACAAACCATACCTTTTTTCTGTATCAAATTAAGTGCTCAGCTTAGGAAAATACCTTCCTTTTCTTGCTTGCTTTCATTGAGGAAGGACATGGAGTCTACTGACACCTCAAACGCCTTAAGTGTTTTTTTTTTTAACATCTTTGATATCATGTATGAGGAAGGGAAGGGGAAAAGGTCCCTGCTAAGTCTTTCAGTGAACTATACATAACAGAACTCTGCACCCCACACCACCCGCTTCCCGAATTAGCTTCAGGGCCCAATTCAGTGAATCAGATTGGACCCCAATTTGGTTCAGATCCATTCAGAGCTGACTTGACTCAATCTGGCACCTTAAACCAAAATTCATAAATATACAGTATGGGCCTCATTCAGCTAAGACATTGTGCTAGAGTTGTGGGGAAGCTCTGAGCCCACCAGGGTGGTCCATGCTAGCCCACAAGGCCATTTCCCACATTACCCCTCCATCAACTGAAGTCCCTGGGTGATCGGACCCTCCACATATCAGCTGGTGAGCAGAGAGCACAATTCTGATGGACACTGTTTTGTCAGTGCATTCTCTGCAAGAAGTCAACTTTGCCAGACAGATGAGAGCACCCGCCTATCAGTCAGCTGACATATTTTCAGATAACTGACAGGCAGGTGGCCCCACTCACCTGTCACAGGTTGTCTGCAGGAGTGGGGCAGATAAACATCTGGCCAAAAAGATTCCCTTAGGAGATCATGGGCAGGGTACAGAGGGGATCACCTCCTCCTTCTGTTTGTCCTCAGCATCTGTTTATAATTACCAAGTGAGGATCCAGATTTGCATTCATATTTCACATAGCACACTTCTTCTTTTCTCTCTCTTTCTTCCCTCCCCCAAGCTCTATTTTAAGGGATTTAAATTTCCTAGCAGCAATTTTCTGGAGAAAGAATTTTGATTGTAATGATAATGATCACCCGGGGCCTTGTTGAGCAGGAGGGGGGACGGTGAGGGATCCTGGACCAGAAGGCAAAGCTGACATTCCTGCTCAGAAGTGGTGGAGCAACATGGGGAAGAAGCAAAGAACAAGATTGTCTGTGGAACTGGCAATGGCGACATGCGCAGCTCTGGAAAATGGCAGTGGCTGGTACAATGAAACCAGGCCTGTCATAGCTCTCCCAGCTTATCCTCTCAGATTTGGGTTCTTGAGTTACCTGTAAGAGTGTCAGAGAATTCCAGCAAAAATGAAAATGGGAGGGGAAATTATCCGTCCCATGTCTGGAATGGAAATCCATCCAGTGAATTCAACTGGTGTTAGCTGTTATTGTTTTTAGTCTACAGAGAATATGTAATTGATCACTCCCTCCGTCTGCATTGCATTTCCTGTGCATTGTAATGAACAACATGGTACAACACAATGATAACTGAATTAATGACATAGAACTCCACCCTAGCAGAAAGTGAGGCAAGCAAAATCGCTTTTGTCGGAAGCCGAACTTTGGAGGAACTGAGACAGGACTGCATGTGATGAAGACGGGGCCAGAATGGAAATGAATGCCTTCTTTCATCCATAACTTCCTGCCCTCCAGCCTGTTACCTTCCCTCATTCTTTTATTGGCGGGTTATTTGAAAATGAGACAGCAGTTTTAATTTTGAATTTGTATTTTAATCTGTATTTTAAATTGATTGTTTTTATGTTTTTGCTGTGAATTTTAATTAGTGTTAGCCGCCCTGAGACTGGTTTTTGGCTGGGAAGGGCGGGGTATAAATAAAATTTATTATTATTATTATTATTATTATTATTATTATTATTATTATTATTATATTGACCAATTCTATGTTTGCCTGCAAGGTCTTCAACATGGTTTGCAACGATGGCGTTTGAAACAGAGCAACACAAATACACTGTAAACAAACAATATACTGTAGGCACATATAAAAGGAAAAAGAATAAAGCAAACAGCAGAGGAAAGCAGAATCAAAATCAAAACAATGGATTGTGACAATCAAAATCCTGCTAATAACACAAATCTAAAATAAACACGTAGACAGGCAATTACCTTGACTGCTGAAGGTCAATCAGTGAGCAGGGTTAGGCTCAGCAGCTGAGTCTTTCATGTGACTGTTTTAAGGATGTTTTATTTTTATATGTTCTCAATCATACATTTTTGAGATGTTCTTAATGTTTTGAAATGTTTTAAATGGGTATGTTATTTTATTTTTTTACTGCAATGATTTGTTGCTTTGTTGTTCAATTCCCTGGGCTCCTTTGGGAAGAAAGGAGAGAGGGAGAGATTTCATTAACATCACATGCTATAATTAATAATACAATTTTATCCCATTTCGGTCTTGCTAGCGCTGTCATGTCCTTGTTCCATCCTCTTGTGTGCCATTGCATCCCATTCCATCCCACCCTACTGTGTGCATCTTGTACACACTTCTCATGTAAAATGCACACTTTCCCATTCATTTGCCATTATGCAACTTGCATGTGAAATGTGCATTTTGGTACCCTTTCTGAGCTCCCCAAATGTGCTGCAAAATCCAGAGAAGTATGTCATGCAATGGACCCACTAGCAGATTCAGAGACCTCAGATCTTGTCGGTCCACTGTGGAAAGTAGACCAAGCCAATTCCTAATCTATTCCCAAGCCTCTTGGAAGGCTGTTAATGGTCTTTGATAGAGGCCGCAACTGGGAATCCTGTTTTAGGTAACATCCCCGATGTCTTGGGTAACCTCATATAATGGTGGGGTTAGGTGGGCTTCCAGCAGATGTCAAAGCACAGTGGACATAACTGACATATCTGAAATACTGTCTCCTTCCCTGCAGACCCTTGGCAGAGTTGGCCCTCTTGGTTGTTCCTCCACCCTCAGAAGCTCAGGGTGGGGAAGCCTGGGACATTCTCCATGGCGGCCCCTAAGCCATGGAACTCCTTCCTTAAAGAAGTGCATATGGCACCTTCAGGAGATTGCTGAAGGCACACCATTTTACCCTGACATTTGGCACTTCAGGTGTATATTTTTTAGGAACCACTTTATTTTTGTTTTAAACTGCTTTTAATGTTGCATCCCACCCTGGAGACGTAGGGTGAAGGGCAGCTAATTAATAAGAAACAACAAACCATTCTTTCTGGTTTGTGATATAAAATTCCCTCCCTAGTTGGCATGACAAGGCAGTTGACCAGCTTCCCAAGGAGTGATAA
The DNA here is from genome assembly GCF_009819535.1 of Lacerta agilis. Taxonomy (NCBI): domain Eukaryota; kingdom Metazoa; phylum Chordata; class Lepidosauria; order Squamata; family Lacertidae; genus Lacerta; species Lacerta agilis. The sequence continues at coordinate 5,133,663 of NC_046328.1, forward strand.
GCATACTGCCAAAAGGTACCACTTTGTAACTCATTGACTGAGTTCAGCCTTTTTGTCAAACAGCCAAGGAAGTCCAAAAACGGTGTCTATGGATTTGGGGGTTGGGGCTGCTGGAAATAAAAACCTGCAGAAAATTGAGTTGCTTCTAACAAAGAAGAAGAGAGCAGCAGCTTTTGATAAGAACTAGCAATAGAGAGAGAAAAACTCTCATCATTGTAGCACGCTCGGCATTTAATTTCTATCAATTTCAAATCACCTGCTTAGGCCACTTCCAAGGGAGGTGACGTTTCTGGGGCTGACAAATCAGTTTCCCTAGCTAGAATCAACTTTGGGAGCCTCAGTTATTTAATCTTCTCCCCCAAGTTCTCCTGCCTTTGCCCTCTAACCGTATGCATTATTAGAAAATTAGTAACAGCCGTTCCCTTAAACCAACTGGCCATTAGGCACTGGAAGACAACTAGACGCAGAGATTAAAAGTGACAGTCCTTGCGAAAGATGTAGAGCACCAGGGAATCCCACGGCACTAATGAAATATTGATTGCATATGTGGAGTGCTGGAGAAAGGCACTAATGGCTACAGAGCACACCAGCACATTGCATGTAAAATGGCTGCTGAGGAATGTGGTGGGACACCTGGTCAGAACCACAGCTCTTTTCCTGTTTCCTCCCTAGTAGTTGCCACAACCATCTACTCTCAAAGGCAGGGGGTTGAGAAGCGCTGATGGACATCACTGTGTTTTTCATCGTGGCTTTGAACCCATCACTTACTAATGTTCTTTCTGCTTTTCTCAGTGGCTTCTATAATTGCAGGGGTCTGTCTATGTGGGGAGGCTATAGCCCTCTTTCTCTGCCACCATCAACAAACCAGGGAGGAGGGTTGGCCAGGCCTCAATTTATCCCCCTGGGAGCACGCCCAAGCAACGCCTATCGGCCGGTTGGGCTCGCCCCCTGCAGAATTCCTGCCCCAAAGCCTGCTGGCAATTGGCTGATCCTCAGGCAGGCTGCAATCCTCCCCAGCCGGACACTGGACTGCGGACATGGTCATGGCCAGGCCACAATGCTGCCTGACCATTAAAGGTAAGTGGGTTTCTCAGGTGGCTGCTGGAGGAGGAATTTGAAGTAAGAACTGGAAAATTAAACAACACCTCCAGTGCAGCATAATTAATCTGTTGTTTCCATCCATTATGGAACCCTCCCCCATTACTTATGCATACATGGGCATCACACATGATGCCCCCCCCCCAATACACACAAAAAACCCCTCTTGAGGTAGTCATACATATTGCTGCATGCCACCCTAATTTCTCAGCGGTGTGAGATTCCAGGGGTTCCAGCTGCTTCCCCAGGGTTTGTGTTTCCTTTGGAATGAGGGACATTGGAGACTGAAGTGCCTTTATTATATATGGTTTATTTACACACATGTACAACCTGAGTCTACAATTGAAGGGTTCCCAACATTAATACTCCAAGAGGGTTTTGCTTCTGCCGTGGCCACAGTCTTGGATTGCAGCAGATCTCAGGCAAGGCTCTGTCTCCCAACTGCCCAGCCGGCAGCCTTGCTTCTACTTTCTAGCTCACATAGCTCAGCTCTCGACTCTGGCCTTTGCCTTTCTAGCTACCAGCCAGTTGAGGAAGGGAGGGGGTCCCACCCATATGCTGTCTGCACACAGCCGCTTCCTTTGTTACCTTAATGCAGGCTTCCTCAACCTTGGCCCTCTCGATGTTTTTGGCCTACAACTCCCATGATCCCTAGATAGCAGGACTAGTGGTCAGGGATGCTGGGAATTGTAGTCTCAAAACATCTGTAGGGCCGAGGTTGAGGAAGCCTGCCTTAATGGTCCATACTTAGAGGGCCATTACCTCACCAGTTAACTAGCCTGGCTAATCCAGGAACTGAATCTGTGTTGAGTTCCAGAATTAAAATGGTGCTCATGCATGCAACCTATCTACTCACCCCAAAACCTGTTAATACTATGATTGCATCAAATGAAAACCATTATGGAGTAGTGGTCAGAGTGTTGGCCTTGGCCTTGGGAGATCAGGGTTCTAATCCCCAACCTGCCATGAGGCTTCCAGGAGGATAAGGCTACCAATAGCTACCACCACAGTCAGAGGTAGTATGCTCCAGAATAGCAATTGCAGGGAATTTCAAGTGGTGAACGTGGGTTTTTTTTTTTTGCACTTGGTGTTGTGTATTGATTCAAGGGTTATAATATCTGTATTACTATTGTCTGTATTCACATTAGGGGAAAGTAACTGCCTTCCTGTTCCAGAAGGAACAGCTACTATTGGTTCATTTAAGTTGCTGCATTTGGATCCTTGGTCTTCTTGGTTCCCACCAAAAGGCAGCTTTGTGATTGCTTGAGATTGTTTCCTCCAAAATGTATCCTTTCTAGCCAGTCTTTCTGTCCCTATAAATGTAGCATCCCTCTCCTCAGTTCCCCACTCTTGTTTGTCTGAATTGGGAAAGGAGTACAACAAGGCTGTATATTGTCTCCCTGCTTATTTAACTTAATTGCAGAATTCATCATGCGAAAGGCTGGGCTGGATGAATCCCATACCGGAATTAAGATTGCTGGAAAAAATATCAACAACCTCAGATATGCTGATGATACAACCTTGATGGCAGAAAGTGAGGAGGAATTGAAGAACCTTTTAATGAGGGTGAAAGAGGAAAGCGCAAGATATGGTCTGAAGCTCAACATAAAAAAACTAAGATCATGGCCACTGGTCCCATCACCTCCTGGCAAATAGAAGGGGAGGAAATGGAGGCAGTGAGAGATTTCACTTTCTTGGGTTCCATGATCACTGCAGATGGTGACAACAGTCACGAAATTAGAAGACGCCTGCTTCTTGGGAGAAAAGCAATGACAAACCTAGACAGCATCTTAAAAAGCAAAGACATCACCTTGCCGACAAAGGTCCGTATAGTTAAAGCTATGGTTTTCCCAGTAGCAATGTACGGAAGTGAGAGCTGGACCATCAAGAAGGCTGATCGCCGAAGAATTGATGCTTTTGAATTATGGTGCTGGAGGAGACTCTTGAGAGTCCCATGGACTGCAAGAAGATCAAACCTATCCATTCTCAAGGAAATCGGCCCTGAGTGCTCACTAGAAGGACAGATCCTGAAGTTGAGGCTCCAGTACTTTGGCCACCTCATGAGAAGAGAAGACTCCCTGGAAAAAACCCTGATGTTGGGAAAGATGGAGGGCACAAGGAGAAGGGGACGACAGAGGATGAGATGGTTGGACAGTGTTCTCGAAGCTACTAACATGAGTTTGGCCAAACTGCAGGAGGCAGTGAAGGATAGTCGTGCCTGGTGTGCTCTGGTCCATGGGGTCACGAAGAGTCGGACACGACTGAACGACTGAACAACAACAACTATTGTCTGTATTCACATTAGGGGAAAGTAACTGCCTTCCTGTTCCAGAAGGAACAGCTACTATTGGTTCATTCAAGTTGCTGCATTTGGATCCTCGGTCTTCTTGGTTCCCACCAAAAGGCAGCTTTGTGATTGCTTGAGATTGTTTCCTCCAAAACGGATCCTTTCTAGCCAGTCTTTCTGTCCCTATAAATGTAGCATCCCTCTCCTCAGTTCCCCACTCTTGTTTGTCTGAATAAAGAGTGTTACATGAAGAAGCTGTCTCCTGCCTGCAATGTCAGAGCTGGAATCACTTGCTGAATCACGATCCCCACGTTACAACACTTGGGTCCTACTTTCATCCTCCCCAAAGGCATCTGGTTGAACCACTGTGCAAAAAGGATGCTGGGTTAGGTGGACTCTTGAATTCTCATATCCCGCGGTGACCTTGCACTAGGCGGCCTAACCTTCTTCGCTTGTTGCAAGGATGGGGAGAAACTCTGCATGCCGCCTTGAGCTCTTTGGGGGAAATGATGGGATATAGACGTACAAGTAGATTAATAGATAAGGGCAGGAGAATGTTTTAGGATCATTAGAAACCCCCACCATCACCACCACCCGGCTTCTTGGAGATGCAAAACCTCCTTATTAGTCCCTGGGCAGTGGCTGGCTTGCCAACCCACAGTATGTTTGCTTTCACCTACTGCTATTCAGAGTCCATTGATATTCACTGCAGCAGCAGATCATAATTTAGATGGCTTCAACATGCTGACTCCCCCCCCTTACTTAATGCTCAAAATAAATGAATTGTTACCACGGGTTTGCTGCAATTTAAAGCAATGGCTGTGGCAGAAACAGGAGCGTGAATCCCATTTCGGATCCCCTTTGAACCCTAATAGGCGCTTCACAGCATTTGCAGGGCAGGGAGAGGCCATCTGCGGGAAAGATACCATTTCCCATTCTAATGACAAGCAAACTACAATATTGCGCCTACATGCCGGATGCGCTGATGCTGTGTGAACATATGCAAATCCCCAGATAATTGGACATTATTTTCTACGGACTCACAAATATAATTTTCTCTGCTTAAGCGGATCAGAATTATTCCGTTCATCATTATTAGGAAGCGCACATTGCCACCATTAGGAAAGTATAAACTGGCTTGGCACAAAGTCAGACCATTAGTTCATCTAGCTCAATGTTGTCCACACCGACTGGCAGCAACTATCTAGCGTCTCTAGAAGGGTCTCTCCCAGTCCTAATGGGACATGACAGGGATGGGTCCTGGGACTTCCTGCATGCAGACAGAAAAGCGAGCAGAGCCGCATTTTATTTTTCCTTTGTACAGCAGACTAGTTTTTAGGCACACTCTCACACCCCTGCCTATCCTCCATCCAGGCAGGCAAGCAAAGGCCACCATCAACGATGTATTCCAGCCATGCACAAACATTCAAGGAGGATGCAAGGACTGGTGGCCATGGGGTGTCTCGGAAGGCCTGGGTATAGGTACTCATTAGAGAGGCCCAGAGAGCAACACTTGGCCCTCAGGGGGTTCCCCGCTTTAATGGCCAATACCGACACCTTAAATTGGGCTTGGGAATGCACTAGGCAACCAGGGCGGCTGGAGTAGAATTGGTGTCACCTGACCTGATCGCCTGGCTCCCACCAATGCTTGAGCAATCTGAACAGCCGAAGTTTCTGAACCAATCGTATTTAAAGGAATAAATCAGGGACTCAGGTTGAGACAACACAAGAAGTACCTGGGGTTATATGTTCAGAAATATAGCAGGGGTCGGATAGTTATGCCAGCTTTTCAGTAGCCTTGGAAGTAGAAAGAAGGATATGAATTGAAAATTGGGTACCGGTTGATATTGCAGTGTAATAGACTTCCGGCGGCGACACCATTCCGGGTGGTCGTGGGCTGCCTCAGCTGCGAGGCGCCCAGTCCATCCCGGGGGTTGGAGCCCCGCTACCGCAAAGCGGGGCTCCGATGGGGTGCGGGAAGAGCGTCCCGCACCCTGGGCTCCCCGGCTGTGCCCGTTGTGGCTCTGAACCCTTCCCTCGCTCCCCCTGTAAAGGGGGAGTGGGGGTGAAGGGACCACGGAGCCGGGCTATAGGGGACATGCCCCAACCGGGATGTAAATGCGGCGACAAATCCCGAGATGAGCGTTGAAGTTCTACCTGTGATGCATGGATTTGAAGAACCTGGTGGTTGTGAGTACTTAATTGGATTAGATATTGTGCTTTTTAGACGACCCGGGGGAAGGAGAAAGGCAGCCTGCCTCCCTCCCTTCGGATGAAAGAAGCTAACCAGTTTAAGTGACTGCTGCTACAGAACTGGTTATAAAGTATCTGAACTTTGAAGAGTGAGACTGTTACAATTTCCCTTTGGGGAGTAAATTTGTGAAAGATATCTCCGTTTGAAGTGTCGGTCTTTGCACTCTGGCTTCAAGAAAAATGGCGACGAAAAGTTTAAACCGAGGTGAAAAACAACTTTCACAAAAGGAAGAACACAGAGACAGGAACTGTAATTTGACACTCACTCCCTCCCCCTCTTCCATTTTGTTGAACTTTGTCTTCGAACTTGTTTTGAACTCTGGATTAACGGATGAACAAAGGCTCACTGAGCTGAGACTGGAACTTCTTTATCGGAAAGTGAAAGTCTTGTGTGGGGATTTGAAAAGAAGTGTACTACCCACAGAGGAGGCTTTTAAAATTTTTGACACTTTGGAAGGAAACCTTGGCAAGGAGCTGAGAGGGTTGTTTGAAGGATGGAGAGAAATGACAGGGCTACTCCGGGAAAAGGATTCGTTTTTGGGGGGTGGCAGCCCCAAGACGATGATGAGATTTGTTATATCCAGACCCCGAGGTGTGAGCTCGGGGGCAAGGGACAAAGAATTAAGATATTCACAAAAAGAAAAAGAAGAATGGTTTAAAGAAACGGAGCAGCCGAAAGAAGATGAGTTGGATACCCTGAAGCTCGCTGCAAGGAGCGTTCTGAACTGTGCCTGGATCTGTGGTCATTTGGGAAAAGACGGCAATTGGGAACTTGGCTCCGGTGTTACTAGGAGAAAGACAATGGACAGAGGGGGAGTGGGGTGAAGTATTAAGTAAAATTTAAAATGGTTTGATATGGTATTCTGAAATCGGAGGGTAAAGACCGTTAGTTTTATTTAGCTTTTTTGTTTTTAAATAAGAAAGGAGATATTTGAAATCTTATGTTATTAGCAGCAGGTTAAAGGATAGAGGAGTAAGTATAGAATTTGATAAGAACAATTCATGAAAATATATGATGATGTATCATTATGATGATGTATTATTAGTAAAACTAGTATAAGATGAAATATAGACTAAGTTGAGCAAGATGATTGATGTATTTTATATATATAACTGTGTTTAACTTTTAGAAGAAGGGGTTAAAAAATAGATTAAGGATATAAAACCGAAGTTGAAAAGGCAGGGGAAGTCATTGGTCAAGATTCAGAAATAGAATTTTTTTTTTTTAGGAGAGATGTAAATAAGGAAACTTGGCAATGTTTGTATTTGTTTTATGAGTGTATTTGTTTTGTATATGTATAAATGTAGGTGTGGGTGTGGGTATATGTTGTTATAAGCAAAAATGTCAATAAATTCTTATTAAAAAAAAAGATATTGCAGTGTAATAAAGACATACATGAAGATAGGTGGATATGTTGAAATACATTCATAAGTAAGAGCGAATCATACGGTTGGGCTTGATAGGAAGTCGGATGGGTTTGGGAAATTTGTTGGTATTGGTTTTTTTAATTTGGGGGTGTTCGGGGTGTGTGTTTCTTTCCCCCCCTTCCTTTTCTTTTTTTATGTTTTCCTTTCCGTTTAATGATATGTTATTTTTGGTTTATATTACTTAAACTATTATGGATTCATTTGTAGTATTCTATAAGGGTATAGAATTGGATACCGGTTAAGGGTAATAACAAAACTAAGCAAATATAGCAATTGTAATTGTTTTTTTTATTATTATTTGTATTAGGAACGTTTATTGTAGACTTTTGCCAAACATTGTATATTTGATAAATAAACAATTTTAAAAAAGAAAAAGAAGTACCTGGGGCGCCGACTCATGGGGGCTGAGCTGTTTTGGGACTCCTCAATATGTGGGGGGTGGGGGCCCAGCCTCCCAAATGTGTGGGATGTAATCCATTGGTGCACTCAAATGCAACATTCCTTATTTCCCTAGAGTGGGCACAAGCAGGGGGACATCCAGTAGAAGAAGAAGAAGAAGAGTTTGGATTTGATATCCTGCTTTTCACTACCCGAAGGAGTCTCAAAGCGGCTCACATTCTCCTTTCCCTTCCTCCCCCACAACAAACACTCTGTGAGGTGAGTGGGGCTGAGAGACTTCAGGGAAGTGTGACTAGCCCAAGGTCACCCAGCAGCTGCATGTGGAGGAGCGGGGAAGCGAACCCGGTTCACCAGATTACGAGTCTGCCGCTCTTAACCACTACAGCACACTGGCTCTACCTGTTCCACTGGTTTGGAGCATCCTCTCCCTGTTTGTGACCAGGGAGATGGGTGTGGCTCTGGCTGACTCCACAAAAGAGCTGAGCCATGCAGTCATTTTGTCAGTCTGTTCATCTTTTTATTGTCTTGCTGCTCTTTTGCTGCCATGCTGTTCTCCTGCAGCCATTTTGTTCTTCTAATGTATTTTTTTCTGTCTGCTGGCTCTCAGCCAGCAGCACATGAGTTCACTCTCCATATGAGATGAACTCACTGTTTGTTTGGGTAACTACTAAGAAAAGCCTGCCTTTCAGGGATCAAATTGTGAACTGAAATGTGAATAAACTTTTTGTTACTTTACTCAGAAAGACTCTCATGTCTTTCTTCTCTTAAGAGGGATTAAAGGGGACACCAGGAAATAATCTTAACTAAGAGATATGGGATGCTTGTGGCACTGTGGTCTAAACCACTGAGCTTAGGGCTTGTCGATCAGAAGGTTGGCGGTTCGAATCCCTGCCACGGGGTGAGCTCCCTTTGCTCGGTCCCAGCTCCTGCCAACCTAGCAGTTCGAAAGCACGTCAAAGTGCAAGTAGATAAATATGTACCGCTCCAGTGGGAAGGTAGATGGCATTTCCATGTGCTGCTCTGGTTTCGCCAGGAGCAGCTTAGTTATGCTGGCCACATGGCGCAGAAAAATTGTCTGCAGACAAACGTTGGCTCCCTTGGCCAGTAATGCAAGATGAGTGCCACAACCCCAGAGTCGTTCGCGACTGGACAACTGTCAGGGGTCCTTTACCTTTACCTTTAAGAGATACAAACGAATATGCAAACTAGCTTCCAGCTCTATTGAGGGGAGTTTGCTCTGCTTCATCACACGCTAGCATGAGTGAAGGAAGGATAATACCTATTCAGTATATCCTTTCCTAGTATCCTTAACATTCCCACAAAATGTGCAGGGTCTGGCATGCGGTGTGCAGAGTTTCCAGCCTTCTCCCAACAGCGAAGGGCAGGGCACTTTGGCATAGGCCATGGGGTGGGGGTGGGTTGCCCAGCCTTCTCTCAACCATGGGGCATTTGGACACTCAGTGCAGAGTGCTCAGCATGGGACTTGGCATGGTGTGGGGAGGGGCACTCCAGAGCACAGCATGAGGGGATAGTGTGGTGCCCAGACTTTTCTCGATTGCACAAGGTGGGAGCACTGGCCTTCTCCCGACCGGGCATCACACGGGTAAAACGCACGTATGTGCACATTATGTCACAAGTGTTCCTCATGCATGTGTGACATCAGGCCCTCTCAATCTTTGGTGCAAGGTGGCACCGCCAGGGAGCATCCTTATGCCAAGTCAGACCACTGGCCCAAACCAGGTATAGCGACTGGCACTGGCCCTCCAGGGGGAGAGCCTCAGCCCTACCTAGAGATCCTAGGGATTGAACCTGGGGCCTTCTGCAAGCAAAGCAGATGCTAGACCAGTGAGCTATGGCCCTCCTTATCAAAGGACACATGATACGCACTACTGCTGTAGTTGAGCCTGGACGTGCTAGTGTTTGGGTAACTGTTTTTGCACCTGGATACACAACACAGTGTGTGTTGCTAACACAGCATCCTTCCACGTATTCATTTAAGTGCATCTTGACAAATGCAACTCTATCACTCTTGTCTTTCCCAGACTGGCTTCAAGTCTCTCTCTCTCTCTCTCTCTCTCTCTCTCTCCCTCTCTCTCCCCCCCCCTCCACCCATTTATGTTGGCTCCTTTGCTCTCAGCCTCACATCTGTCACCTTCTTATTTTCCGTTTCCTACACCTCCCAAGACTTGGCAAAGCCTCCTGGCATCCATTACAGGCCAGAAACATCATTTCCTCCACCCGGTGGCTCCTTTGAAATGGATCCTGTTTTTTATCAGCTGCATTTGGTGTCCTTGCACAGATGAACTGGGATATGTTTTTGCCCACTGTAGTTCTGCAATCTGCCCCTAGCCTTGCGCATTCCTTCAACAGCTTCTCACTTCAGAATTGGTGGCTCCTTTGTTGACTCTATCTTCTCCGGTGAAACAAATCTGATGGTGGAGCTCTGCCAAGCAATGGGAGCAGAGGAAGCAGAAATCAGGGCTGGTGTTCAAAAATGCATTTAGAGGGGGGGGGAGCACTCTGCTGCCTTTACACATTGCAACCATCTACTTACTATTCTGTGGTCTCTATGAAATGTTGGTTCTGGTCCAGCGACTAATGGATGAATGTTTTTTTTACGAAACAACACAGCTACAATCAGCACCCGCATCGGCGGCATCAGCAATCCAGGCCAACAGCTCAACGCAGTTCAGAAAGGCCTGGGGAGATCTTCCTTCATATCCAAAGTCACATCCTAGCTGGTTGGATGTGCCAGGCATTGCTTGAACTGAATCTAGGCAGTTGGCTTGACAGATGGCTTTCTCCCTCTCATATAACCTGAGAGCTGAAATGGTGGGAGATTCAGGAGAGACAAATGGAAGGGGATTGTCACACATTGCATAGTGGTGGCTGGTGCCCTTGGGGACTGATAGGCCAGAAGGCAGGGAGGTCAACAGTAGGCAGAGCCAGAGGCACTGGCAAGCAGACTCAACTAGTTGTAGTTTTGTCCCCATCCTCTTCTCTTCTGGATTTGATATCCTACTTTTCACTACCCGAAGGAGTCTCAAAGCGGCTAACATTCTCCTTTCCCTTCCTCCCCCACAACAAACACTCTGTGAGGTGAGTGGGGCCGAGAGACTTCAGAGAAGTGTGACTAGCCCAAGGTCACCCAGCAGCTGCATGTGGAGGAGCGGAGACACGAACCCGGTTCCCCAGATTACGAGTCTACTGCTCTTAACCACTACACCACACTGGCTCTCCTACACCACACTGGCTCTCTTTCTGAGGGGTTCTGCAAGGGACAACAGTGAGATTAGGAGGAGAATGTAGACAGCTAGGTGCAGCTGGACTGGTTGCTAAGACCCAGTGGGCTTGGAGAAATCAAAGCAGAGGTTGGAGGGGGGCAGTGCCCCATATGCCCTAATAGACCAGCCTCGTCATAATGATGGAATTTGCCACCACAAGATGTGACCTTCCCCCCACCAGTGCCAGTCTGCAAGCCCACCTGCCTGCCTTCTTACTTAGAAAGAGTCCGATGAGTGGTGCGGTCTGCCTGCTTCTACTTCCTTAGGACCACTATTCTTCATAAGAGCCGAGGAGATTGTGCACAAAGATGACACATTTGGGGTGCCCAGTCTGGGGCTGGCTCCCTTTGCCTGCTTGCATAGAAAGAGGGTGTTATGTACTGAGTTGAATAGGATCCAAAATGCAGCAGTCTGATTGGTCCTAGAACAATAGGATTGAGATTGCAGCAGTCTGACTGGTCCCAGAACAATAGGATTGAGATTGCAGCAGTCTGATTGGTCTGCAGGAGCCACCCAATCCAGCTCCAGGTGGAAGTGAATCCGCACTCCAATTGGCATACAGGAGTATCCCGGAATTAGCCAATCACGTGAGGCCCATTGTTTAAATAGTGTATATAAAGCAAACGTTTTGGGGGAACTGCATTCCTCACTACTATGAGCTGAATAAAGAGCATGAAATTCACACTTGACTCCGAGTATATTTCACTGGCGACGAGGATGGGATGGCCCAGCAGCAGCCCCGGGCCAGAAACAGGCCCCGACCCAGCACCTGCACAAGAGGTTATGAGCCTGGAGCTGCTTCCCGACCGCCCTATTCAGGCACAAGAAGTTTCAGAGGCCATTCTCAGTCAGCAGATTGGGAGAGAAGTGACTAGGTGAGACTGCCAGCTACCCCAGATAGGCAACATTCAAAAATCACGGTTGACAGCTTGATGTGGCATTCATGCAATGCCAGGAAAGACAGGTAAGATTCCCTCCCCCCCCACCAGTCATTTAGTCAACCCCCTGCAAGGCAGGAATCTCAACTAAAGCATCACAGGCAGGGCCCTTGCCTTGGCAGTGGTGGGTCAGGAGCTGGAAGGGACCCCAGGGGTCATCTAGTTCACCAGGTGAGGAGTCCCTTGGCCTATGGCTTTCTTGCAGAGGGAGGGAAGAATTCTGCTTCCTCTCACATTCAGGATTTCTGCCCTTGCATTGTTGTATATTAAACAGGGACTTTTCCAGATTGTCTCTTAAAGAAAGGAATCGATGGTCGGTCTTGTGCAGAAGTTAGCTTGCTCCTCTTCAGCTAAAGAACTTAAGAGGAATATTCCTAAGAAGCTGCCTTGGACAGTGTCAGTCGTGTGACCTATCTACCTCAGCATCGCCTGCACAGACCGGTAGCAGCTCTCCAGGGTTTTGGAGGGGGGGGGACATTCCCAGCCCCCCCCCCTGGAGATGCCGCCCAGGATGGGAGACCTGCCTGCAAAGCAGATGGTCCAATCCTGCACTATAGAGACCCCTAGCCTGCCTGGAAGGATGTGGGGATGGTCTCCCTTTGGGAAAGGGGCTGCAGGAAGAAGGATGTGCAATGAAGATGCAGCCCAGCTGCAGGCGGAACAGCAGGTGCCTCCGAGTTCTGACAGAGGAGCATCACCTCTCAGGAGGGGCCAGGTGGGCCCAGGTCCAGGGGGGAGGGTTGCCACGGTGACAAGGACCCACCCTCCTTTGTGACATCTCTTGCTTCTCCTTTAAAAGCCACTGACTTGCAGGCGGCCATTGTGGGTTTGTAGTGAGGCGTGGAGAGAGAGAGGAGTTAGTGGCAGTTGGTGGTGGCGATTCAGAGAGGAGTTTGGTTTGTTGTCATTTTTCCATTTTCTTATTTTGATTTTTATTTCATTTATTACTTTCATTTCATTTCATTTATTTGATTTATTTTGATTTTCTTTTATTTTAACACTTTTATTTTATTTTTTATTTTAATATTTTTCTTCTTTGTTCTTTGTTTTATATTTTTGTGCACATGTGTGCATATTTTGTACATTTTTATTTTGTACATAGTGTAGCTAGGGTTAAGTGTAGGGTTAGGGCGGGGGTTAGGTGCAGGCTTAGGGCAGGGGTTGCGGTTGGGTTCAGATTTAGGCTTGGGTGGGCATTTAGATAGTTAGCTACTTTAGACAGGAGGGTGGATCTTTTCCTGGACGAAATGGGCAGGCTGTAAGTAGCATTCCTTCCCTTTCTCTTCATCTTGGGGGTGTGTGAGTGGTGGGGTCCCCTGCACAGCCTTGGCTCTCTGGAGAGGCCTGGTCTTTACTCAATGAACTGTTGCAACAGGACTTCCAACTACCACATGGAAGAAGCAGAAGGAAGTCCATTTTACCCACAACACCTTTTAATAAAACGTCATACATATATCACATTTGTAGCACAAACGGGGAGGTTTTTCCGGTGGAAACCTGAGTATCAGGTTTGTCCCTGTCCCTCCCTTGACCCCCACCTTACACCCATTCAGTAAAGCAAAGGGAAATCTATATATCTGTTCCTGTTTCCCAGCCTAGTTGAGTACTCCCTATTGGCCTGGCCAAGTCCCCAATCAATGTAGGTTGGGTCCACTCTTGTCCTTGAGATGGCCCCCTATCTGGCACTCAGAGACCAGGAGGGCAGTGATGATCACCCAGGCAGAAGGGTTGCTGTGTACGTGGTCTCATGCTTCAGGGATGATGGCCTCTGGTGCTACAGCATCCTTCGGAGCAGAGCAGCATTGGAACAGGGTCTATCTGATGTTGGATTGCTTTTATAAGAATACTAGCTGACCCGGCCATACGTTGCTGTGGCTCATTTTGTGAAATGGCAAAGGAAGATGTAAAAGAGAAAGCGCATGCCTCCCCACAGCTTATCCTGTTGAACTCCCGCCTGCCTCCTCTCCGTATTTCCCATTTTCGCTTGCCTCCCCACAACTTCTCCCGTTGAACTTCCGCCTGCCTCCTGTTTGTCTTTCCCCCGCTTTTGCCTTCCTCCCCACAGCTTCTCCCGTTGAACTCTTGCCTGGCACCTCTCTGTCTCCCCCCCCCCCACTTTCGCGTTGCTGTGGGGTTTTTTTTTGGTTTTTTTTTGCTTTTTAAAATTCTCCTGACCCCGAGAGTATTCTGGAAGCTCCTGTTTTCATTCTTCCCTGTCCCTTTACAGCAGGAGTCAGCAACCTTTTTCAGCCGTGGGCCGGTCTGCTTTCCCTCAGACCATCTGGTAGGCCAGACTATATTTGGGGGGGGGGGGTTGAACTAATTCCTATGCCCCACAAATAACTCAATAATTTTACAAATTTTTTTGTAACACAAAATAATTTTACATGCGAAGCTGCGGCGGCCATTTTAGGTTAGGGCACTGGAGCCTTAAAGAGCATTCTCCCCTACCCCAGTCCCAAAATTAACCAGTCCCAAAATTACCCAGTGCCAAAATTACGCACCCCGCTGACACAATCCCCTCAGAGCTGGTCTTACTCAGTGTGACCTCTCAGGCATGCCTTCTGCTCCGTGTTTTTTTTTCCTCGGCACATGCAAAGCTGCGGCAGCCATTTTAGGTGAGGGCACAGGCATTGTTCCTCTGGCCAGGTCTGATGATGTCAGCAGGCAATCTGCCTTTCTATTGGATGCTGTTGGAGTCTTCATTCCTTTTGCTGGTGAGGTATAATAGGTGCACCATTTTTTGGCCTTTATTCTATATTTTAGGCATGACAGTTGTGGTTTTTTAAAATTTTTTATTATGCTATATCCTTCCCCCATGGTCATGTGGTGTAGTGGTTAAGAGCGGAAGACTCGTAATCTGGTGAACCGGGTTCGCATCCCTGCTCCTCCACATGCAGCTGCTGGGTGACCTTGGGCTAGTCACACTTCTCTGAAGTCTCTCAGCCCCACTCACCTCACAGAGGGTTTGTTGTGAGGGAGGAAGGGAAAGGAGAATATTACCCGCTTTGAGACTCCTTTGGGTAGTGAAAAGCGGGATATCAAATCCAAACTCTTCTTCTTCTTCTTCTTTGTCCAAAATTTGATGTGATTTGGTCCAGCTGTTACGGAGCAAGGTGCGGCCGGACGCACACGCAATGGGAACATTTTTATATATATAGATTCGAAGGTTTTCCCACTGCAACAGTAGGCGAGTCTACGACCAGATATCTTCTTCTTCTTCTTCTTCTTCTTCTTCTTCTTCTTCTTCTTCTTCTTCTTCTTCTTCTTCTATCACTCGTAGCTAAGTAAGATTGACTTCCATGAACAGTGAGTTTTAACCGTGAGACCGTGAGTGACTGTGGAGGCCAATTCTGGATCCACACGTCCTTCCACAGTGGGGACATAGTTTTCTGGGCGGAAGTTGATCACAGTGAGGGTTTGCCAAGCGTACCTTCCTCTTAGCTCGTTTCTCCCTTGCGTCCTGAGTTGAAGCGTCTTCAAAGCCCATGACACCTTTGGTAAATGCTGTTCTCCTATTGGAGCGCTCGCAGGCCAGTGTTTCCCAGCCATTGGTGTTTATACAACATGTTTTTAGATTGGACTTGAGTCTTGAAACCTCTTTTGTTGCCCACCAGCATTACGCTTTCCATTTTTAAGTTTGGAATAGAGTAGTTGCTTTGGAAGACGATAATCAAGCATCCGAACCACATGACCAGTCCAGCGAAGTTGGTGTTGGAGAATCATTGCTTCAACACTGGTGATCTTTGCTTCTTCCAGGACACTGGTATCAGTTTGCCTGCCTTCCCAAGTGATGTGTCACATTTTTCAGAGACACCATGGATGGAATCTTTCAAGGAGTTGGAGATGGCATTTATAAGTGGTTCATGGTTCACAAGCATACAGCTGGGTTGGTAGTACAAGAGCCTAGACTGAAACGCAAAAGACTAGTTTCAATGGACCAAGAACGGTTTTCATGGCTGGTTCTGACTTTCCCCTTTTTTCAGTGGGAATTCCTATTTGTAGAGCAGAGGCCACGGCTGGTCGGCAGTTGCAGTGCCTGTGTGCTTTGTGCTGGGGGCTGTTTGGCGGCACTCATTGGTCTGAGCAGATTGGTTGAGCGCCTTGGGAGCAAACGGCTCAGCCTTCGTTAGGGCAAACGCTCTACCCTTATTTACTCTTCGGAATAGAAAAGGGAAAGGACTGTGTCAGGATGTGTTTTGTGGGGACATTTGCCGAAGTGAAGGTGCTGATTTGGGGTACAGTCGGAGGGGAGTAGGGTGCCTGCTGGAGGGGGAAACCTCCCCCTTTCCATAAATTCCGGTAACAATGTTAATGAATGACCCAAAGCTCTCCCCTCTCCCTGTTGATTTCATTTGCTTCATGAAATTTATACACTGCTTGACTGCATGAAAGAGGGGGCCAGGCTCTCTGAGTCCTGGCATGGCCGTAGCTCTTGAACCCAGAGAACTTGGGACCTCCTTTCTCTCTCTGCCAGCCCTTCATGCTCTGGGCTGCCTCTTTCAGGCTCTGATGATGCCCTTCAGGTCACTGAACTGCAGAGAGATGGAAGGAATTGGTCACAGTGGGCCGGCAAGGATTGATTAGGCTCCAGATACATATTTCTGTTCTGCCAATTCGGCTGTGGTTCCTGGTCTTCTCCAGGCGCCCCTCCTCACACACAAACACCCCCCAAGAATTGGGGCTGCCGGTGTCTGAGTCGCTCTCTCCGCTCATCTCTTCTAGGATCAGGTGCTTAAGGCGCCTTTTCAGATGCTGCCACAGGGTGGCCCCCCAGCAAGGCCCAGAGCAGCCTGTGGCACCAGGTGAGCAAGTGGCCCTCCTTTTTTGGACAGAGGAGGCAGTAATGGGCATGGGGGGGCAACTAGTCAAAGGATGCAAAGAGCCGGATGGCCTGATGTGACCCAAGGTCCATCTGGGCCATTCGGCTGGAAACCCAACCCCCCCCCCAGCAGCCAACCTGTTTTGTGGGGCCCAATGAAGGAAGCAGGGGGCTGGGCTGCGGGGCATGGCTGGGGGGGCAGTGGTCAGCGGGAGGGGCACCTTCCCTGGGGAGCCACATTCTGGGGAAAGGAGGCCAGGATTGACTCCCAAGGCCTGGGGTGTCCCACCCCTGCAGTAGGACTTGGAATCCAGGAGAAAACTCTTGGAATAGCCTTGCCAGGTACTCAGCTCTTCCCACATCCTTCTTTTTGCAGTTCTGCAGCGGTTCCCCATCCCTTCCCCAGGGGTGAGTATCGGAGAAAACAAGAGCAGGGACTGGATCCCTCAAACCTGCCCCCCACTGCCCAGGCTCTTTGCCCCCCCACTCTGCAGTCTCAGATGCGGAGTAGCCCTCCCCCCACTCGGAACTGACAGCTTGACGTTTGCATTTCAGCTGATGGAGGATGAACAGCTAAAACTCCTGGGGGTCATCCAGAGCTGCCAGGCAGCTGAGCTCAGGGGGCCCCGAACCCTGAAGTGCTCCAAGCAGGAGAAGGCCAAAGCCATTCTGGTGAGTGATGGGTGGTGTGAGGGACCCCCGCGGGGAGGTGGGGGGAAGGAGGGGCTTTAGGGAGGAAGGGCTTCTGCATCTGCGGAGAGGACCACCCTGCCGTGTTTGGGGTCGGAGCTGTCCTCTGGAGGCCCTGGAAAGAGCTGGTTTTCCTCCTCTGTTCTCCTCCAGGACATCTTGCGGCCCTCCTCCAGCTAAGGTGAGTGGGGTCTTTGGCGTGGGTGGGGTTGTGGGGGGACAACTCCAGGGGGAGTTCCGGGTGGGAAAGAGCAGGCAGGAGGGAGAAGGGGGCAAGGGAGACTCGAAGGAGGCAGGCAGCGTCCAACCCTCTCCCTTTCATCTCTGCAGTACCATGAGGCCCAAATTCAGCTGCGATATGATCAGTGCGATCCTCCGTAGGACCTTGGAGGCAGTTCTTGAGGGCCCAGAAAAGGAGGAGGACCGAGAGGTATGTCCTTTGTCTTGAATTCCCTCTTGCTTCTTCTTCATGGTCACACACTTGCAGACTCTAACCCTGCATTCAAACTCTCCTCTCTTTTCCCACAGAAACTGAAGCAGCACTACCGGCTCCTTCTGGGAAGTCTCCTTATTGCAGCTCCTAATCCTGGCACCCTCCTCCAACTTCTCACTGTAAGTGTCCCGATGGCATCAGGGGTGGTTTTAGGGTTGCTCCCACCATCCCCTACCCAACGGACTGCCCCATTCCTGGGGCACAGAGCCTGTTTGGCCCCCAATTTGGTCCAAGTCCAAAGCTGGCAAACCCTCATGGTCCAGAAGTGCCAGGAACTCCTTGGTGGGGGCAGTGGGGTTTGCACTGGCCAAGGCTGGCCCCTGACTCTGAGACGCTCTTTCCTCCTGCATGACCTCCGAGGATACGCCCTGGGGGAAAGCGGCGAGGCTCAAGAACTAGCGGCCAGAAGCATTTCGTTGCTGCTGAACATTGCCCGGAAATACCCCCGCCTTAGAGTAGGTACCTCGCTTTCTTCTATTCATTTCTCTGGTTGCTTCCATCCCTCCAAGAGCACATCCCCGAGTGATGCGGGGGTGTGTGTCCCTGGGGCCCGGTTGAGGCCAGAGGCTTTTCTGCCCCCTTTCCTGCTGCTGCCCTTCCACCTCTGCCTAGGAGGCTGCAGGGACCAAGACAGAGGGATGGGGCCCAAGACAGAGGGAGACCCGTCCTTCCAGGCTTGGCACTGCTTCTGTGCTCTCTGGCTCCCATCCGACACAGATTTTTCTTTCCTCTGCAGATGACAGTCATTCAGCCGGACCTGGACTGCTTCCGTCTGAGGCCAAAAGAAGCTAAGTCCCACATCTTGCAGACAGCCAACTCCCTTGTCCCTTCTTCGCTCAAGACCCACCTCACAGGTCTTCTTGCTGGGAGTCCTGCAGGACTTGCTCCCTGCCTGGCAGGCCTTTCCCACCTGGCCTGGGAGGGCAGCGTCTGGACTGACTCCAGCTACATTTCCAACCTGGGACTGAAGGATGGGCATAAATGTGGGGAATAAAGGCCTGTGGGAAAATCTCATTCTCATTCTCATTCTCTTCCATCCAGACAACATCTTCATTGAAGAATTATAGGGAGAGAAATTCTACTACAGACTTCTGAATCTGCAGCTCGTGGAACCCAAAGGAGAATTCCAGAGCCTTCTTAGAGGAATGAGAAGAAAAAGAATTGGAATAGAATGGAATAAAAATAAATATTTTTAATGGACTTTGAATAAATGCACAATAAATTGTTACTGTTTTGAATTTCACTGTGTTCTTGTCTTCCATTGATCTGGACACTTTTGTTGTGGCAGCCTAAAATAGCATTAGCATTTTTTGCTGCTGCATCGCTCTCAGGTTGACGCATGTTAAGCTTGTGGTCCACTAAGATCCCTAGATCCTTTTCCCTACCAGCAAACCAGGTGTCCCTCATCTTATACGGGTGCAGCTGGTTCTTCCTGCCGAAGTGCAGAACCTTAGATTGGCTACAGGTCCTCTTTGCTCGCCTCCAGGGAGTGACCATGTTGCAGTCAGTGCGGGGGATAACTCCATGTGGCATTAGCACAGTTCAGTGCAATTGCCTGGTGACAATCCAGGTCCGCTGGTGCCAGTGACCTGACATCTAAGATATCTCCAGGACACTGAGTGTTTTGCCTTGGTAGAGCATACCATGTTCGTGACACAGAGGCTGTGGTATGAGCATAGTTCAGGAAGCCTTTGTCTGCTCTTGTTCAGGCTCCCGATATCTGTTCTTGTGCAGGCTTCTGACATCCTGGTTTATTTCCTCGCAGAACTTCTTCTAGATCTGTATATCACAGCACACAGAGCGTAAACACTCAATATGTTAACCGGAATGGAGGTAGTTGAGAGATGGAGAGAAGGCAAGCATTCTGAGCCCTCAGCTGGCAGTTCTATCACAGACAGAACGGAGTCCCTTGTTGCAAATCTTATGCCGTGGATCTTCAGGGTGCCCTCTTTGGTATAGATGGGGTGGTAGGTGGTGGGCAGAACTCCAGGGGGAGTTCCAGGTGGGAAAGAGCAGGCAGGAGGGAGAAGGGGGCAAGGGAGACTCGGAGGAGGCAGGCAGCGTCCAACCCTCTCCCTTTCATCTCTGCAGTACTATGCACCCCAAATTCAGCTGCAATATGATCAGTGCGATCCTCCGTAGGACCTTGGAGGCAGTTCTTGAGGGCCCAGAAAAGGAGGAGGACCGAGAGGTATGTCCTTTGTCTTGAATTCCCTCTTGCTTCTTCTTCATGGTCACACACTTGCAGACTCTAACCCTGCATTCAAACTCTCCTCTCTTTTCCCGCAGAAACTGAAGCAGCACTACCGGCTCCTTCTGGGAAGTCTCCTCATAGCAGCTCCTAATCCTGGCACCCTCCTCCAACTTCTCACTGTAAGTGTCCCGATGGCATCAGGGGTGGTTTTAGGGTTGCCCCCTCCCCGTCCCTTACCCAACGGACTGCCCTATTTCTAGGGCACAGAGCCTGTTTGGCCCCCAATTTGGTCCAAGTCCAAAGCTGGCAAACCCTCATGGTCCAGAAGTGCCAGGGACTCCGTGGTGGGGGCAGTGGGGGCCGCTTTGGCCAGACTGGCCCCTGACTCTGAGACGCTCTTTCCTCCTGCAGGACCTCTGAGGATACGCCCTGGGGCAAAGCCGCGAGGCTCAAGAACTAGCGGCCAGAAGCATTTCGTTGCTGCTGAACATTGCCCGGAAATACCCCCGCCTTAGAGTAGGTACCTCGCTTTCTTCCATTCATTTCTCTGGTTGCTTCCATCCCTCCAAGAGCACATCCCCAAGTGATGCGGGGTGTGTGTGTCCCTGGGGCCAGGATGAGGCCAGAGGCTTTTCCTGCCCCCTTTCCTGCTGCTGCCCATCCACCTCTGCCCAGGAGGCTGCAGGGCCCAAGACAGAGGGATGGGGCCCAAGACAGAGGGAGACCTGTCCTTCCAGGCTTGGCACTGCTTCTGTGCTCTCTTGCTCCCATCTGACACCGATTTTTCTTTCCTCTGCAGATGACAGTCATTCAGCCGGCCCAAATTCAGCTGCGATATGATCAGTGCGATCATCCATTGGACCTTGGAGGCAGTTCTTGAGGGCCCAGAAAAGGAGGAGGACCGAGAAGTATGTCCTTTGTCTTGAATTTCCTTTGCGTGGCTCTTTCTTCTTCTTCTTCGCCACACACTTGCAGACTCTAACCCTGCATTCAAACTCTCTCTTTTCGCACAGGTACTGAAGTGGCACTTCCGGCTCCTTCTGGGGAGTCTCCTTATGGAAGACCCCAATCCTGGCATCCTCCTCCAGCTTCTCAGTGTAAGTGTCCCGATGGCATCAGGAGAGGTTTTAGGGTTGGCCCCCATCCCTTACCCAATGGACTGTCCCGTATCTGGAGCATGGGGTCCCCTGTCCTGTTTGGCCCCCAATTTGTCCCATTTTTGAAGTCATGAGAATAGAAACTGGCAGTTATGCAGTCCTCCCAGACTGGCCCTTGACTCTGCGATGCTCTTTCCTTCCACAGGACCTCCGAGGATACACCCTTGGGGAAAGTGGGGAGCCAGAAAACCTAGTGGCCAACAGCATTTCCTAGCTGCTGGCCTTTGCCTGAAGGTTCCCCCATCTGAAAGTAAGTAGCTCTCCTTCATGGATTCAGTCCTTTGAATCCTTCCATCTCCCCAAAGCTACTCCTCCTCTGCAGTTGATAGCACAACTAACTGAAAATAACTGCTTTCTCTTCTGATGACATCAGAGAATTCTAGACTAGGAATGTTCAGGGTGGCAGGAGAGAGATATATTGTTTATTAATATCTTTCCTAACTTGTGCTAGCAAGTTCCTTTACATAGCAGAGTGCATTCTTCGTTACACAGCAGAAAACTAGTTGCAAACTCGTGTGAGTTTCTTAAGACAACACGCAATTCAATCTGGCTTGTCCAAGTTGAAATGTGTTCTGATGTTTTCCTGGTAAGACCCCTTGAATCCATCCTAAAAGAATAAAGATCCCACAGTCTTATTCATAAGCAATAAATAGAAAGTTTACTCATGATCAGGCAGAGCACATTGTGATCCCTGAAGGCAAGCTTTAGGCTTAAAGTTAGGTAATGGTAAAGCGACCCCTGACCATTAGGTCCAGTTGCGGATGACTCTGGGGTTGCAGCGCTCATCTCGCTCTATAGGCTGAGGGAGCCGGCGTTTGTCTGCAGACAGCTTCTGGGTCATGTGGACAGCATGACTAAGCTGCTTCTGGCAAACCAGAGCAGTGCACGGAAACGCCGTTTACCTTCCCGTCGGAGTGGTACCTATTTATCTACTTGCACTTTGACGTGCTTTTGAACTGCTAGGTTGGCAGGAGCAGGGACCGAGCAACGGGAGCTCGCTCCGCCGCAGGGATTCGAACCGCTAACCTTCTGATCAGCAAGCCCTAGGCTCTGTGGTTTAACCCACAGTGCCACCCGTGTCCCTTGTAGGCTTAAAGTTACAAATGTAAAAAAAACAGGTTTACCCCATAAGGGAGATGACCTGCAGCCAGCAGTTAATTCCAGGAAGTTTGCAGGATGAAAGGAAGATGGAAAGAAGAGTGGAAGCACACCTTGGCCTTTTACCAGGTCTAGAAAGGCCACACCCACCCACTAGTCACATGCAAGGAAGGATGCTCCAGGCCAGGAGGAACAGGAAGTTTTGACTGGCTGGACCAAACATTCCCTTGAATATCCACTCCAGGAGAACAAGGAATGTTGTATTTGACTGTTCCCAGTGGATTACATCCCACACTGTATGCTTGCTCAGTCTGTTGTTTAGGAGCTCAGTTGATGGGCAACTTCAAGGCCATGCTTGCTCTCCCTTCTTAGGGTGTTTTATCTTTAAACCAGACTTGGACTGGATTGACCTTCGCATAAAGGACACCTTCAAAAAGAGGGCTATCCTCTTTAAAAGTAGGGACCGTGCTCTGCTAGGGTGCTACCCCAGGAGGATGGGAATTGCTCAAGGTGGCCAGCATGGAAGGGTGGTTTGATGTCTCCCCCACACCTCTTGGTTTGACTTCTGTCATTCTTCTTAAGAAATTTAGACTCCACCCCATGAGCTGCCCTTTCCTGTATTTTTAAAAGGGTGAAAGAGCTTCTTCATGGTAAAAAGGAAAGGGTTGCAGAGAAGGGAAAGGGTTTCCCCTTTTTCATATCTTCTTAAGTCGCAAGCAAAGGACTCAGCAACTCTACACTTGAGACATATATACATTTTTGCCCATCTGGCTTTTTTTTCACCCCAGGAGTGATTAATTCATGGCAACCCCCACCCCTAGATTGGAATTCAGGTGATCACACAAAATACCACTGTTGGCTTTCAGTGAAAAAGAATACTATTGATTCTGGTGTTGTACAGAAAAGCTTTTTTTTTTTTGAAGAAAAAAAATATAAAAAAGAAAGGGGGGAAAGCAGTAGCTTAACTCAAGGTATCTGTGGATATATATTTCCTTTGTTTCAGAAAACTTTAGAGGGATTTTCTACAACACACCCTTAAGAAAATCAATACCCCATTACTTTGAAATGTTGACATTTAGTCAATTCTGATTTATTGATCAGGATTCTCTCCCCTCCCCTCTCCGATTTTTAAGGCGTTGGAAGAGGAGGTCTTCGAACAGATGACCTCATATGGTATATTTTAAACATCACCATTAAAATGTCTGTCTATGAAAGGTATAGATAGCTTTTACTTAAAGTATCCTTTATTACCCAGAATATGGCCCTGAATGTCCCCCCACCCCACCCCGACTTCTAATATCACGGCATATTTGGTTATTCCTCTTGGTTATTTCAGCATCTCCCATTACACTGGAATTCACAGACAGCCAATGAAGCTGAATGTTGGAAGATTAATGATACATAAGAGAAAGTGCTTCTTCATGCAGCACACATTAAACTATGGAACGCGCTCCTAGTTTGGATGGTTTTAAAAGAGGACTGGGCAAACTCATGGAGGATAAGGTTATGAATTGCTGTTAGCATGACGGCTGTGTTCTGTCTCCATAGCTGCAGGCAGTAAGGCCACCGTTCCCCACCCACCGTTATTTGGTATTGTGAAAACCAGATGCTGGACTAGATGGGACATTGGCCTGATCCAGCAGCCTATTCTTATGTTCTCTCTCCCGTCATAATAATTTTTATTTGTTTTACATATAATCACATCACATAACATATCCTGTTATTGTATCTCTTTGGCTCAATTGACTCTAACGACTGCCCTCCGTCCCTCTTACTGGCTTTCAAAATTAAACTTTTCATCTTAGCATTACATTCCCTTTCCTGTTCTTGTTATATCATAACTAACTATATTGAAACAAAATAAATAAATAAAAATTCCTTCCAGTAGCACCTTAGAAACCAACTAAGTTTGTTCTGGGTATGAGCTTTTCTGTGCATGCACAAAAGCTCATACCAAGAACAAACTTAGTTGGTCTCTAAGGTGCTACTGGAAGGAATTTTTTTATTTTTTATTTTGTTTTGACTATGGCAGACCAACACGGCTACCTACCTGTAACTAAATATACTGAGTTTCTCATCCTGGATAGATAGCAATTTCATCTTACGAGTCTTCAGATAACCCTGCCTAGTGATGTTAATTGTTTACAGTTGTCTTTCCAATATAATATCAATTTATTCCAGTCTTTTCGGAACACTTGGTCTCGCTGGTTTCGGATTCTTCCCGCCAGTTTCGCCAGTTCTGCAAAGTCCATCAATTTCATCTGCCACTCTTCTTTTGTTTCCATCTTTGGGCTAACAAAAT
Source organism: Lacerta agilis (assembly GCF_009819535.1). Taxonomy (NCBI): domain Eukaryota; kingdom Metazoa; phylum Chordata; class Lepidosauria; order Squamata; family Lacertidae; genus Lacerta; species Lacerta agilis. Next base: position 5,158,106 of record NC_046328.1, read on the forward strand.
TCTTGCTGCAGTAGTTGCATATAAGAACAATTTTTTATCTTGTCTCAGTAACTCTTTACCCACTATACCCAGTAAGAAAGCTTCTGTTTTTTTAAAAATAAAATAAAAATGTTTTTAAACATTTTCTTTAACTCATTATATATCATTTCCCAGAAAGCTTTTACCTCTTTACATGTCCACCACATATGGTGAAAAGTACCCTCCTTTTCTTTACATTTCCAACATTTATTTTTTGTTCTATACATTTTATCCAATTTAACTGGTGTTAAATACCACCTATGGGATGCGGGTGGTGCTGTGAGTTAAACCACAGAGCCCAGGGCTTGCTGATCAGAAGGTCGGCGGTTCGAATCCCCATGACAGGGTGAGCTCCCATTGCTCAGTCCCAGCTCCTGCCAACCTACCAGTTCGAAAGCACGTCAAAGTGCAAGTAGATAAATAGGTACCGCTCCAGCGGGAAGGTAAACGGTGTTTCCGTGCACTGCTCTGGTTCACCAGAAGCAGCTTAGTCATGCTGGCCACATGACCCAGAAGCTGTATGCCGGCTCCCTCGGCCAGTAACACGAGATGAGCGCCGCAACCCCAGAGTCAGACACGACTGGACCTAATGGTCAGGGGTCCCTTTAAATACCACCTATACATCATTTCCATAACATTTGCTTTAAGTGTACTGCACCTATTCTTTCGTTCTTAAGCCATTGGGCACACATAGGGGAAGAGGGGAAGGGAGACAGATGTGGGCATCAGAAGGAAAAATAAAAGGGGGTTGCCCCACCCTCTTTGGGCTGTTCCCTCTTCACCATTGACCTTCAGCAGATTGCTCCTGAATTAATGCAGGCTTCAGCGATGAAAAACAGTTGGTCAACCCCTAATATGAGTGTTTCCTTCCGCTGAATGTGGAGATATCAGGAAATGAACTAAGGACCTTCAGCATACAAAACAGGTCCTCTTCTTCTGAGTTGCTATTCACGTAAAATAGGACTCAGCTACATTCGTAAAGAGAAAGTGCTTTATATGCATTATAACACTGTGACACCAGATGGCGCTGTGGATTTCCGTTTTTCACCAACGGGATTTCCCTATAGGAAGTTTACAACGCGTTTAACTGAATCACTTCTTTATGTGTCCAGATCCAGCCTATCTCTCACTTTTCCATTGTAAGTGTTTCCAGGGCAGCTTGCAGCCCAAAATAAAAACCATGTCAAACTGACTCCACATACTCTAAAACAGGGATAGAGAACATTTAGCTCTGTTGCTGGAGCTCAACTCCCATCAGCCCCAGCCTGCACTGCCAATGATCAGGAATGATGGGAGTTGGAGTCGAACAATATCTGGAGGACAGCAGGTTCCCCCACACATTCTTTAAATAATCCATCTATGGAGCATCCAAGACAGCAAATGAATCCTCAGTAGAAGCCACCGCCCCAAAATTGGGAGCTGAAAGATGATGAAAAGGTCATGTTTATAGTTTCCAAATACTTAGTATCTGAAAGTTAAAGTGTTAGTGCTAAACAAGAGGGCATTCCATAATCAGGCAGCCAACACAGAGAAGACCCTCTACCAATGTTAGCAACTGGAGGGGGGTTATTTTCATACATATTTTAATGGAAACTTAACAAATCAACGCTTTCCAAAACAATATCTGAACTGAAATGGAAATAGCCTTAACAATTCACAGAACTCTCAAGTTTGGAAAAGTAGCTCTCCAGTAAGAAAATCCATTAAAACAGTGTACATTGGGGAAATGAATACAAAAGAATTCAGTATCCTGGGGGAACTTGCTTGCAGAAATGTGTATATTAAGCAAAAGAATGAAGACAAAATCAGTACAAATTTCTTTGGATTTTTTTTAACAAAAGTTATAAATCCAGTTTTCCAAAGGCCAGCATCAACATTATGCTAATATATCAATAGAGATTTGTAACAAAAAAAAATACAAATCCCCACCCCAAAAGGGAGAGCATATGTATTTAACAAAGAGCATTGTGCCACAATTGTCCATGCTTAGATGGGAGGATGCCAACTTGATGGATTGCCAGACAGGGAAGTAATAAAACTATGCAATATTTCGCTTTCTAAAAAAATTGAAAACTGCTGCAAAAATGGGTCAAACTGAATTTAAGACTGGAAAACGGAGGAATGAAGAGAAACCAAAACTTACCCATTTGTCAACTCCTACCATATCTGCCTAATTTCTAAGGCTGGATCCTTTGAGACATGCCTCAAATGGTGACCTAAGTCAAGGGGCACATGCATTGTTGCACTCCAACTCCCATCAGTCCCAGGCAGGATGGCCAGTGATCAAAGGTGATGGGAACTTTAGCCCAGCCATAGCTGAAGGGTGCAAAATTGGTTATTCCTCACCTCAGTAAAAGGACACATTCTAGGATTGCCTTTGTATCCTGATCGATCGATCGATTTTACTTATATGCCACTCATCCACAAGGAGCTCTGCCCAAAATGACTAAGCACAAAACATCAAAACAGAGGACACTGGAAATACAAATATACTAAATACAGCAGTAGATTCAAAATAACAAAAATCAATTTTGCAAACAGAATAAATTCAGTATTACAAAGAAAGAAACAACCCAGGCTTAAGTACATAAATACAAAACAGAAATGTAAGTTAACCAACAATGAAGTTTTTGGTACTGGTCTTGCTGCACTCCAAGGAGCCTGGCTTAAGTACAGTTCAGAGGGTCAGGGTAGATGACGACATACAGCCGGCATAATTGTTAGATGGCATACAGCTGGCTCCCACATCTCTCTTTCAGAGGAGGCTGCCAGAATCAAAAGGCAAATGTCATGGACAGCAATGATGGTCCGTCTCTTCCCCAGCCTCCTGAAGTGCCAACTGCTAGCTCAGGTCTTATGGCAATTTCTTGCTCCATCCTGTCCCCTCTATTGCTGTACTTCCTTCCTTCCACCTCAGCTGAAGAGAAGAGCTACTGTTCTGTCTTCTTACTGTTTGAAACTATCAGCAGTGCAACGTAAATGACAAACAACTCCAGCCATCCAAAAAAAGCTCGAGAGACTTCCACACAGAAGGAAGAGAGGTCACCTGCATGCATTATTACACAGCATGATGGGCTAATGGCAGGGAGAGCAGAGCAGAGCAATTTTCACACAGTGTTTAAGTGCTAATCATTTTATGCCACCATGAATTATATTCTCTTTTTTTTTGCAAACTCCAGATCTGTAACTGGGGGGTGGGGAGTACTCTGATGGGTCAGGAAGGAAATCAATCCACTCAGCCTCTTTGATGTGTGTTCCAGATGTTTCCCAAGACACTGGCTGTGATTCGAAGCTCCTGACACAGAGCAGGGAGTTGCCTTGAGGTATCTGCCAAAAATGGTGGATGGCACAGATGGGTTAGGCCAGGCATCCCCAACCTGCGGCCCTCCAGATGTTTTGGACTACAACTTCCATGATCCCTAGCTAACAGGACTAGTGTTCAGGGGTGATGGGAATTGTAACACAAAACATCTGGAGGGCCGAAGGTTGGGGATGTCTGGGTTAGGCAGTCATCTCTGTACCATAGTGTAGTGAGTGGGAAATGTGATTGGTGAACGTTAGGGGGACACCAGCCCAGATCAGAGTCAGGCTGCTCCGCACGAGCACAAATTGTGGGATACAGGGTGGTTGCTATAGTATAGCCATCAGCATGCACAGGGGTATGTGTGTCAAGGGTACCAAGGCACTCTCTAATTTTGTTTTTGTTTTAAATCACATTGGAGACGAAGGGAAGCAGGCAAAGAGACTTAAGCAGAATAAAAGACTGGGATGGATCTGCAGCTTCTGCCTTCACCTGTCTCTGGAAATGGCAATGGGATTTTTGGCTCCAGTGACAGCAGTAAAAGAAGGGGTTCTTTCCTTTGTAGGTGGACACTTCAAATCCATGCCAGCCTTTTTCTCTCTCTCTCTCTCTCTCTCTTGTGGCTCTGCCTCCTTCTGAGCTCTGTTCAACACCTTTTGTGGAAAGAAATCTGTAGGGCTGAGGGACTGCTTTTGTTCCATGCATGGACTTATGGACCACCTCTCCCCACCCACCTGGGGCCAACCGGGACCCTGCGATCATCATCTGAGGCTTCTCCATGAGAGGTTTGGAAAGCATTCCACAAGCACAGCTCTGCCACAGAAAAGGCCCATTCTTGCATTGCTTGCCACCAGATCTCTCATGGAGGGGGAATATGAAGGTGGCAAGCAACACAACAATTACAAATGATCCCCACCCAAACTGATTTGTGGTCAGATCTGGGGCAAGTAGTCCTTAGGTTGGCCCAAGGTGTGTCAGCCTGATTGAGGGGCCTGAACTGGGACCACAATTTGGATCAGGGGACTGTGGACAGCCCTAAAACTTGGTACCTAAACTTTAATTTTACCAGGGATGATTGCGGAACGTTTTACACAACCACAGAAGTGTACTTTGTCTCCACACCCCCAGAAAATCTGGGACGATAGCAATGCTTCTTTAGTCAAACACAATTGTCCTTAATCACTAGGTCTACATTTAGGCACAGTGATTTAATCCAAGGAGACACAAAACATGTATATGTTTAGGCATCAGATTAGTAGCTGACAAGCTCTATCACATCATGGCGTCATTCTTATAGCTACCCTGCAGTTTCCATTTTAAATGTCCGGAAAGGTGATTATTGCATTCTGACAAGCACTGAGGGCAGGAGGGTGAGAAGTTAGTGTTCTTGAGCTAAAGCATTTTGCATGCCATCTATCGCCTAACTGTCCCTGGCTTCTCTCCAACCCACACTTCTTGTATGTTAAAAAAAAAACAACCCTCAACAATCATAGATCTAATTTTCAGCTGCTGTATCTAACAAGGAGCTGTCATGTCAGCGGAAGCTGTGATTTGAAGCTCAGACAATAACTGGTAGCATGCCCTAAGGAAGGCAATTCTTTCTCAATGCAGAAGTTTCTTCAAGGTTTCCTTGGCTTTGAGAAAGAACAAGTTATGTTCCTTATTGCATCTGGGATACAGGCAGGATTAGTATCATACTTAGGGGCTTCTGAATTTGGCCCAAAGTGTGAGGCACAATGTCTGGGGGTGTCCTCCTTGGGTGAAAACACCTTGGTGATTTGAAGGGAAGACAACAAAATTCAGATGTGTCTTCTCATTATTTTTTTCTTTTTCATGCATCCATGCATCTGCATGACTGAACATCACAAGCAAAGCAATTGGGGTGAGTTGAATTTAGGGTTGCACCAAAATGTTCTCCAATTGATATATCCATTTGTTTGTTTTTGTTGTTTCAAATAGCAAGTTGGGTGGGGTCAAAATTTATTCTGTTTATACATCCACTCCATAATCACCCCAGCTTCCCACAAATTCCATGTTATACCATTGTTCTCTGCTTCTTCCTCTTTTCTGGATTAGTCATATGAGTGATTTCATCTAATCAGGGGTCATGTAGCAAATATGATGCTTTGTCATTGAATATATCACAATCTTATAGAAAGGAATCTGGCAATGGGTACAAAACTAAGCATCTCAATAGCTGTAATTTCTACAGAAAATGGGTTACTTTGGGGGCAAAATAGCTATTTATTAACTGTGTTCATCGGGGCACAAGATTCAACTTGCACCTTGGAAAACATGGGCTTTGGAGCTATTTTGTGCCTTTCCATTTCAGGACCAAATAAGGTCTCTTAAAAATGAAGCTCACTCACTATAAGGGGGAATCTAAAAATGGACGCACCCCCCACCCCATATCCACATATCTATACATTTTCAACAAAATGGATGGAATTTGCAGACATAGCACACCCTCTAGAATGGATAAGTCTGCTAAACTGTAGGCATATACTGTAATTTCATCGTGGTAAAGGTCACATTTCTTGCGGCAATTTTTCCTTTCCGAAAAGGGGAGTGCGACCATTATGTGGGGAAATGTGGGGTGGAGGCGGAGGAAGGGGTTGTGGGTGGATGGGTGGTAATAATAATAATAATAATAATAATAATAATATAATAATAACATTTTACTTCTACCCTGCCCTTCCCAATCCAAAAACCAGGCTCAGGGCAGCTAACAACAATATAAGACAATGATTAAAACAACTTAAAAAAAAACAGCATAAAAAACAAACATCAGTAGGATCACCAGGGCTAAACTGGCCAGGTTAGTCATGCTAGGCCAGTAGGGAGACCAGGGAGGAATTTAATGTAGGGACCCAGAAGGGTTTCTTCAGAAAGAATGGAAAAAGGAATAGGGAATCAGGCTAGATTAAAGGCCAGGCGGAACAACTCTGTCTTAACAGGCCCAGCGAAGAAGGTCAGGTCCCGCAGGGCCCTAGTCTTGTGGGACAGAGTATTCCACCAGGTCGGAGCCAACACTGAAAAAGCCCTGGCCCTTGTGGAGGATAATCTGGCTTCTTTTGGGCCCGGGACCCTTAAGCCAGTGTTTTTCAACCTTTTTTGGGCAAAGGCACACTTGTTTCATGAAAAAAAATCACGAGGCACACCACCATTAGAAAATGTTAAAAAATTTAACTCTGTGCCTATATTGACTATATATAAAGTAATTCTCTTGAATAGGAATCAAATAAACACAAAGAAAGTATTTTATAATTACTTTATTATGAAATAGTAAGTAAACAGAAATATGAAAAATTATAAAATACTTTATTCAGTGCGCAACCTGGGTCTGTTTGGCTGAACACAAAGCTGATATTCGAATTTTTCAATTTTTCCCACGGCACACCAGGCAACATCTCGCGGCACACTAGTGTGCCGCGGAACAGTGGTTGAAAAACACTGCCTTAAGCAATTGTTATTTGTGGTAGAGGTGGTCACTCACCTGCTGCTTCCCCATCTTGGCTGGGGTGTCCCTAAGGGAGCCTAAGGTGAGTGGCAGCATCAGCAATGGCACCAGCACCAGCCTGGGTCTGGCTTTGCCTCGCCTCAATGGTGCTGTGAGGGATCCTCTTTCCCCCTCCCTCAATACTTCCCCAACAGTGACTCTCCCTAGGTTTCACTGACAACTAGGATGAATCCTTCAGTGTTCATACAGGAGCTGTCTCTGGGTTACCTCAGGGCTCTACGTTTGAAAACCTCTTGCCACCTATGGGATCTCCCTGCCAGGGTTCCCAACTACTGCCGTTTGCCTTCCCTTTAGGCAAATAAGTGGCAGACTTGGCTTCACTGTCCAGCCCTCTGTATGACAGGAGAATAAGCAAACAGTTTCCTCTTCCACAGGAAAGCTTTGTTCTCTCCTCTTCGTCACACCTCTTAAGGTACTGATACACTGCCACAGTCAGCGAACGTTTAAGCACATTTAACTTTATTAGGTAACTTAAAAACATGGATGTCTCGGGTTATTACTGGTACAAATCTTCTGCTCATGTAAGTCAGCTTAGTTACCGTATTTTTCGCTCCATAGGACGCTCCGGACCATAGGGCGCACCTCATTTTTAGAGGAGGAAACAAGAAAAAAAATATTTTTCTGGTTTTCCTCCTCTAAAAGCCCTGTTTTGTTTTGTTTTTTGTTTTGTTTTTGAGGATCAGCTAAAAGTTTTGCAGCTTTTTTTGCAAAGGGAAAAGCCCTGGGGTTTGGGGGTGTTTTTTTTTTTTGGAGGATCAGCTAAAGGTTTTGCTGCTGTTTTTGCAAAGGCAAAAGGCCTTTTTTGAGAATCAGCTAAAAGTTTTGCAGCTTTTTTTGCAAAGGGAAAAGCCCTAGGGGTTTTTTTTGTTTTTGTTTTTGTTTTGAGGATCAGCTAAAGGTTTTGCAGCTTTTTTTGCAAAGGGGGAAAAGCAAAGCTCCTTTTGCAAAGGGGGGAAAGCAAAGAGGAAAAGCCCCATTTTTATGGGGTTTAACTCACATTTCTGAAAAATCTTAAGGAAAGGGAGCCATTTCTACTGTTTTCAGACAGATAATCTAATCAGCCAGTCACATGTCCTGGGGAAACAAACAACCTCCCTCTGCAGCACATTCAACAAAGGAGGGCGGGGCTGAAAGGGAGCCGGGACTCTTATCTCTCTCCTGATTTCTTGCTGATCAGCTGCTGAGCGGGGTCCTTTCAACACTCCCCTTTCTCTTTGTAAAATAAAAAGCACAATCTGCTCTTGGCCCCTGGGCAATTCAGCTCCAGGGACCACCATTCGCTCCATAAGACGCACAGATATTTCCCCTTACTTTTTAGGAGGGAAAAAGTGAGTCTTATGGAGCAAAAAATACGGTATATTTCCTGCATCCCTTTAGCAATGGTAATGACCTTTTCTCCCATTCCCCAAAGCCTAACCTTCCTTTTTCTCTCTCTAAACCTCCACCCCCCAACTGCCAAACCCCCAACTGACTTTCAACGGATGTTCCCCCTCCTTTTAGAATGCCAACTAGCTCCGCCTCCCAGGGAATGCCTACCTAACATGGGAGTGATAGGTTAACCCATGATGAACCTGAATCATCCGCAGGCATTATTCCGCCACAGGTGCCAATGCCAAGTTGCCTCCTTGCCTCTCGACTCCGCGCGGCCTGTGGCAGCGGCAGCAGCAGCAGTGTAGCAGTGGCCCAAAGGGGCCCACAATGAATATGATAATGTGAACCCCAATAAATCATTGAATATGCTATAATAGAAATGTTATGGTAACCTGTTGCTTTAAGGAAACAGATGATTTGGCATGAGACCTTCCCTACAGGGAAAGAAGGACAGCAAATACGTCAATCACATTCATAAGCTAGAACATAAGTTGATACACAGAACAAAGGCCTAACACAGAGTCCCATGCATGCAAACTAACGGAAATGTAACAATCTCTGAGAATCAAGGTTTAGTTAACAATGCTTATTGCGCATGTGTATTAGATTAGGTAATGTACATGCGTACTAAGCTAAAATGAGGTAATGAAATATGATTGGTTAAATTGAAATGCTTTGTCTGAAATGTTATAAATACCCCTGCCCAGACCTTTGGGCGGGGCTGCAGTCTTTGCGAAAATGATTCGACTGTAACCCTTATTGCTTTGCAATAAAGAAAACAAAATGGACTCCTAGCTCCTCTAGTCTCTGAGTTTTATTGACGTAGCTCAGAAGAAGGGCCTTTTGCCCAATGCAACAGCAGCACCCTGGGCCTACTCTCACTTCACCTCACCTCTCCAGCTACGTCCACTCAGGGCTAGGTCAACGAGGGAACAGACTCCAGCCCTCACTGCCTCAGGAACTGCCAGGAGGCCCCCCCCCCCCCGTGCTGACCTGCAGCTCGCCTCAGAATTACCCCTTCAACTATTATGCAGGGAATGCTCTGGGACCAATTTCGGGGTCCAAAAAAGGGGTGTGTGACTATTACGCTGTGGCAACCAGTATGTGGTGAAATACTGTACGTCCAGAGGCTTTTATGCATTTAAAAATACCTTTAAAGCGGGCTTTTAAAAGGAAAAAAAAGTCTCTTCCATTTCTGCCGGACTTCAATTATGGTAGCATGCATGATGACTTCTGAGAGGATGAACCTTGCTAAATTTCAGAATGATAGCTGCAGTGGTCCTCCCGCAAGGGCAGACTTTACTGTTTTGGTATAGATACAATAGAATGAAGGAGTGGTAGCAGTTTCACTTCTTTTTAAAGCAGGAGTTTAAAAATCCAACATTCTGGGGGCAGTGAGAGATTTACTTTCTTAGGCTCCATGATCACTGCAGATGGTGACAGCAGTCGCAAAATTGAAAGACGCCTGCTTCTTGGGTGGAAAGCAATGACAAACCTAGGCAGCATCTTAAAAAGCAGAGACATCGCTTTGCCGACAAAGGTCTGTATACCGGTAGTTAAAGCCATGGTTTTCCCAGTAGTGATGTATGGAAGTGAGAGCTGGACCATAAAGAAGGCTGATCGCCGAAGAATTGATGCTTTTGAATTATGGTGCTAGAGGAGACTTTTGAGAGTCCCATGGACTGCAAGAAGATCAAACTTATCCATCCTTAAAGAAATCAGCCCTGAGTGCTCACTGGAAGGACAGATCCTGAAGTTGAGGCTCCAATACTTTGGCTACCTCATGAGAAGAGAAGACTCCCTGGAAAAGACCCTGATGTTGGGAAAGATGGAGGGCACAAGGAGAAGGGGACGACAGAGGACGAGATGGTTGGACAGTGGTCTCGAAGCTACCAACATGAGTGTGTCCAAACTGTGGGAGGCAGTGGAAGACAGGAGTGCCTGGCGTGCTCTGGTCCATGGGGTCACAAAGAGTCGGACATGACTAAACGACTAAACAACAACAACTGGAACTCTCAGCACTCCCAATAAACAACTGCACCCAGGATTCTTTGCGGGGAAGCATGAGTGTTTGAAGTGGTATGATACTGCAGATGGGGCCTGAGTTTTTTTGCCTGGCTGAAATGCATCGTTGAAGTCTGACAACGCCTCTTGTCTGGATGCAGGATAGAGAGACACACACATTTGTGTGTGTGTGTGTGTGTGTGTGTGTGTGTGTGTAGAAACTAGCCCATGGTAGAAAGGTATAAATTTTGCATCCGTTGCTCCGCACACCTCTGCTGATGGTGTCTCCACTGGCATGTGACCGTCAGAAGGCTGCCCAGAAGCACTTGCGGAAGAAGGGGGTGTGTGGTACGTGCGGTCTGCCCGGGTGTCATCCCTGAGGGGGGGTGACATCTACGCACCACCCCCCTCGGGACACTCGCCCTCCTTGCCGGTCACTAGCCCCGGTCCCAGGTGCACAGCATGTACGCCACTCCGGGTGCCAGATCAGCTAGCCCGCCTCTGCCCAGAAGGCAATGTGGCTAGAAAGGGCTGGAAAGGGTCCTCTACCCAGATTTAAAGGAACTGTGGCCAGGCTACAAGGAGCAGGGTAGAGAGAAAATGAAAAACTAGGGATCTTAATGTCTCAGGCAATGGTGAAGTTGTGGGAAATGAATTTACTTAGCACGTGCAAGGAAATGAAGAAAACATTTGACGCTTTGCCTCTATTAGAAGCGGGTCTCCTCCTGACCTATTTGCATGGATGTGCACCTGATTAATATTTATGCAGAAGTTGCTGCTTCAATTAAAATACAGATGGAATTAATTGGAGAAGGGGAGAATTTTTAGAAAGGGGGGGGGGAGAGATAACAAAGAAGCATCAAAGAGAGCTTCCCCCGCCCTCTTCTTTCTAACAAGGGTGTGATCTGAGCTATTACAAAGCAAGTTCAGGGATGTGTTCTGCCCCAGAAGGTACTTCCAACTTTATTTCAAATGGATCTGCATGCAGTCCTTGTCAGGTAGCAGTGATACACAAGGGAATTTGATGTCTTTTGAGATAGAGGCTGGCTCCTGCCATCATGAAAGAAGAAAAGCTGTGAGGTCACCCCCCTCTCCATGTTTATGTTTATGCCCCCTTGATCTTATCCCTAAGTCTATGAACTGGGCAGGCAGGACGGCAAGGTCCTGCTTGGCTCCAATGGTAGGGGGAGCCCAGACAGCAGACGCGGAGATGCAGTGTCTTCTCTCTCTAGGAGAAGGAGGCACCATCCCAGCCCCAAAGGCCTGGCCCCAGTGCGGCTTGCCTCCCCACAGGGCACCTGCCATAATAATAATAATAATAATAATAATAATAATAATAATAATAATAATAATAATAATTTATTTGTAACCCTCCCATCTGGCTGAGTCTCCCCAGCCACTCTGGGCGGCTTCCAACAAATATTAAAATACATTAAAATACCACAGATTAATAACTTCCCTAAACAGGGCAGCCTTTAGGCATTTTCTAATTTATAGCACAATCCTATGCATGTATATCAGGGATGCGGGTAGCGCTGTGGTCTAAACCACTGGGCCTCTTGGGCTTGCCAATCAGAAGGTCAGAGGTTCAAATCCCCGCGACGGGGTGAGCTCCTGTTTCTTGGTCCCTGCTCCTGCCAACCTAGCCGTTTGAAAGCACACCAACATGCAAGTTGATAAATAGGTACTGCTCCGGCGGGAAGGTAAACGTCGTTTCCATGCGCTGGCCTGGTTCGCCAGAAGCGGCTTAGTCATGCTGGCCACATGACCCGGAAGCTGTATGCCGGCTCCCTCGGCCAGTAACGCGAGGTGAGCGCCGCAACCCCTGAGTCGTCCGCGATTGGACCTAATGGTCAGTGGTCCCTTTACCTTTACCTTTTTGTGCATGTCTACCCAGAAGCAAGACCCGCTGAATTCAGTCAGCCTTACTCCCATTCAGTTCTATTTTTCTAGAAAAAAGAGGGCCTGGGATTCACCATGAATGCCTCCCTGGTTCTCTTATAATGGCGATGATGTGCCCCTGAGAAGTGCCGGAGCTGAGCTCTTAGGAAAGTATGCAAAGGATTGCAGCCTCTTAGTGCCATCCTACACTTGCTTATCTGAGAGCACAGCCCATTGAGCTCAATGGGACTTACTTCAGAACAGAGATGCATAAGATTGCACTGTCAAAAATGTGCATTTGGAGAAAAAATAGTTTACATATGCATATTTATGTATGCATATTTACATAGATAAAAACCAATTTTCATGCATTTTTTTTACAGATTAATGTTGAAATAGGGTTCACCAGACTGATGGGTGAACACATGCAAAGTGTAATGGACCAGAAAGGCTAATGGTCTCATCCACAATAGAACTAAAAAGGTATTTTCCGAAAGAGAAGACTCACGCTTTGCAAACTCTTTGCTGTCCTCATGCAGAATTCCCCTAAGCAGCTCCCTTTGTTGGCTTTGCCATTGCCCCCCCCCCCCCACGCACACTTCACACATACTGCTAATAGCTCACACCACCCTGCTTCCCGGCACAATTTAATATAATGAGAGAAATGGCTCCATCGTGGAACTTAATCCCATTGTTATATTTACACAATGACTTATCAACAATATTGCCGGCTAATCTGCTGAATCGTCTTTTGCAGGAAGAGACCCTCTTGATCTTGGAGGTTGCACTGAGAGGGGAAAATGAAGCTTTCCATGCTGTGCTTCTGATGCATACGGAGAAATAAAAAAATGGCAATTAAATTCTTGGCACTTCAAGGGAACTATTTTTCCTCCTCCTCCTCCTCCTCCTCCTCCTCCTCCTCCTCCTCCTCCTCCTCCTCCTCCATCCCCACCACCGCATTTTCTTCTTCATATGTGTGATTCTTTCTCTCCAATTAATATCCTCATTTTAATGCAGGGGTGGGGGACTTTTTACAACCCAAAGCCTGCATTCCCTTCCTAAAGTCCACATGGCAGTAATGGGCAGGGCCAGCAGGAAAACTGGGGACAGCAAAGAATGCTGGTTTTACCTCTGTACAGTAGGCTGTTGTTTTTGTCCATGGAGTTTTCTTGGCATGGATACTGGAGTGGCTTGCTGGTTCCTGCTGCAGGTTCAAAAACTGATTGGTTCAAAATTGGAAAAGGAATACGACAAGGCTGTATATTGTCTCCCTGCTTATTTAACTTATATACAGAATTCATCATGTGAAAGGCTAGACTGGATAAATCCCATGCCGGAAGAAATATCAACAACCTCAGATATGCAGATGACACAACCTTGATGGCAGAAAGTGAGGAGGAATTAAATAACCTTTTAAGGAGGGTGAAAGAGGAGAGCGCAAAATATGGTCTGAAGCTCAATATATATAAAAAAAAAAACTAAGATCATGGCCACTGGTCCCATCACCTCCTGGCAAATAGAAAGGGAAGAAAAGGAGGCAGTGAGAGATTTAACTTTCTTGGGCTCCATGATCACTGCAGATGGTGACAGCAGTCACAAAATTAAAAGATGCCTGCTTCTTGGGAGGAAAGCAATGGCAAACCTAGACAGCATCTTAAAAAGCAGAGACATCACCTTGCTGACAAAGGTCCGTATAGTTAAAACTATGGTTTTCCCAGTAGTGAGGAATGGAAGTGAGAGCTGGACCATAAAGAAGACTGATCGCTGAAGAACTGGTGCTTTTGAATTATGGTGCTGGAGGAGACTCTTGAGAGTCCCATGGACTGCAAGAAGATCCAACCTATCCATTTTCAAGGAAATCAGCCCTGAGTGCTCACTGGAAGGACAGATCCTGAAGCTGAGGCTCCAATACTTTGGCCACCTCATGAGAAGAGAACTCCCTGGAAAAGACCCTGATGTTGGGAAAGATTGAGGGCACAAGGAGAAGGGGACGACAGAGGATGAGATGGTTGGACAGTGTTCTTGAAGCTACCAACATGAGTTTTACGAAAGTGCGGGAGACAGTGGAAGACAGGAGTGCCTGGCTGGTGGTTCGGGGTGGCCTGCTGACAATTCCTGAGGCCCACTAAGCTAGAGCTCTTCCCATTAGATTTTCTGCAAATTTGAGAATAGCAGGGTCATGGCTCAGTGGCACCATATCTGCTTTGCATGCAGAAGATTGTAGGTTCGGTCCCAGGTATCTTTGGGTACAGGGCCTGTTCGTCCATGAGGCAAAGTAAAGCAGCCCACCTCAGGCAGTGGAATCCTGTTGGGTGGCATCTCCATGGCTCCTGCCCCTGCTGCTGCCGGGATTGTGTAGCTGCAGTAACTACAGTGGCTGCTTCTTGTGACATCTTGTGGAATTATCACGGGATTTCACAAAACTCTTACGGCACCTCACCAGAAGCCATTGCTGCAGCTGCACAACCCCAGTAAGCAAAGCTTTGGGGGTGAGGGGGCACATTCCCATTTTGCTTCAGGTGCCAAAACAGGATAGGCCGCCCCTGTTTGGGTAAGACTCAGAGAGGCCCTTTCCTGAAGCCCTGGAGAATTAGTCAGTGTAGACAATACTACATGATGCACCAATGTTCTGACTCTATATAAGGCATGTTCCCATATTCCAAGGCTTCCTCAACCAAGTCCATTGGGCACATATGAGCCTTTTCCCTACTGACTTTGCTGATGAGTGTTACTTTTCGCACAGCTTCCTTTATTCCTTCCTCCACCTTCCAACCCCTGTGGGAGTTACAGAAGCTCTTGCTTTTTCTCTCTGTGCCTTCCTATCTAATTCATTGCCAACAGCTTCACGTCAGAAGGCTGGCTCCTGCCCACATACTGCTGACAAATTCAGGATGTTTATTCCCCTCTTCCCTGCTATTACTTGAAGATGCCACAATAATATGGAGGAGGCAAGGAGGCCACGTGTGACGGAAGAGACACTCATTTACAGCTCATCTCCTTCCATCTCTTCTTCCTTATGAGTTCACCACTACTGAAGTTCCTGGGTTACTGCTGGCCCATGTCTAGAAGGTTTCTTTTGAGGGGAGGAGAGGGGGCAGAAGGAGGTGAGCCTGAATCAGGAGCCTGCATTTAAGAACCATCAGGATCAGATGGCAAACCAGGAGTTAGGACCAGATGACAAGCCAGGAGTCATTTTGCTCAGGTAGACCTTTTTTGCACATCATTCCATTTCTATTGTGGAATTGCAGAAATTTGCACCCTGTGAATGGAGTGGCAGAAATAGTGAGGAAGGAATTGGCATTTTATTCCTCTTTTGGACCCAGGTAAACCACAGAGCCTAGGGCTTGCTGATCAGAAGGTCAGCGGTTCAAATCCCCACGTGGGGGTGAGCTCCCATTGCTTGGTCCCAGCTCCTGCCCACCTAGCAGTTCAAAAGCATGTCAAAGTGCAAGTAGTTAAATAGGTACTGCTCCAGCAGGAAGGTAAACGGCGTTTCCGTGCGCTGCTCTGGTTCACCAGAAGCGGCTTTGTCATGCTGGCCACAAGACCCGTAAGCTGTACGCCGGCTCCCTCGGCCAGTAAAGCGAGATGAGTGGCGCAACCCCAGAGTCGGACACGACTGGACCTTTACCATTACCTTTACATGTGTTCCAGTTGCTGCATTAATTAATAACTGTGCTGGCACTGAGAGCCAGTGTGGTGTAGTGGTTAAGAGCAGTAGACTCGTAATCTGGTGAACCGGGTTCGCGTCTCCGCTCCTCCACATGCAGCTGCTGGTTGACCTTGGCCTAGTCCCACTTTTCTGAAGTCTCTTAGCCCCACTCACCTCACAGAGTGTTTGTTGTGGGGGAGGAAGGGAAAGGAGAATGTGAGCCGCTTTGAGACGCCTTCGAGTAGTGATAAAGCGGGATATCAAACGCAAACTCTTCTTCTTCTTCTGATACCTGATGCAGCTACCATCCCTCCAGAAGATCTTTTAGCAATTGTGGTCGTTCCTCTGGGTCTGTATGTCGAATTGACAGAAATGGCAGGAAGGGATCAGCTGCTGATTTATGATGCGGCAGGGTCAGGGGAGACACATACCCAGAGCAGAAGCCGTCCCTGAAATTGGGGTCCATCAAAGCACAGCTATGCTTCCACCCTACCCCCTCCAAAACCTCAGCTAGCTAATTTAAAAAAAACCCCTGACAACTGAGATTGTAGCACACAAAACCAGAGAAAAGAATTATTCGTTAAAGTAGTGCCATGACTGCGAAAATTGTCCCAGAGACTCACATCAGAAGCATCTCCTTCTTTTGAGCTGGGGTATTAATGGACTTAAGATTGTCCCATCCAAGAACCTTCCATTATCTCATTTGTTGCAGAGCTACCACACTGAAGGGCATAAAGTAGGAGGGGCGCATTGCTCCACCCCTAAAACCCTTCCCTTCTCCTCCAGGAAGAAAGACTCAGATGGGGTCCTTAATAGCTGGGTGGACACATAAACACATTCTCCTCCTTTTGTGCAAGCCAGTTGTCATTGCTTGCAAATTTGAGTGAGATTATGCAGTGTGACACAGGAGGAGGATGTTAATGGGCCATTAGCCACCGAGAAGTGCATTAATGGGTCATTAATGCAATGCCTGGAGAGTCCTACTTATAGGATGGGATGTATTGAAAACGGGAGAGCAGCCTCTTGTTCCTTTCCACCTTTATAAGGCAGAGAAAGTTGCACAGTATATGGACAGAAAGGTGTTTGTTGTATAAAATGATGAATAAGGTTTACAGCTCCTTTGGTTACCTCCTTAGACATCAACAGAAACCTGCCAATTTCAGTATCTCTCAGTTTCTCATTTTTTTCCCCATTCAAAAATCCAGTTTACCACATCTTTACTTCAGCTTGTAATTTATTTATTTTTTTAAAAACCCTCGTGAAAATTTGACAAATTTTCTTGCACATTTATCCCAATATACACATTTTTGCAAACAATTTTATTTGGTATGTCCCCACACCCATGTTGTTGTTGGCAAGAGACAACAAGGTGCCCCTGGGGTAAAGTCAAACCGCTGTGTTAGCAGCACTGAATTGACCTCCCCGGGGTGCAAGCCTTGCTGATGTGGTCCAAAGGAAAGCAGAGCAATACATTTGGCACCAGCTTGGCTGCAGGAGTTGCCAGAAGCAGTGGCAGACTTTGGGCTCTCAAATTTCAGTGGTGCCCTGTATGGCGCAGCAAAAACAGTAAATGCTGTTCTAGGCTGCATCAACAGAAGTATAGTGTCCAGATCAAGGAAAGTAATAGTATCACTCTATTCTGCCTTGAAGGGACTCAGGTGGCACTGTGGTCTAAACCACAAAGCCTAGGGCTTGCCAATCGGAAGGTCGGCGGTTTGAATCCCCGCGATGGAGTGAGCTCCCATTGCTCGGTCCCTGCTCCTGCCCACCTAGCAGTTCAAAAGCACATCAAAGTGCAAGTAGATGAATAGGTACTGCTCCGGCGGGAAGGTAAACGGCGTTTCTGTGCGCTGCTCTAGTTCGCCAGAAGCGGCTTAGTCATGCTGGCCATATGACCTGGAAGCTGTACGCCGGCTCCCTCGGCCACTAATGCAAGATGAGCTCCGCAACCCTAGAGTTGTTTGGGACTGGACTTAACTGTCAGGGGTCCTTTACCTTTTTATTCTGCCTTAGTCAGACTACACTTGGAATATTTTGTCCAGTTCTGGGCCCCACAATTTAAGAAGGATGTTGACAAGCTGGAATGTATGCAGAAGAGGGTGGCCAAGATGAAACCAAGCCTTATGAGGAAAGGTTGAAGGAGCTGTGTATGTTTAGCCTGGAAAAGAGGAGACTTACAGGAGATATGATAGCCATCTTCAATTTTCTGAAGGGTTGTCACGTGGAAAATAGAGCAAGCTTGCTTTCTCCTGATCTGGTGGGTAGGACTTGAGCCAGTGGCTTCAGATTACAAGGAAGGAGATTCCAACTGAACATGAGGAAGAACTTTCTAACAGTAAGTGCTGTTTGACAGTGGAACAGTCTCCCTCTGGAGGCTGTGGACTCTCCTTCCTTGGAGATTTTAAAGCAGAGGTTGGATGGCCATCTGTCATGGCTGCTTTAGTTGAAATTCCTGCATTGCAGGGGCTTAGACCAGATGACCTTTGGGGTACCTTCCAACCACTGGAGTAGGAAGGGCGGGGCGTAGGGGGCGGGGCACTCCGGGCAGCGTGATCCCCGTAGGGTTCCATCTAGGCTGCCCCCCCACCTGCACTGTACACCCCGCCCCCAGAATGCACGTCACGCCCCTGCGGGTGGTGCACCATGCCCCCAGAACGCGCGCCAGCCCTGCCCCCGCCTGCTTCCCACCCCCGGTGCCAGAGTATGAAACTCCGCCACTGCTTCCAACTCTTCAGTTCTATGATAAACATTTAACTGTGAAGCCTGCACATTTTCTCTCTACTCTTAACTAATAAGAAGAGGTGGGTGGGAAATAGGAAAAAATGTTGTAGCCTGCCAGGAGCTTCAGAATGATGTTTGTTTCATATTTTTATTCATATAGGTTTTACATAATTATTATGATTTGCATAAATTAATTTTATTTCATCCCATTTCAATATTTGTGAAAAGAGGAGCAACCTTCCCGCTCCCACCTTTTAAAGGAATATATGGTGGTCTGCCAAGGCTAATCAGCATTTTATGTTGAAGTTTATTTGGGTTTGCGTCAAAATGCCTATGGATATTGCCTTGTGTTGCTTTCAATCTCTTACATCTTTGTATTGCAATGGCCTGATGACTTGTTCTGCATATGGGCTCTGGAACTCCCTGCCTGTTGACATTAGGTAGGCACCATATTGTAGATGCCTCCCGAAAACTGTTCTGTTTCAGCAAGCCTATCCAGACATGTTTTGTGTATAAATGGACACTGCTTGCTGCTTGGTTTTTTTGAGCAAGGAGGAGGCAGCAAGAGGTATGGCCATCGTTCAAGGAGATATTCCAGCCAGGCAAAAGCACTACAGGAGGGCATAAGCAGCAGTATGGCATAAAAAGGAAACCAAAGGCCAGATGGAGAGGCCTGGGGGGACTGCATTTTGAACCCAGGCCTGAAGTTTCCCACTCTGATGTAGAGGTTCTGGAATGGAGTTCCAGGCATAAGGGCAGTGGCGTAGCTAGCCTCTGTGCTGTTGGGGGCGGTGGCAGCACAGAGGCACCCCCCTGCGGGAGGGGCACGACGTGTGCGTCGTGACGTCATCATGACGTCACGACGCACGTGGATGCAGAAAGGGGGGATTTCCCCCTTTCCAAGGCTTTTTTCGGCGGGGGGTGGTGGCCAGCGAGGAGGGGGTGGCAAGCATGACACCCCCCCACTGGTCGACCCCCCCCCGCCGAAAAAAAGTGACGGAAAGGCGAAAAAGAAGCAGAGCCGGCGCTTGAACGCGCCTGCTCTGCTTCCTTTCCCCGCCCCCACCGTTTTTTCGGCGGGGGGTGGTGGCCAGCGAGGAGGGGGTGACAGGTTTGACACCCCCCCTCGCTGGTCGGCCCCCCCGCCAAAAAAAGCGGCGGAAAGCACCCCGTCCGTGTGCTGCTGCTCCCAGGGTGACCGGTGCTGTGTGGAGAGTGGTGGGAGGGGCCGTCGCATGTCACCCCCACGCACCGCCGGTCGTTCCGTTGCCCCGGGAGCAGCAGCACCGCACACACTGTGGGGGGGACATGCGGCGGCCCCTCCCACCACTCTCCACGCACCACCGGTCACCCTGGGAGGAGCAGTGCCGCACGGCCGAGCGAGCACCCCGTCCGTGCAGCGCTGCTGCTCCCGGGGTGACGGAGGGAGCGGCAGCGCATGGGAGTGGCGGGAGGGGCCGCCGCTTGTCACCCCCACCCACCGCTTGTTACCCTGTCAATGGGGGCGTACCGCCCCCACCGCCCCTCCCCAGCGACGCCCCTGCATAAGGGACAGGAAAGGAGGATGTGTAGAACTGTTGGTGGATGCAAGAGACCTTTGGGCAGAGGAGTATAGCAGTGTTTGGGGCATGAAGGTCACAGGCAGGGAAATTTGCTACGGGTCAAATTCAAGGTGTTACTGCTAGTATATAAAGTCCATCACAGCCTGGAATCAGTTTATGTGCACTTGTCATAGTCACAGGTGCCACATAATACTCATACAGTACCTCACCTATGAGAGGTCAAATCTTTTAGCATGGTAGCAACTACACCTTGGAGTGCTCTTTCCAGCACTTGCTAGAAACATTTTTATTTAGGCAAGGCTATCTGGATGTGAGTGACAGAGGGACGCGGGTGGTGCTGTGGTCTAAACCGCAGAGCCTAGGGCTTGCTGATCAGAAGGTCGGCGGTTCGAATCCCTGCGACGGGGTGAGCTCCCGTTGCTCGGTCCCTGCTCCTGCCCACCTAGCAGTTCGAAAGCACGTCAAAGTGTAAGTAGATAAATACCGGTAGGTACCGCTCTGGCAGGAAGGTAAAGGGCGTTACTGTGCGCTGCTCTGGTTCACCAGAAGCAGCTTAGTCATGCTGGCCACATGACCCGGAAGCTGTACGCCGGCTCCCTCGGCCAGTAAAGCGAGATGAGTGCCGCAACCCCAGAGTCGTCTGCAACTGGACTTAACGATCAGGGGTCCCTTTGGGAAGATAGAAGGGAGTCCCATATTCTCTGAGAGTCTGTCCCTGTGCCTTGGGAATGGTTGAATCAACCGAACACATTCTCCTGACCTGTCCATTTTATGTAGACCTTAGACAAAAACTGATAGCTCCACTCTTAGGCCACCTTAGCCTGGTAGATGGAGAATGTCAGGTTTCGTTTTTGGTGAATAATTTTACTGGTACCACAACCTTTGAGGTGGCCAAATTTCTTTTTTTGGCCCTTAAACAACGTAAGGTTAAAATCGATAGTATCGATATGGGTCTTTATGTATAATCTACTTTTAGTGTATGTTTTAGTGTAAACCCCTCTGAGTTGTCTCAGTTTTTAAAATTTGTATGGATGATTGTGTTCTGACTGACGGTCGAATAAATTGTTTTATTATAAACTGTTTGTAGCTCACTCTTGATTTTAATTATCTCTTGAATATTTTTAAATATCTGTTTCTAACTGTCTTTTACTGATAATTTAAATGCAGGCGGGTTTTGCTTTTCTAAATCACTTATGGACTATCTTGCAATCAAGTGGCATATACATTGTGTTCAGTGAATATCTGTCTGTAGGGTCGAGCTGTCAAAATGTGAGGACCATTCAGCTTCTTCCATACCTTAAAATATCCTCAGCTCCTTTTGTTGTTCCGAAGCAGGCTCCTAAGAGAGGAAAATACTTCTTCCCACCCTGGTATACAAAAACCACAGTCAAGAAAACGGGATGAAATCAGCCGAACACACTCCACTCTATTAGATTTCATTGTAATGGAGAATCTGAGCAGTAAGACAAGTCTTAAACAAGAGTCATCACTTCCCACCAGCAGGTGAGGGAAAGGAGCAGACTGCTGGAAAGATCAATTGTGTGTTGTTCAACAGTGACCAGGAAACCCACAGGCGGCGAGGCAGCCATAGAACCAGGTCATAAACAATATTTATGGCATGCCAGCAATGGCGCTTTCTGGAATGGCAGTCTGTGTCAAACTTACAAAGCATTATTGGGAAATTACAACCGATATGGACTCTTTGTTTTCTTAATCCCTTATACCCCGCATTTGTGTTCTTCAAGCCACTTGACCCTTTGGCGCTGGAAAGCTAACTGAATTCCAATCATATCATGTCCCGTTTCAAAAATAACCTATAATGGCCCTCATTTCAATACTGCATTACAGCTGATTTCTTATTCTTCCTGAGACACCCTTCTTCCTCGCAGTAGCAATTTCCATATGCTCCTTTGCCCTGAATTTCAAAGCATAAGTTTGGGTCTAACAGAGTCTGAATATTGAGATTTGCTCGCTCATGACTTGTAGGGGCAAGTTGAAAGCAACATGGGAGAATAAGAGATTGGGATGCAAAGGGCATTGGCTGTACCCTGTTTGACTATAAAAAGGGAGCGAGAGGATTGAATTTCCCTTGCTTGCATCATGTGATCCCCAAGGAGGCATCTGGAGCCTTTTGGTGGCAGGAAATTGAAGTTTTATTCTACTTTTGCCATTAGGTTGTGGAATCAGTATGCATTCTCTGTGCATTTTTTTAAAAAGAACAGAAAATGCCATATTCAATTCCATTCTCTCTTAGGAGACAACTAGTTCTTATGCTCAACATAGCATTTCTGCCAAAAAGTGATGGCAAATGGCCCTAGACCCAAATAGGAAATGTTCTGCTGTTTTTGAACTTTGTCGGTGTGTATTCAGGAATAACCTTACATTCCAAGCTACAGAAGAACTTCTAGGGGAAATGATGCTGGAATTGTAGTACATCAGAGTAGTATTACCTGGACAATTTCATATTCATAAAACAACAGTGCAGAAACACTCTGCCCCATGGGCCAAGTTAGAACCATCAGGTATCCCCATTTGGCCCACAAGGCCATTTTGGCCAATCAATGCCTCTCTCTCACCCCACACCTGATATCATACCAGCTGGTTCCCCCTTTGCTCACCTGGTTCGATATTAAATTGGGGGGATGGGTCACCTGACATTATTGGTGTTAGCAGACCCTGCAGTTTTGGTGAATTACACTGGAAAAATCACTTATAGTTACAGGAGTTCAAAGGCTTTATTCATGCAGGAACTTCTTACAGGATGAGTAGAGATGCAAGAGGGGAAATGTCAGGCACCTTGATGGGAGAGAACAATAAAATCACTCAGCTTTTAGGGGTAGAGCTAACTTGGACAGAGAGGTTACAAGCAAATGCCAGCTGTGTCCTCTGGTAGTTTAAAGCAACACATGCATTAACTACAAACTCAAGAGGAGGAAATGTTTTTGCTTTTCTTCAACAAAGGGGATGTCAGGTGATTGACATGTGGGTGGCCATGCCTGCCTATCAAACTTGGCCTGAGGGTGCAAAAAGGATCCAGTTCACTGATTGGCCCAGTTCCTCATCCTGTCAAGGAGTTTGGAGTTGCCTCATCAGACCACATGACATAAATCCTCCATTTATCAAGCTCAGTTCAAAGTACTGGGTTTGATTCAAATGCTTTGTAAGGAAAATGTCAGGAGTGCTACAGAGCTATCGGGACCAGGCTTGGGTTGGGAGTCTCTTATTTGGGAAAGGGAGAAAGAAACAGAGGGGAGAGGGCTCAGTGTTGGAAACCCTGGTTGGCAGAGCGGAGAGTTTCCCTTTTCATCTGACTTCAGCCACTTTGGAAAGGGGAGCAGAGATGCTAGCTCCCCTCCCCCACCCACCCACCAACCTGATTTTCCTGTAGATGAACAGCAGTCATGGATGCTTTAGCTATTATCCTTGCACGGCAGGGAGTTGCACCAGATGACCCTCGTGGTCCCTTTCAGCTCTATGAAACTCTGCTCAGCATCTTCCGGGTCTTTCCAAACTCTGTCCAAGCTCCTGCTTGGCCCTGCCTCCCCTGGATGTTGTTATAGCTCCACCCCTGGCCTACAAGTCTCTCCTGTGGACTTTCTGACTCTACATTCTCAGTCCAACCTAAGTCCTAGCATTTTTGGAACCCAAGCTTAGCTCTCTCCTCCATCTCCATTCCCAGAGTAGCGCTTTTTTGTCTCTTTTAGGGGAGGAATTTGTTGGCGACAGGCGGTTGTGAACACAGCTGAGATAAACAAAATGTAAATAGCATTCAGAGCAGCTGCAGAAGGAATTGAGTAATAAAAAGAAAGACCCCCTCCCCCCAAAAGGGGTGGGAAGGGAAGGCTGGCTGGCTCAATTTTGCAGTTGATGTCTCTCTTTTTCTTTCTTCTTCTTTTTCTGTAAATGTCAAAAGAAACACCATCCTCTACAGGAATGGAGCCGAAGACAATTGGCGCAGATTGCCAAATGATGGGAAACGGCGCTACTAAATATGCAGAAAAAAACTATTTACCAGAGTAATTTTTGTTTTTAATCAAAAGCAGATTTCTTTGGGGTTTGTTTAAGACAAAAACCAAAAAATACCCAGTGCCTCAAGCACCCTATTCATATTTTGCATGCATGAAAACTACTGCCAAAATTCAGCAAGATTTAAAGGAGAGGCAACATGATAGAGGCATATCAACTTATGCATGGTGTGGAGAAAGTGGAGAGAGAGAAGTTTATTCTCCCCTCGCCCTCATTCTAAAATTCAGCGACAACCAATGCAGATGAATGCTGGCAGATTTGGGACAGACTAAAGGAAGTTGTTCTTTACACAGTGCATAGTTAACCTCTGGCATTCTCCCGCAGAAGATGTAATGATGGCTGCCAACCTGGATGGTTTTAAGAGAGGGCTAGACAAATGCATGCTGAGGCGATTGATGGCTACAGACAAAATGGAGGACTTCTTAACGCAGCACATAGTTAAACTATGGAATTTGCTTTCACAAGGAGTTGCAATGGCCACCAATGTGGACAGCTTGAAAAGAATATTGGGGCAAATCCTAGACCATACGTTTAAAACATATCCAAAGTACATTTTAAACACATAACTTCCCCCAAAGAGTCCTGGGAACTATAGCTTTTATGGCTGCTGGAAATGGCAGCTCTGTGAGGGGTTGTGGTCAGTGGGCTTTATAAGACTTGGAAACCTCTCTGCCACATCTTGAATCTTTGCACCTGGAAGAAGAAGAAGAAGAAGAGTAGTAGTAGTTTGGATTTGATATCCCGCTTTATCACTACCAGAAGGAGTCTCAAAGCGGCCAACATTCTCCTTTCCCTTCCTCCCCCACAACAAACACTCTGTGAGGTGAGTGGGGCTAAGAGACTTCAAAGAAGTGTGACTAGCTCAAGGTCACCCGGCAGCTGCATGTGGAGGAACGGGGAAGCGAACCCGGTTCCCCAGATTACGAGTCTACTGCTCTTAACCACTACACTACACTGGCTCTCATAGATAGATAGATAGATTAGATAGCTATAGATGATGATGAAGAAGAAGATAGATAGATAGATAGATATAGATGATAGATAGATGACAGACAGACAGACAGATAGATAGACAGATGAAGAAGAAGAAAAGGAGGAGGAGTTTGGATTTGATATCCCACTTTATCACTACCCGAAGGAGTCTTAATGCAGCTAACATTCTCCTTTCCTTTCCTCCCCCACAACAAACACTCTGTGAGGTGAGTGGGGCTGAGAGACTTCAAAGAAGTGGGACTAGCCCAAAGTCACCCAGCAGCTGCATGTGGAGGAGCAGAGACACGAACCTGGTTCACCAGATTACGATTCTACTGCTCTTAACCACTACACCACACTGGCCCCCGTGACATCCTGTTACCTCCACACAATGCTGCTTTTGTCCTACTCAGTAGAGGGACCTACCACCAAACGTCTCTTCCCCCATTGCACCTTCCACAGTCACCTCACAGTTCTGAATCTGGAAATTGCTGATTCTGGGCTGGGTTTTATGCCTCTAACTTGGACATATTTCTCCCAGTACTTGCATTCGTGCCAGTATAATGAATCTTCCCTCCTTGTCTATTGGAGCATATTTGGATATTATTAGAATAGGTGATAAAGACAGGAGTTTTACTGTTCGGGAACTTCCTGCTCCTTCCTCTCAGGTTGCCTTTTCCAGACTACAGTTCCCTTTCTTTGATACCATTTCCTTGGAAGGTAGCAAGCAGGTTATCAGCATACTCATCCACTATCATTAGTAGCTTTGGATTGAGGGAGGGGGTTAGGTCAAGAATGGAAAACGACTCCTCCAAGTCCACCTCCTGAGCCTCACAATGGTGTAAAAGCATGTCTCTGAGTTCAAGTTGCAGCCTTGATAGATGTCATTCATTTCTTTAGCCACTGAAACTAATAGGGACTTAATGAGCTCAGACCTATCCGCATCTTGATGTACCTCCAAACTTCAGTTTCTTTGCTGGTAAGTCCTGTCTGCGGGGCCAAACTCAGCATTCCTGTCTCCGCTAACCCAATCAGTGTACCAGTTATGGCATTCAAACCAGAAACTTCCCTTTCCAATGCACCAATTCTGCTACAGATTCCCTCTGCTGTTTGTTTTGTCAAGAGATATTGGCCGCGTAAAAGTTCCCGCAGCAAGTGAGTTTCGGTCTATGTTGTGGCCGAGCCCATTTTGCCAAAATTGTTATCACACATTGTTGAAGTTTCATTATGTGGAGGAAGCCGAGGTTGCCTGGGAGCAAATGTATCAGTTACTAACAAGTCTGGATCAACTAGCCAGTGATTAAAGCTTTCGTTAGAGGCCTGTGTAGCAAATCCTCTGACTTGAGATTGTAAAGGAAAAATCCCAGGTGTGGAACTGCCCAGCCACCTGGCCCTTAGGGATAGGCCCACTGGTTTCTGCGGAGTTAAATAAAAGAAGTCCAGCCACTGGAGCAAGGACAAGACAGGGTTTATTGCGCAATAGGTTACAGTCAAACTGCACACCCAGAGCAGTGTTACAAGAACTTTTAAAAAGTTCTATCATATCCCAGAATACAGTTTGGAAACATCATTACTACATCATCACTAAAGGGAAGGGTTATACATGATTGACATATAGGAAAGACAAGATTTGCATATGGGGGAAACAGAGCAATATCAGGGAGATAGCCCTGGGCCAATGTGAATTGGTGTTAAGTATTGGCAAGGATACCTTGGGCACTTATCTGGGAGAGAACAATGGGATTCCGGTTGAGGGATATTAGCCCAGTGGCTTCCTGAAGCACCCAGAGATTACCTGCTGAGGCATTTCCCTGTGCACATGGTCTCTCGACTACTGGATCATGGCAGAGAGATGGGTTCCCTTAAGGGCATCACTCCATACCCCAAATGAGTTTACTCAGGAGGAGACTTTGCTTAGGTGACCCCCCCCCCATAATTTCCGTAACAAGATAAGGCATCTCCAGCCCCACTTCTTGCATACACACCATATAAGGTATCAGGGCTTTCTATATAAGATAAATTAATTAATTGCATATTGCCGCAAATGCTTTGCAGTTACCCGCAACCTCCCTTGCTCCAGCTGCTCCAGTTGCTGATTCACAATATTGCAGCATAGATGTTTGGCCTAAATTTGGCAAAGAAGTTCCGGATGATTTATCTGAAGCACTGCGGGTCTGTGCTCATGTGGTAACCATATTAAGACTGTTGCAACTGCAGAGCCTCCTTCAGTAGAGACGAGTTCTAATCTTTCCTTATCAGCTGAGTCACAACAGCTGCTCTCCCAGTGCCCGTCCTCCAATTAAAATATACGGCCACTTAAAAGTAAAAGTAAAACACATATGCTCCTTGTCTGTTTGTTGCAGTTAACATTAACAGCTGAGGCAACTGACTTTAAAACTATTCAGAATAAAAACAAATTAAAATAGACCACCGTGCTGAAGGGCAAACAGCCTTACTTATTATCAGAGAACTATTCCTTATGTTGTTTGGGTTAAGTATACTTAGAATACAGTCCAAATCTTGCATAATATAATATAATATAATATAATATAATATAATATAATATAATATAATATAATATAATATAATAATGCAACACAAACCATCAGTGCAGCAGTTGCATGACCTCAAGTATATATAAATATATACCAGGAATTAAAAGTGTGAAATAACAGCTGTGAAACAGTGTGGAACAGCTGTTGATCTAAATAATTTACTGTTAATTGGTTCCATGGGCACTGCTGGGAGTGCAATGCCAAGAAGTTACATAATAGGGTGACAATGGCGGAGATGGTGGATGGCAAATGCAGGTGTTTTCTCTGCTTTTCAAAAGACTTCCTGGTGCATTGGAACATCATCTGAATCACTACAGCTGGAATGGACAACTGTGATGATCCAGGTTGAAACACACACACAGGAGCACATTTATTCAACAACGAGGAAAGAGAAAGAGAAAATAACAAGAAGTCAAAACAAAGGAAATTAATCCAACAGCCCAAGAGAAATATGACCTCCTCCATCTCTTCAAGTAATTGTCTTCTTAATAATTTTGAAGTAAAAGAAGGTCTCAGAAAAGCAACTGTGCTCCATCCACCTACAGTACATAGCAAATGTTGCGTAGATTTTGGTGAACTACTTAAGCACTGTTTTACATATGCATGCTTATCAGAGGAACATAAGGCAGTCCTGCTGAGTCAGACCAAAGGTCTATCAAATCCAAAACAAAATAAAAAATAAAAAAATCCTTCAGTAGCACCTTAGAGACCAACTAAGTTTGTTCTTGGTATGAGTTTGGATTTGATATGAGTTTGGTATGAGCTTTCGTGTGCATGCACACGAAAGCTCATACCAAGAACAAACTTATTTGGTCTCTAAGGTGCTACTGAAGGATTTTTTTAAAATTATTTTTTACTATGGCAGACCAACACGGCTACCTACCTGTAACTATCAAATCCAGTAACCTTTTTCCTGAAGTGGTTCCTCCAGGCAGCCTTGCAAACAGCCCACTGATGTTCCCCGGTAGCTGGTGATATGCATGGATACAACTCATTCTAGAGGTAGCATATATATCCATCAAGACTAGTAGCTAATTTTGTGCAGCATAGTAAGTAAAGTAAGCAAGTAAAATTTTATTTATACCCTGCCCTCCCCGGCCAAGATTGGGCTCAGGGCGGCTAACATCAAATATCAAATACATTAAAAAAAAACAATCAAACAATTGATTAAAATACAGCTTAGAAATTAGAATCAGGATAAAATTAAATGACTGCCCACAAATTACCACCATAGGGGTCGGGAACCTCAAGTATTCATCAGGGCCAGCTATCCATGTTGGTCCCACATGAACCGATAAAAGGGCCAAAGAGGTAACTTACAGGGTCCCATGATGGGGGGGGGGTCAAACTGGGCCATTTACTCACTCAGAATACTTGTTGAAGAGTAACAGATACAGCAGCTTTGTTCAGGCAGGGCTTAAAATGGTAATTCAGTTACAAAGACAGGCTTAAGTCTAGCTTAAGATGGTGTCTGAGCAGTGGAGGTCAGACGTGCAGATGTTCTCACATTTCTGGAATGAGGTAAAAGAGCAAAGAGGAAGTACCTGGCCAGGTGAAGAGATTACATATGGCTGTGCCTTCCCCCTCTCAGGGCACAGTGGGAGTGGCTCTCAGAGTTCTCTCTGGCAGATTTACAGGAAAACTGTGAGCTTCAGCTGCCTTCATGTGCCTATCTAGCAAACATGCCATTTTGGTTGGACTGCATTGTACCAGTAAATATCCCACATTACCTTTGACTTAACTTTGAAACAACTTAAATAAAGTTACGTTCACTTAGTTGCATAATATATTATATGTGTCCCAGCATAAGGCATCATATCTTGGATTGCAAATATCTTGCATCCTGAGCTAAAAGTCAAAGCTCAGTCTCTTATCCATTCCTGTTCCCATTAGCCTAAGACTGTTTGCTGGAGAAAGAGAATCAACATGCCCATTCTCTTCAGTAGCTTGGAAGCAAAGAGCTCACCCCACCCAAGATGAATGCCTACAGATTAGCATATGCATAGACCTGTAACAGTATCTCTTTCAGTTACAGGTAGGTAGCCGTGTTGGTCTGCCATAGTCAAAACAAAAATAAAAAAATCCTTCCAGTAGCACCTTAGAGACCAACTAAGTTTGTTCTTGGTATGAGCTGTCGTGTGTATCTGAAGAAGTGTGCATGCACACGAAAGCTCATACCAAGAACAAACTTAGTTGGTCTCTAAGGTGCTACTGGAAGGAATTTTTTATTTTTGTTTTGAGTATCTCTTTCATTTGACATAGTCAAATGATAGTAGTACCATACAGATACATTATAGATTTATTTCCATTTCTATATGCATTAAACAATTATACTTAACATACCAGTGAACTATGACCCTTCCCAATTCTGGAATTAATGTTCGAAATCATCCTAGTTTCACCAGGGATCACAGGACAGCATAAACGCACCGAAATATAAAGGAACGGAACTGGGAGAAGGAATCCACTCATGCCTCTGTAAGATCTGTAAATGCTAGCCAACTCTGCCATACACTTCTATTGATAAAGCAGTTTAAATGTCAAGAAGCCATTTCCATTCCCCATAGATACATTTTTTTTTAAAAAAAAACAAGTCATTGACTTGAATGTGTAAGAGAACATTATTTTAAAAACATACAGTCCTTGGTGCTGAAGTCAATTATTTGCTTCCAAGAAGGCTGCAGCAATCTTTCTTCATTTATACAGGAAAGTGGTTTTTTTTTTTTTTGAAGGTGACCCACATTACCATTGTGTTAATAAAAATGCAGCATGTGTAGCAAACTATTTTATCTCTTCCCTTCACTGACTGCTCAAAGATGGAAATGTTCTCTAGGGAAGTACTGTGACCATAGAGGAGAAAGCCCATCATTGGGAACGAGAAGGCCAAGATCTCCTGACGTAATGCTAAGTCTCTTGCGAGCTACTTGTAAATGGCCCATTTTGCCTCTTGTGTCTCATGTCTATCTGAGGTTGAGGACTTCTCCTGCCTATGTTTGCTGCTGGCCAAATTGTATCATTTCCTCATTGTGCCTCATCCTGTCAGGGGCTCAATCCCATAATTGGTGTAAATTTAGAGGTATGATGAAGCTTCCCTGGGCAGAGTTCATTGGGCAAATCTTATTCAAGAGAGGAACATTAGGTGAGAATCGCTGAACAGCTGAAAAATAATTTTGTTTGCAAGAGGATATATCTTCTATTCTGCTGGCTTGGCTTGGCTTTGGACCTCTATTATACCAGAATGACAGGTCAGCTTTGTAGAACAGTTGCTTTTTAGAGCTGCTGACTTCCTTTACACTTACTTAAGGTTGTAATTCTGGTCTCAGTGAATTAAAGACAGGCCTCTTTGAAATAGGGCGGTCAGTGGATTAAACGATCAGTATTTTGCAGTTCAATCCTTTACTTGTCTATGGAGAAGCAATTCCCAAATGATTTCCATGGAACTTGTTCCCAAGTCTGTATATGACTGGAGACTTAATCATCTACACTGGGCAAATTAAAGAATAGATTAAAGTGATTAATTAACTCAGAGGCAGTATTGTGCAGTGGTTAGAGTGTCAGACCAGGACCCCAAAGTGCAAGGTTCAGTTCATTACTCAGCTATGAAGCTCACTGGGTGACCTTGGGTTAGTTGCGATCCCTCAGACCAACCTACATCACAGGGTCATTATAAGGACAGAATAGGGAATAAAAGAACATTGAGCTCCTTAGAAGAAAGGCTGGGGTAGAAATGCAATAATAAATAAAATAAATGTACTTTTAAGAAAGTGGTATATAGGGCTCCCATCTCCAATTTTTATCCTACTATCCATATGAGGTGGCTTAGAAGGAGAGGTCCCCTAATATTCTTTACAGCTAAGTGGGGATTCGAACTCCCCATTCCTAGTGTGATGCTCCAACCCATGGGTAGGCAAACTAAGGCTTTGGGGCTGGATGCAGCCCAATCGCCTTCTAAATCTGGCCCATGGACAGTCTGGGAATCAACATGTTTTTACATGAGTAGAATGTGTCCTTTTATTTAAATTGCATCTCTGGGTTATTTGTGGGGCCTGCCTGGTGTTTTTACATGAGTAGAATGTGTCCTTTTATTTAAAATGCATCTCTGGGTTATTTGTGGGGCCTGCCTGGTGTTTTTACATGAGTAGAACGTGTGCTTTTATTTAAAATGCATCTCTGGGTTATTTGTGGGGCATAGGAATTCATTCATATTTTTTTTCCCAAAATATAGTCTGGCCCCCCATAATGTCTGAGGGACAGTGGACCGGCCCCCTGCTGAAAAAGTTTGCCGACCCCTGCTCTAACCACTACACCACCCAAACTCCCATTTGGGCATTACAAATACCTCAATTATCAATGCTTCTTGGAGGGCACTGAAAGCAGTGAATAAAACAAGTCAACAACCAGGCGCTGTGGCGGGGAAAAGCTCTTCTTTAAAACGTTATATTTCATTTATTATTTCAGCAACAATAACGGGTTCTCTTAACTCTCAGCAGGGATTGGCAAATGTGTCAGTTTTGGCTTCACTCAGAACTGGGGAAGGGGGTGGCGCATTCTTGATGTGCCTGATCCACACCGACACAAGCCAACTGCTGCTGATGCCCAAACTCCAGATTTCTTGCCTTGAGCATGAGATTGGACAGTTATTTATTTATTTTGTTCAAAAGGATTTCTAAGCCACTTCATATTTCTCTCTCTCTCTTTTTTTTTAAAAAAAGCACCGTTTAAGTGGTACACAAAAATATACTTCAAAATAATAATTAAAAAATACTGATAAAAATGCAATTATGATTTGAAAAGCAGCCAAAAGGTATTGTAAAAGAAGGTAAAACCAGAATTCCATAAGAGCAGGGCCAATCTTATGAGTTAGGGAAAACCTGGGCCAAAAACTGTGGGCCATATCTAGCATTCTCTGCCTAGCAGATGGCAGAATTTAAAGGTTGCACGACAAATCGGGTTCTCACTGGTGAGAGCACGTGTTGCGGTGGGGGCTAGAAAGACACCTCCCTGGTCGCTGGGTGGGCTGGCTAGCTGGCCACAGCTCCTATAGGTCCCTGCAAGTTGCTGAGTAGAACCGAATGTATCAATGTTGTGATGGACAGCCCAGCATCCTTTATATTGCCATGCATGCAGGGAGATCCTCCTCTTGGCTGCGTGCTTTGGATCACCCACCCTCCCTCCCTCCCTTTATTTAGGCCTCTGCATTTGACCTTGCAACAGCCTGTCATGGGGTCGTCTGCTTTGGGGGCAGGGGCCCAGTAGGAATTTTGTCCATCTGGCTGATTGGCTGTTGCCATTTGGTCTTTGCCTACTGCAGTAGCAACTAGTCACAACTTGTAAGGTTGGCGGTTAGGCATTGGTTCTTGTGTTGGTTACTGGAAGGATGCCCTCCCCCTTCCAGAATGATGATGGTGCAGGGAATTCCGTTAAAGGAATCCAGGGGCTCGATATGCTTTTGTCCGAACCCCCGGTAGGGGGACAGGGCCACGCAAGAGCCCCTGGGACCCCTGGGGAGAGGGAGGGCCCTGCTCCTCCCGGCCTCCTTAACGCTCCCCAGGTGGCATTCTCCTGACGCTGACCGAAAGTCAGCTCTGTCCCGGCGGACAGCTACTCTGAACCAATGCCTACGCAACCACTCACATAATTTGAATTTTAATAAAGTTGTGGCCTAAATTATTGCCAAAAAACCCCAAACAAATATTATGTCTCTAGTCTGAGTTCTTGGGGGGGGTGTCTTGGGGACCTCAACACGCAAAGCAACCCAGCACAACAGTTGCACTAGCAGAAGCTTACGCAACAGCTGGTTTTTGTGTGATCCATTGCACAAGCATCTTTCGTAATGTTCTTGTGTTTTCCCTCGCACAACAATGGGGTTCTTGTTGGGTATTCCATTACATAACATTCCTTGGTAATGTACTTGAGTTTTTCCTTGCACAACAACATCCTGCCAGCACAAGTATACCACTAACTCACTGTACTTACAAAATAGAAAATTCTTTCCAGCAGCACCTTAGAGACCAACTGAGTTTGTTCTTGGTATGAGCTTTCGTGTGCATGCACACTTCTTCAGATACACTTCTTCAGATGCACACGAAAGCTCATACCAAGAACAAACTCAGTTGGTCTCTAAGGTGCTGCTGGAAAGAATTTTCTATTTTGTTTCGACTATGGCAGACCAACATGGCTACCCACCTGTTACTGTACTTATGCAACGTGGAATATAACCCTATGTCCTTCTAAGACATCTGGAGCAACAGATGTTTCATTTACAGCAAATGGCCTGTAAGATGAGATGACCTTCCAACTTCATTATTCTGTTCTTTGAGAATAAACCCCGACTTGACCCTCTTGTGTGACCTTCACAAAGACATATTCCACTTTGAGTGGCTAGGTAGGGCCATAGCTCAATGAAATCAGCTGCTTTGCATGCAGATTAAGGTCCCAGGTTCAATCCCAGGCAGCTGCAGGTAGGGCTGTGTCAGGAAACTCTCCTTGCCTCGGCAGGTAGCGTTCCCGGGTCATTTGCAATACAGGGAACCACCATCCCCAGTGCGCAGTTCGTCGTCTTCCTCGAGCGGAGGAAGCAACCGTTCCTCCAGTGGGGAGGGGGAGATGGAAGCAGGAAGTCGGGGCAGGGGCTGTGACAGTGTTGGAGAGCCTCAGCACCAAGCAGGAAGCAGGGGACAGGGACCTTTTCCCACGCCCCGTTTTCGTAGGGAGGAAGGACGTGGAAGGGGGAGGCGGGGGTTCAGAATCCCGCGCCTCTTATGTTGGACCAGAAACCGGAAACTGACATTCCCGGACTCTGCAGAGGGATGAGCTGGACGTCTTTACTGTTACTCCACTGTAAATATCTGCACAATAAAGATCTTAGTTTGTAGAAGTTCGGAGTCAGCCTGATTCCTCATAAGCAACCACTGAGAGTCCTTACAGGCTGGGAGAGATCCTTGCCTGAAACCCTAGAGAGCCACTGCCAGTCAGTGTAGACAATGCTTTGCTAGATGGACCAATATTCTGACCTGGTATAAGGTGACTTCCAACATTCCTTTGTAAGGATGACCCACTCAAATTTGTTTTCCGAACCAGCCATCTCAAACACAGCAAACACAGCATCCGTTCTGGCAGTGACCTACATTTTTGCATTCCTTTAACTCGCTACCACTAGCGATGCTAAATACGGTACAACTTCGTGAACTGGCCGGTGTTTATTTCGGAAGACATGCAGCTCAGAATTTCATTGCCACCCAGCCCGACTGTTTACCCACAGGCATGAAGTGTAATTAACTAAACTCCTTCACTCTCTTTACAAACCTGGGTAGATACACACAGACCTACTCTATTCCAATTACATTTCTTGTAAACCTTTTTTAAAAAAAAACCAAGAGAGGGAGAACGGGAGAAGCATTTTGAATAATGGTCGATTTAAATTTTATTTGCATTTCTATTCCTTTGCTTAAAGAAGTCCCATTTTGCAACTAATGAGCACTCTCCAGTCTGGGCCAATAATTCTGAATTAGGCCCAAGAGCATCTCTTACTGATTTTGAGGAACAGGCTGCAGTGGCTACTGACAGAACTGAACATCATTTCAAAAAGTTGGTGCATTTAAGTTATGCACCCCAGTCCTGGGCTCCTCTGCCCAGCATCAGCATCAACTGACAAACAAGTTGTCACACTCAATATAAGTGGCCTCCATCAACCATTATCCATTTGGAGTCTATTTTCCCCCCCACAAAGCTGTGTCTTGAAAATTCCATCTCCTCTCACCCCCTGTTTTAAAATGGTCTTCGAGAATTTAAATTTTATTGAGACTGGAAGGTATTGCAATTCCAGGGCACCAAGAATTGATATGTGAAAGGTGGGGGAGATAAGAACAATGGAGAAGCTGAAGGACCAAATGAAGTGGTCCCAGGTAAGTAAAGGAGAACAGTTTCTCAGAAACGTGACTTCCTATTTTATGACACATCTCGAACAAGAACAGCCCTGTTTTGTTTTGTTTTGTTTATTTTTACTAAGGCTCTAATCATATGCCCACTTAGGAATAAACTCTCATCAAGCCCACTGAGATTTACTCTCAAGTAAGCATGCATATAGAGGGACGCCGGTGGCGCTGTGGTCTAAATCACTGAGCCTCTTGGGCTAGCCGATCAGAAGGTAGGTGGTTCGAATCCCCATGGTGAGATGAGCTCCCATTGTTTGGTCCCTGCTCCTGCCCACCTAGCAGTTCAAAAGCACACCAGTGCAAGTAGATAAATAGGTACTGCTCTGGCGGGAAGGTAAACAGTGTTTCCGTGTGCTGCTCTGGTTTCGCCAGAAGCGGCTCAGTCATGCTATCCACATGACCCGGAAAAACTGTCTGCAGACAAATGCCGGCTCCCTCGGCCCATAAAGCGAGAAGGGCGCTGGAACCCCAGAGTCGTCTGGGACTGGACTTCATTGCCAGGGGTCCTTTACCTTTGCATTTACCTTTTAAGCATGCATATGCTCTGACTGAAAGTTGGCTAAACGCTAAAAACATTGGCAGGATTATTGTAATAAATTGCAGTTTTATAAGAGTATATATTTAAAGAAGATGAACAAATGAGCAGATTTAGTTAATTAGGATATGCAGAAGATACTAAAAATAAACTTAAGGAACCGCAGAAAGAGGTGGAAAGGAAGTCAAGCTTTGAAATGTCAAAATGATTGCATAATCAGTGAAATGTATAAACCTGAAAAGTATAAATAAAATAAATAAAAGGGTGGCTAAAACCTTAGAGCGTTATCTATCCTTTCCTATGTGCTCTACTCTGTCTGGCAGGGATCCCTCTAAGTGGAGGGAAGCTGTACCTTTTCATGTGACATTGGACTTCATCTACCATAATCCTTGACCAATGGTCATGCTGTCTAGGATTAATGGAAACTCCCATCAGAGTCCAGCAACAGGTTCCCCACCCTGTTGTATGGCATCATTATTACCCAGAGACTTTTTGACATCGAATCGCAAAAAGAAGATGCCTCTCTCCCTGAGAATTACAGGTGCCCAAAATCTTGGCCTAACTTTGCAGCTGCCCCTTATTTATCCAATATCACTTATGAATCATACAGATGGGCTTTCTCTAGATTGGAGGCGATGCCTACAGCTGTATTGCACGGCAAATTCTTGCGGGTACCAATTCATGAGCATCTTTGACCATGCATGTCCAATAAGGTGGAATCTGTTACTCACATTCTTCTGTTTTGTGAACTTTATAGTGAAAAGCGATCTCGTCTTATACTACCCCTTTTATCAAAATTTATACTCTTGCAATATTATTTGGAATTTTCTCCCGAAATCTTACGCAAATTCCTTTTAGAAGACTCTTCGAGCTCAGTATCTTATGATGTGGCCGAATTTTGCACCCTAGCTATTAGAAAACGCAAATCTCTTCGTTGAATAATATACTATGAATTCTTTTAGTGTTATTTTCTCTCTGGCCTTTTGGATTTTGTCCTCCTGTGATGATGTTGCTCGTCTTTTGATTGGAGTTGTGTTGTTTTGTATCGCTGGCGCTTGCTGTAATAAAACTGAACTGAGTATGGCACCATACAAAACCTTACTAAAACACGGAAGGACCCAAAATTCATGACATTGGGTCCCAAAGTAATAAATGGTCACATTTCCTGAAGAAAACCAAACCATACTATCTGTCTCTTTCTTTGACACTTGTCCTGTCTGTGTAATTTTGAAGCACCTTCAATAACCACTCCATTAGAGTGAGAGCAGATGAGAGATTTTCACCACTGAGCTGGTCTGATTTTTTTTTCTGTAACAAAAAGATGCAACCCCCAAATAATAATAATAAGTCTTACTGTTGTGTATTAAGCAATAACACAGTCAATATGTTTAATATAGTGTATTGTGTTGTATTACAGACCTTATTTGAATGTACAAGTTACAGCGGGAACAGCAATCATTTGCTGATTCAGGGAGCAGGATTGGGATCCTCTGCTGGATTGGTTTCCACGGGAGGGAAGACGTGCCATTGGTTCCTGCCAAAAGGTATCTTCTCCCTACTAGATGACTGTTACTATATAAACCCCAGTTTTCTCCATTCCTGTAGGCTCTTCCCTGTTGCTGAAATAAAGAGATGTTGTACTTGATTTTTGCCTCCAGTTATTAACGACACAACACTTACCACTACTCCAAATATTCAAAAAGCAATGTTAAGATTTCAAAATTCAGTCCCTTACCTCTGATTGGTGATCCAGAAGCATTTATAATATTT
The DNA here is from genome assembly GCF_009819535.1 of Lacerta agilis. Lineage (NCBI taxonomy): Eukaryota > Metazoa > Chordata > Lepidosauria > Squamata > Lacertidae > Lacerta > Lacerta agilis. The sequence goes on from NC_046328.1 coordinate 5,195,928, forward strand.
ATATGTTCCTAGCATCAAAGAATCTGGAGCTGTTCCAATGCAGGTTTTATTTAGAAGTGGAAATCTCTCTTTACACAAGCTAAGCTGCCATGAAAGACTCTGGTAGGCTTCAGACCAAAGCTGACATTTGTCTGCCTAGAGCGGGGGTAGGGAACCTGCGGCTCTGGAGCCGCATGCGGCTCTTTCGCGGCCCTGCCGCGGCTCCGGGGCGGCTGCCTGGGGCGCGGAGGTGGCGCGGAGTGGTGGGGGCACTGCGCCTGAGAACTCCTCGGCCGGAGGGAAGACGCGCCAGCCCTGCCAGCGATGGAGGGGCAGTTTGCTGGGGGGAGAGAGAGAGGGAGGGAGGGGGCAGCCGGGGGGAGGCGCGGGGGGCAGGGCCTGGTGCGACGGCGGCAGCGCAGTTGGCGGAGCGGAGCGGGGCCGTCCTCGCCGTGGCCCGCCACTGTGAGCGCGCAACAGGCGCTCCTCCTTCGGCTCCGGGGCGGCTGCCTGGGGCGCGGAGGTGGTGCGGAGTGGTGGGGGCACTGCGCTGCGCTCCTGGCCCGCCTGGGCTGCGCCCGCCGTGCCATCCTCCTGACCCGCCGCGCCTGCCCGCTTCCCTCCTTGGAGTGTCGGGCCCGGCGGGCAGCTGGGGTGTCCTTGTGGGGCTTGGCTCCGTTGTGCCTTCCCCGCTCCCCGGAGAGGCGGGCGGGCGGGGGACCTTCCCGGCGTCGGTCGCCGGATGGTGCTGCTGCCGCCTCCGCCTGGCTTTGCTGCTCCGCCTCGCCGTCCGGCGCCTCTTTGGCAGCGGGATCCGGGGGGCGCCCGGGGGCCCGGCCGGGACTCGGAGCCTTCCTGCGCCGCTGTGCAACAGGAAGGCCGGGCGGCGGCGGCGAAAACGTCCGGGCTGCTTCTGAAACCTCCGCCAACCGGTGCTTCGCCAGCGTTCGCTGCGGGCGGTGTACATGCTCAACGATGGCCCCAAGGGCGGCTCGGGGGCCCGGAGCCCCGAGGCCAGCGCGCTGCAGAGCCTGGCGCAATTCCCCCCCCAAAAAACCTGTTTTTTGCTTTTTGGCTTTTTGCCTTGCTCTCCCACCCCCCCTCTCTTTTTTTTCCTCCCCTCCTTTTTTAATCCAAGGGGAGAAATCCCATTTTTAAAACAAACAAACAAACGAAAAATAAACAAACACCCCCCACAGCTGCTGCAGCCACTCTATTTGAATTTTTATTATTACCCTTTTCTCCCTCTATCCCCCCTTTTTCTTTTCTCTTCCCCTTTTGTTTTTGTTTTCAAAAAAAGGAAAAAGAAGAAAAAGATTTCCCCCCTTTATTTTTATTTTTTAAACTACTACATATTTTTAATAGATATTCTCCCCACCCCACCCCACCCCCAATTTATATTTTTCCACCCCACTTTTCCATTCCCACCCCCCTTTTTCTTTCTTTATTAATTCGCTTGCCAACCTATCTTAGAGGGGGAAGCCCTCTCTCCCACCCACCCCACCCCCAATTTATATTTTTCCACCCCACTTTTCCATTCCCACCCCCCTTTTTCTTTCTTTCTTAGTTCGCTTGCCAACCTATCTTAGAGGGGGAAGCCCTCTCTCCCACCCACCACACCCCCAATTTATATTTTTCCACCCCACTTTTCCATTCCCACCCCCCTTTTTCTTTCTTTATTAATTCGCTTGCCAACCTATCTTAGAGGGGGAAGCCCTCTCTCCCACCCACCACACCCCCAATTTATATTTTTCCACCCCACTTTTCCATTCCCACCCCCCTTTTTCTTTCTTTCTTAGTTCGCTTGCCAAGCTATCTTAGAGGGGGAAGCCCTCTCTCCCACCCACCACACCCCCCCAAAACAACTTTGAGCTGAACCCCAAAAAACGGGGGTAGATCACTGCTGAAAGTAGATCACAGTTTCTTGGGAGTTGGCCACCCCTGGTATAAGACATGTAACTAGAATAAAATTTTTAAAAAACCAAGCAAATAATTGTAATAACTACTGTAATAAAGCACTGCTATAATTATATATAATTTCCCTAAAATTTTGGTTTCATTCGCCTTTCCGTGCTGAAATGTCACAACCTGAAGGACCATGGCTTGCCCCCCCCCCCAGTTTTGATCCTGGGTACGCCCCTGAGTCAATGCAAAAAAGTAAGAACTTATTCTTGTTGTTTTTACTAATTATACTTTGCATTGGCTCCTATACGTTATTTATTATTATTGCATTAAGGTAAGAAACAATATATGCAGCGTTATATTTGTTTTAAATGTCGCAATGGTTTTGCGGCTCCCAGGTTTTTTTTTTTCCTTTGGAAACGGGTCCAAGTGGCTCTTTGTGTCTTAAAGGTTGCAGACCCCTGGCCTAGAGCAATAGCCTGCATTTTCATGCAGGGCCAGTACCACACACCAGGGAGTCATTGGCAGGAACAGCCCATCCTATTTTGCCACTGAGGCCTGATGGTGAATGAGCAGGCAGCAAGACATTATTATTCTATTATTATAAATTAGCCATGGCTGAAAACTATGGACAGAAGAGCCACCTCGATTGGACTGTCACCATCCCTTTTGTATCAACTGGGCTACGATACCGCCCTTGTATCCCTGAGGCAAAGGCTTTGGGACATCTCAAAAAAGCGACCTGCGATCCAGATCCAATGTAATCTGTGGCCCGATTGCAGCTGGAATCCAATTTGTTGTTGTTCAGTCGTTCAGTCGTGTCCGACTCTTCGTGACCCCATGGACCAGAGCACGCCAGGCACACCTATCCTTCACTGCCTCTCGCAGTTTGGCCAAACTCATGTTAGTAGCTTCAAGAACACTGTCCAACCATCTCATCCTCTGTCGTCCCCTTCTCCTTGTGCCCTCCATCTTTCCCAACATCAGGGTCTTTTCTAGGGATTCTTCTCTTCTCATGAGGTGGCCAAAGTACTGGAGCCTCAACTTCAGGATCTGTCCTTCTAGTGAGTACTCAGGGCTGATTTCTTTGAGAATGGATAGGTTTGATCTTCTTGCAGTCCATGGGACTCTCAAGAGTCTCCTCCAGCACCATAATTCAAAAGCATCAATTCTACGGCGATCAGCCTTCTTGATGGTCCAGCTCTCACTTCCGTACCACTGCTTTTGGAAACTCCTGTAGCCAAGCTCATGCTAAATGTATTGCTTTGCAAGGCTGAGAGTGGGGTCTTGTTGTCCGGGCAGCCCAGGACCTCTATACACATTGCCCAGTCCTGGAGAGGACAGTTCAACACTGCCGGTTGGCTTCACCCCCAAAGGTGCACTCCATTCTCTCTTGAGACTGATGGATCCCAACATTTTAAGTTGGTTCCTGAATCCTGGGGCCCCCATCCATTGCTCAGCCTGATCAACTGCTGCCACCAAGGTCTGTTTTCACAAGTCTCTCAAAAAATATTTTTTAATGTGAGTTTAATGGGCATAAAAATCAGTATTTGTGTGCCTTGAGAATGAAAATTCAGGCTTATCCACACCTTCATTTCCCCTGGGGAAACCCGATCTTTAGAATTGAATTGGAACAAATGGCAACCGGGTTTTCCATGCATTGCCATTCAATCTGATTTATTGCTAGAGAGTGGGTTTTTCGGGGGAAAGTGGAGGGGCAAAGGCAAAACTGCTTGGACATATGCCCTGAAAGCATTGGGCAAGCAGAAATCTATTCAGGCCTGTGCTTTCTAGGAATGGGGCAAGCAGAAGTGTGGATGATTAGTGGAGATTTTCATTTGCAAGAATATCTGCTTTGCAGAGAACAGTAGCGAGTGCCCAAAAGATGCTTGTGCAGCTAAATCTGCAGCAAGGGAGCAGAGTCTTTGTTTCAGTGTTTATGCTAATTGATGACTCATCCCTGGGAGTCTGGGTATCTCTCAGAAACTGCCACCAAATTTAGGAAGCAGCTTATCTGAATCTCTCTCTCTGGGACTAGAGAGAGAATAGTTCATCTTGGGCGATCTTAACAAGGAAGAACCTAAAGAAAACTGGACCACATTGCTACTTGTTCAACAGCAAGTTTCTATTCACAACGGGGTTTTTTTGGGGGGGGGGGGGTAACAAGTTTAAAGACATTTTGCAGTAAAACTTTGGAACTCTTTTCTTGGTGTGGAGGGCTTATTGATTCATATGCTGCACCAGAGAATTCCGCTCACATAACTCTCACACCTTACATAATTTGTCAACCAAAAAGCAACAGGATGGTTTGTACCCCAAACTGGTGGCTTTCCTATGTGGCCATTTCCGTTGAGATTTAACAGTTAACTATTTCCCTGAGATTTCCTTCCTTCATGAGCCAAGCTACACAGACTTAAGGATCATACTGAGGAGCTCTAGCGGGTAAATACCTCTTCAGGTGTTTTTGCGGGGGGGGGGGGGGTGGCAGTGCTTTCTTGTCGCAGGGAAGCTTCTCAATGCAGTTCCTCATTAACTGTCTGAAATGGTAGAGTCCAAAAGATCCAACATGTGATAGTCCTAATTGTGCAGCTCAGTTGTATTTAGAGTCCAACGCCAGTTCACAGAATGTAGAACTTTTAAAAACTACCCTCTTTCCTCCAACAAAGGCAAAGTCATCTCTTTACACCTTCGCTAAGGCATTTTCATTAGCATAAAATAAAAAAAACAAAAAAACCACAAAATCTGCTTTGCTGTTTTTGTGACAAACTCCAGGCACTTTGCTGGGCAGTTCTAATTATGGAAAGAACAAAAGATCCTGGTGACAGGCACTTTTTAAAAAATGAATTAATGGCTCCTTTGAAACAGGAGTCAACTTCTCGCCTCCTTAGCGTAAAGACAGCAGAGTGCGGCAATTAGTGATGGATGAACCTTGGTTCTCCTCACAATTGGCTTGGAATAAGAGGAGTTATTTCTCCTCAAATCAGAAATACAGTGGTACCTCAGGTTACAAACACCTCGGGTTACAAACACTTTGGGTTACAGACTCCGCTAACCCGGAAGTAGTACCTCGGGTTAAGAACTTTGCCCCAGGATGAGTACAGAAATCGCGCGCTGGTGGCGCGGTGGCAGCGAGAGGCCCCATTAGCTAAAGTGGTACCTCAGGTTAAGAACAGTTTCAGGTTAAGAACAGACCTCTGGAACGAATTAAGTTTGTAACCAGAAGTACCACTGCACGTCTTAGGAACACAGGAACCTGCCTTCTATTTGGACCACTGGGCCATCTTGGTTCAGTATTGTCTACACTGGCTGGTAGCAGCCCCCTGGGTTTTCACTCCCACATCGCTACTTGGACTGAACATGGGTCATTCTGCACCCAAAGCAAATGCAGGCAGCCCCCTGTTTACACAGGGGTTATGCTCTGAGTCACCACGTGCGTCAGTGAATTCGTGTAAATTGAAACTGAAAAAGCCTGCAACCCCCCTGTCCCCATCCCGCCCGCCCCCCACTCTTTTAGTGATGTTTCAATGACATTCCTGGGTCACTTTTGGGTTTGGCGCGACGCATGTATACACGGTCATGCGCATATTCAACTTGCATAAACGGCGGGCTGCCGTTCAAACTCTATTGCAGCCCCAGTTGGGAACTGTCATGGGGCCCATTTGTTTTTGTGTCACCTCAGTTGAGCCCCGGGGACATCACCCAGTATCCTCCAGGAAGAAGAAGAAGAAGAAGAGTTTGGATTTGATATCAACGCTTTATCACTACCCAAAGGAGTCTCAAAGCGGCTCACATTCTCCTTTCCCTTCCTCCCCCACAACAAACACTCTGTGAGGTGAGTGGGGCTGAGAGACTTCAAAGAAGTGTGACTAGCCCAAGGTCACCCAGTAGCTGCATGTGGAGGAGCGGAGACGCGAACCCGGTTCACCAGATTACGAGTCTACCACTCTTAACCACTACACCACACTGGTGAGAGAGGAGAGAGGGGGAAAAGCTTTGGCCTTCCTGCTCACCCCTTTGCCATTGTAGGGAATGGGAGGGAGAAGAAGGGCAAACCAGTGGTACAGTCAGGTCATTTCAAGCTCCAAACTTAATAGTCTTACCCTTTGGTAAAGATGGCAATGAGTTCATTTACCTCAGTAGCAGCCAGAGGGGCAGGAGGACTTAACTGACAGCCCATCGCCGGGGTCTATGTGGCTTATTGGCAGCAGGAGGGCAGAGGTAGCAGCAAGGTTGGTGGAGCTAATTTGGGGGGCTTGGGTGGCTGCATTGAAAACATTGAACCACAAAAATTCAGTTCACTCTTAAAACCAACCAACCAACCAACCAGTACAGGTGCCACACTGTGCCATTAGGTGCTCATGGTCTGTGCTAAATCTAGCATGTGCTACTCTTTTAGAAGGTCACTTCTATAAGCATGAGAAATTCACCAGGACAGCCAGCCAGCCCTGCTATTTCATCGATGTTCCCTTTCCTTCCCATCCACGGCCAATCCTTCCTCGGAAGTTAGCTGACAAGAATGTAAGAAGAGCCTTGCTGGATCAGGCCAATGACCCATCTGGTCCAGCATCCTTTTCTCAAATAATAATAATAATAATAATAATAATAATAATAATAATAATAATTTATTTACACCCCACCCACCTGGCTGGGTTTCCCCTGCCACTCTGGGGGGCTCCCAACAGAATTAAAAGCACAATAAAACATCAAACATTAAAAACTTCCCTAAACAGGGCTGCCTTCAGATGTCTTCTAAAAGTCAGACAGGAGGGCGTTTCACAGGGTGGGTGCCACTACTGAGAAGGCCCTTTGCCTGGTTCCCTGTAACCTTACTTCTCTCAGGGAGGGAACCACCAGAAGACCCTCAGAGCTGGACCTCAGTGTCCAGGCTGAATGATGGGGGTGGAGCCGCTCCTTCACAGAGCTCGCAAACCATCCCTGAGTGCAACAAACCTCCTGCAGTGTCTGGCGACTGGTATTCAGAAGCTTATTCCCTACTACAGCATTGCCATCATGGCTAGCCTTATCCTCCCTGAATTTGTCTAATCCTCTTTTCAGAACCATCCAAGCTTGTGGCCAATATGACCACTTGTGGGAGTGAAATCTATAGTTTAACGAAGCTCTTGGAGCAAAATGGAAAGAGCCAACATTGATGATTCTGCAGTATCCATTAGTTCTCTGGACACAGAAAGAGTGTCTTGTGTGTCCCTGCTCCTGAATGGATGTCCTAGGATGCCTGAGCACAGCCACTTGAGATTCCATTTACTAATGAGGTGAAGGGAGATCAGAGCGATGACACAGAGTGACTGGCTTTGTTTGCCCTTTAGTTACTCCCTGGCCTTCCTTAAAAGCTGCATAAAGAACACATCTTCATAATCTTTGCATTGCTTTGCCTCAGTAACAACAAAGGTTGTTTTCTTGATAGGGTTTCTCTTGGCACTTGGATATCCTGATGGGAGACAACTATTGACTCCTATTGACATTGGTCTCTAGGTCTAGAAACAGCTGCACTAGGAGTTGTTTTAATGGAAAACAGACGTGTACAACACTGCAATTACTTAGAATATGTCAAGCAGTCAGTGGACCCATTTTGTTCTCTTTAAAAAAAAAAAACTCCTTCTGAGGGCTGGTATATCGTTGTGGCAAATAGCATATGCCAGAAAGTCCTACATTCAGATCTCAGGACAAAGCAGATGTGACAGTGCAGGATTGGATCCTGTGTGGACATAAGAAACTGCCTGTCAGGAATGCTTTGATGGTGTTTCCTGCTTGGCAGGGGGTTGGACTGGATGGCCCTTGTGGTCTCTTCCAACTCTATGATTCTATTCTATGAGTCACACAGCTGGTCCATCTAGCTCAACATTGTCTACACTGACTGGCAGTAGACAGTGGACATTCCCAGTGCACCTGGAAATGACAAGGGAAGCAGATGCTCTACCACTGAATTATATCCCTTCCTCAAATAAATATCCAGGTTGAAACCTGATGTAGAAACAATGGAAAGTGCCTTATACCATTGTCCAATCTAGGTCATTATTGTCCACATTGACTGGAAGCAGTTCACCAGGTTTTCAGACAGGACTATTTCTCAGCTCTAACTGGAGATGCCAGGGGTTGAACATGCATGCAGCTATGACAGACAGACATGTTGGGTTAACACGAGAAATCTGGAATGTGGAGCTAGCGGGCCTCCCATTGTTGCTGGACTCCAAATCCCATCTCACCCCACCCAGTTTTAGCAATGGCCAGGCATGAGGGGAGTTGCAGTTGTACAACATTTGGCAGGCCATAGATTTCCCAACCCCTAGTTTTCTGTCTCAATCCACTTTTTCTTCCTGGAACATCACTAAGCTAACATGGGTAAAAGCAGGGAAGTGCCAAATTAAATTAGGGAAGATTAAATAAAAGAAATTAGCAAAGGCAATACAACCGTCTCCAAAGCTCCTTCTGCAGCACCAGACCAACAGACCCAGATCCGTCCACAACCCTTCTGCTTCCAGCCTCATCCTTTGCACACATAAACACACACACCGATTTTATTGGGGGCCATTTAATGGTTTCTCCAGTTGCAACTTGTGCAGGATGCAATGCTTTAGGTTCTCATTTGTGCAGCACTCATTCTTGGCTCCAAGGTGGTCTTTTCCATCATGGCAGAACCTCAACCACGGATGAGTCCATGATATCGACCTCAGACGTTTCCTCCTGCAACAAGTGCTAGCCATCGGAAGCCCAGTTCACAATTTCAAAATGTGTCTTTTCTCAGAGGAGAGAGCAAAGTTCTCTACCATTCACAGTACACATTGCTCTAAATATACGCACACTGCTCCTTACATATTCAGCAATACAGCAGGGAAAGGTGTATATGCCCCCACACCCCACCCATTATTTTTTGATTACGGTACTTCAATATCCCTGTCTGGATGAAGGACAGAATTTTCTCTTCAAATAGGAACTGTGCATGAGAGTATTTCGAATAATGTGATTTCTGAAAATGCAACAGTATAATGTTGAGAGCCGAGTGTGTTATAGAAACAATGATGATTATTAAATAGCCAACAAGAACAACAAAAAAGAGTCCAAGCCATCAGGAAAAATGAGAAGGCTCAATGTTGCTAATCAAGGGTTGTTATAGAAAAGAGCCATTTCATTTCAGACCGTGGCTGAATCTCGATGCCCAGGGCTATCCGATTGCTGAGTATCTGCTGGGGTGGGTTTAGAGGAGGACGTTTGGTCTGTTCACATTAAATATGGACAAATCCCCCCCTCCCCTGCCACCCAATGGCTACGGATCCTCATGGCTACATGACCTGCAGGATTAGAGAAAGCCTGCCTCTGAATACCGGTGGTTGAAGAATATGAATGAAAAGCACTTCTCCTAGGAACCTGGGTAGCCTCCGTGGCAACACTGTTATGAAAGAGTTAGGCTGCTGGCCTGATCCAAGGGCAGTGTTCAAACTCCACCAAATACTGGATGGGTGACACCTGGCTTGAGAGCAGTACATGTGAAAAGGATCTAGGAGTCTTGGTAGACAACAAACTTGACATGAGTCAACAGTGTGATGCAGCAGCTAAAAAAGCCAATGCAATTCTGGGCTGCATCAATAGGAGTATAGCATCTAGATCAAGGGAGGTAATAGTACCACTATATTCTGCTCTGGTCAGACCTCACCTGGAATACTGTGTCCAGTTCTGGGCACCGCAGTTCAAGAAGGATACTGACAAGCTGGAACGTGTCCAGAGGAGGGCAACCAAAATGGTCAAAGGCCTGGAAACAATGCCTTATGAGGAACGGCTTAGGGAGCTGGGTATGTTTAGCCTGGAGAAGAGAAGGTTAAGGGGTGATATAATAGCCATGTTCAAATATATCAAAGGATGTCATATAGAGGAGGGTGAAAGGTTGTTTTCTGCTGCTCCAGAGAAGCGGACACGGGGCAATGGATTCAAACTACAAGAAAGAAGATTCCACCTAAACATTAGGAAGAACTTCCTGACAGTGAGAGCTGTTCGACAGTGGAATTTGCTGCCATGGAGTGTGGTGGAGTTTCCTTCTTTGGAGGTCTTTAAGCGGAGGTTTGACAGCCATCTGTCAGGAATGTTTTGATGGTGTTTCCTGCTTGGCAGGGGGTTGGACTGGATGGCCCTTGTTGTCTCTTCCAACTCTATGATTCTATGAAATAACGTAAGCCAAAACAGAAGCTCTCACGGTTATACTCAGGAAATAGAAGTGTGTTAAGGCATTGAGTATAGGAACATATTCCCTATACCAGGCATAGGCTACCTTCGGCTCTCCAGATGTTTTGGCCTACAACTCCCATGATCCCTAGCTAACAGGACCAGTGGTCAGGGATGATGGGAATTGTAGTCCGAAACATCTGGAGAGCCGAAGGTTGCTGACCCCTGCCCTATACCAAACCAGGTCATTGGTCCATGTAGCTCAGTACTGCCTACTTTGACTGGCAGTGGCTTTTTACAGTTGGGGGGCAGAAGAGCTTCTCCCAGCCCTGTCATGAGGACTGAACACTGGAACCTCTGAGTGCAAGCCGTATGCTCCGCAGTTGAGCTCTAGCCATTCGGAGCCTGACATGTTTTGATGGCAGGTGCTTCACCTAGAGTGCCTCTGTTGTGAACACTGTTGATTGCAAGAGCACCATTGCTTCAGTTAGATGCAGAGCACCTTTTTTTAAAAAAAAACCTCTATGATTCCTGTAGTGCTCCTGAAGATATCAATTGGTTGAACCACACTAAGCATATTCAACACCACAGTAAACTTCCAGGTGTTGAGCACCAGTTGAACTCCTTTCATCTTCCTTGCTTTCACCTCTTTTCTCAGACTCAGCCCCTCTCCTCCTATATGACGTGGTGGGATCCCAAATGAACCATACCATTTCAGTCTACAAAAAGGGGTCACCATTTCTCAATATCCCTAACATACATAAAACCATAGGCTTGTGCAGCACATATATTATGGTGTCCCCTGCTGAAAGATTATTTCCTGGTTGGTAAAATGAAAGATGGGTAACCTTTGTTCCTTAAGAATCCGCAGACTACAACTCCCATCATTCTTGACCACTGGCCAGGGTGGCTGGAGCTTATGGGAGTTGGAGCTCAGCAACAGCTGGAAGGTCACAGGATTTCTGCCCCTTGGGTAAATGAATGAATGGTATTGGAACAATGCTTGCTAAATGCTAGTGCATGTCAGCTGCCATGATACTGTCAAGTGTTGCTGTTGCTGCAAGTTAGCTGTCAGATAACATCAAACATGGCTGTTAAATGTAAGATTTGTCTGAGAATTTATTTAAATATAAAGTTAAAGGTACCCTTGACCGTTAGGTCCAGTCGCGGGCGACTCTGGAGTTGCATGCTCATCTCGCTCTATAGGCTGAGGGAGTCCGCGTTTGTCCACAGACAGCTTCATTTGGCCAGCATGACTAAGCTGCTTCTGGTGAACCAGAGCATTGCATGGAAACAGCGTTTACCTTCCCGCCGGACTGGTACCTATTTATCTACTTGCACTTGACGTGCTTTCGAACTGCTAGGTGGGCAGGGGCTGGGACTGAACAACGGGAGATCACCCAGCCGTGGGGATTCAAACTGCCAACCTTCCGATCGGCAAGCCCTAGGCTCTGTGGTTTAGATTACAAATTTCAGCAGCATCCTATGCGAGGCCAAAATTTGGCATTGTCGGGCAGCAGAGGAATCAACCGCCCCGGCAGGTTGCCTGGAACAAACAAGGCAAGGAAAAGGCCTTACCATCTGCTTTTATTCAATATTTACAGAGAGAGGCTTAGGAATGTGGCCTCTCGGATTAATGGCATTGCTCCGAGGGAAACTCCACCCCCTCCTTCTCTCCCACCTCCTCATGAGTCATTGCTATGGGTGCTGGAAAGTGCCCTCTGCCTTTGAGCTCTTTGCTCTCCTTCTTTCAAGGCCCGCCGTGTTCTGGGAGGGGGGGTCTGGAATGCTTTCTAAAGACACTGAGTCCGTTAGCTGTCACTCCACTTCTTCTTCTTCTTCTTCTTCTTCTTCTTCTTCTTCTTCTTCTTCTTCTTCCTCCTCCTCCTCCTCCTCCTCCTCCTCCTCCTCTCCCATTATTTCCCAGCTCCCCCCCTCATCTGCCTCTGAGCTGTGACCTCCCTCAAACCCCTGCTTTAATTCTGAACTGCCTTCTTCTTCTCTGGAAGGGTCAGGCTGCGGAGGCTGTCTCCACCATTCCTCCTCTTCCCATTCCCTGACAGGCACAGTGCCTGCCTCTCGCCTTCCACTTGACTCTATTCACTACATCACAGTTGTGACACCCTGTGGCACCCTCTAGGGCAGGCATCCCCAAACTCGGCCCTCCAGATGTTTTGGGACTACAACTCCCATCATCCCTAGCTAACGGGACCCAAAACATTGTAGTCCCAAAACATCTGGAGGGCCGAGTTTGCAGGTGCCTGCTCTAGGGTCAGTGGCCAGTGTGGTGGAACCGGGTGTGCTGCCTTAAATCCACCTCTGAATGTTGACAGCCAAACTATGACACCCCACCTCCCCAAAATACCCACAATTCCCACCTGCAAAGAAGGCAGTGGTTTGGCAACGTCCCTTTCAGCCCACCCCTACATCTAACTCCCATCAGTAATTGTCTTTAAGCTTTAATTCCACCCTCCCCCCCCCTGCCGCCATAGCCTCAATATAGGAATTGACCCTAGATTTATGGTTTCGGTTGCTATGGTAATTTATATATTGTCACCGTTGTAATAACTTCATCAGAAGGAAGGCATCTGCAAGTAATATGGGCACCTTTGCATAATTTAGTACTAACCCATTCATAACTCATCGTGCCATTTGCAACACCCAGATGGGGGGCAGGGGGGGCAGCGGGAATTAAAAACAAATCGAAATAAATCACTCCCTTACCAAAGTCAATAAAGAGATGAACTGGGGGAGCCATTAGTAGGAAATACATGATGAAAAGATGTCAGGAATATTCCTAACAGATTTGGGCAAAACCTTCATGGTTCGGTTCATATCAGTCCCATTGAGTTACGGTAAATCCTAAGTCCTTAATAATCTCCCACAATTAAAAACCTAATAATGTCAGCAATGTATATTTTCTGGAACATCCTCCAGTTGACCTGTAAGCAAAATTAAAGAACCAAAGGTTAACAGAAAGCAGGAGGAGCCAACTGGGCTGCGCTCCAGATGCTGTGGGCTCCAACTCCTATGAGCCTCAGCAAGCAAGGCCAATGGTTAGGGATGATGGGAGTTGGGGTCCAACGGTGGGTGAAGAGCCACAGGTTCTGCACCCCTGATTTAGATGATGAAACTGTAAAGAAGCTCAACTATGAAGCAGGAAGTTGTTGTTGTTTAGTCACTTATTCGTGTCCGACTCTTCGTGACCCCATGGACCAGAGCATGCCAGGCACTCCTGTCTTCCACTGCCTCCCACAGTTTGGTCAAACTCATGTTGGTAAATTCAAGAACACCATCCAACTATCTCGTCCTCTGTCGTCCCCTTCTCCTTGTGCCCTCCATCTTTCCCAGCATCAGGGTCTTTTCCAGGGAGTCTTCTCTTCTCATGAGGTGGCCAAAGTACTGGAGCCTCAGCTTCAGGATCTGTCCTTCCAGTGAGCACTCGCGGCTGATTTCCTTCAGAATTGATAGGTTTGACCTTCTTGCAGTCCATGGGACTCTCAAGAGTCTCCTCCAGCACCATAATTCAAAAGCATCAATTCATCGGCGATCAGCCTTCTTTATGGTCCTACTCTCACTTCCATACATCACTACATATGTTGTAAAAGGGTGCACCTCTTGTTGTCCCTCACAACTAGGGAGAGTTCTGTTGCACCCAGAACCATCTTGTGAGGTTTCCAGTGGCACCTGGCCACTCACTGTGATAGGATTCTGGATTTGGCCTGATCCAGAAGCACTCTTCTCATATTGTTGCAATCTTAATATGGTCCAAAGAAAGCATCAGACAGAGAAGGGAGAGCCAAGGCTGAATCTACTCAAAACAGAATAAACGTCCATGACAATGCCACCTTAGGGAATAGCCCCATTGAAGAGACAGAGATTTGCTTCTGAGTAACTGTGGGGAGTGATATTGCACCCAGGTTCTGCTTTGGGCTTCTCATAAGCATCTGGTTGGCCACTGTGAGAAAACAGGATGTTGGACTAGTTTGTTCTTTGGCCTGTTCCAGCTGAGCTGTTTTTGTGTTTTCCATTAGAGCTCTGCACATCCCCTGCCCCCCATCCAATTTGGTACCCAGTCTGGAAATTCATATTGGCCTTGATCCAGAGATCCAGGCCCCAAACTGATTTAATGGGAGGGAGCACACTGCTTGCAGAAGCTGCCTGCCTCTCATTCTCCCTCTACCCTAGTCCAACCACCCTGTGTTCAGACAAGCCAGTATTGCTCCACATAGCCCAATCCACGGTGATAAGGGGCTGCTTCAGCTTGACTCAGCCAAATCCAGCTTCTGATTTGCTTTGGGCTTTCACTGAGTCCATCGCACGCGCTTCCTTTCCATAATCCACGAAGTCATCATTTTATTTCTTGCTACTGAAGCCACTGAAGGTCCCCAAACGCCACACACACCTTGGGCTCCCTCTTTTTCCTCTGCCTTATTTTGAAGTTGGAAAATAAATCTAAATTGCAAGAGCTTTTAGTCGATAGTTCCGATAAATCATTAGCGAAAATTTATAAATATCTATTAGAATGGGAATTAAAAGATGAGGAAGTGAAAGGTGTGATGACAAAATGGGCCCAAGATTTAGGATGACCAATCTACAGAGCGCAATGGGATAAGTTATGGAAAGTTAATATGAGATTTACAGCCTGTACTGGAATTAAGGAGAATATGATGAAATTAGTTTATAGATGGCAATTAACCCCAGAGAAAATAGCAAAAATTTCTAAGACGCAATCGATGGATTGTTGGAAGTGCTATGAAAAAATAGGCAGTTATTTTCATTGCTGGTGGAAATGTTCAAAGATTTTTGGTTTTTGGAGTGAAATATATGAAAGATTAAAGAAGATGCTTAAGTGCACGGTTGGGAAAAAACCAGAGGTCTTCTTATTAAGTATAACTCCTGAAAATATTCCAGAGGATAGGAAAAATATTCTTTTGTATGCGTGCGCAGCAGCCAGGTTACTGATAGCCCAAAATTGGAAAGGGGAGAAAATTCCAACAATTCAAGAATGGTTGATTAAATTAGTGGAATTCATGAATTTGGCTAAGATGACGGCAGCAATTCAAAATATATCCAAACAAAGATCTAAGGCTGAGTGGAAATATGTGGAAGACTATCTGAAAAAAGAAGGTATAAGAATGGATTTGGTGATTTGCTTAGATTGAGATATATGTGGGGAGATTTATATGAAAATGTGAGCTATTTATTTAGTTATATATTTTACAATCATTGTATAAGGTATAGCAAGTTTTGTTTCATTATTAAGGGAAGCGATATACAGACAATTGGAAGTCAATTTTTAATTGTTATTTATAATTCTTTGCTTTTTTCTGTGTGTTTTGTTTTTTCAAATATTATTTTTTGTGGATTATAATGTCTAGATTATATGTTTCTTAGGGGGTTTGTTTGTTTGTTTGTTTGTTTCTATTGGTTGATTTGATATGGTTGTATTTTAGAAGTCTGAAATTAAATAAAGCTATTTTAAAATAATAATAAAAAAGTTGTCATGAAGAACCAGAGGGATCTCCCAGCTCCCCTGCTGGGAGAAATCAGATGATGCTATCACTAGTAATTGTTCTCTTTGCTAGAATTACAGAAAAATACATCAAACGGCGATAATCCAGAACAAATTCACTTTTGAATAGCGGCAGCAACAGAAAAGAAAGGGGGGAGGGCGCATATGTGAGGACTACATTACGAAAATATTAAGGGGTGGAGAAGCTTAGAAAAGCAAGAAACCCAGCAAAGGATTAAGTGCAAAGCAAGGCACCCCAGAGGGGGGTTGTCTTTACATTCTGCCTCTTGCTGCTCAGATTTATGTGTGCAGGTCTTAATCTCAAATTGGTGTAAATGCAATTGCTTCAAATTATATTATTTCAAGGAAGCCCTAAGGTGGCCTTGGGTATGTATCAGAGAATTGGGTCAGAATCAACTTGGCACTTAGGTCTGCATCTGCACTTTACATTTAAAGCAGTTTCGTGCCATTTGAAACCGTCATGGCTTTCCACCCAAAGACTCCTATGAATTGTAGTTTAGGGTGCCAGGAGTTCTTAAAAGGCCCTTATTCCCTTCACAGAGCTACAATTCACAGAGTTCCTGGATGCAGACTGGGAAAGATTTTGACTTATTTATTTCAATACATTTCTCCAACCTGGTAATAGGTGCAAAAAAAAAGCATATACATATATAGAAGTGCATGTCTTAGTCAAAATGTCATGCAAGAATGCATTATTAGAGGAAGTTGCTTTGCTAAATTATGTATATCAGAGGAAATTGTATACAAAGTTGCATATATTAGGAGAATTTCACACTAAAACACTCATTATTATTTTTTACAAGTTTTTTAAAAAACCACGAACTGATGTGGAGATGTGGAGAAATAAATTTAAGGCTAGAAAAAATGAGAAACTTATAGAAACCAAAGTTGACATATTCGCCCATCCGTAGCTGAGTGGAGATTTAGACTTGGAGTTCCCTAGTCCATTATGTTGATTGCTACACCACACTTGGCTCTCAGAAGCCTGGCCTTTTCCAATGCTATTTTTGGATGTCCAGCGAGTTTTAGTAGAGTATGGGGGAGCATTCATACTTTGGATCACCCAACTACAGTCTTAAACTCTGCCCATGTTGTGCCTGATTACATTCGAGGAGAGTCTTTTATTCAACCCATTGAACTGCAGGACCAGGGCCATCTTTCTGGTTTTTGGGTTTTTTTATGGGGGGGGGGGCAGGAATTGGCTGGCACTTGAATTCACAGAAGCTTCTCTGCAAAGTCCTCCAGGTGGACGTTTCCAAATGAATTTGAAATTGGTTTTCTGTCTTCTTTGGGGAAATGATACACAGAGTCTGAATTTTGATTGATTATGGGATGTCACTTAACATTAAGGTTGAGGGGAACCTTAAGGAGAAAAAGGTGTCTAAATATTTGATAGCAAGGTGACCTTGTTTTGAGGGAACAAAGGCAGCCTAGCGGAGTTTTGCAATGAAGATACCCTGCGATATAATATTACAATGCTGTTATGAAGCCCAATTGGTATGAAGGGAATGGAGGGTCAACCTACAGTATTTCCATTCTGTGTCCGTTTTGTGGATGTTCAGCCATAGATCTGTGAAGCTCCCTTGTTCTTTTTGCTATTGGGTGCTGTATATTACTTAAGTCATCTTGTTATATTTATAATATTGGAATGTGGTTTTTTTTGGCTTGTTGTTATATTTGCTATTGTTTCGCTATGTTATTATGAAATGGTTATCATTATTGTTTTGCTATGCTATTATGAAATTATTTTGTACTGTTTGTTTGACATGCATCCCTGTTTCTCTGTTGTAAGCCTCTATGAGCATTATTTCTTTGCAGAAAAGCAGCATACAAATTAATTAAATGAATGAATGAATAGATCAGTTCCATCCTATTTTTTGCATATTCGATAAAAATCCACCCCAAATGTGTTTAATTCATATGCATTTTGTATGCTTTCAGACCCAATTATGTTTAATTGAATTCATTTACTTATAGGATTCCTTACCCTTCACCATAAGGTCCCAAGATGGGTTACAACAATATTAAAGGTAAAGGTAAAGGGACCCCTGACCATTAGGTCCGGTCGTGTCCGACTCTGGGGTTGCGGCGCTCATCTTGCATTACTGGCTGAGGGAGCTGGCGTACCGCTTCCAGGTCATGTGGCCAGCATGACTAAGCCACTTCTGGTGAACCAGAGCAGCGCATGGAAACGCTGTTTACCTTCCCGACTGAGCGGTACGGTACCTATTTATCTACTTGCACTTTGACGTGCTTGCGAACTGCTAGGTTGGCAGGAGCTGGGACTGAACAATAGGAGCTCACCCCATTGCGGGGATTCGAACCGCCGACCTTCTGATCAGCAAGCCCTAGGCTCTGTGGTTTAACCCACAGCGCCACCCGTGCCCCTATTACACAATAGGGTAACAATATTACACCATTATAAAAAAAACAACAACTAAAACTTTTGCAAATTTTTAAATCCCAATGGAAAAGAACATTATTAATTCAGTAAAAGAGGGATCCTAGAAAACTCAGGCAGGAATAAGCAAAGGCACAAATATAGCATGAGACACCTGGCTTGCCAGAAGGACATGTGAAAAGGATCTGGGAGACTAAGTAGACCACAAGCTTAACATGAGTCAACAGTGTGATGCAGCAGCAAAAAAGCTAATGCAATTCTAGGCTGCATCAACAGAAGTCTAGTGTCCAGATCTGCCTTGGTCAGACCACACCTTGGAGCCCTGTGTCCAGTTCTGGGCACCACCATTTAAGAAAGATGTTGACAAGCTGGAGCGTTTGCAGAGGAGGGAAACCAAGATGATCAAGCGTCTGGAAAACAAGCCTTTTGAGGAACAGCTGAGGAAGTTGGGTATGTTAGGCTTGGAGAAAAATAATCCTGAGAAATGATATGATAATCATGTTGAAAATTCTGAAATCATTTTGGGGCCCATGTTGGGTTGGCCCCAGACAGTGGCCAATCTTGGGGTGTCAAATTCCAGTGGCACCTTGTGTGATGCCAAAATTTGGCACCCCCTTGCCTCTCTTGCTCCATTGTAAACCATAGTTGTGGCATCCCCAGCAGTGCCCCCAAGGCTCAGCACCCAGTGCGACTAAACTGGTTAAAGGTAAAGGTAAAAGACCCCTGACAGTTAAGTCCAGTCGCAAATGACTCTGGGGTTGCGGCGCTCATCTTGCTTTACTGGCCAAGGGAGCCAACGTTTGTCCGTAGACAGTTTTTCCAAGTCATGTGGATAGCATGAGTAAGTCACTTCTGGCGAAACCAGAGCAGCGCACAGAAACGCCGTTTACCTTCCTGCCAGAGTGGTACCTATTTATCTACCAGTACTTGCACTTTGACATGCTTTCGAACTTCTAGGTTGGCAGGAGCTGGGACCAAGTAACAGGAGATCATCTCGTCACGGGGATTCGAACCACCGACCTTCCGATTGGCAAGCCCAAGAGGCTCAGTGGTTTAGACCACAGTGCCACCCGCGTCCCTAAACTGGTTATGGGCCCCTAAATCCACCTCAGCCCCAGATCATCCCAAAACAAACTGCACACATTCTGAAATACTGGGAATACGTTGGTGTTCTTTATTGATCCATTTATGCATTGGTTACTTTAGTTAACCTGGAGCCTGCATCTGCTTCTGCGTCTAATTTGTGAATCACTTCCCACGAAGCACCGTGAAGCACAATCCAATAAAGCATAGAATGCAATTGCATATATAAGAATAATTTCAAATCCAATACAGACACCCACTAGGATAGAAACATTTCACATAAAGTATTATGCATATAATAATGTGGATAATATGTGAGAATTGTTTTGTATTTTAGTGGAAGCAGTAAAAAAACACAACTCGCTTCTCATGGAAATCAAGGAGTGAGATGGGAATTTTAAAAATATACATCAATGCAGCACACAAACACATGATATTAACAACCGGTTCAGTTACACATCAACAGAGCCCACAACCCTCTTAGGCATAAAAGCAAAAAAGCCGACAAATTTGTCAGGAATTCAGAGACTAAAATAAGAACAGCCCTGCTGGAACAGAATAATGGCCCATCTAGCTGTGATTCCTGCATTAACCCTGGGGATCCCTTCCACCTTTACAATTCTATGATTGTAGTCCAGCTTCCTGTTCTCACAACTGGGCAGCCAGATGCCTGTGTGAGCCTGAAAGCAAAAGCACTATCCCGCCCCTGAGCCCCTCTGATATCAGATGTGGAATAATGATTCAATGGTATTCAATTATGCTAAAAATAATAAATGAACCTCAAAATCCCATGGCGCCCTTCAAGTGCATCCCAGGATGGTTCCAAAACCATCTCCAAGTAAGAGAGGTCTGTTCTTAGAGAAGGCGACCTGAATGCCAGTTGTAGGAATCACAAATGGGGAGAAAGCTCATGACCAGCTTCCACACTTCCCACAGGCATCTGGTCATAGAATCATAGAATCCTAGAGTTGGAAGAGACCCCAAGGGCCACCCAGTCCAACCCCCTGCCAAGCAGGGAACACCATCAAAGCATTCCTGACAGATGGCTGTCAAGCCTCTGCTTAAAGACCTCCAAAGAAGGAGACTCCACCACACTCCTTGGCAGCAAATTCCACTGTCCAACAGCTCTTACTGTCAGGAAGTTCTTCCTAATGTTTAGGTGGAATCTTCTTTCTTGTAGTTTGAGTCCATTGCTCCGTGTCCGCTTCTCTGGAGCAGCAGAAAACAACCTTTCTCCCTCCTCTATATGTATGACATCCTTTGATATTTGAACATATTTGAACATGGCTATCATATCACCCCTTAACCTTCTCTTCTCCAGGCTAAACATACCCAGCTCCCTAAGCCATTCCTCATAAGGCATCGTTTCCAGGCCTTTGACCATTTTGGTTGCCCTCCTCTGGACACGTTCCAGCTTGTCAGTATCCTTCTTGAACTGTGGTGCCCAGAACTGGACACAGTATTCCAGGTGAGGTCTGACCAGAGCGGAATACAGTGGTACTATTACTTCCCTTGATCTAGATGCTATACTCCTATTGATGCAGCCCAGAATTGCATTGGCTTTTTTAGCTACTGCATCACACTGTTGACTCATGTCAAGTTTGTGGTCTACCAAGACTCCTAGATCCTTTTCACATGTACTGCTCTCAAGCCACTGTAAGAGCAGGAAGCTGGACTAGATGGGTTTTACCTGTGTATATATATAAGACCTTAAAAATTCTTATAACACCACCTTAAATTCTCTCTTCTTTACCCTGTTCCTTTAATTTGAGTAGTTGCAAGGCAGGGGATCATTATTGTCCCCCCTTGTCTACCTTGTAATTCTCCTGCCAAGAATGCATATTAAATTTCTTTTAAGCTCTCCTTGGGGATAGGGCCTATTGAAGGAAAAGACAATGCCTCCCCTAATCCTCTCTGCAGTGAGTAATAGTTTAAAGCTCTTGACTAAACACATGGTCATAGTCACCACATCGCAAGCTTCTGCTCCCCCGCCCCTCTGATAATTTCTTTTAAAGCACCATGAAGATCTTTATTGGGCTAGTCTGCCTTAAGTGAAGTCTACGTGTCATGAAGAGAAATTCTCTCCTGAAATCCCGTATCCTCTCAGTTGTCCCCATCCAAGCACCTGCAGGAGGACCGTTGGCACACAGTCCTCAAGCACTCAGTTCTCCAGGTGCTGTTGTACTCCATCTCCCATCATCCCCAGCCATCTTAACCATTGGTCATGGATGATGGGAGTTGTAGTTCAACAACTTTTTGAGACCTAAAGCTGAACTGCAAACTTTAGCAGCTGCTGGATTCCAACTTCCATCTATCTCTTCTTCTTCTTTCTTCTTCTTCTTCTTCTTCTTCTTCTTCTTCTTCTTCTTCTTCTTCTTCTTCTTCTTCTTCTTCTCCTCCTCCTCCTCCTCCTCCTCCTCCTCCTCCTCCTCCTCCTCCTCCTCCCCTGTCTTAAGGCTATGAACAAAATTCAATAAAACAGTTACAGTAAAAACACAGAGAAAACCATGACAGGTGAACTTTAAAAGGAATACAACATTGATACCCATGGCAGAGCTACCTGTACTTCCAGAGGATGTGGCATGGGGAGAGTTGTGAGGGCCAGACAGAGAAAATCGGAGGGCCACACGAGGAGGGCCTTCTGCTCCTGATGTACGACTTCTAATTATGCCAATGAACTGATCTGCTAGCAATGAGTGCTAAAACATAAAGCTGTCTTGCAGCAAAGTTAATCTTTTTGGTGGTATGTGAGTGGCTGGAACAGCTGCAGAACCTTTTCCTTTTTTCAAAGGACTGGGTGTTATAATGAGATCCTAATTGTTGAGCTAAGCCTTAATACAAGTAGAGGTCAGGGAGTCGTGCAGCTTAATTGATTTTTTTTCCTTCCAGAAAATAAAGCTCATATGCAAAGGATCTGGTACAGCCGCAGCAGTAGGAACAGTCATTAAAAGCTTATTAGCGCGATCAGCCCAGCAATAAGACATAAAAACAGAACATTAAAGGATATAACGGCTGCCCGCCACGAGCTCGCTCTGTTTTTATTTTCCTCGTCGAAGTTCTCCCTGCGCTTAAATATGATGAGGCTTAATTACCATATGCTTGAAAAATGGGGAGATATTAAGTGGGTTTCTCTGAGAGGCAGAGATGGAATGAGCCTAATGGGTTTTGAAGATCAATTATCTTTAAAACTTCACAGTAGGCTTGCAGTTCAAAAAAGAAAAAAAAATGGAATATTGCAGAAGTTCTGATCAGGAAGCAGGTCCTGCCCAAGCTGAGACTTCTGAGAGCAAGAAAATTAAGATTACAAATAGTTGCACAATTCCCCCCTCCCAAAGAAGTACCTCTCATTCTTAGAGGGCTTGTTTAGGAATGGGTGAAACTGCTGGTTTCTGTTTCTCTCCATTTTTCAAATTGGAAGTTCCATTCTCCACATTTCTACATCAGTTTGTGAACTCCTTTTTACTTTGCCATCATTTTAGTGTGAATTTCTCACAGTATACACATTTCTGCAAGCAATGTCTCCTACTATAATGTACTTGCACTAAACTAATATATGCTTGCGTGCACAGGCGTTACCTAGTATATGCATTCTGTGCACATTTCTTGGTTGGAGACCTGCATCGCCAAAGTTGGACAAATGTCAAAGGTTGGCTGTGTTTCCGTCCACAAACTGTTTCAGGGAGTGCAAATAAGATAGTTTGGCCTTACAGTGCAAACGGAACCACATTTCTCCCTCATCACCGGCCTGTTATCTGCCTTCATTGTTCTTCAAAATAAAGGCTCCTCAGATCCTTCGCACTGTTTATTCCATGGCTGAGGAACTTTTGGTCCTCCACAGGGGCGTACCCAGGATCAAAACTGGGGGGGGGGGGAGTCATGGTCGTTAAGGTTCAAAAACAAAAACAGCTTCAAAAAACAAAAACAGCTTCAAAAAACAAAAACAGCTTCAAAAAACAGAAAAACTCCCCTCCCCAACAGAAAGCCCCAAATGGGTGAAAAACTCAGTTTCCCAGGATCCTCAGTCCTCGCAAAGGAACTACTCACCATGCAAGGGAACTCAGTTTCCCAAGCTCCCTTGCAACGATGAATCCCGGCAAATTCAGAAACTGTTCCTCTCCTGCCAGCACGATGTAGCGTGGATACAAAAAGCAGGCAGACGAGGAAGGATGAGAACCCAGGCTAAGACCATGGTCAGCCCTCGGATTCTCCCCCTGACACTGCCCAAGTCTGAGCCTGCATCCCCATTTGACCAAGCAGGGTGCAGGCTAGGATCCGGTCTCTGATAGGCACGGCAGCTCTTTGTCGGCATGAAGGAGGGGGAAACAGCCGGCGCAACACACACACACACACAGTGGCCAACTGCCTTGGCAAGAGCGGAAGAGCTCAATTGTTATTGAGATTTTGGGAGGGGAGAAAGACCAGTCTTGAGCTTTTTTTTCCTTTTAGGCTGCCGATAACCATTTAATATATTTTTTTGCTTCTGGGGGGCCAGCTGCCCCCCTGCCCACCTGGGTACGCTCATGGTCCTCCAGGTGTTTCTGAATTCCAGTTCCCATCAGCCCATCTGGCATAGAAAATGCTCAGGGAAGAGAGGAAACAAATTTCAGTAGCACCTTAAAGACCAACTAAGTTTGTTATTGGTATGAGCTTTTGTGTGCATGCACACTTCTTCAGATACATTGAAACAGAAGTCACCAGACCCTTATATATAGTGAGAGGGTGGGGAGGGGTATTATTCAAAGGGTGGTGGGAATGGGTGATCAGCTGATAGGTGAGGTAAACCTGTTGATGACTGTTAACGACTGCAATTGGTCTTGGAGGAAAAAGCAAGGGGTAAGATGGCTAAAAATAGCTTTGTCGTGTATAATGAGATAAGAATCCAACGTCTCTATTCAGACCAGGTCTCTCCATGGTTTTAAGTTTGGTGATAAGTTGCAATACAGCAATGCGGGTTCTCCATCATGGAGAGCACGTGTTGCGGTGGGGGCCTGCAAACTACCCCTTAGTTGCTGGGCGGGTTAGTTTGGATGGCCACTGCTACGATTGGACCCTGGGTGTTGTTGGGGAGATTTATATGTTGCCATTCTGTGATGGACAGTCCAGCTTAGATAAAAGGTTAGCTCGCAGAGTGTTCCGCCTCTTTGACTGCGAGCTTCGGATCACCTGCCCTTCCCTCCCTATTTTAGGCCTCTGTGTTGACCTTGCTATGCCTGTCATGGGGTCGTCTGCTTTTGAGGCAGGGGCCTGGTAGGAATTTTTCCATTTGGCTGATTGGCTGCTGCCATCTGGTTTTCACCTTGTTGTTGTTGTTGTTCAGTTGTTCAGTCATGTCCGACTCTTCGTGACCCCATGGACCAGAGCACGCCAGGCATGCCTATCCTTCACTGCCTCTCGCAGTTTGGCCAAACTCATGCCAGTTGCTTCAAGAACACTGTCCAGCCATCTCATCCTCTGTCGTCCCCTTCTCCTTGTGCCCTCCATCTTTCCCAACATCAGGGGCTTTTCCAGGGAGTCTTTTCTTCTCATGAGGTGGCCAAAGTACTGGAGCCTCAACTTCAGGATCTGCCCTTCCAGTGAGCACTCAGGGCTGATTTCTTTAAGGATGGATAAGTTTGATCTTTTTGCAGCAAATAGTCACAACTTGTAAGGTTGGTGGTTAGGCATTGGTTCTTACTTTGTTGGTTGGTGGAGGGGACTGTTGACTGCGTTTGCCCCTCCAAGTTCATCATGGTGTGTGGGGATTTCCATTAAAGGAACCCAGGGGTTCGACATGCTTTTGTCCGTATCCCCCGGTCGGGGGCCAGGGCCACGCAAGAGCCCCTGGGAGCCTGTGGGAAGAGGGGAGAGTCTGACCCCCCGCTCACTTTCTCTACCCGGAAGGCTTTCGCCTTTACTGACACACGTCAGTTCTGTCCTTAGGGGACAGATAGTCTGAACCAATGCCTAAGCAACCGCTCACGTATCTTGTAAGTCAATAAAGTTGTGGCCAAAATCATGCCAAAAACCAAATATGTCTGTGGTGTGAATTTGAGGGGTGGTTTGGGACCTCAACACGCAACTTCTCTTTCCAGTTTATTTCTGAAATTCCTTCGCAATAAGACAGCTACTTTGAGATCTTGTATAGAATGTCCTGGGAGATTGAAGTGTTCTCCTACTGGTTTCTCTGTCTTGTGATTCCTGATGTCAGATTTGTGTCCATTTATCCTTTGGCGTAGGGTTTGGCCTGTTTGTCCAATATAGAGAGCTGAAGGGCACTGTTGGCATTTGAAGAGAGGAGCTGTAGTCCAGCAGCATTTGGAGGGCTACAGATGCCAGATAACTGATCCCTGCAAAACTCTACCTTCACTAGTGATGGGGGAGAAGTTAGATTCATTTTGGCTTTAGGGCCATTCCATTGTCACGGGTGGGACACTTTGACCATGTTTTTTGGTATTCACACATGTGTAACAATGTAAATATACATAAAAATTAACAACCAAAATTTAAACTATGTTCTTAATAAGATACTGAACATTTTACTAATGTTTTATTATTTTTATGGATATTTTTGACAATTTTATTAAATGTTAAAAGTGTTGTCACGGGTGGGACAAAAAAAGGACATGGAGCTTGAGATAAGTTTGATTTATGGAAAAACTCTGTGAGTTGGGAGGTGACTCAATGATAAACTCAGCATATCTGTTTAAATCAATGTTTATTGGTTACAACTATGCAATCAGGAATTAAGTTTAAGAAATTTAATGATACAAAATTAAGGAAAAAATGCTGTCACGGGTGGGACAATCATCAGAAAACTTTTAATTTGAACACTTCTGTGAAGACTACGTGGGTGGACTTTTGAAAAGAAGGTCCATAAAATAAACTTCTTTTGTCTTTAGCTTTTTAAAAAATGGTTAGACTGCACGTTTGGAATCTTCCTCACCAAAGTCCAGTGCTCATCTAGCATGCTTATCAGGCTCATTTTTCACGGAATGGCCCTTTAAAGGTGAACCTATGTAATTCTCACTGAACTGAAATGTAACCATCTTCAAATTCTGCACTTCTCTGAAAGTGCACTTGCAATAAACTTCTCCAGCCATGTAATGTGAATAAAAACAAGAGGATACAAGGGTGAAGTGTGCATAAAAGGCATATATTTGTGAAAATAACATGCTAAAATACTGGTATAGGTTTGAGAGGAAGAGGCTCCCCACTAAACCCAATAAATGAATGAATGTCAGAATCTAGCTAATAAATGGAATATAAATGGGAAATACTTGTTTAAATACAAATACATATTTTAATGTGGGATTTCTTCCCAAATACTGTATGTAATGTGTATTTTGATATTTTTAAGGGGAATGACCATAGCTCAGTGGTAGAAGGTTCTAGGTTCAATCTCTGGCACCTCCAGGGTGGACAGGAAACATAACCCTGATCTGAAGCCCTGGAGAACAGATGCCAGACAGTGTAGACAATGCAAAGCTAGATGGACTAATGGCTTTATCTCAGTATAAGGCAGCTTCCAATGCTCCTATATCAGGTTTTAACTTGGATATTTATTGGGGAAGGGGCATAGCTCAGTAGCAGAACATCTGCCTTGCAGAGAAGTTTCAACCCCCTGCATCTCCAGGGAGGTCTGGGAGGGAAATGACTCTGAAACTCTGGAAAGCTTCTGCCAGTCAGGGTAGACAATACTGAACTAGACTGATCAATAGCTGTCCTCGGGCAACCCAGCTTCCGTGTTTGCAAAGAACAAATTCCTTACGTATCCCTGGATAAACAGATTCCCCGTGTTCTTTTCTTGTTCCAGAAGGTTTGCTTCTGTTTCCTCTTCTCCTGAACTCTAGTTTCATTTCATTATCAGTTTGACGTAGACAGGAGAATCTCCCACCAACTGTTGACAGTGAAAATTTGCAAAGGCCGTACAAACACCGAAGGCACATGTTAGCAGGTTGCCATCATAACGGCTGATGAACATGCAAAGTGGGAGAGAAACCTTCCCGGGGTCACTGAACTGAGAAACACTTCTTCGTTACTGCAGGAGAATTAAAACGTGCATGTGTAAAAATAAAATAAAATGCCAGCCTTGGAAACTGTCATACAAAATAAGAGTCATCCCCGTTGAACGTACTTAGCTTTCAGAGGTTGTCAGTCACTCACCTCTTGAGCTCTGCCTTCAAATGCCTCTCTACTCCCAGGACATTTTTCTCCATCAACTGGAAAATGCTGCTGTTTGGGTCATCCATCATTTCCCCTTCTTTCCAGAAATATGCATAAGGGGAGGGGGAAGATAATGCATAATGCACTGGCTTAGCAAGGTCGCCTGTCATTTTGACTATACCTTGGAGTGCGGCAGCTGGACTTGGGGGAGCTCAACTGAACACAAAGGAAGAAATTGACAGGGAGCACTGGCGACATATCTCAGACATGTGTTAGTCGGTGAAATGTCTGCATGCACCAAGGGATTCCATGGGATGCACATAAAATTGCTTTTGCAGGGTAAAAGGAGAGAGAGAAGGAATTAAATGGTAACTGGTGATCTAAGAACATATGTTTGGGTTTGTGGCACATTACGACAGGGTGGTGGCAATGCCTTATTTGTCAAAGTCAAAACCAAACCAAACAAAAAATTCCTTCCAGTAGCACCTTAGAGACCAACTAAGTTTGTTCTTGGTATGAGTTTTCATGTGCATGCACACTTCTTCAGATACACTGAAACAGAAGTCACCAGACCCTTATATATAGTGAGAGAGTGAGGAGGGGTATTACTCAGAAGGGTGGTGGGAATGGGTGATCAGCTGATAGGTGTGGAAAACCTGTTGATGACTGTTAACAACTGCAATTGGTCTTGCAGGGAAAGGCAATGGGTGAGATGGCTAAAGATAGCTTTGTCATGTATAATGAGATAAATTAGGGCTGTGCCCAAATTTACCTTCTTTAATGCTCCCATAAAAAAAAATGCTTCCCACATTCTGGTTTGTTTTTGTACACATCAAAATCGGCCTCTCGTTCTGGAGGAGTGAACGTGTGTGCACTGATGAGGCCCGCAGACATAATCAAGAGTACCCATTTGAAGACTGTGCTGCAAATCTTCCCACTGTAATCTCATTTTCTGTGATTGTTTATTTAGGGATGGCTGGGGCATTTGATCACATGAGCTATATTCTGGGATGGTAGAGTCCAGACACATGCCCACCACTTCAAGCGAAAGCTAGGCCATGGACTCACTGCAAACGACAAAACAGAGCAAAGGGACCAGGTGCCTTTCCTTCAGCTTTGAGGTGTGAATGTTTCATGGGTGCTGGCTGAGAGCGAGAACAAAATTGTCTCTACAGATGGAGAGAGAGAGAGAGAGAGAGAGAGAGAGAGAGAGAGAGAGAGAGAGAGAGAGAGAGGATCAGATATTTCCAGAGATGAAAGCCAACGAGAGGCTTCCAAAAATAAAACCAAATCAAAATCACTCTCAAACACCAAATGGTAGAGGAATAAGATATGTCATCTCGTGGTTTGTGATTCTCCTGTGGGTGTGTCTGTGTAGAGAGCGAGAGAGCAGGGGAACCAGACAGTCACTATCCTTTTGGAGCTTTTGAAGATCAGCTTTAAACAAGGCACTGTTTAAAGTCAAGAAGAGCCCTGTTGGTTCAGGCCAGTGGCCTATCTAGTCAAGGATCCCGTTCTCACAATAGCCAACCAGGTGCCTATGAGAAGGCTGCAAGTAGGACCTGAGCACAAACACAGGTTGTGATTTCCAGCAACTGGTATCATACTGTGTCTGAAGCTGGAGGTAGGACATAACTATTGTGGTTGGAAGTCACTGCTAGTCTTATGCTCCATGCATTTGTCTAACCCTCCTTTAAAATGATCCAAGGTGGTGGCCATCACTACCTCTTGTGGGAGTTATAGGTAGGTAGCCGTGTTGGTCTGCCATAGTCAAAACAAAACAAAACAAAACAAAGAATTCCTTCCAGTAGCACCTTAGAGACCAACCAAGTTTGTTCTTGGTATGAGCTTTCGTGTGCATGCACACTTCTTCAGATACCACTATGGCAGACCAACACGTCTACCTACCTGTAACTGGAACTATGGAAGGCACCACATTGAGCCACATGAAATGGAAGTCCATCGGTATCTGAAGAAGTGTGCATGCACGCGAAAGCTCATACCAAGAACAAACTTAGTTGGTCTCTAAGGTGCTACTGGAAGGAATTTTTTATTTTATTTTGTCTTGTGGGAGTGAAATCCATGGTTTAATTATGTGCTGTGTGTGAAGAAGTACTTTCTTTTGTCTGTCCAACATTGATTCCAACATTGATATTCATTGACTATATGATATAACCAGTCTTGCTGCAGCAGAGCTGTTTTGGTTAGTGGTTGGATGGAAGACCATGTTGAAACTTCATACCACCCCAGGGTCACAGGATCATGACATCTTAGAGCTGGAAGGTCCCTTGGAGGCCTTATAGTCCCCAGGTGTTGTTGGACTGCAACACCCATAACCATTCTATAACCATTGGCTAAATGGTCGGGGGATGATCGGAATGGTAGTCCAATGAAATCTGGAGACCCAAAATTAGTCTATCCATATCCAATCCCCTGCTCATTGCAGCATCTACAATGAGCCAGTGTGGTGTAGTGGTTAAGAGCGGTGGACTCGTAATCTGGTGAACCGGGTTCGCTTCCCCCCTCCTCCACATGCAGCTGCTGGGTGACCTTGGGCTAGTCACACTTTTCTGAAGTCTCTCAGCCCCACTCACCTCACAGAGTGTTTAAAAGAGATTGTTAGCTGCTTTGAGACTCCTTCAGGTAGTGATAAATTGGGATATCAAATCCAAACTCTTCTACTCTTCTTCTACAGTGTGGAATACCAACTCCAGAATCTCTGACAGGTGGCTTCCTAGCATTAAATGTCACTTCATCTGCTTCCAGGTCAATGGAAGAAAGTTGAACATAAGCACAATTAATAAAACAGCTAATTCCAAAGACCACATCTCACAATCCCTAATCAAATCCAATTCCTAAACAGGTTTTCCATGCCCTGTTGAGACTTGACTACAACAACAAATGCAGAAGTGTGCTTGAAGGCTTGTAAGAAACTTCCATCTAGCTCTTTATCATTTACACAGACCTGGAGATGCTAGGGGTTGAACTTGGGATCTTTTGCAAGCAAAGCAGATCCTCTACTACTGAGCTAAATCCCTCTTCCAAACTTACTGGGTGGGAGGGGGTTAACCCCCTTTCAACACCATTGCTCCCGGCCCAGAAAAAAACAAACACATATGGGATAATAACAAAAGCTGCCTTTTTTCTGTGTAGAAATGTATGTTGCACAGCAATTGAATTGCTTCTTTTTAATCATAAGTATCGATTTGACTTTAATTAGGAAACCCAGATCTAAGGAAAAAATGCTGCATATGCCTTTAGTAAACACCGCTTTTATTCTAATGGCGCACAGAGCTTTTAACAGGTGGTTAACAAACTCATTATTTCAAAACAAAATAAAAAATAAACACAGCTTTTTACCTGCCTTTGTTTCTGAAGGCAAAGGGTGCTGAGAGGGCAGGAGGGGAGGGGGGGGAATGTCTTCATTGTTGCATGTTTTGGGGGTAGTGCCGGCAGCTGCTGTTTATGCTAATTTTTGCTTAACTTGCAAACACAGCCAGGTTTAGTTTGCACCAAGCCAGCTGTCATGAAATACATTTCAAGAAGCAGCATCTCGGCATCAGAGAATGGCACTGCTCCCTAAGCCTGTCGTCCAATTTCTCTGCTGTGTCTCTGGAGCAAAGGCCATCCAGCCAACAAAAGGCATTGAGTGAGAAGGAGAGGGCCGCACCTGATCCTGGCTGATTTGACAACGACATCACTCCATTGCCCTATTCAGAGAACATCAGTCACTCTGAACTTCTGCTCCTCTTCAGTTCCCTGCCACCAACATCTCCCTTTATATTGCATTGACCCTAGGGTAGTGAAGCAACACCATGAACACGTCCTTTGTTAGAGAGAGGGAACAGAGTGGACTTGTTCAAGGGAGAACACAAGAGGGAAGCAGCTGGTTCCTCCTGCTTACATGTAGAACCTGGAGATGTTGTTGTTGTTGTTCAGTCATTCAGTCATGTCCGACTCTTCGTGACCCCATGGACCAGAGCACGCCAGGCACGCCTATCCTCCACTGCCTCCCGCAGTTTGGCCACACTCATGCTAGTCGCTTCGAGAACACTGTCCAACCATCTCATCCTCTGCCATCCCCTTCTCCTCGTGCCCTCCATCTTTCCCAACATCAGGGTCTTTTCCAGGGAGTCTTCCCTTCTCATGAGGTGGCCAAAGTACTGGATCCTCAACTTCAGGATCTGTCCTTCTAATGAGCACTCGGGGCTGATTTCTTTAAGAATGGATAGGTTTGATCTTCTTGCAGTCCATGGGACTCTCAAGAGTCTCCTCCAGCACCATAATTCAAAAGCATCAATTCTTTGGCGATCAGCCTTCTTTATGGTCCAGCTCTCACTTCCATACATTACTACTGGGAAAACCATAGCTTTAACTATACGGACCTTTGTCGGCAGGGTGATGTCTTTGCTTTTTAAGATGCTGTCTAGGTTTGTCATTGCTTTTCTCCCAAGAAGCAGGCATCTTCTAATTGAACCTGGAGATACTTATACACAAACAGTCAACTAGTGGCACAACTCTGTCAATAATGCAGTGGCGTAGGGAGTCGCTTTGCCGCCCGGAGCAGCAAACGCAGAGGCACCCCCCCGGGGGCGGGGCGCAGCTCCCTAGCGCATGCCCTGACATCACGACGCATGCCCAGCGGACATGCGCACTCCACCCAAGATGCCGGACACGAGCGGCCGGCACTCCTTCCGTGCGGCGGCGGCTTGGGAGTGGGGGGTGGCGCTGAGTGTCACCCTCCCCCCAGGCTGGCACCCAAGGCGTTCATCGCCCCCCCCTCGGTACACCACTGCAATAATGTATATAATAATAGTGTCATAGCGCAGTGCAAATAAGCAAAATGTGCTGCAGATAGTTCTCACTGGACATGCAAAGTCTAATAATAATAATAATAATAATAATAATAATAATAATATTTATACCCCACCCTTCCCAGCCAAAACCGGGCTCAGGGCGGCTAACACTAATTAAAATCACAGCAAAAACATAAAAACAATCAATTTAAAATACAGATTAAAATACAAATTAAAAAATTCAAAATTAAAACTGCAGTCTCATTTCCAAATAGCCCACCAATAAAGAATGAAGAATAACTATCAAACAGAAACCAACCCAAAGGCCAGGTGGAACAGCTCCATCTTGCAGGCCCTGCGGAAAGATGCCAAATCCCGCAGTGCCCTGGTCTCTTGTGATAGACTGTTCCACCAAGTCGTGGCCAATACCGAGAAAGCCCTGGCCCTAGTTGAGGCCAACCTAGCATCTTTGTTGCTCGGGACCTCCAAAAGATTATTATTTGAGGACCTCAAATAATATATAAGTGGGAATGGTCGCAAGAAAGGATTAATCACATAGCCATATGTAGAGGCAGGGGTCATACGTGATGGTGGTCACAGACAGGCACCTCCTCACCGTCCCTCGGCAAAAGTGGTACAATAGATCAGAAGACCTGTATTCCGGATGTTAAGCATGTTTCACTACAGCTTCTTCAGTTCATAATACTATGTAATACAGCCTGTGAAGATCTTATATTCTTGATATATCATGTTGAGTATATATCAAGTGGGGAAGTGCCTGTCTGCGACCACCACCATGTATGACCCCAGCCTCTACATATGGCTATGTGATTAATCCTTTCTTGCGACCATTCCCTCTTATACGACTTTGCGTGTCCAGTTGAGAACTATCTGCAACACGTTTTGCTTATTTGTACTGCGCTATGACACTATTAAAAGGGACGTGGGTGGCGCTGTGGGTTAAACCGCAGAGCCTAGGGCTTGCTGATCAGAAGGTCGGCGGTTCGAATCCCGCAATGATGCAATCCCGCAATGACGGGGTGAGCTCCCATTGCTCGGTCCCTGCTCCTGCCCACCTACCAGTTTGAAAGCACGTCAAAAGTGCAAGTAGATAAATAGGTACCACTCCAGCGGGAAGGTAAACAGAGTTTCCGTGCGCTGCTCTGGTTCGCCAGAAGCAGCTTAGTCATGCTGGCCACATGACCCGGAAGCTGTATGCTGGCTCCCTTGGCCAGTAACGCGAGATGAGCGTTGCAACCCCAGAGTCGGACACGACTGGACCTAATGGTCAGGGGTCCCTTTACCTTTACCTTTACCTTTCTGACACTATTATTATATACATTATTGTCAGAGTTGTGCCACTAGTTGACTGCTTGTGTACTGCATAAGTATCTCCAGACTTTAGTGTTTATAACTGAGTAAAATTGTTCTTTATATTTGCAAGCCAGTTTGGTGTTTTGGTTTTGTTGTATTATAATCGTTATAACACCTGATACTTTTTTTTTGTATACATGTAGAACCTTGCATTTGTCCCTGTTGAAATTCATTTTGTGAGCTCTGTCTCATCTCTCTGTTAAACACCATACACCAGGGTGGTCAACCTATAGCCCTCCAGGTCTGGCTGAACTATCACTCCCATGAGCCAAAGCTAGTAGGGCCAACAGGAATGAAGGAGGCTGTAGTCCAACAACTTCTGGAGAGGCATAGGATAGCCATTTTTGTCATGCTGAGTCAAACCCCCATACGTGAAAGGAAGGTGTGAGAGTTTGTGTGATTAAATATAGTTTAAGGTGACAATGGCATAGTGGAGAAAAAAACAAACAAACACTAGGCTTTGAGTTTTGAAAGGCTGCTCCAAGGTTCAGGGGGCTGGCACTGCACTGTCTGAAACAGATTATGAGTTCAATAGACTGAAACATCTTTGTTGCCAGCATCCCCATTTCTGCATATTGTGCAGTGAATTATTCCTGGCAAACCCACTTGGTCTCCTACCAACATCTCCATCCTTGTTTATGAAGTCTCACGTTTGAGTTATTTTCGAAGGCCTCTTGCCGTTGGCATGAAGTGTATCTTTCTTCCCCCGACTGGTGTAAAATCAATAAGGAGTGTTGCAGGGAAGAGGAATCTTCTCATGATGGATGCTGAGTACCAACAGGTCAAAATGCGAGAGCAATCCTCTGCCATAAAACACAACAGCTGTCAACCGAGGGAGGTGGCAAGGGAAAGACAGCCTGAAATGGGTTGAAAAGCAATAATGAACCTCTTGTAAATATTTGGGGAATCCATTATTGCCAGTGTAAGAGATACAATCCAGATTGTCTATTCCACAAAGCAAACTGACATCCCATATTTATCTGCTCTACTTGCAGCATCAATGAAGTACTGCTGTACGAGAGCTCAGCTTTCCAAAGATGCCATTGCTGTAGCAACTCAGAAAGTCATTGCAATGGGTTTACAAACCCAGTTCAGGATTTTCCCTCTTCCAGATAGTGTTAGACCAATGTTTCTTAAGTTTGCTGTTGGCCACCAAAATCAGTAGAAGCTGGTCCCTTAGGGTAAATGAGGCACTGCCCATAAGTGGCAGAGTACTTTGAGACCACCCTCACTGACTTGCCTTCTTACATGCAATCAGTCCAAGGAGTTGACCTGT
Organism: Lacerta agilis; assembly: GCF_009819535.1. Classification (NCBI taxonomy): domain Eukaryota; kingdom Metazoa; phylum Chordata; class Lepidosauria; order Squamata; family Lacertidae; genus Lacerta; species Lacerta agilis. Next base: position 5,230,586 of record NC_046328.1, read on the forward strand.
CCATCACCTTCCTCCTCTTTAGTCTCATAGACAGTGGCAGCTGGTGGCCATTGAGACTGGTAGGGAGAAAGCAGGGAGACCAACAATAGTTTGCAGCCAGACCAGGGCCATCTTAACCGTTGGCCCTTGGGATGCACTCCACCCGGGCGCCGGGCTCTCAGGGGCACCAGGCCGAGAGTCCGGGGCCGAGTGTTGGAGTCTGGGGAAGAGCCACCAACAGCAAGTGGAGCAGAGCCCGTCGGAGTACCGTGGGCTCTTCTGCTGCAGGTGACTCTTCCCTGGACTCCAACGCTCGCCCCTGAACTCAAGCTGAGCTGCCTGCAGCAGAAGAGGCCACAGTGCTCCGATGGGCTCTGCTGCACTCGGCTGTTGGCTCTTGCCCCAGCTGCATGGCGGCTAACTGTTTCGGCGCTGCATCCGGAGCGTTGTGTAATGGGCGATGTATGTATGTATGTATAAATAAATAAATAAATATCCTGTTGCGTGCGCCAAGCTGTGGGTTCCTTTGCTGGCTTTTTCCGCTGTCAACGCACACTCCCAGTGCTGCCCAACATGGGGTGCCAGCACAGAATGACAGGGAATGCAAGAGGCAGGGAAGGAAACATCTCCAGATGGGATCCACCACGCGCCAACAGCACTGACGGCAGCAACTAATCCTGATGAATAGGAGCATGCAGATCCCGTCCAGAGATCTTTCCTCCACTGCTGGGAGCATGCACCGACAGCGGAAAAGCCAGCAAAGGAACCGCAGCTTGGCGCATGCAACAGGATGCATCGTGCTGCGCCCACAATGTTACATGGCGCTCCAGGCGCTGCACACGCAGCTGAAACAGCCCCAAAGCAGCGGTGGGGGGAGGCAGTGGGCAGACAGTGCAGTGACTGCCCCCCCAGCATGGAACCTGCACCCACCTTCGTACGCCCCTGTGCGTGGGGCACTGGCACCCCCGTGGTTGGCGCTGTGAGTCCCTGCGTCCCGCAAACCTTTCTAAAGGTAAACAAAGGTCAACAACTTCCTAAAAAAAGGTTGACAACTCTGGGCAACCTAGGGGAGGATCTTTGCACCCCGGCATCACATATGCTTAAGACGGCCCTAAGCTAGACCCAATGACATGTAAAGCAAACATCAGTTCAGGTTTTCTGTGGACTGACGTTTTCTTCAATTGAGGTTTAAAGAGCAAGTTTCATGAGGAAAGCTCTGGAAGGGGGTGGAAAGGTGCTTGGGCACAGAGCTTTAAATAGCAGACTGTCATGGTCCGGGCTGGCAGCAAAGAAAGCCAGGACCAGAGGCAAGTGGGCAGGGCAGAGGGTCCGAGGAGCTGGGGTCTGGGGTCCCGGAAGCACATGGTACAAGTCTCAGTCCGAGGGTCAAGGCACAAAAATCACCGTCCAAGAGGCAAGGCACATAATCACGGTCCAAGGCTCAAAGCACGAAGACGTGATTCAAGAGGCAAGGCGCATAGTCATGGTCCAAGGGTCTAGGCATGACGCCACCATTCAGGAGTCAAGGCACGAGGTCACAACCAACAAACAAGGAGGCACCCAGCAAGGCAGGGAATGCATTGCTGTGGCAAAGAGCTGAGGGGGAAAGCTGACCTTATATCCCTGCTGGCTCCTGCCACCAGGTGCAGTGAGTTACTAAGCAGCCTCACCTGTGCAGCCACAGTGAGTTATCAAGCAGCCTCACCTGTGCAGCCGCGCCCTGCCTCCCTAGAACAAGCCAAATAGGCCCTAGTCCTGCCAAGCCCTGCTGGTCCCAGGGCCTGGCTTCCGGCACGCACTCCTGACAGCAGACCATGCCTGGAAAGAGACCAATACCTGGACTGGTTCTAAATAAGGAGACAAGCAGGTTGAATGCTTGTGGGATTAGAGCAGAGATGGAGACCTGTGGTCTTCCAGATGTTGTTGAACTCCTATCAACCTTCGCTGGCTAGAACTGATGGAGCTGGAGTCCAACACATCTGGGAAGTCTATAGGCTCCTTATCCCTGGGACAGAAGAAAAGATCAAAGCTAGACTGTGGAGCACCTTTGAGGCACTCGCCTGGATGGCTTGCCAATCAGCCTTTCACAGCTTACCAGCTCAAGGGTATGTGGCACAGGTGGCATCCTTGAGCAATGCTGCATGGATTGACCTCATCCCCCGCCCCGGCTCAGCAGATGGAGGGGATTTGTTGACATTGGCAAAGTCTTCCTGGCATATCTTCAAGGTTTGTGGCCAAGGACAAGCAAGGTACTGCTGGCCTAACTTCTAATATAAAATGAGCATATTCTTAAACAGTGTTGGTTCTATCATTAGACAGTCAGGCAAACATCCAAGACAACAAATTGCTAGTTATTTAATTCATCACAGTAGTTGCATGTTTACGGCCATAGAGGGAGAAATGGCCTTGGGAAGCTGTCTACCGTAGGTACCAAAATAACTGGACCAGTCTTGGGTACAAACTCAAAACCCTTTGTCTTAGGGTGGGCAGAGGTCCCCATTTACTGCTCTGCCTTGGCTAGAAAAATGTTTTGGACCAGGACCGCTGTCCTAACAATAAGTGGTCCAGATATTATAGCAGGAGTGAGCTCTGGAGAGCCTGGCTGCTGCTTCCAATTAACAAAACTGTTCTGTGACAACAAAGAGAAAACACCTTGGAGTTGAGTGTGTCTATTTCTTTTTTCCTGGCTGTTGTCTCAAAAATTTAATAAGAAAAAGACAAAGCTTCAGGCAGAACATCTGTAAAGCAGACAAGCAGATGTTTACGGTGCTCAGCTCCACATTTCTCTGACTCAAGACATCAGCACGTATTAATGATACCATCTCGGCTGAATGTATTTGATTTCTTTAGAAGCAGATGATTCCCTCTACCCTTCCTTTTGAGAGTGAAAAAGCAGCAGATTTTTATTCTTTTGTTTTACTGCGAAGGAAATTGGGGTGGTGGGAGCGAGAGAGATTCATTTATTAATTCTGACATAAATATTTAGCAGATCAAGCAACTTTTAAGCAAGGCAGGGGAAGGGGACCCTGTTCCAGATTTGTACCGTTTCTTAGCTGAGTGCCTTTTGGAAGTGTTTCAGCTCTCTCATTTATTTTCTTTCTTTTTTAATTTCTGCATGTGCATCTTAAGGAAATCTAAACAAACATTTTTGAACGAACGGCACAAATGGAACACACAGCAAGAAAAAACCTACATACATAATTCAGAAGCAAAATTAATAAGATTCAAGAGACTGGCTTCTAGTTATCAACATTTTGGGCTATTTCTAATGCTAGCAAGCATCTGGCATGCAGCATAATACTAATCAGTTAGTGTTTTTCATTGATAGTCCCCCCCCTCCCTTCTCCAATTCTTTTTACAAAAACAAAAACCCTCTTTGGAAATGCATCCCCTATCTAACTACTTTGATGTTCAGTTTTAATTTAGATGCAAACTACCCCAAAAGTACTCATAGTTTCAAAGGTGCCCGCGGCAGTCTATAATTACAATGCAATGCTGCTGTCGGGTTTGATTAGGATGTCATTTTGCTCATTCATCTCTGAGCAGCACAGTTTAGCCTTGCACAACCGAATAAAGAGTCCCTCTTGGCCCCTTGGTCCCTAGGCCTGCTGTTTGAGGATATCACTCTTTGTATGCATGTGTTAGGCTTTCAGTCATTTGCATCCTCTGCTGGAGATGAAGTCGGGCACAGCACACGATCTGTTCCTCATCACATATTCCAAGTACAAATCCTGGCTCTGGAACTGTGAAAAGCTTAGGGACGCCTCCTGATGTGAGCCAGGACCAGAGGGAAAATTAAGACCTTATGGAGGATAGAGCTATCAGTGGCTACTAGCTATGATGGCTGTGTTCTACTTCCACTGCTGGAGGCAGTGTGCCTCTGAATTCCAGCTGTTGAGCATCAAAGGTGGGCAGAGGACTCTTGCACTTAAGTCCTGCTTGTGTGGGCTTCCCATGTACTTCTGGCTGGCCACTGAGAGTGCATAAAAGGTTCCCCTGTGTTGCAAGTTTCAAGCAGAATATGAAAAAAGGCAACACGTAGACCAATGTATAGGGCAAAATGTTTCTTGTAATATCAAATAATATACAGTACAGCAAACTTTTATAATGTCAAATAATAAGCAATGAAGACAGCATTCCGGGTAAGTACACTGTTTCGGTATGTCTTCCTCAGTTCATAACTACAGTGGTGCCTCGCAAGACGAAATTAATTCGTTCCGCGAGTCGTTTCGTATTGCGAAAAATTCGTCTTCCGAAGCACGGCCATAGGAATGCATAGGAATTTAATTCTCATAGGAATGCATTGAAATTTTCGTCTTGCGAAGCATGACCATAGAAAAATTTGTCTTGCGAGTCACCTAAAAATCGCAAAACCCTTTCGTCTAGCGAGTTTTTCGTTGTGTGAGGCATTCGTCTTGCGAGGTACCACTGTATAAAGAATAGCAAAACAAAATATATACATATGAACAATTATATCATATAAGGGATAATGCTCAGCATCAACAAGAGTCCAGAAAAAATACAGTCAAAGAAAAATTACATACCGAAACAGTGTACTTACCTGGAATGCTGTCTTCGTTGCTTATTATTTGACATTATAAAAGTTTGCTGTTTATTATTTGATTTTACAAGAAACATTTTGCCCTATCATTGGTCTACGTGTTGCCTTTTTCATATTCTGGCCACTCTGAGAGCAAAGTGTTTGATAAGATGGGCATTTGACTTGATCCAGCGGACTCTTCTTGTTTTCTTATGTCAATATGTTTTAGACCAGGGTTTCCCAAACTTGGGTCTTTAGCTTTTTTGGAGGACTACAATTCCCACCATCCCTGACCACAGGTCCTGCTAGATAGGGATGATGGGAGTTGTAGTGCAAAAACGGCTGAAGACTCAAGTTTGGGAAACCCCATTTTAGACTATCCCTCCCCCCGAACTGGGTTCTACTTCCACATTAAATAAGTGTCAACTAAGGGATTGGCTCTTCTAGATGGAATCCAGAAGGGACCTGAAATTAATTAGGAACTCCAAATTTCCCACTTGGTATTCACTCTTGAGAACAGCATTTTGGAGATAGTTATCTGATCAAACTCTCACCAGTTTCCTTAAGAAATGCCTTTATTGAATTGTGTTTCCAAGTGATGCCCAGTGCAGTCTACAACAGGGTCCTGTATACAGACACACTTTGTATTTGTGGTCAACCTCGGGTAGAAGACATCACTCATTATCTGTTAGCCTGCCCCTTGTATAGAAGCCTAAGAAATTGCTTTCTTTAAACCTTTGTTCACACAAGCAAGCAGGTACAGCCCAGCAGAAGTGGTCGGCCTTTTCTCTTGAGTAACAATAATAGCTTTGTACGGCATAGGGTGGCCCTCTATGGACTGACTGAAAATCAACTCAGGAAAAAGGAGTTAGATAAAATCACTATAAATTGTTGTGGTGATTCAGAGGTTTAATATAAAACCAAGCTGGATTTGAGTTTGTTGGTGCCTCTTGTAAACTCTTTCTTACCTCATGGATATTGGCTCATATTACGGATGTAGGACCTGCATTGCTTTATTGGTACTGTTGCTGTGGGTTTGTCGTGGCTAGATTAAAAAACTAATATTGTATCTTATGTGAATCCAAGGAATCCTAGAATCATATAATTTCAGAGCTCGTGGTGGAAAAGGCTATCAATGTCAACTAGACACATCAGATACATTCCCCCTCCTTTGGTGGAGGCATTTTGCCTCTGGATATCAGTTGCATGTAGAGGTCCCTAAGGTCACCCCCCCCAAATAACTCACACAGCACACAGGAATTTTGTTTAAGGTTATTGGCATAATTTTGGCCACAACTTTTTATTAAATTACAAAAGTGAGTGGTTGCTTAGGCATTGGTTCGACTATCTGTCCCCTCCTGGGGACAGACTGACATCCGCCCGCTTAGCGGAAGTCAGCAAAGGGGAAACACCGTTGGGGAGAGAATGGGGTCAGGGGGCCCGGGGGCCCTCACCTCTCCCCTAATATTCCCAGGGGCTCTTGCATGGCCCTAGCCCCTGACCAGGGGGTACAGACAAAAGCATGGTGAGCCCCTGGATTCCTTTAACGGAATTCCCCGTGCAGCAGCAGCATTGGAGGGGCAGGCACAGCCAACCACTTCCCCTCCACCAACCAACGTAATAACCAATGCCTAACCGCAACCTTAGAAGTTGTGACTAATTGCTACGCAGTAGGCGGAAACCAAATGGCACCAGCCAATCAGTCAAATGGAAAAAAATCCTACCAGGCCCCTACCTCAAAGCAGACGACCCCATGACAGGCATAGCAAGGTCAACGCACAAGCCTAATTAACAGGGGGGAGGGCGGGTGATCCGGTGCACACAGCAAAGAGGGGCTGACGCTGTGAGCACCAAGAATATATAACCCCTGAACTGTCTATCAAAATTTGCAACATACAAATCTCCCCAACGACCCAAGAGACCCTATCGCCTGTCCTGGCTATCTATCTGATTCCCGCCCAACGACAGAGGGGTATCTTACTAGGCCCCAACCGCAACACGTGCTCTCCATGAAGGAGACCACGCTCTGCAGGGGAATCTCCAGTGGGAAGAGGTGTTGTTTCGCTCAGGTCTTCCTTTAGGATATCCCACGGGCATCTTGTTGGCCACTGGGAACAGGCTGCTCAACTAGATGGGCTTTTGGCTTGATTCAGCAGGGCTTTCCCCCTTATGCTGATGACACCCAGCTTTATCTGTTGATGCACGGCCACCCTGACTCGGCCCCAGACACACTGACCAGATGCTTGGAAGCTGTAGCTGGATGGCTGCGTGGGAGCCAGTTGAAGTTAAATGCTTCGAAGACAGAGGTCCTCTGGATGGGTCGGGACGACATGGGGTTGGGGGGCCAACTCCCATCTCTTGCGGGGGCTCAATTAGTGCCAGCGCCTTCCATCAAGCGTTTGGGTGTAACCTTCGACGCCTCCCTTTCCATGGAGGCGCAAGTTGCAGCCACAGCAATGGTGGCATTTTTCCATCTCCACCGTATCAAGCAGTTGGTCCCTTACCTCTCTCGCCCTGATCTGGCCACAGTGATCCATGCGATGGTCACCTCCAGGCTTGGTTATTGTAAATCGCTCTATGCGGGGCTGCCCTTGAAGCTGACCCAGAAACTCCAGCGGGTGCAGAATGCCGCGGAGAGACTCCTTATGGGGTCTTCGCCGCGGGGTCACATTCATCCAGTGCTTTACCAGCTGCACTGGCTCCCGGTGGAGTACAGGGTCAGGTTCAAGGTGCTGGTTTTGACTTTAGAGCCCTATGTGGTCTAGGTCCCTCATACCTACGGGATCACCTCTCCTGATATGCCTTGCGGAGGACCTTAAGGTCCACAAATAACAATACTTTGGAGGTCCCGAGCCACAAGGTGGTTAGATTGGTCTCAACTAGGGCCAGGGCCTTTTTCAGTACTGGCCCCGACTTGGTGGAAGAAACCAGGGCCCTGCGGGATTTGACATCTTTCTGCAGGGCCTGCAAGATGGAGCTGTTCCACCCGGCCTTTGGGTTGGACTCAGTCTGACCCTTATGTTTCCCTCCCCTTATGGTTTTGATATATAGGCTACTACTAAAATGAGGCTGCATTTTAAATTGTATTTTAACCCGTATTTAATTAACTGTTTTTTCTTTTTCTTTTTACGTTTTATTGTAATTTTATTGGTGTTAGCTGCCCTGAGCCCGGTTCTGGCTGGAGAGGCGGGGTATAAATAAAAATTGTTATTGTTATTGTTATGTTCACTGAGAAGCCTGTTTTCTGCAGTTTAGTGGCTCACCATAGGCTATGGGACGGCAGCTTACAGAACTAGCAGCAGGCAGAAATGCATGCTGGTGAGCATAGACTGAGAAGGTCTTGGTTTTTACTTAAGACACAAGTTGCTTAGGCTGAAGTGTCAGCTTAGGCTGAGGTTTTATATGGCCAGGTAGTCTCTGATTGGCCCGTTGTGTCATCCGACTATTTCTGAGAAGCAGGCCTGGATCTAGGTTTGATGAGGCCCTAAGCTACTGAAGGTAATGGGGCCCTCTATATGTCCAGCTGTCCTTTGTCAACAACAAATTGTCACTGTTTTTTGTGTTGAATGTATGCAATATGGTAATTTATGGACATAATAGGCATCTAAAGCCATTTGCACATAATAAAATATGTATTTTATCAAAGTAATTGTTGAACTGAAATACAATGAAGAAGTATATTAATAGTGAGGGACGTGGCTGGCACTGTGGTCTAAACCACTGAGCCTCTTGGGCTTGCCAATCAGGAGGTTGGCGGTTCGAATCCCCGCGATGGGGTGAGCTCCCATTGCTCGGTCCCAGCTCCTGCCAACATAGCAGTTCAAAAGCACGCCAGTGCAAGTAGATAAATAGGTACCGCTCCGGCGGGAAGGTAAGCAACATTTCCATGCGCTGCTCTGGTTTTGGTGTTTCATTGCACCAGAAGCGGCTTAGTCATGCTGGCCACATGACCTGGAAAAACTATCTGCGGAGAAATGCTGGCTCCCTCGGCCTGTAAAGCGAGATGAGCTCAGCAACCCCAGAGTCGTCTGTGACTGGACTTAACTGTCAGGGGTCCTTTACCTTTACCTTTATATTAATAGTGATTTTTGGGGGGTGGGGGTAAAGAGAATGGGGCCCCAAGCTGTAGCTTGTTTAGCTTATACGTAAATGTGGCACTGCCGAGAAGCAAGCTGCAGTACCTCCTTCTGGCCTGCTGCCTTGATGGTACCACAGCAAAGCAGACAGCTGGCCAGTGTCTCACGTTCAAGGCCACCACCACCCCGCCATTGCTATAGAGCTCCTGGCTGCTTGGTTGAGATCCAAGACTGCCATCTGCCTACCCCAAGCAGCGGAAGACAAAATATAATACATGTCAGGTTGATGCCTGGCGCACAATGATTCCACCAAACATGCAGTGGAGGGAAAATGCAGCATGAAGGAATCAGATGAGAGATGGGGACTCCATTAAATGGCAAACTATCCATTATCCATTTTCTCATACTCACTCTATCTAAGGGTAATGTTAATGGAGGAAGCGGTAGGCAGGCAAATGACCTGTCAGATGCTAGAGTCTCCTAATGAAGAAAGATTCAAAAGGCAGAGGAAAAGTGAGCTTATAAAGCATTCTCATGCCTGTCTGCGAAATGCAAAATGGATGAGCATGCCTGGCAAAGGTGCATAGTGGTGCTTTTTTATTTTTTGTTTCTATTTTTTTTTCCCCCTGGAAGAAAACCCAAACCCATGGAAAACTTATAAGAGGAGCTGCTGCAATTTTGCACCTCAGATTTCAATAATCTATTTTTACAGCAAAACTAGTAAAATTGCTGGTGATGTCAAAGAGGAAGCTTGCTGGTGATGATGCACACTGCCTGACTTTGCCTCTTGTCTGGATTTTCTTCAGGCTCTTCCTGTTCCTCCCCAACCACCTTGTCAAAACCGGTTCCCAGTCCCCCTGAATCACACTCTTATTCATCGACCAGCTTGATCACCGCTCAGTTGTAGCTTCATGCTATGATCTGTTGACTAGAGTTGTCATTGACATTTGGCCTAAAATGCAATCTGAAAAATCCTCCTCAATCAGACCATGCTTCTTTGAGCTTATATATTTAAGAGAAAAAGAATGGGGAAAATTTAAATTGTATCTAAAAGAGCATTGTAAGATTAAAAAATAGATATTTTGATGACAAGATAGGTTGTAGAGTGGAAATTAGATGTTTTATATTTAAGATGAAGGGTAGGATAAGAGATAGATATAATTAATTAGAAATTAGATAAGGATATAATATAAATTAATGAAATAAGATATATCAAGGGAGAAGTTGGTGTTAGAAAATAGATTAGAATTATGCAGATTTTGGAAATTACGAAAAAGGTGTATACAAGGGACGCAGAAGGAGGAGATAGGAGGAAGTTCCACTAAGATGAAAAAAATTGAATTAATAAGATGTTGTTTTGTTGTGTTTTTTCTTTTTTTGTTAATGTTTGTTGTTGTTATAGTTGTTATGTTGTTGTTTGTTTTCTTTTGTTATGTTATAAAATTAATAAATATTATTTTTAAATATATATATATATTTAAGAGATAGTTCATTGTAATCATCAGGGAGTGTTTAATAATTCAAATATAACTGAACAATTTGCAGTTTCGACAACAGCACCATGGAAGAACAACACAGGAGCAGATATAGACTGGTTAAGACACAGACCCCATCTACACTGCAAATTTAATTCAGTATCACACCACTTTAAACAGTCAAGGCTTCCACCAGACAATCCTGGGAACTGTAGTTTGCGAAGGGTGTTGAATGTTTGTATGAAACCCTGATTACCCTCACAGAGCTACAGTTCCCAGGTTTAACAATCAATCCCTCCTCCAAGGGAACACTGGGAATTGTAGCTCTCTGAGGGCAATAGAGAAGCCTAACAACTCTCAGCACCCTCAACAAACTACAGTTTCCAGGATGTTTTGGAGGAAGCCATGACTGCTTGTGGCACTATCCTACTTTCAATGTGTAGCACAGGTGGGGCCACTGATGGGGAGCCTGAGGACCTCCAGAGGTTGTTGGACCACAATACCCATCATCCCTGACCATTGGCCACATTAGCTAGAGTTGGTGGGAGTTGAGAGCTCAAGAATGTTTGATTGGCAACATTTGGCCCATCCCTGGTTGAACTGTTCAGAGAACACAGTCTATCTGTTGATCAGTTAGATTTTGAAAATATAATATGGGTACCAGATTTTTTCCAATGAATCCGGGGACACTTTTTTTTTTTTTTTGAAGCTGAGTAGCAACAGGGAATCAGTGGTGGGGATGGTGAGGCAAAAGACCCTGGGCCCAAGCACACAGGCATATTGTATGAAGGTGCAAAGCCCTTCTTTCGCACCCTGTGAAACATAAATGCGCAGTTTTTTAAAAACTGGGCAACTGCCTGCCCGTGACTCCCGAGCCTTTCCCGATCTCCTGCCCCCTTCCCCCTGTTTTGACAGATCAGGGGAGGCTCGGGAGTCGCAGGCAGGCGGGCGTTGCCCAGGAGGGGCACAAGGCACACGGTTTCTCTGCCAGGCAAGGTGCAAAGCCCTTCTTTTGCACCCTGTGAAACATAAATGCGCAGAATTTTTTAAAAACTGGGCAACGGCCACCTTCCCACGGCTCCCAAGCCTCCCCCGATCAGTCAAAACAAAGGGGGCAGGGGGCAGGAGATCTGTATCGCAAGACGTCCCAGATTCCCCTTCGGCAGTGGCAGCGGCAGTCAGCAGCCTGGAGCCAATCTGGTAGCGCAGTTGGCTCCGGCTGGCATCAGGAGCTGCGCACAAGACACATCATATGGGGACAAGACACATCCTATGAGGAAAAATGGCGGGCACCACAGCAGTGAGCAGCTCCTGAAGCCAGCCAGAGCCAACTGCACTACCAGGCTGGCTCCGGGCTGCTGAGGCTGCTGCTGCCATGTTTCCCAGGGACAGATTTGCAAATCTGGGGACATTCCGGGGACGGAATTTGTCCAGGGACAGATTTGCAAATCTGGGGACATTCTGGGGACGGAATTTGTCCAGGGACAGATTTGCAAATCTGGGGACTGTCCCGGAAACCGGGGCATCTGGCAACCCTAAAATATAAGGGAAGAGAGAGATAAATGGAAGATGCAAGTCCAATCTTCTACAAAACGTTGCAGTATGGAGTGCTCCTGTTCAGTGATCCAGCCATCCAGCCATACCTTCTTCCAGCATCTTTTATTCCTTACCCTCCCTCCTGACGACTTTGTCTCCAGCAGTTAGCATTCCCACTGAACATGCTCAGTCCTAAGTAGGTGATTATTTATTACACTTTTATCTCACCTTTCCTCCAAAAAGCTCAAGGTGGCTTACATGGTTCTCCCCTTCTGCAGTTTATCCTCACAGCAACCCTGTGAGATAGTTTAAGCTAAGAGTGAGTGAGTGACTGAACAGTAGTCTCCCTGCTCTAACCACTGCACTAAACTGGGATCCACACTTACACCCCCCACATTTTCTTGTATTACTGAAAAACTTGGGGTTCTGAGCAGGGGCGTAGCAAGGTAAATTGGTACCCGGGGGCAAAAAAAATTTTGTCGCCCCCCCCCAGGCATGGGAAGGTCAGGTGGTACCCGGTGCGGAAAATTTCTTGTCAACCCCCCCATTGATTCCCCCCCCCCAAATGGTTTTACGTTATTTCATATTTTCTTACAAAGGAATAATAACAAGTAATAATAAAAAAAACCTTTTATTTATATCCCGCCCTCCCCGGCCAAAGTCGGGCTCAGGGTGGCTAACATCAGATACATAACATTGGTATAAAATCAAACAATAATTAAACAGCCAAGTGAACAGCTATTTTGGTGGAGGAGGGTCAAGATATTAACCGATATGCATGAAATTTCATATATAGCTATATAATCCCTAGTATAGTAAGATAAGACCTTCGGAGCAGGCATTTTCAAAAAAAAATTCAAAAAAACATTGTTCCTTGATAATTTGTCACCCCCTCCATTATGGAACTCGGGGCGATCCGCCCCCGCCCCCTTGCTACGCCCCTGGTTCTGAGCCTGCTGATATCTCCCTCTTGTATGTGTTTGGTTCAGTTTTTGTTACATATGGATCTAGACTCTGGGAATAAGTTTGCTATTAATATATAGGATGGTGCAAAGCTGGAATTGGTTTGTGATTACAACTGGAATAATTGGTACAGTCAGAATGTACTAACAGGAATTTGTTGTTGTTGTTCAGTCGTTCAGTCGTGTCCGACTCTTCGTGACCCCATGGACCAGAGCACGCCAGGCACGCCTATCCTTCACTGCCTAACAGGAATACCTACCCTTTAAGTAACTGAACTGTTAGGTTAGAGTAGTGACATTATTCAACTGTTGTGATAAGTTGTTGTGGTCGGTTCCATCTGTACATTTTTATACACTTTTAAACTGTATTGAAATTATATAAACTTGGTAAGATGAAATCTGCTTGGGGATTGATTCCAGAGGAGTATTTTTTTTGGAAATTTTCCAGGTGGGTCAGTGGATGAATAACTAAAGTGCTTTTTTGCCTCTTCTAGAGAGTGAACCTTCTTTTTCAAATTATTATTTTGCCAGTTGATGAATTTGTTCAATTGCACAGTGAGATTGTAATAATAAATCATAATTTGCACTTACACATGTGTGTGTGTGTGCGCGCGCATATATTTTGCTTCTAAGTAGATGTACACAATCGCATTATTGCTCTGAAATCCAGATTTCCATCCAGATATCAATTAGGGAATGGAACGGCTCAGCCCTAGACTGGAGGGAAACATTTATTAATGAGACGGGGGGGGGGGAATCCAAGCTGAGATTATATGAAGAAATGAAACACAAGGAAACAGAAGTTCCTGGCTAAAGGTCAAACTATTTCTTGACCCTCAATGTAGATATTCCCTCCCCGCAAAGCATGGTCTATCCTTGATCTCATAAGACAAGTCTTTGGTTCTTTCACTCAAAGATAAGAAACTCAACTTAAACTTTTGCTATATCCAAAGCTGCTGAATACTATCCTGGGGAATCGAAACTCAAAAAACACAATCAACCCTAGAAATCCTCAAAAGTCTTTGTATCAGGTTCTGTTTTTTTTTTTTATAAGATTTTTTATTATTTTCCAATGGAACAAAGAAAAAACACTACATACACAGAAAACAATAAAAACACAATACATAGTGAACAATGAACAAAATAAAAACAATAACAATAACAACAAACAAAGAAAATCAAATACATACCTTAACCAACACCTATCTTTATACTTTTCTTATTTCTAACTTCTCTATTAGGGGGACTTCCCCTGTTCCCTCCACTGCCTTCAAAATCATATATACGTTTTAGGTAACTTTGTATCTTTTTCCATTGACATTTACCGTATCTCTTAATACTCTTTAAATTTGCTTATTCCAATATAAATCATAACTTATACTCAATATCTTAAAGTACTCTTTCACAATTAAATCATTCACTACAAAAAATTTCTTCTAAACATTTTGTTTAACATTAACCTGCTAAAGCCGATTCTTCTGATTAAATCTGCTCAAATATTCAAATATTCAATTTTACACATTTAAGTAAATAGTCCTTAAATTTCTTCCAGTCCTGCGACACCTTCTCCTCCCTCTGGTCTCGGATTCTAGCGGTCAGTTCAGCGAGTTCCATATAGTCCATTAGCTTCATCTGCCATTCTTCCACTGTTGGAGTCTCTTCACCCTTCCAGGTTCTTGCCAATAAAATTCTAGCCGCTGTTGTGGTCTTTGTATCAGGTTCTGAATACTTTCTCAACTAGTGCAAAAAATGATCTTGCTTCCTAACAAATTATATATGACGGCTGTTTCCAACTGGAGCTCAGCTACATTTGAGCCCCCTCATTCTTATTGGGCCTGACTACCCTTCTCAATCTCCTTGCAGAACCGTGCAGAGCCTTGAGATGACAGTTATCAGGCTTGAGCTTAGTCTTTCTATTAAATAGTGGGTGGACATAGCAGACGACACAGTGATTCTCCAAGCAGCTCTGTTTATTCTCGGGCTGGAACAGAACTGAACTGAAGGGCTCAGCAGCCTGCTTATATAGAATTCAGCTACAAGCAACAGCAACAACTTTCTGTAGTTACCCAATCCATGAACTTCACTTTCAATCCCTCATTTGCATGTGCGGACCTGAGTGAGAACTGCAGCAGAATGAACTATATACACACCCCCCTAGTGGCCTAGGGTGAGAACTTCAATACATAACACTTTCCATCTCTATGATCTCGCATTGCCATGTCCAATTCAGAGACACACTGGGCCCTCAAGTGAGAGGATGCTCTCATTCTAATTTATTCATTGCTTTCTATGAAAAGATAAGTCTCAAAGTGACTTACAAATCCATAAAATGCAAAAACAGCTTGACAATCATTATAGTCAATTACATAAAAGTACAGTAGAATAATATTCCTAAAAAGTGCATCCAAATGATAAAAAAGGAAGAATTATACACCATCCTGCTGAATACCACAAGACAGGCCAGAAACCATACCACAGCGTGATTCCAGTTAATAAGCAGGAATGTCATAGTCTGATACCTGAAAATTGACAGTGATGGTGCCAGGTGCATTTCCTTGAGGAGAGCATCCACAAACGAGGCGCCACCGCCGAAAAAGCCTGTTTTCTCACTGCCACCCTCTGCATGTCCCTACTGGGAACAAGGATGGTGTTTACCTGTTCCTAAGCTTCCTACTTGGGGACCCAGGTGGCGCTGTGGGTTAAACCACAGAGCCTAGGGCTTGCCGATCAGAAGGTCGGTGGTTTGAATCCCTGCGACGGGGTGAGCTCCCGTTGCTCGGTCCCTGCTCCTGCCAACCTAGCAGTTCGAAAGCACGTCAAAGTGCAAGTAGATAAATAGGTACTGCTCTTGCAGGAAGGTAAACGGCGTTTCCGTGTGCTGCTCTGGTTCACCAAAGCGGCTTTGTCATGCTGGCCCCATGACCCGGAAGCTGTATGCTGGCTCCCTCGGTCAGTAACGCGAGATGAGCGCCGCAACCCCCGAGTCGTCCATGACTGGACCTAATGGTCAGGGGTCCCTTTACCCTTTACCTTTCTGTGCATGTCTACCCAGAAGCAAGACCCGCTGAATTCAGTCAGCCTTACTCCCATTCAGTTCTATTTTTCTAGAAAAAAAGAGGGGCTGGAACTCACCATGAATGCCTTCCTGGTTTTCTTATAATGGTGATGATGTGCCCCTGAGAAGTGCCAGAGCTGAGCTATGGGAAGTTCTGACCTGGAAGTTGTATGCTGGCTCCCTCGGTCAGTAACGCGAGATGAGCGCCGCAACCCCAGAGTCGGACACGACTGGACCTAATGGTCAGGG
Source organism: Lacerta agilis (assembly GCF_009819535.1). Lineage (NCBI taxonomy): Eukaryota > Metazoa > Chordata > Lepidosauria > Squamata > Lacertidae > Lacerta > Lacerta agilis. The sequence continues at coordinate 5,246,458 of NC_046328.1, forward strand.
GTCCCTTTACCTTTACCTTTTAAGCTTCCACTTGAGTTGGCATTCCCTGTCCACTGATAATACTCAGGACAGCATTATCACCACCACATTTCGTCCCATGGTCCCGTGTCCTCAGTCTGCTCCATCCCTCCACTCTACCTTTCCTTTTGTGTTTGCAAAACAAAATAAAATCGCAACAAAATAATGCACACAGTCTACAATGTTTCACCACTTCCCTTGCTCTGAATGCATTTCTTTGTTAGGAACATCTCCTTTCCAGGAGCTGCTAATATCTGAAATAATAAATGAAACACACACACACACACACACAAATGAGACACGTACATTTCTCTTAGGGAGGAAAAAAAAACACATTGCCGACAAAACATATTAATTGCCCATGGAAATCAATGCTGAGCGTTGAGACTTTCAGTACAAGACACAGAATTAAATACACAAGGCCTATCAAATCTGATAATCCCTTCTCGGTATCCAAGAGCTTGCTTGCTAAAGCTGTTGAGAGGTGCCAAGGTCATGACAAAGTAAAGCAGTTTCTGAAATGCATTGCGAGATAATAAAACAAATTGCTTGCTGTGTCTGTGAATGTGTATTATGTGCCTTACACGGTGGGTAACAATGTTAAAGGCATGCCAACAGCTACCAGCTCTGACAACATTTTTTTAAAATCATGTATCTTTAGGAAGATAATAAACAGGGGGAAAGCATAATGCTCATACACAAAGAAATAATAATAATAATAATAATAATATAATAATATAATAATAATAATAATAATATAATTTATTTATACCCCACCCTCCCCGGCCAGAACCAGGCTCAGGGCGGCTAACACCAATAAAATTACAATAAAACGTAAAAGAAAGAAGAAACAGTTAATTAAAATATGGGTTAAAATACAATTTAGAATTTAAAATGCAGCCTCATTTTAGTAGTAGCCCATAAATCAAAACCATAAGGGGAGGGAAACATAAGGGTCAGACTGAGTCCAAACCAAAGGCCAGGCGGAACAGCTCCGTCTTGAAGGCCCTGTGGAAAGATGTCAAATCCCGCAGGGCCCTGGTCTCTTGTGACAGAGCGTTTCACCAAGTTGGGGCCAGTACTGAAAAGGCCCTGGCCCTAGTTGAGACCAATCTAACCACCTTGTGGCTCGGGACCTCCAAAGTGTTGTTATTTGTGGACCTTAAGGTCCTCCACGGGGCATACCGGGAGAGGTGATCCTGTAGGTACGAGGGTCCTAGACCGCACAGGGCTTTAAAGGTCAAAACCAGGAATGGAGAACCTGGGACCCTTCAGATGTTCGTGGACTATAGCTTCCATAATCCTTGACCATGGGGTCGGGGGACATTGGGAGCTGAAGTCTAACAACATCTGGAGTTCCTCATTTGCTGTAAACCCTTCACATGCATGTGGACCATAATACATAAGACACACAGAGCTTCACACGGCAATCCAATTTTTTCAAGACTGGACATGTAAGTCAAATTCCACATGAAATATCAGCATTATTTGAGGAGGTGAACACACACACCCTTGCAACAAAGACCACCACATTTTGAAAATATCTGCCACAATTATTATCATTTATTAGATTTGTTCCCCTTCATGGATCACTTCCTTGTCATGGTGAAGGGGCTTGAATAACTCCAAGAAGCTATGAGCTATGGTGTGCAGGGCCACCCAAGACGGATAGGTCATAGTTGACAGTTTAGATTAAATGTGATCCACCTGGAGAAGGAACTGGCAAACCACTCCAGTATTTTGCCAAGAAATCTTCATGAACATAAAAAAGGAGAAGCTTTGAGAAGAAAGTGAGAGTTTCCAAGGCATGCTCTGGTTCATGGAGTCACGGTGAGTTTAACACGACTAAGATGACTAAACAATCAATCATTAGATTTGTTTGCTGCTTTATGTTGCCCAAGGCAACCCAAAGTGGCTTGCAACCAATTAGGGTGTTAGGGTTGGGTTAGGGGTTGAAAGAAGAAGATGAAGAGTTTGGATTTGATACCCCGCTTTATCACTACCCGAAGGAGTCTCAAAGCGGCTAACATTCTCCTTTCCCTTCCTCCCCCACAACAAACACTCTGTGATGTGAGTGGGGGTGAGAGACTTCAGAGAAGTGTGACTAGCCCAAGGTCACCCAGCAGCTGCATGTGGAGGAGCGGGGACGCGAACCCGGTTCCCCAGATTACGAGTCTACCGCTCTTAACCACTACACCACACTGGCAGTATGTTGGCTTTTGTGAAGCTCAGTTCTTGAGTGGATTGATGAATTCAACCTGTTTTTCAAAATATAACACTAAGGCTGCAATCCTATACACGCAGAAACTCCAAGTGTCCCTATTTCCCAGGGATAGTCCCGGATTTACTGAAGCCATTCTGGTTTCTGATTTGATCCTGGAATGTCCCACATTTCTTTAGGATATCCCTATTTTCATCAGAGAAATGTTGAAGGGATGGAGTTATCCGACCCCGAAGCCATCAGAAGGCAGCCCTCTATAGGGAAGGTGTTTTTTTTTTAATGTTTAATGTTTTATTATGTTTTTATTCTGTTTTCATATATGTTGGAAGTTGCACAGAGCGGCTGGGGCAACCCAGTCACCTGGGTGGGATATAAATATTATAACAGCAGCAGCAGAGGCAGCAGCAATGGACATCCCTATTTTCATCAATGTTGGAAGATATGTACAATGCTCACATGGGAGTAAGTCCCACTGAAGTCAATGGGGCTTGTTACTGAAGAGATGTGTAAATAATTGCATTGCTAAAGCTTGTGATCTTTCCTATCCCACTCAGTTAAATAGCAGGGCTGCGGAATCTGTGGCTTTTCATATGTTTCTGGCCTGCTATACCTATCATCCCCGGCCATTGGCCATGCTGGCTGGGGTTTATGGCGCCTCTAGTCTAACTGGCACTGTGGTCTAAACCACTGAGCCTCTTGGGCTTGCTGATCAGACCTACTCCTTTCCAGCCTCCATACCCAAGAGATTATCCTCCAGGCCATCAACGGCTACCTCTGCAAGGATTAAGGGACTACCCCACTCCTACTGCCAGAGACTTGCCACCTTCAGGACCCTATAACTACCTAGGTGGTCCTTTTGGCCCTCCATCCCCAGCTAGCTCACGGGAGTCTGTACATCATGCTGAAGAGAAACCATGACTTTGGATTTCTGGAATGATCCTCATCACGTTTTATGTGGGGAGGATTTTAGTAGTTTCAGAACCAACTCTTCTTTTCTCCTCTGGACTTGGTTTCTATGTAGCTTCTTTCCCCACCTCTCTTTCTCCTTTGCAGAAATAATTTCTCTAGCAACGCACATCCGATCATCTCTAAATGAGGACTTGTTTATCCTCTTGGGATGCACAAATATTTTTTCTGTGATGAAAATGAAGCCTGCTTTTACAGCAGTGGCTGACCTGCAGGTCTTAATGTGCAATATATGAAAATACCTGTGTGGTTAGTTTTTAATTAATGTAGCTTATGTAATAAGTTGGTGAAGGATTTTAAAATGATAATTTGAACATTTTCTGTAGAAATACCGTTGGTAAGAAATGTTATTCCTTCATATATACCGGTAGCCTACAGTGACTGTAGACAAGTGTTTTTTTAAAATAAGGATTTTAATGTAGATATTCCTAAACTATGCTATGAAAGACCAGAAACAAACTACTTTGTACTGGAAGGACAAATATACTAATAAAGTAAATAAATAAATAAATAAATAAAGATAAGAAGGTTGGCGGTTCGAATCCCCACAATGGGGTGAGCTCCCGTTGCTCGGTCCCAGCTCCTGCCAACCTAGCAGTTCGAAAGCATGTCCAGTGGAAGTAGATAAATAGGTACTGTACTGTTCTGGTGGGAAGGTAAATGGCGTTTCCGTATGCTGCTCTGGTTCGCCAGAAGCGGCTTAGTCTTGCTGGCCACATGACCCGAAAAACTTCTGTGGCCAGTAAAGTGAGATGAGCACCGCACCCCCAGAGTTGTTTGCGACTGGACTTACCGTAAGTGTCAGGGGTCCTTTACCTTTACCTTTTTATAATCTATCTACCTCTGACAGACCACTGATTCTCCATCCTTGGTGTATGGGATTGCAGTTGAAGACGATTATTCCTGAGTAGATGTGCTACAACTTGCCTACAGCTTGAAATGTCAAACTGAGGTGGTTACTTGTGAGTAGCTGTACTTGAAATTTAAGTGTCAGTCTCAATAGGTTGGGTTTTTTTTACAATCGCATTTTTACAATCGCTTTTTAAGATCATGGGTCAAAAAATGGCTTCCTCCATCTACAGTTCTGTCTTCTGGAGTGCTTCTTTGATTTATTATCCTGACGTGTTATTAGAATAATGAATTGTGCATTGGTACATTACATTTAACATTGTATACACAGAGGCAAGTTGCATCTGTTAGCTATTAATCAAATATTCAGGAACAAAAGGTTGATTCACAGCATTCTGCATGTTTACAGCTAGGATGAAAAGTGTAATAAAGTGTCACAAAAGTTATAGGGAGATAAATTATTGAAATGCATGTATGGACAGACGCTGATGAGTGTGGGGTAGATAGAACTGTAGGAATAGTTGGCTCATTGAACAATGGCTGCATATTGATAAAGACAACCCATGTGTAGCTGGCTCTTGAATATACATCTACATTTCTAACAAACTGCTTCCATATTTTCCTGTTAGAAGATGCATAACTTTGGCTGAGCCCAAATGACTCACTGTTGTGTCTCAGTATTTTCTGCAATGCTGAAGGACACCTTTTCCATTGAGGTGTTGGTATAATAATAATAATAATAATATAATAATATAATAATTTATTTATACCCCACCCATCTGGCTGTGTTTCCCCAGCCACTCTGGGCGGCTTCCAACAAAATATTAAAATACAATAGTCCTTCAGATATTAAAAGCTCCCCTAAACAAGGCTGTCTTCAGATGTCTGCTAAAAGTCTAGTAGCTGTTTTTTCCTTTTACATCTGGTGGGAGGGTGTTCCACAGGGCGGGTGCCACTACCGAGAAGGCCCTCTGCCTAGTTCCCTGTTACTTCGCTTCTCGCAGTAAGGGAACCGCCAGAAGGCCCTCAGCGCTGGACCTCAATTTCCGGGCTGAACAATGGGGTGGAGACGCTCCTTCAGGTATACTGGGCCAAGGCCGTTTAGGGCTTTAAAGGTCAGCACCAACACTTTGAATTGTGCTTGGAAATGTACCGGGAGCCAATGCAGATATTTCAAGACCGGTGTTCCGTGATCCCGGGCGGCCGCTCCCAGTCACCAGTCTAGCAGCTGCATTCTGGATTAGTTGTAGTTTCCAGGTCACCTTCAAAGGTAGCCCCACATAGAGCACATTGCAGTAGACCAAGCGGGAGATAACTAGAGCATGCACCACTCTGGCGAGACAGAGCACTTCTCACAAAAATGTTTGCTCATTTGTTTAAATGGCTCTTACTTGCCCTTAATCACCTTCGGTGATACCATTGTGGCGATCACCCAAACTTAGGATTGGCACAGAAGGAGTTAAAAGGATTAACCAGTAAAAGCCTTTAGGGGGCGGAGTTATGTGGGCTATATAAACCCCTCCCGGGGAAGGAAGGGGGGTCGTTAGTTCTTTGGTTCTTTAGTCTTGAGTCTTTTGGGCTTTCTTTAGGCTTGTCGTTTGTCTTTAGCCTGGGGGCTTGTTGTGGGTATTGAGAGGTTGGAAGAAGAGTGGCAAGGGAAGGAGTAGGAACAGGGGTGGGAGAAATCATTGGACACTGTTGTTAACAAGAACACAACCAAGAAAGAACTGTTTATTCAGAAACCACATGCTTATGTACTAAACTTGAAATAAAACAGTTTTGTTCCAATATTCTCCTTGACTGAACTGAGTGAAGTAAATACCAGACAGACTGGTTGGTGGCAGCGGTTAATTAACAAAGTGGTGAGCGCAGGTATCAACGGACCGTTAAACGTCTGGGGGACCTGTGCAGGTTGAGCGAACCGCCACAACCATCATGCAACCAACTAGGATTGTGCATGATTAGCCAACATGATGCTACTTTATTGACATCCAATGTGTTGTCGTAACATCATGGCATCATCATGCTATGATCTCCAATCCGAGGGAAAGACCCACTGTTACTTTTTCTTCCTTTGTGAATAGGTCATCATTGATGTGTGGGGTGAATATTCAGGCAAATATTTGGTATAATCCTGAATTGTGAATCACCGTTCCAAACTAGGGATGGAGGAGAAATTAGATTTTGTTTACATTTTAATGAGAAGTGTCCTAAATCATATGTTTTGAACCAACACAAGAGCTGAAACACAATGAGCCATCAAAATCCACACTTCTCTGAATTTGCAATACAGTTTTCCAGCCAAGTAGTGAGGAAAAAAATGTGCATATTAGGGGATGTATGCATAGAATCCATATATTGGTGAAAATATACAAAAAAATTGCAAAAATGTGTGTATATTTATCAAAGCTACAAATGTGTATATTAGGAGAAATTTGCACTAAAATGTTTAATTTTCATGAGCATTTTTTATATATATCTACATAGCTCAGTTGCTTATCTAACAACACCTTTGTAACAAAAATCTTCTATGGGGAATAAACTGCTTATCCATCTTTCCCATAAAGACAAGAAAGAGAGGCAAAGATAGGGTATCAAGTTTAATCTACAGTGAGTGGCATTGTTAGGCCAAGAAAGCAATTTATAAATAAGAGTTTGCAATTAGGCTGACCTTCAAAAGTTTTACAAACCTGGCTAAGGAATGCCTAAGTTTCTGTCCTGAAACTTATGCTGATGGACTGCCTTTGTTCCTTGGTAGGACTATTTGTGATGCCAGAGCAAAGCACTCCAATAAGCAAAGCTGGATTTCCAGAATGGAAAGGATGCCTGAAAGCTATGTCTATACACCCAAGGGAGACCTGCAGCAAAATGTTGCAGTGAGGAATGCTAGTCTTCATGGCGTGGGTCCATGGGATCTTACATTCCCACCCCAGTTTCCCCCTTTTCCACTCACAATTGCCAGAGTGATTTAACAGTCAATCCCTCTTCATAGGGAACTCTTCGTACTAGAGATATTCCTGGCAGATCCCAAAACCAAAATCCCCCATTGTTGTTGTTGTTGTTGTTGTTGTTGTGTTATATATAAAACCACACCAGGATAGCAATGCAAGCAGACACAAAAAGCCCCCAACACTCCCAGATGTTTTGCCAAATACATTAATGGAAGTAATGTAGTAGCTGGGGTGCCAACTCTGGAGAGAAGTGGGTGGGATGGGGAGATGGGTGGGGTAGGGTGGCGATGTTTCTGTTTTACTTAATATGTGTAGGGTTTGGTGTCAGCGTTGTCTGTGCAGGTTCTCTGTTGTTTGCTTGTGCTCCTTTAGTGGTGAGAGAGGTTGGCATTGGCGTGGGGTGTGATTGTTCTTTTGTGGTTGGCTGTGGTGTTCTTTGGTCTCCTGTGTGAGTGGGGTGGGTGGGCGTTTTTGGTCAGGTTAGCCATATTGATTTGTATGCTGTCGGTAGATTTTTGTCATTGTCTTGTTGGGCTGTATGTGTGATGAAGGGGGACCATACGGGGGTGAAGGTGTCTTCTTCCGTTTGTCCCCGTGTCAGTTTCAGCTTACTGGTTAGTTTTTCTAGTAGGGCTGTTTCCCATACTACTTGGTACCATTGGCCCATGTTTACTCCTGACGGGTCTCTCCAGTGTCTGGTTATGATGTTTCTGGCTGTTGAGAGTAGGTGGGTTATGAGTTCTTTGTGGTATAAGTGGGCATTGTTGTCTTGGAAGATGTTTAGTAAGACCAATTCTGGGGTAAACTCTTTTTATACTTTTAAAGAGAAGTGTTGTGTCTTTACTTTTAAGAGGAAAGAAGGGGAATATACCAGGAATATACCGTATATGTTATTCTGAGGCTTTAGCAAGCCTGTGCAACCGTCTCTGCTGTGTTTTAGAAAGTGAATGGAACTCTGCTAAGTTTGCAGCTTGTTAACACAAGCTGGGATGAGATATATAAGTTAATATATACTCATCCACACTCCTAAGCATTCCCACAAAACTGAGCTCACAAATATCCACAAAAAAATATTCAAAAGCAAATAACCACATGGATGTTTGTTGTCTTCTGGCTAATTCATGTACTAAGTTGAATGCATCCTATTAAGAAAATAATAATAATAATACTGCAGCCTGGGGAGTTTTTACTTGTGTGTGTGTGTCGGTCTGCCTTTAAGTTGTTAAAATAACTTGCAATCTCATCATGGAATCAGTAGCAGTAATCAGATCTTCCCTGCTTTCACATTTGTTATCTTCCCTTCTGTATTGTGCTTCAGGCTACGAGCTCCTTAAAATATGCGGTGCAGCAAAGGTGTTGGGAAACTTTTTGGAACCAATTGTGGCAGCTTCTGCCAAGAGCCCTGAAATAAAATAAATTAAGATATTGCACTGGGAATAGCCTCAGAGATACTGCCAAGGGGTGGAGGGGGGGGGGAAACCAGCAAAGCATACTGAGCAAATTTGGCAGAGTTGCTAAAACATCTACTTGACCCATTGTGGGAATAGGAGAGAAACACAACACTGATATCTCAGATATTTGGGTGGAAATTGCTGTGAAGAGGCTGATATCATAATCCCAAAGCTTGCATATACAACATCTGATCCCCTGAGGTTCTGAAAGTGGGTTATGGTAACGAGCTCTGCTGGAGACCCCAGAGAGCTGCTGTTGGACAGAGCTGATGGTACTGAGCTAGACCAGGGTGGTCTAGCCTCTCAGACCAAGTGGGCCACAAGAATCCTTCGACAAGGAACCTGCGGGCCACTAATTTCCAGATCATAAATTAAAGTGTTTGCAGTAAAATGTTATTTAAAGGTAAAGGTAAAGGACCCCTGACAGTTAAGTCCAATCGTGAATGACTCTGGGGTTGCAGCGCTCATCTCGCTTTACTGGCTGAGGCAGCCGGTGTTTGTCCACAGACAGTTTTTCTGGGTCATGTGGCCAGCATGACTAAGCCACTTCTACTTGCACTTTGACGTGCTTTCGAACTGCTAGGTTGGCAGGAGCTGGGACTGAACAACAGGAGCTCACCCCGTCGCTGGGATTCGAACCGCCGACCTTCTGATCGGCAAGCCCAAGGCTCAGTGGTTTACACCACAGTGCCACCCACGTCCCCTATATAATATTATTTAATAGACACAATTAATAGATTTAATATATTTATTTTTTAAAGAACATTTAATACACAATGAGATGTGTGCGCTTTCATTAACAACATCCTCCAATAGTTTGAGGAGAACCTAGGGTAGAAATTTCTCAGAGAATCTTTTCGGTTTAGTTGTAGCCCTGTCCCTTAGTCTCGATGAGTTCAAGTAACTTCAGTGCAGATTCTGTTCCAAAATAGGAAGAAATTGAACAGTAGTTCTTCATAAAGCTTAGCACAGTCTTGAAGCCTCTGGAGGAGGGCGAGAAACCATCAGTGTTTCCAGGCTGGGGGGAATTGACATGGCCCGGAAAGACATTGACCTGTCTATCCCTGGATAAAAGTAGGTCAAAAGCTTGCAAAATGTACAGCAGACCTACAGTGCAGAGATCTATCTGCTGAGAAGGATGTAGGGCACATAAGAAGTGAGAATTACTTGTAGCAATCTCTTTTAAGGAGGTTGATAGCTATTTCATGTTCGTTTGAAAGAAAAGACTTCCTGACAATTTTGAGAACTCCTCTATTGTTGATGCACACAAAAAACAGAATAAATGCATACCCAAATAAAACATGTACATTTTTATTTTGTTTGTTTTTAGCATGTGAAAGATTTGTTGTTGTTCTGAGCTTCAGGATAAATAATAAGCCTTTCATATCCATCTTCGCAGCTGGGGACGTTTCTGGAGTGTGGGGATAGCCAGCAGATAGGACGACCAGTAATCCCGGAGTTCCTGCTCCCACTGCGTCGTGAAAGGGTCCACTGGCTATGATCTGAAGGTAGTTGTCGTGAGTTCTGAAGGTTGCTGAAGGTTTCCAAAGGTCTTCTGCAGGTGTCTGAAGGTTCCGGAGATTCCGGAGGTCTCCGAAAAGAAAGTTAGGCTAAGCTAGGTAGCGGCCAAAACTTAGAAGGCCAAATAAAAGTTTTTTAAGTAAAAGAAATAATACTAAGAGACTGCAGTCAATGGTGAAGAAGCTCTCAACTGCTCTGTGCGGCTGGTTTTACTTTCGGTTTCTCTCTGGCTTGTCTCGCACTGATGTTCTCTCTGGCTTGTCTCGCGCGTTCTCCACACACGCTACAGAGAGCGGAGGCTATTTATTAAGGAATCAAACATCATCATAACATTTACATGAACCAATCACAACCTTGTCTCTAAGATGGTTTCAAGGCGGGAAACCATCTATTGACCGTTACATTGGCTAAATTACCATGCTTTTCCCAAACGCGGAGGGATCCATGCAGCAAACTCCTTGCTGGATCCTTTGCCCTTCCTTTCTAACACGGAAGGATACCTTAAAGTAAACACAAACAACCAGGTGCAGTAGCACATTAAAACATATTCCCACACTGAAGAAGGAGATTTCTGCACAGACAATGAAGCATGGAAGTCAATCAGTTCAAGTCCATTATTATTATTATTATTATTATTATTATTATTATTATTCTGCCAGGTCCCACCGATACTAAAGTACAGGTAGATTTGATGGACTTGGCCTGCAGCTCAAGTGTGGTGGCAGGAAGGAACAGGTGCTGGAATAACAAAAGACACAATGACAAGCATTATATACAGACCAGTTCATATGAGACATGTTCACACACATGAAGGAATCTGATAAATCAGCCTTCTGCCATTATTTCATTTTATTTATTGCAATTATTGCATTTATACCCCACCTTTTCTCCAAGGAGCTCAAGATGGTGTACAGGGTCCCCCCCCCCCCGACGTAATCCCCACAAACACCCTGTAACATAGATTACACTGGGAGCGAGTGACTGGCCCAAGGTCACCCACTGAGCTTCATCATGGCTGGCTGGGGATTCGAACCCTTGTCTCCCAGGTCATAGTCCAACACTCTAACCACTACACCATACTGACTCTCTTATCATGGTGGGGGACAACCTGTGGCCCCTGAGATGCTGCTGAACTACACAGATTAGCTACCGCTTATATTAACAAGTGAGGCTTGCAACAAAATGTGGCATTGTGATACGGAACATGGGTGGGGAAGCGCAGGCCCTGGGGCCCAATGTGGCCCTCTAGGACTCTCTATCTGACTCTTGGAACTCCCCGGGCCATACCCATATTAGGTTGCCTAGAAAGAAATGTGGCCTTAGCCTAAAAAAAAAGATTCCCCACCCCAAGGTTGCGTGCAAGAGTGTCCCAATCCATAAATGGACAGGCTCACACAAGTCCAAGCTTAGCACATAAGACAGTAGACATAAAGGTAAAGGACCCCTGACAATTAAGTCCAGTCATGAACGACTCTGGGGTTGCGGCGCTCATCTTGCTTTACAGGCCGAGGGAGCCGGCGTTTGTCCGCAGACAGTTTTTCCAGGTCATGTGGCTAGCATGACTAAGCTGCTTCTGGCACAATGGAACACCGAAACCAGAGCAGTGCATGGAAACGTTGCTTACCTTCCTGCCGGAACGGTACTTATTTATCTGCTTGCACTTTTTGGTGCGCTTTCGAGCTGCTAGGTTGGCAGGAGCTGGGACCGAGCAACGGGAGCTCTCCCCTTTGTGGGAATTCGAACTGCCGACCTTCTGATCGGCAAGCCCAAGAGGCTCAGTGGTTTAGACCACAGCGCCACCCATGTCCCAGACATAAAAGGGCATTCCAAATCAATTCAGAAACTAACGGTGGACCACAAGGATGGAAGATCATCTCTTTGGTTTGCTGGATGCAGGTTGTTCAGAGCTCTGGGGAGGTAGGCAGGGAAGTATCCCATGCACCCAAATGAAGCAGCCTCTGCTGAAAGATGGGGTTGGGGTGGACCCTATGGGTGCCAGGGAAACTGAAACGAGCTCCCCAGTTCACCCCCATGGTACATGGAGAATGGTCTAGGATGAAGACCTTTGCTGGATATACTTTCATGGCAATCAAATCTTCTTCCAAATAAATAAACCATGGCCTTGAAATCAAGCTTGAAAACAATGTTTTGGGGGAGGAACCTTAAGCTATCAAAATCCTCCCCTTAAGCCTTTTTAAGCTATGTGCCATATCACACATTGATTGTTCCCACAGATATTCATATTTCTTTTTTCATTTCATCTCGATCACGCTGAAATCTGTAAATCCCTTCATTTCTTCCCCAACTGCCCTTCTTGATTCGATGGAGCCTAGTTTACTGGGGATCGCACCCAGCAGGATGGTGGCCAAATGCACATACTTTTACAGTTCCAATATCTTTTGAAACAAGACACTGACTGGATGTGCCCACCTCTCCTAAAGTGAGTACACCTCAATACTTTTTGTTTTGCTTTCACAATATTTTTGAAAGGTCCTGGGGTGTAAGTGTTGTGGGATCTCTAGAAGCCATTCCTTGTTTTCTTCATGAAAGATTAGCTGAGATGGATAGTGTCCATCTCCTTCCTTGGAATGTATTGGAACTACTTTCCCCCATGCTGAGAATCTTTGGTTGAGCCCCTGGTGTGTCCATTCCACTCTTGCCCAGATTCAGGAGTGGAATGTAATACTGTATATGGAATGGATGGCATCAGGAGTGGGGAACTTTCAACCTGCAGGAATAATTAAACCTGCCAGGCCTCCCTGTTTCACCCACAAGGCCATTTTGGTCAAGCTACACACACCTGTCCTATGCCTAATGACATATATGATGTCAGGTGCACAGCAGGTAATGAAGGGACTGGGCCACAAAGGGGTTTCAAGGCACCAATGATGAGATGAGCAGCAACGTCTGCATAACCCAGTTCTCTCCAAGCACTGAAAATCATCCATGCTTGCTGGGAACTCTGTATGGCACACCTTCCAACTGTCCCTATTTTCCAGGCACAGTCCCAGAATGACAAAGGCAGCCTGGCTTCTGATTTGATCCCAAAATGTCCCTATTTTCCCCACCAGAGCTGCTGTTGAGCCCAGAGAGGTGGATGAGCCAGCACTTGTCTTGAGCAGCGGCAGTGGCATCTGCAGGGAAGCCTTGTGTTTGTCTTTCCATGGCCGCTTGGTGACAGCCACATTCCTTGGCAGCTCATGGTGGCTGCTGGAGAGTGGGCAAGGAGAGGCTGCTGCCACTGAGACCCAGCCCCGTGTTGTGACATGCCAGCTCTGAGGGGGCAGGCAGAGGGCAGGTGGTGTCCTAGGTGGGAAGAAAGGGGGAACAGAACGGAGCACATGGATTCTTGATTTTTTTTTAATGTTTTGTGCATCTTGCGTCTAAAATTTATTTATTGGTGGTGTGTTTTTCTTTTTGTAAATCTAACAAAGAATAAAATAGAACTGGATGAACATCTTTTCTCAGGGTGGTGGAGTGTCTGTGGTGTGTCCTGTTTGTTGTAGTGATGGTGGGAATTGCTCTGTGTCGGGGGAAACAAAAATTGGTGTGTGTGTGTGTGTGTCAAGGAAGGTCAGTTGGGTGTGAGAGAGAAATGCCCTGTTTTCAACTGAGGGATGTTGGGGGGTATGCAAATGTAGATGTGTTCCAGTTCCCATCAGCCCCGGCCAGCATGGACAATGGTCAGGGATGAGGAGAGCTCTAGTCCAGTACATCTGCAGGAGGACAGGTCCCTCATCCCTAGCCTTAATGCTGACCAATCGTGTCGATGCGTGGTATAAACATGTCTGGAATCAGAGGTGGAGCTCCGGCACCCGGAGCGGCGTACATGCTGTGCACCGGGGGGGGGGGGGTAGCCACCCACGGGGGTGGGACAAGCTACCTGTGGGGGTGGAGCAAGCATCCCGGGGGAGCCGCAGTGATGTCACCCCCCCACAGGGATGACACCCGGGGCGGACCACACTCACCGCACCCACCCTTCTTCGCTAGTGCCTAGAATATCTGAGATAATAAAAACAGGCATTATCATGGATGAATTACTTGCATCATCATCTTTGGGAGACTGATATAAATTTGCTAACCCCCATGCACAACACAACCTGTGATGCT